>NC_047658.1:80051834-80792920 GCF_011762505.2 Arvicanthis niloticus | reverse complement strand
AAAGAAACTTCTCCTTGCAGCAGATGGCAATTCACATAGAGACCCTCAACTGGTCAACATGCAGAGAATAAGAGATTTGAACTGCTCAATCCTAAATGGGACATACTTATTACAGCCATCCTCCTTAAGGCTGAGGGATCTTCATGGAAGAAGAGATAGAAAGACTGTCAGAGCCAGGGGTAACGTTGTGTATGTAGAAAGGAAGCAGACAGTAGACAGGAAGTAAGCATCAGGCTGTTGTTCCGTGAGGTCCATGCACTGACTTCTTCCAGCAAGGCTCTCCTTTCTAAGGGTTCAGTAACTTTCCACAACAGTACCACCGGCTGGAACCAGAGTTCAAGCACACGTGCAGTGGGTTGAACGAGATGTCCCTTATGGTTTCTGGCACTTGAGTAAGTGGTCCCCAGTCCGTGAGGTTGTTTGGGAAGGCTTAGGATGTATGTGGCCTTGACGGAGGAAGTGTATCATTGGGGAGGACTTGACATTATAAACGTTTCCTATCAGCTCCAGTTCACTTCATCTCCTGCTTGTGGTTTGAGATGTGAGCTCTGGGTTGTTCTCATCACCAAGCCTGAGTCATCCTTCCTCTACAGTCAGTGGTGAGGGATTCTGACTCCTCTGGAGCTATGAGCCCAAGATGAACCCTTCCTGCTGATAGTTGCCTTTGTCCTGGTGTTTTATCACAGCAATAAAAAAAAAAAAATCATCTAACTAATGCACCATGAGTTTATGGGGAGACATTTCATACTCAAACTGATGTGTTTATAAAAAGATAAAGAGATACAGAATATGTTCTGTCGGTGTGTGGTGAGGTATGGGGGAAGAGGATATCTCAGTGGGCTCCTGCTGGAGGCATCCTTTGCCCCAAGGGGCCAGCCACAGGCACAGCATAGTATAGAATTATAATATAGAATTATAGAATATAGTATAGTTTATTCGGGGCTTGGGGGTGGGGAGTTAGGAGGATAGTAGAGGCAGACAGAGTGGGGGAAAGGGAAGGGAAGGGAAGGGGAGGGGAGGGGAGGGGAGGGGAGGGGAGGGGAGGGGAGGGGAGAGGAGAGGAGAGGAGAGGAGAGGAGAGGAGAGGAGAGGAGAGGAGAGGAGAGGAGAGGAGAAGAAAGAGAAGAGAAGAGGCCTGCCATGAGCACATGGAGAGAGGGGGAAGGAAAGGTGAAAGGGGCAAGGGGACAGAGGGGAAGCAAGAAGGCAAGAGAGCAGGAGAGCAAGAAAGGGAGGAGGGGGCAAGCAGCCCCTTTTATAGTGGGCCAGGCCTACCTGACTGTTGCCAGGTAACTGTGGGGAGGAGCATACCTGGTTGTTGCCAGGTAACTGTGGGGTGGAGATTAGACAGAATGCTAACACAAACTACCACAGTAGGGAAGCCAGCCTTGACCTTAGACCACCTGGAGGGACTTGACCAGTGGTTAAGCCTGATGCTGTCTGCTGGCACAGCAATCCCCCATGTAGTTTGAGGAAACAGCAGGTGATCCAGTAAGTGTTATCATCTAACAGAGGGGACATTGGGCAGGAGTTCCAGAGGGACTTTGTGAACTCACACAGGCAGACATCTCAGCTACAGCAGAGTTGGCACAGGCAGCAGACCCTCCATCCAAAATAGCAAGGGGCCACATGAAATCATAAGGCTGCCTGCCCTATCTAGGTCTGACCCGTGTGGTAGTGTGGCTGAGTGCTAGGTCTGCTTTGCTTTCACATCCACACCACCTTCATTTAATGGAGCTAGAAGGCATTAAAAAAAAAAAGTTCTTTCAATAGAAACACAACACGGAATTCATTTTTCAAGTTGCTTTCTTTTTAAACACGAAATTGTTACACATTACTCTTTTTATGTTACTTTGATTTATTGGAAATTGAATTTTGTCTCATCGTTTTTTTTTTTTTTTTTCTTCACTCCTAACTATATAGCATTAGGTTCCTTGTCAAGGTTGAGGTAATATACAATGGTATAGTCACAGAAGTTCGGCCTCACCACCTCCTTCCCCTGGGCTCTGAATAAATTGCTTTCAGATCTCATCTTCATTATTTACTAGGCGTGACAAGTTGTGCTATTTAACAGCCTGGGGCTCATTTTCCAGTTCTAAAAGGCAGAAGTATTTTTATTGATTCTCAAGGTTGCTATGAGGATTAATTGAGATAATTGTGTGAAAGTTCTAGGAACATTGTACGTACCCCATAAATACTGGTACACAGACAGTAAAACCACAGTCAATTGTGTCTTACTGGTGAGACAGCATCCTTCACCCCTGTGTTCAGAAGAAATTAGGGAAAAGTGGCTAGTGACTTAGTGACACTGCATATATTAAAAGTGTCCCCTTTAACAAGGCTTGACATATGCAAAACACTGTATAATCAAATGATGTATCTAGCATCCCCAGGGGTTTCTTGTTTCTTCCTGCCTGCCTGTCTCTCTACCTTTACTGTCCTGTCCCCAGACAGGCCACTAAGCTACCTTCTGAAACTGCCCAGGTTTTCTCATGACTGTGAAGAGGTTTTTTGCTGTGTTTGGTAGCACATTCTTAACAGTAATGTCATTCTCAAGTGTGTTCAGTCTGTGA
Organism: Arvicanthis niloticus; assembly: GCF_011762505.2. Lineage (NCBI taxonomy): Eukaryota > Metazoa > Chordata > Mammalia > Rodentia > Muridae > Arvicanthis > Arvicanthis niloticus. The sequence goes on along the minus strand of NC_047658.1, from coordinate 80,790,347 downwards.
CTTTAATCTGGATTTGTCTGTTTTCTTATGATTAAACTGTGTGGGATATTAAGAGAATTATTACTGAAGTGAGATGCTCTTCTCTCTCAGAGGTCATACATAATACTGACATGACACAGACCTTGATCATTTGGTTAAGGTGGTACCAGCAAGGTCTTTCATGGAAAAGTTACTTTTAATTATTTTTTTTAGATTTATTTTACTTGTGTGTATGAGTGTTTTGCCTGCATGTACGATATGCACTGCATGCATACCCTGGTGTCTGTGGAGGTCAGAAGAGGGCATTGGAGTTAATTACCTTGGAGTTAATTCCAATTGTGAATCACTGGATGATGGAACTGAACCTGGGTCCCTCTGATAGAGCAACAAGTGATCTTTTATGTAGTTTTGTGTGTATTGAGTGTGTGCACATGCATGGATCTCTCTCCCCCTTCTCTCTCTCTCTCTCTCTCTCTCTCTCTCTCTCTCTCTCTCTCTCTCTCTCTGTGTGTGTGTGTGTGTGTGTGTGTGTGTGTGTGTGTGTAAAGGTGTACATCTATGTGTGTGGAGGCCAGAAGAGGGCATCAGATCCCTCAGAGCTGGAATTTCAGATGTTGTGGCTTGTTAATAAGGGGTGAAATCTGAACTCTCACCCTCTGTACAGCAAACACTCCTAACCACTGAGCCACTTTTCCAGCTTGAAAAGCTACTTTAAAGAAAACCTCTTTTCTATAAGAAGTTGGTAGGTCCAGCCAACACTCAGTGAAAAAAAGGAGGAATTAAATTCTCTCCTACGAGGAGGAAGAGTTACATGTATGATTTGGATGGTCCTACCAACAAGCTCATTCTCGTCTTCAATTACTTATCTATGTATTCAGCATTTACATAGTGAGGGCACATGGATATTTGACTTAGTCTTTAGGTTTTAGGCCAATGTTGCTTATATTTTGCAACTCAAATAAATATAGACATACAGGATAATGACATGGAAATGAAAACCCCAAAGGGAACCCTCACATTTATGGTACCTTGATTTTGGGGAAGAGCACATAGACAGTTCAGTGCAAGGAGGAATGGTGTTTCTAGCAGACAGTACACAGACAGCTAGAGAGCCATGTGTGAAAGAGTGAAATGGAATCCTTGACTCTCGATGTCTACAAAAGGACTACACAGTAGAAGGAAGCATGACGGGGCTAGTGATCGCAAAGTCAACATGACTATACAGTGTAGGTTAGGGAGACGATGGCTCGGGGTCTAGAACCAGTGATGGAATGTAGGTGATGCTTAGGGAAGGGTGGAACGCCTATTGAAGGGCCAACAGAAGCATGTCTTCCTACTGGTGTTCAGATCCTGGTTCCACTATTTCTTACCTGTGATTTTAGCAGATTTTTGCCTTATATGAGGAATATCATACTTAATGATATTTAGCTTGTTGTGAAGGCTAAATGGAAAACTGTGAACTTTCCACAGGCAGATGTGTTTGGACACTTGCTCCTCAGCTGGCGGATACTGTTTAAAAGGCTGTGGAACCTTTTGGGGATGGAGTCTCATTGGATGAAAAAGATCACTGGGGGATGGAGGAGCATGAGGTTTAATAGCCAAACACTACTTCCTGTCACCTTTGCTTTCTGACAGCCGCCGTAATGTCACCAGCTGCTTCATGCTCTTACTAACATGTCTTTCCTCCCATGATGTCTGTATCCCTCTTTCTACTGTGAGACCAAACAAGCTCTTCCCCCCTTAAGTGGCTTCTTGTCATATGTGTAGTAGTAGCAACAAGAACAGTAACTGATATATATGTGAAGAACTTGCTGATAGACTAGGCAGGACTATATATAATGTGGAAATATTTAGTGTCGTTTCTACTTACTGTAGTTTTGACTGTCATTAAGAACAAGATTAACATGAGCTATTAACCTTAACTTGATATTTAACATTGCCATTATCATTGAGTGAAGATGTCATAAGATGTCTAAAAGAAAGTGGGAGGGGGTGGGAATGATGGGGACTCCCTAGCTTTTGAATTGACAGGAATTTTGATACCAAAGTTATCTAGATCCAAAACCATAGTCCAGGGAATACACAACGGTGGTAGAATCCAAGGTCTGCTTGTATCTGTGCTGGACAGGCTCTGGGAAGAGGCACAGAAACCTCTAGAACTTTGACCCTGTAACTCATGAATGAACTTCATAGAATGAAACTTTAGCCATCCCCCCAGGCAGCAGCAGAGTATGATGCCCAGGCAGCAGCAGAGTATGATGCTAGGGCCTGGCCCTGCCTCTGAACTTCAAATCTTGTTTTCTCAACACAGCTGGCAGAGCTGCCTTCCCACCTGCTGGAGAAGAGTACAGACCTCGGCTGGTAGCACAGGCCTACTCAGTATGCTCCCTTTAAGGAAAAAAAAAAAAAAAAAAAAAGACAGAGGCCAGGTTTTGTTTTGTTTGATAATTGAATATCAAACTGTCACCCAGAGCTCAGCAAAGGATATGAACAAACTCATAAATTATCCAGCATTCAAAAGCAATTTTGATACTGCTATCGGGAGCCTTTCTATGCTCGAAGGAGCATGCAGTATTTTGCAAAGGCAAATACTCCAAGGGAAATATTGTAATGAACCTAGGGTGCTTGGGTGACTGCAAAAGACAGCTGATAGACCCGAAAAGTGACTCAAGGAGGGACATGGATCTGCCATAGCTGGTGGAGCACCTAGTAGGGCTCCACTCACACAACAGTAGTGGAGCCTGGGATTAATTCACACCTACAAGAGGCTTCCTGTGGCAGCACTGGGTGTTGTTTGGCTTGGTTCGGTTATTTATTTTGCTTGTGTGTGTAAGGGTGGCAGTGGAGGGTTGAGAGGAGACTGCCCAGTGTGTTTGGAGTATCCATGGAGACCAGAAGGGGCTCTGGAACTGGAGTTAGAGATGTGTGTGTGAGCCACCTAACAGACATCTGGGACTGGACTCTCTTCCTCTGCATGAGCAGCAAGAGTTCTAAACTGCTGAGCTATATCTATGGTCCCTTGTTCTGTGTTTTGAGAGTTGGTCTCATCTGGTAGCTTAGATAGCCCTGTAAGTCACTCCATAGACCAGGCTGGCCCTAACCTCATGAAAACCCTTCTGCCTCAAGGATCACAGGTATGAGTCACTATGCCCAGCTCACAGTAGAGCTTGAAGGGAATTCAGAAAGTTCTGACTTTATTTATTTATGTTTAAATATCTGTTTTATTTATGAGTGTGTATGTTTGTGTTTGTGACAGTGTATGTGACATATGTGTGGAGGTACCTGATGAGGCCAGAAGAGGGTGTCAGTTCCCTTGAAGTTAGAGTTACAAGTGTGAGCTGCCAGACATAGGTTCTGGGATCTGAACTCCAATCCTGGTGATTGAGTAATGAGTGATCTTAGCCACCAAGCCATCCCTCCAACCCCAGTTCCTGACATTTATGTTCACGACAGCATTCGGATCAGTCTCTTCTTGTTTTCTCTCCTCCTCATGGTTTGTTCCATTGACACTTCTAACTACAAAGTCAAGTGCATCTCAAATTGAGCCAGTCTCAGCTGGCAGGGTCATTCATTCTATCTTCCTACCCTTTGTTTGTCAGCTCATGGTGACAGGCACCATTCAAAGGGTCTAGGAAGCATTGTCCCTTCTTCACAGTAGCTCATAGGCTAGAGCTGGAAATAGATACAGAAACCTTAATCTCCAGTTTGCCTGTCCGAGTCCTGCCCTCCCCAGGGACTTTGTCTCTGCCTAACTCCAGGTTACTCTACAAACCCAGTCCCAAGAACTCTCCAGCCCAGCCTCTGCTTCAGAAAGTTCTCATGCTTAGCTTTCAAGCCATGAGGCTTTGGAACTCCAACACCTAGCCCAACCACTGCTGTGCTGTGTGTGTGCTCTGGGTATCTGATGAAGTAAAAGCGTTTCTTCAGTTCTGTATTGGTTTGGGATGAGGATGCTTTATTTACACAGGCAATTTCTGGGTAGGCGTTGCTTCCACCGTCAGAGAGGAGGGTTCTCTGTAGGAACGGACAAGCATCAGTCACTCTGTTTTTGTTTGTTGTTGTTGTTGTTGTTGTTGTTTTTTGTCTGATTTAGTAAATTTATCCAAGACCCTATGCAGTATCCCTTAGGAATGGCCACAGGGAGAGGGGTGCAGGGTGACAGGCAGTGTCCACCCATGACTTGTGAACTCAGAGGGAAAGGTGGATCTGACTGTGTGTCGCTGGTAACGCTCCCATTCCTCTGCAAGTCCAGTTTCTCAATGAGCCATTTGGCAACTCTGCAGTTTCCAAATGAAGTCTCTTCAGCTTCTTTTCCTTTCTCCAGCAATGCCTGAGGCTGATAGTAATTGGACCTTGAGGTTCTGGAAGGAGGGTGGTTCTCCCACCTGGCTGTGCTGGAGCAGGATCTGTAGGAGGTGGGACTGCAGATGATGCAGCTCTCAGCCAGATCCTGCCTCTTTTGTGCCTGTTGCTTAGCGACGCTGAGGGACAGAGGCCCTGGATCTGCTTTCCTATTGGTCTGGTGGTGGTGTTGATAGTGGACCTGTCCCTGGCACTGGGCTCTGTAAGAGACCCGAGGAGATTGAGTTTCAAGCCCAGGAGTGGCTGCCAACTCCTATAGCAAGGCTGGCCTCGGCTTCACCTGGCGCAGCTGAGCCAGAGTCTCTTCTGCCTGGCTGCTGTAGCAAGACAGCTTTCTTCTTGTCTCACTTCTTTTCCTGTACAACAGCTTAAACAAATGTGTATAGCTTACGTCATGAGAGCTGAGCCAGGACAGGCTGTCAGTATCAGCAGGAGATGGTTTGATTTATCAACGTTAGGTTAAGACTGAAAGTCTTCCTGGGATGGCCAGGATCCTGATTGCCAGGACCCACACCTTTCTGGGATAGAGCTGGGGTCTGGTAGGAAAAGAAAGGCATGGAAGGCTGAGGTGACTATAGGGATATGACAAGGGTAAGAATGAAGGCACAGGAGGAGTCTGCATGCATGCGAGGTGGCACCTGTGGGATCCTTGAGTGACCCCACGGCTTATGGGGCAGTGCCTTTTATGGAGGTCAGTTCTCTGCTTGGTGAGGGGCATCTGAGCTCCACCTTCTGCCTCCATGTCTTCTGCCTCTGATCCTTCAGAAGGAGTCAGCTGAGAGTGGGGCTAAGTGAGGTAGGCCAGGACAGCTGTGGTGAGGGCTAGAAGATGCCTAGTCTGGCTTGGGTCCTCCAACTGCTCAGTTCTGTCTTTCTAACCCTGGTGCCACTTACAGAAAACGGCAGGCCCCAGCTCCAGACAAAGTCCCACCCCTCACTCCTCATCCCTCATCCTTCACCCCTCTCACCTGCCACCAGTAACAGAGTTACTTGCCTCATAGCAGGGAAAGTGGAGGATCTTGCAGCAGTCCTTGATTGAGTCAGGGATAAGGTACTGTTGGGAAATGTCTTCATCCCTTCTGTTGAGTCTGGCAGTCACCTACCTGAGCTCTGGCTCACCCTCTGAGAGCATGACTGAAGAGAATCTTAAGGTTGGTGAAGAGGTAGTCAGGGCACTTGAGCAATTTCTTGGGGATTAACTAACTGACCTGTGTTCACACAAGCCAGCTCTTTACATAAATGGGGTTTGAAGTGAGGCAGAAGTTCCAGAAAGGACTCCATGACCAGGGAAGCATGAGCAGGTTCTAGTATCTCACAGGGCCCAGTGGAGGCCGTGTCCTGATTGTCTTTGTCTGAAGGGCACCGGTGAGTGGGAGGCTTTCTCTCCGACGGTGCTGTGGATTGTATTCTCAGAGCTCCGTTCAGTTCTTGGGTCACCTCCCTGTCGCAGCTGTCATTCCTCAGAAGATTTAGTGTAACTCTTACTTTTGTTTGCATCTATGATCTGAGGAAAATGATCCACTTAAGCCCAATGCAATTGCAAAATGCCTCCTGAGAACTTGGCGGTATTTTGCTGTGGTTGGGTTCTTCCCTTTGGACTATAAGAATCCATTGAAAATGTCGGCTACAGATGAGGTTCGGTTCTGGTTTTGTGTATATTTCCAGGAAGGAGAGATGAATGCCACACATTCAGACAGGATGTGGATGTGTTTTGTTTGTAGGAATGTTAGAAAGGAAGAAGGGCTGAGAGAAACACATAGAGATCCATCTCTGTGCGACTGGAAAGCAAAACACAAAACAAACGAAACTGCCCTCCACAAGACAAGCTCATCTGGTTTTATCTGCAACAACCTTATTTCCAAATCAAGCCACATTCTAAGATGCTGGGGGTTCAAACTTGGACATAGGAATCTGGGGAGAAAAGAAACACAAGAGACCTTCCCAGGAGTTCGTGACATAGTTGCCACTTCTTGAAATCAACGTGGCCCACTACCGATCAACCTTGTCCATCTGATTAGATTTCTTACTGTCAACAGGATGAGTAACCAAGTCACCTGGAAATGAACCCAAAGTGCTGCCCCCTAATGGCCACAACTCAAATCCATGGTTGGTTGTTGCTTCATGAGGCCCAGCTTTTCATTTGTTTTAGACTCTCTGAAATCCACATGGGAAATAATTCAGAATTTAACTTCAAATGTATCCATTTGGTCTGATGGTCAAGAAACCTGTTACTAGAATGGCAACTACATGGGTCAGCTTTCTGTCACCATGACAAAGTACCGGAGAAAATCAGCTTGAGGAAAGAAAGATTTATTTTGACTCACTTTCAAGGTTTCAACCTATGGGCAGGTGACCTCATCATTTCCAGGCCTGTGGTGAGGCAGGTATGCACTAGAGGAGGCTGCTTACCTCACGAGGTCAGAAAGTAACAAGGTCAAGAACGAGATACTGTCCCCAAAGGGCACACCACCAAGGACCTCTTTTCAGTTAGGCCCCACCTCATAAGTTTCCATCATGTCGCCAGCCCATCAAATTAAAAAATCCACTCTCAGTGGATGGCTTCATTGATGAGCTCCGAACCCTCTTGATCCTATCACTTCCTAAAACCCCACCTCTGGACACTGCTGCCCTGGGAACCAAGCCTTCGACACAGGAGCTTCTGCGTGACGTTCCAGACACAGGTTGTAATAGCCACCATCCCACACCCACTGACGCTGCTCTCGGACTCTATTGTAACTAAATCTCTAAAGCTGGGCAAACAATCTTCAATTTCCCTCGCGCCACCGCGCTTCCACTTCCGCTTAGTTCCCAGGCTTCATTCGTACCTCTTCCCACACATCTGTTTTGCCAGAAATAACAGTGCAAAGGAGTGTGGGTGGCAGGATCCCAGCACCGAAGCCTGGGCTTCCATTTCCCTCCATTGTTCACTGCGGCGCTAGGCTGTCCTCGGGGCAGTTTTTCCAGATAAAGAAGGGCCTGGTTAACTGCCAGTGATCGGGCAGGTTCACAGCCCTGGCCTCCCGATGGGCATGCTGCGATTCCAACGCAGATGTGCTCTATCTCCTCTGCTTATCACTTGTCTTCAGCTGCCAAGAGATAAACAAAGGGGTAGACAGGCAGATCAATGAACCAAGCCTGGGGTATTCCCCGGGGGAGTTTAGAGGCTTCTGAACAGCCAAAAAATGGCAGCCTCACCAAGTCTCTCTAGACAGGGATTTCATTTCAGTGTCTGCTACTCCAGGCCTTTATGTTTTAAAGAAGCATGGATTCCAGGGCTCCCTGGAGGAATATGACACCTCCTTAGGGCTCTAACGGTAACAACAAACCCACTCTTCTTCAGACCTGCTCTTTCTAAACCCCAGGACGTCAGAAAGACTCAAAGTATTCCAAGAGGAATACTTTGAAGGAGCCATCAGAGGTATTTCCTCTTCCATCAACCTTACTCAGTTTTGAAAGTAAACTAACAAGAGCTGAATAACTCCAGATGGTTCTGATGCCAACTCCCAAGTTGACACTTGGTATTTGTATTATAGTTATGTTCCCATAGGAAAATTGGGTGAAAACTATTATTTTTGCAACTTCTTATGAATTTATAGTTATCTGCTTCAAAGTAAAAAGTTGTGGGTTTTTTGTGTATTTTGTTGTGTTATCTTGGATGGACAGGAGAGCTCAGCCAGTGAAGGAGCGTGTCACCTGTCAGGTCAAAAAATCTCTGATTCCCCAGACTCCAAAAGGTAATCCCAATACCCAGAACTGAGCTCAGTGTGTGGTATCACAGGGTTTCTGGAGGTTGGATAAAAGCCACCATCCCTCAGGAACTTGTAAAGCTGGTTTCTGTGAAACCAAATGAAGTCATTTCCCTCACCTCTGGCAGAAGGGACAGGTGGTACCTATCAGTATCACAGCACATGGTGGCACGCTTCCTCAGTATCTCAAATACCTGTCGTACAAAGTTCACCATAGTACCTCCACTCTTCTCACCTCCTCCAGCTCTGGCTTTCCTCTCTCCAGCTACTCACTTCTTACAGCCCGATACCTCACTATTCTCTGCTCTTGTGACTCTAACTAGATTTTCTCATTTTCTATCCCCTGCTAAACTCCCCTCATTTGCAGATAGTCCTCACCACGTCCAGTCTGCTGGCCATGTGTAGTCTACTTTCTCTCTCTGCTCTAGACTCTTCCAGATGCCTCTGACTGTTCTAGCTCTCATTTGTGAACCTCAACCATGCCATGGTCATGCAGCAGTTTTTTTATTGTGCCCCCTTGTGTGTTACATCTGGTGGCCAACCCCACGAATCCACCACAAAGCCCGACAACTCCAGTTTGATTCTTGGAGTCCACATGGTGGTGACAAAGAACCAACTCCCTCAAGTTTCCCTTTGACCTCAAAACACATTCACAAAGACTAAAGATTTAAATGTTTTAAGTCATCGTGTTGGTCTCCCACAAACCAGGCTAATATAGCTTAGAAGAAATAATCACAGGCTTGGGGCTATAACTGCCAGGGCAGAAGAGACAACCTAAGGAGACATTTTCATACACCCCCACTTCAGCTACTGAAACCTTAGACCCTAAAGAACTAAAAAAAATTTCCTAGGAATCTCATGCTGGGAAGGAACTGGCTGAAGCCTGATATCAGCTAGAGGAGGGACTTGCCCCCTGGGAAGAGGTTTACACACTTTTGCTAACTTGCTGGACCACCTTGCAGGATGGCTCAGTGATGAGCAGGACCACACCAGGACTGCTCAGTGTGCAGGGCCTCTTGATCTCTAGCTGAGTCCGCACTTCTTGTCAGCACCACAAAAATGGCCACTTTTACCTCTTCCTTCATTCCTCACCGCAATGTGTCCACACCAACTAACTTTCCTTTCCCTGCCTTTCATTACTACTTTACAATGTCAGCATCTTGGAGACAGGTGGCTGAGCCTACTTTGTTGGAGCTGCCAGAGCCCAGGTTTTGCCCCTAAATCCTTCAGGAAGGGGGTAGACAGAGACGTGGGCACAAATGCAGGTTCCATTGCTAATATGCTGTTTGTCCTGGGGCAAGTTTCTTAATTCCTGTGAGCCTTATTTCCTTTATCTAGAACATAGATCTCTGTGTTTCCCGGATAAGGCAGGTATGAAAATGAAAGGGACAATTCACAGAGAGCATCTGACAGAGTGAGTGCTGAGCCCTCGGGAAACATCCCCTTAAACTCTGCTGAGAGATGAGTCTGATTTCCATTGGGCATCCCAGCTCAGTAGCTACAGGGATTTGTTTTAGTAACCTCAGTGAAGGAATACAGAGAGTCTACTGCAAATACCCATGGAAAGATGGATTGAATTCTATCTCAATTCTCCAAACACCTATATACCATGCAGAATCCTATTGTAGAAGTAGCTCTATAAAATAGTTGACCAGGCTGATGTGCTACCCTGCTCCCACCATCTTGCCTGTGGTACCTGGAAAGGAAATGGAGTGGAAAAGAGTGGAAGTGAGGAAGTGGGCCCCAGCCACCAATCACTGCCCATTGCCTGACTCACAAGTGAGACCTGGTTAAAACACACACACACACACACATCTGTCCCAAAACTGCAGGAAGAAAAGGGATACCTTGTTTAGGGGAAGACTCTCCTGGGGGTTTAGAAATAGGTCCAAAAGCTCACTCTGGCCATATGCTTGCCTGCCCTCCTTCCCTTCCGGCTCTCTGCTCCAGACATACTGGTTACTCATCATCTCTCAGACACCACCTGGGCTTCTCCAACCAGATAGTCCATCCACCTGGACAGCCCCTCCCTCCATCCACACCGCCAGGGTCACTCCCTTTCTACAAATCTCCCTTCAAATACTTTATCTTCCTTGAAGCCTTCCCTGCCTTGCACCTCAGAGACCATCCCTGCTCCTTTGAACTCTCCCAGCTTCTCTTTCTCTTGGGCTGTGTCACACTGAGTCATCAAAGATCTCCAGTATTGTGTGACAGTCTGTGTGCAGCTCCACACCCGTCACGGTGCACAGCGGGATCTAGCATGCATGTGTGCGCACACCACGTTCTGGGTTAATATCGGAAGGACCGATGCTAAGTAGTCACATGCAGGAGCATCAGTAATGGTGTGATAGGTTAAAGAACTGTGGTGGGGGCTTCAAAGGAAATGATGAAAAAGAAGAGTAGAAGAGACGTCTCTGGAGGATGAACATTTACACTGAGACTTAGGGGACCCAGGAGAGGAGAGGAGAGAAGGATAAGACCCTTCCATTAAAATCGGTAGACTCAATGACTAAGGTGGTCAGATCACCAGCACTAGCGTGCGCGCACACACACACACACATATCCACCTTCACCACCACCCTTATCACTGCCACCACCACATAAACACACATAGAGTTCACAGGGCTGGAGAACTAGAGAAAGGACAATGTGACTGGAACCAAGGAGCAGAAGGAGTTAGGGGGATAAAGTGCCATTATGCAGAGCTTGATTGCATTCTGTCTCAATCCCCCCAAACACCTATATATTGTCCAGAGTTCCTAGTGTAGAAATAACGCTATGAAATAGTTGACCGGACGGATAAGCCACCTCATTCCCACCAGCCCGCCACTCGTGTGCCTGGGTAGGAAATGGAGTGGAAAAGAGAAATGAGCAGAAGTGAGGTGAGGTGAGGAGGTGAGACTGTGCTTACCATTCTGAATGTTTTCCTCCGTCAAACAGAAACCACGAATGGCTTTTAAACAAATAACGTGACCTGACACAGTTTGATTTTCTGGGCTAATAACTAAAGATCAGAAAGTAGGAGAAAGGATGGATTACCAAGAAGAGACTGTGGCATCTCCATGGGTAAGAGGGTGGTGACATCAGTGACAGGGGAAGGGGAGAGCTCCTGGATCTCTGTTGGAGGCCTGCCACAGTGTTAGATGTGGAGACCCTGGGAGAGGCAGGTGTTCAAGCTCACTCTCAGAGCACTAGGCTGTCTAGTGGGCGTCGGTGCCACCCAATGGGAAGGTAAAGGTGCAAATGTCCAAGGTGCGATTTTAGGCTTTCAGTTGCAAGCAGGAGGGTTGGGAGTGTGTGGCGTGGGGTAGATCGTACACCTAGAGCATGTGGGGCCCTGGGGTCAATCTCTGATGCAGTTCCTCTGAAAGAAAAAAATGCAGGTCGGTTTTAATTGCCTGTATTTTATGGTCATAACAACGGGTAGCTCTTCATTTCATAAAACCAAACACTTTCCAACGGGCAGTGCAACAGTGTGTGTGTGTGTGTGTGTGTGTGTGTGTGTGTGTGTGTGTGTGGCTAAGGCCTGAACCCCAGGTTTTATTTATGCTAGACATGCATTGTACCACATGGCTAAAACCCAGAGGCCAAAGAAGTTGGTTCTGTAGACAGAGAAGTAGGGGAGAAGAAAGTAGGGGCAAAGGGTAGAGCATAGCTTAGCTGGTTCAGAGCTCTCCTTATAAGGGGGTGGGGGCAGGACAATAGAAAAATCACTTTCTGCATCAGGTTGCTTCGGGTTGCCTTTTTGGTGAGGATTAAAGGATTAAAGGTGTAAGGATTAAGGGCGGAGGGAATTCCTTTGCTGTATTGATTGGCCTGTTCAGGAAATTCCCGATTTCCTAGAAGGTCAGCTCAGCCTCAGTTTAGTGACTTGGTAGTCTGGCTGGTCCACCAGGAGCCAGTGTAGGGCTTGATCAAAAGCAATGGACTTCTATAATAGTATTCAATACATATCAAATGGGCAACTGGGTGTATATTAATCTGGAAGGTCAAGACTGGAGGCATACGTTTGGAACACAATCGATCCTTAGGTTGGAGTCTCAGGAATGAATGAAACTAGCTTAAGTCGCAGTGTAGGCAGGGGGCTCCGACTGCTGTTTAGCAGTCTGCCCTTGGGATGACAATCTCACTCTTCAGGAGTTAATCTCCTAGAAAGCTAACTACATCCTAAAGGCTCCTCCTCCCAGCGCCACCCCGAAGGGAATCAGCTTTGTTTTTATTCTGTCTAATTGAAGCAAGACCTCAGTTTTCAGGCCTGACTTCCTTTTTAACATATGATAAAGGATGGCCTTGAACTTCCACCTCCCAAGTGCAGTAGTGCTGGGGTTCCAGGCCGGTGTTACCACACCCAAGTTTTATGCAGTGCTGGGGGTGGAGCCCCAACTCTAACTACATCCTCAGCCCAGCAACCACATCTCAGTGTGTGTTTTCTACTTTACCTGTCTTTCATAAAACAGACTTATCTCCTCCCCACTCTGGGCCACCTACCTCTCTCTCATTCAGTGAAGAGCCCCACTCCCCACAGCTGCATTTCTAAGGTATATTCTGGGATTATCACATTGTTACGATAAACATCTCCTTAGGTAAACTGCTTTTGGGGGGAGGGCATCCTGTGTGCATAGTCATGTGTATGGGTGTATGTATGTGCACATGGGTGTGGAAACTCAGGTCTTTCACCTCCTCAGACATTGGCCTTTTTGTTTGTTTGAGATGGGGTTTTTCACTGGCCTGAAGCTCGCTGGCTGGCCAGCAAACCAAACAGATTTACCTGTCTCTGCTTCCCTAGTTCTAAAATAACAAACACGTACCAAATTACCTGGCATTTGTGTCTAGGTTGTGTAGATCAAAATCAAGCCCTCATTTAAAAAAAAAATGTGTATGAATGTTTTGCCTGCATAGATGTCTATTCACCATATACATGCCTAGTGCTATAAAAAGTCAGAAGAGGACATTGAATCCCCTGGTACTGGAGTAACAGGTGGTTGTGAGTTGTCATGTAGGAATTGGAATCTGGATCTTTCTGGAAGAGCAGGCAGAGCCCCTACCCACTGAGCCATCTCTCCAGCCCAGATTTTTATTCTTATAAGGCAAACAAGTGCTTTACCAGCTTGGCTAACTCCTCAGCCCCAGGTAGCAGTTTTTACCACTAAACTGAATTTCTTGCAGCCAATCGAGGTATTTTATTCACCTCTGTATCCCCTACATCCATCACAGTATCCAGACAATAATATTCAGGAAACAACTGCTTTTAAAAAAAAATGAATGAACGAGCAAATGATTACTTAGTTATAAGGTGCTCAGATGTGCTAGGTGCCAGATAACTATTATCCACAGTGAGAATAAGAGAGAGGAAATCACCATCACTTCCAGGTGAGGCAGCCCCAGATAAGAAGAAATGGATGCTGGCCTCGTGGGCTGAGATAAAGCATGTGAAAGTGCTGGCCCAGGGCCGAACTGCTCTTGGGTTTGAATAAAAGAAATGAATCTGGTTTGGCTGCATGGAAAGGCGTGTGGAGGACTTTCCATGGGGGCAGGTGGTGAGGACAAAGGTTTTTGAAGTTGAAAAACACAAGGCCATTTCAGGGGGGTGGGGGTGGAGTCAAGAGACTCCTTTGGTCTTTTGACCAGTGGCAAAGGATTTACACACAGCAAGCAAAGCAGTAGGTTGGGAGAGATGTAGAAGCAAGGAAGACTGCACAAAGAGATGTTTGAGCGGTGTGCCCCTGCTGCAGAGTGGCTAGTGTGCAAGAACCATATGCTGCCTACTCGTGTCTTTTTTCCCAGCCAGATGTGCAGCTGAACTTTAGAGAACCTCTGAGCAATGCAAACAAAGCTCTTAAAGAGTTCCTTCCAGGGTCGTGGGAGAGGGGCGATGGAGGCCGTGTTAGGCGGTTGGTTATCTACTGTCTTTGTAGTGCCAGCAATCACCCGGATTAACTCGGTTAGTTTTCTTTTCTTTTCTTTTCTTTTTTTTTTTTTCTCCCCATTTCCAGTTTTGCCAGAATTAAGAGCCTCCCAATTGACCTAGGGAAAAAGTTACTCTGAGCAGGAAATACAACAGGGAGGAGACCGGGAAATCTAAAAACCGTGCCAGGAGAGCGAGCGCCCAGAGCCGGCAGGCTACAAAGAATGGAGCCCCTTGTCCCCACTTAGCTTTTGGTCCAATCTTGAAAGCAGCCGGCCTGCAGGACGCTTGCCAGCACAGAGTAGAGACAGGGTCACATGGCTCGGAAATCCCCACAGATTGTCAGAAGCTAACACGGCTAGTCCACTGTATTCGAGAGGAAGCAGGGATAGGGGTGGGCAGCTCATGGATAGCCTGCTCCTCAGGATCTCCTGCATCCACTGCCCAAGTCAAAGGAGGCTGGACTTCAGCAAAAGAGGCAGGGAGGGACATTCAGAATCTAACAGCAAGCTTCCGAACTCTGGCTGGCATCTATGCCTCTGCTGGCTCGGGAGGTCTCGACAAGTGGTTAGATGGCTAAGAGGAAGTCTTCTACTCCGACAAGATGCTCAAGAATATGGAAGGAGGAATAGACTCAATCTCTCTTATCCTGTTACTCAGTGCTCTGCAGAGAAGACGGCTGAGACCAAACGAGCATGGCATTTCCCTACCCAACAAGCACTGGGCTCATCAGTTTAATTTGCCTGTACTTCTAACTAGCTGGCTGCCTACCTATAAATCTGAGCCCCCACCATCCTTTCCTAGAATTGGATTAGTTTGCCAGGGTAGCTTATAAAACTCACGAAAACACCTAGTTTATTATCAATAACATGATGAACAGGGAATGGAGGTGCATGCTGTAACTCTAGCACTTAAGAGGGTTGGCAGGAAGATCAGGAGTTCAAGGTCACCCTCCACTGTAAGTTTGAGGTCTGCTTAGACTACTTGAGACTCTGTCTCCAGAAAAGGGTATAGATAAAGGTCAGATGAGGAAATGGCTAGGGAAACACACAGGGTAAAGGAGCTTCCAAACATGTCTGCCAGAAAGTTCTCAAAACCTAGTCCTTGCTTGGGATTTTAGGGCAGCTTTATTATGTAGATGTTCTTGAGAAAACTGTTGGCCATTGCAATTAACCTGATCTGCATCCATTTCCCCTCCAGAGGCTGGGGACACACGGATGAGTTTCTATCTTACTGTGTGTGCATCAGGACTTTCCAGAGAAACCGCCTCATTAGTGTCGTTAGTATTAACTTGGATATGTTTGAAAGGGTACCTTGTGCTGAAGATGCCTCGGAATTTACTTCGTGAATCAAGATCCAAGCACACATAGTTTAGCAAAAGGGGTGTTTCTTGCTCTAGTCTAACAGAGCCCTGAGCCAGGTACCAAAAGAAAAAAAAAAAAAAAAAAAACAAGCAAGCTAGCAAGCAAACTAACAGTCAAAAATGGAAAAATATGCAGTTGCCCCTCTGCATCTGGGCAAGAACTAGAAGTGGCTCAGGAAGAGTGGGGAGCTGGGATTGTTTCCAGGATCTCTGAGGACACTGACATCTGGGGACACCTAAACAGTTACATTAAATGCAGAGTATTTGCATGCAACCTGTATGTGTCCTCTAGTGTGCTTTAAATCCTCTGTGAGTTAGTAACGTGAGAACTGCTACGTAAGTGGTTAATATACTGTATTGCTTAGGAAACAATGCCCAAAAAGTCTATGTGCTCAGTTCAAATGCAACTTTATAAAAACTTGTGTGTGTGCCTGCCACATGTGCACAAGTGCCTTCAGAGGCCAGAAGAAATCATTGGGTCCCTAAGAAATGGCGTTACAGGAAGTTGTGAGCTCCCTGATTTTGTTGCTGAGAATGGAAGCTCCCTGGAAGAGCAGCATAGGATCCCACACACAGCCATCTCTTCAGCTCAAGATGCAACTTTTCTTTTCTTTTCTTTTTTTTTTTTTTTTTTTTTCTGGTATTGTCCATGTGTGTTGTCGGAACCCATGAATACAGGACCTGTGGGTATGGAAGGCTGACTGCATATCGTAACATCACAATAATGCTTCCAGCTCTCGAGAGTTCTGTGGGCGTTCTTTGACCTGGCTGTAATCTGGTCGTCTGGTCTTAAATTCTTCACCTGGTTTCACGTCTCCCTCTTTTCCAGTCTCAGAACCTTCCCCACACTGGTCCTGTCTCTTCTTTCCTCTGTGCCTAAGCACATGTGCTATTTTCCACTCAAGACTTCTTCGTTATCTGTCTCAGTTCCATGTTTTGACATCTACGGTTACCTTTCTAGGACAAAAACTTAACCTCCCATCATGAGGGAACATTGATGGTTGAGGAGTTAGGGGGAAAGAGGCACGTACTGACTTACACTTTTCTTCAGTTAGCCTGCATTGTTTTAAGGATAATGCACTATTGCTGGTATCTGAAGGCTGGAGGGATTTTAGACCTAGGGAGACAAGATTTCATTTCTACCTAGTACTTCTAGATTCTTTGTTTGGACGGAGAAAGAATTTAGACATGAGGCAAGGTAAGTTGGGAGGAAGCTTTATGACAGAGTAAAAAGTTGCAAGATATGAGGGTAGGCTTCTGGAAAGAGCTGCATCCCCCAGGACTTTGCATAGCATCTTCTGGACAAACTTTAATGGGGGGCAGTGCTGGTTAGTTTTGTTTGCTTTTGTTTTTATTAATGTTTGAGAGGTCACATGACATCCAAATGTAATACAGTTCTGTAATCACATCAGCTGCATGGTAGCATGTAGGTTTCTTCTGTTTTCCCTGTGTTTACTTAGTCAACCTCAGGGGCAAAGGAAAATATCTCTTCTGTCCTCCAAAGGTTCTTTGAATAAATTGCTAAGGAGATCCAACTAGAAAAAAGACACACAAACATAAGACTTGCATGGTCATGACCATAGTATAGAACCCCTAGCCCAGTGTGACTCAAAAGTTTAGAGGCTTTTAAAAATCATTCTATTTTATTTATTTTATTTTGTATCTATAGACCATGAAGAAGACAGAGGATTTTGGCAACTTACGGAGCACTGGAATAGTTTTTAGGGGACTCCAATGAATTTGGAGAACAGTGACCTTGGAGAAAATCTTGATCCATGGAACAGAAAACCTTTGTAAATGATTAACCAAAACAGAGCCGAAGGCATGTGAGGACAGTCTATCCAAGCGGGTGGCGGACTGGTCTTTCTTCCTGTGATATGAATTTAGTTAATGAAAGCCCAGGTAAGGGACAAGAGGTGATTGTTCCATCTTTGGCAGGACTGATCTTTGAAAGCCAGAGGACACTGCAGAAAGCCTCTTTCTCCGCACCTGGGGGCAGGGACAAAAGCAGGCAGGATGAGATAAATTTGATTCTGAGTCTGCTTCTATAACCTTTTCACTTTCTTCAGGTCAAATTGTTCAGGCCCACCGAGCACCATAGTTTGAGGGTGTTGTTCTTCGAGCCCCCAAAAGGATGTCAGCCTTGACCCCTCCCTCCTTCCCTTTTTGCCTACTTTCCCTCTTCCTCCCTCCTTTTTCCCCTCTGTGTACATATACAGTATGGGTGCATGTTCACATAGATGTAGGTGCACATATGCATGTTTGCATATATAGAGGACAGAGGCTAACCTCAGGTGTCGTTCTCAAGTTCTGTCCACTTCACTTTTTGATACAGGCTCTCTCAGGGACCTGAGCCTTAAGACTAGGCTAGGCCATCTGGCCTTTGAGCTTCAGGGATCTGTCTTCACTGGGATTACAAGCACACACTGCCATACCTGGCATATATATATATATATATATATATATATATATATATATATATATATATGTTTGGGGGTTCTGGGACTCTGAGTTCTCAGGTCCTTGTGCTTTGAACTGCAAGCACTTTACTAACTAGGACATCTGCCCCCTCCTCGGTGATTGCCTTCTTCTGTAACCCTACAATAGCAAAATGAAGAGAGAGCATTTCAGAACAGTGCCCATCATGAGTGTCAGTGGTTTTTATTATTCTTTTCTACCCAGCTCTCATACCCTCTAGGCACATGTGAAGAATAGTAGCCACGGCTGTGGAGGCCTCCATTATCTTAAAGGCAGAGGGTTTGAAAATAGGCATCTTTAAGGACCGTTTGCTATTTGTCTTTTCCTCTTGCTTGTTTCTTTTAAATTTCCAGTGACTAGAAGACTTGCTAGCCAGGATCATGAGCATGTCTTGGTGTCTACTCCACATTCATGCATCGAGAAAGGTGCCACTGGAGATTTCACAGCTGGTGTGAACGTTACAAACGTAGATGGTGTTGGGTAGTCCGTAGATGCAATCACAAGTTATAAACAGGAGACACAAGGCTCCTGTAGATCTGTTTACAGTCAACTTCATATTTAGTAAATAAGAATCTACTCTAAAGTAATGATGAAATGTGTAGCAAAGTAAATAGTAAAACCTTAAATCCAATATTATGATTGTTCACTATGACTGTCAAGCACTGCTCATGTTTGTATTGTTGTACTTGATGTCACTAACCACTCAGAAGGTTTGTTCACACCAGCAACACACAAGCAGTAACCTGTGTATTATGATGTCACCAGTTGGCCATATAATTTTACATGATCACCCTCATGTATGTGGTCCTTTGTCGGCCAAATGTTGTTATGTGGTATGTGTTTGTATTTGCAGGCGTTAAAAGATGTTGCAGAATAATTTTGACTATGCTTCTTTTGTCTCATGTACTGGCTCCACTCACAACCTAAACAGTAACTATACTGTATAGGCCTAGATTAACAATAAAACAAAACAAAATAAAAAAAAAACTTTCCCATTGGGTTTTTTGTTTGTTATTTGTTTGTTTTCTGAGGCAAGGTCTCACTGTGTATCCTTGGTTAGCTTGAAACTTGCTATGGAGACCAGACTGATTTCCAATTTGTATGATCATCTTGCCTCAGGATAAGCCACCGTGACCACATCTCCCTGGGTTACTATGGAGACCCTTGAAGCTGAGGGCAAAGTTAAACACACATTCTAGCTTCTCTTGCTTCCAGTTACTTGAATTTATGAGCACTTTTTTTTTTTTTTTTTTTTTAAATCATTGACAACATAGTTAAGCAATACGCTCCCTTAGCTTCACCTCTGATGGATGGTCACCAGGGCAACACGTTTTCAAGGTGTTGAGAAATCTGGAAGTAGTTTAAACCCACTCAACCTGCCAGCCCTTCACTTGGACTGGTGACCCTATTCAGAGGGTACCAGTGCCGCCATTTCCCCAACATGCATCCTAGGAAGAACCATGACGTTTTGCTACACATGTGCTAGACACTCATCACAGCTTCCTGACTCCAATCACATCCATAATCATCCCAATGCTCATACCACCCCGTTCCCCTTTTCCTATAGACACCCATAAGCCTATCCAAGACAGGCAGATCCTCTTGGGACTCTCACTATGCTTGGCCGCCTCATGAATATGCTCTTTCTCTTTGGATAAACCCTGCTTCTGTGATTGGCATTTGTTGGGTAACCCTTGAGTGGGACATGTCAGAGGTCTGTCCTAGTCAGGCTTGAGTTCCTCTGGAGTCCTTTCTCTGCCTCTGCTCTCAATGGTGGTCTACAGTGCCAGCGCCAAAGTCTTCAGAGCTCTCAAAAATGCCCAGCCCCAAATCTTGAAGGTCTAGCTTTCCAGCTGAATTACTCACTGTTTGGCAATTGTGTTTAGCAGCCTGTGAAACACTCATTATTATGGGGAAATGTAAATGAGGCGCTCTGAAGTGGGAATCCCCAAACCAGAAGGCCTTAGAGATGCAAATGGCCAAGAAGAGACAAAAGAGAAAACTCAGAGCCAGGATGGCATTGGGTCAGTGGGACTACAGGGGAGAAAGCAGCCCGGAGAACCATTGATGTGGACTCAATGAGAAAGGCTGAGGGAAGGTGAACCTAAACTCTGGAGGCTTCCGGGAGTTGTCAGAAATCTAGCCCAGAGAACAGAGGCTTTCAAGGAGTCCAGTGTCTGTGTGGATTCTTGTTTTCTCTCTTCTTCTGATAAAAGCAACACCCAATCCCATGATTCTTTAAGGAGGAAGCAGATGGTATTGCTAGAGTGACTGCCTCCCTCGCCATTGGAAAAGGGGCTTGAGGGCCAAGATTGGTGGTTCAGGCCTGCAATGTAGCACTTGGGGACTTAGCTGAGGCAGGAGGACTGAAAGTTTGAGGCCAGCTTGGCTACACAGTGAGATACTGCAGAGAGAGAGAGAGAGAGAGAGAGAGAGAGAGAGAGAGAGAGAGAGAACTGGGTAGTAGAGCACCAGTCCAGCATATTCAGAACTCTGGCTTTGATCCCCAGCATCCAAGCTTCAAGCATCTAATACTTAGCCAGCGGGGTTGGACATGATTTAGGAAGTCCTGGGAGAAGCCCCTCAATAACTAGTAAAGCAAGAAACTTCAAACCCTTGTTAGGGCTGGAAGATAACGCAGTACTTTAAACACTTACTGGACAATCATGAAGAGTAGGGTCTCAATCCCAGAACCTGTGTGACAGTCTGGTGGGCATTACAATACACCTGCAGTTCTAGCCTCTGAATTGGGGTCAGGATCTTCAGAGCTAGTGTGGCTAGTCCTACTGACAAGCTCTGGGTTTGATCTAAAGACCCTCTCTTAATGGATAAGGTGACAAAGTAATCAAGCATGGTTCCCAAAATTAACCTGGAACCTCCACATACAGACATATACATGTACACTCACATACATGTATGCCTCTACCCCCCCCCACACACACACACATGAAAAAAAGGAAAAAAAGAAAAACCCATACCTGTCCCTGGGGCTCCAATTTCCATATTGGAGTTGTTTATATATACATGGGTGACACCCCTGAAGATTTTAAGATCCTTGAGGATGGGTCACCTTCTCAGGTATATTGTCGTTCCCAAGGTCTCTCTATTTTACAGTTTTACTCACAGTTTTGAACATATTTCTGTGTGTCATGAGCACATTATGCCAGATTTGTAGACACAAATGTCTTCTTACAAAGTCAGAATTTATTGAATAAAATAAACTCACATGCTATGTTATTTTTGTTCACTGTAATTTACTACCGATTCTGATTTCCCTCAGAAGCATGGTCATTTAGCCCTTTATTTTATTCCAATCTTAATCATTAATTGTAATTATCAGATCAGATCACATATTCTATTCCACTCAGCATTGGCTATGAAAAGGGTTAAGGAGGCTACAGTATTCCAAGAGGCCTTGCTGAAGGCAAAGAGCTGATACTCATGCAAAGGGAGTCACTGCAGAAGGTTACATAAAACATTAGAGCACCCAATTGGAAAGGCAGGTTGCACCAGAATGCAGTCTGTTGGTTGGTCCAGGCAATTCGTGGAACAATATATGCATAATGGATGGGTAGATCGACGGATGGAAGGATCAAATAGACCTCTTAAGTGATGAGTACCAGGTTGAGCTGAAGCCCCTGGGAAAACTTGGGAGTTCTCTGCTGTGTCTCTTGGCACACAGGCACCAGGTAGCTAGATGACAATCCCATCAGTGTTGTGTGTTAATCCTTTTAAAGACTAGAGGAGGGTGTTGCATCTTTTGTTAGTCTGAGTTTTCTTATATGATTTTAATATGTCGTGTGTGTCCATGTGTTTCCCATCTACTTTAGTAATTTATAGGGAATATCTTTTAACTTGTAGGAATGAGTTACCATCAGTATGTGCTGAGAAGGCGCTAGTGTCTACACACACAACCAACATGCAGGGTCATCCTCTCTCTGTATTTACCCTCAAAACGGAGCCAACTGCCACATTGTAAAGTGGAGTTATCTGGGCAGGGAATAGACTCAAAGCCACTGTTTCGTACACTTAGGGTGGGACAGGAGCTTACGTTGCAGCCTGACTTCCACACTATGAAAAGAGCCATTGAACTTAAGACAGTGACTTCAAACAGGCACAGCACTTTATTTCTCATGATTCTCCTTTTGGGCTGATGCACGTGACATCTGCTGAGGTCACACATTAGGCAGGGGTGCAGGCTATTTTGGCTGCGCCTGGCACTTACAAGCTCCTCCACATATCCTCTCTCCTTCTCGCCATTCACTGATCTAGCCAAAGCTTCCTCAAAGTCCAATACTCAGGGTCCAAAAACAAAGGAAGAAGCTGTCAGGCTTCTTATAGGCTACACTCAAAAATGGCCATAGTATCTCTTCCACCTGATTTCATTGGTCATCAAAACTCAGAAAGCCAACATGGATTCAAGGGGAATACGGCTCATACCATGGTAGAAACAGAGGTGTGCTTCTGTAGTGGAGGGGAAGATGATGGTGACTATGTAGGAGGAAACCACAGTGCACTCTGCCAATACTTATTACATTTCTTTTCCAGGGTAAAGGTTGGAGGTGGTAAGAAGGGCCTTGGTCGTGGGAAACTCATGCTTATGTTCCTTTCAAGTGCCAAACCTTTTTGTCTTATAAGCCCAGGCTAGACCAGTGCTGTCCAAAGGAAGAAGAAAAGTCAAAGGAGATCAACATTCACAATTTTTTTTTTAGTAGCTTCAATCAGAGTGTCAAATGGAACAGGTGACATAATTTTCATATTTTACTTTTATCTAATCCATTCTATCTGATGTATGTTATATTAATATGCTATCAGTTAAACTTGAGTGAGATACTTCAATTGTTGTACTCTGTGGCACACTATTGGATACATCTAGTTTCAATTTGGACTTAACTACGTTGTGTGTTGACTAATCCACAAGTGGTTTCTAGATTGGACAGATCACGGCTACATAGTGTCTTCCTTGTCCTTGCTTCTAAGGTAGATTGTGTTAAAATAGTTATCTTAATGCACCTGTGAATGTAAATGAGAAAAATTCATGAAACCACAAGCGTGCTGCATACCAGGTGGGCTCACTTGATACGGTCTTGTACAATGTTTCTGAACATCAACTTGCCGAGACATCCTTGAGCTTGCTCACATAAGACTGGAGGGTGTTTGTATTCCACTTCTGCCTGGTGCTGCAAATATTTATAAGATTTCCCATTTCTCATAATTTCTTGACATTTTCATTTTTCTCTGTGTAGCTGTTCAGATTTCTCCTCCCCACTGGCCAGCACCGTCTCCTTTCTCATTCACCATGACTTCTCCAGCCTCCCGACTGGGTAACCTCACGATAAACTGCAACAACCTTCTGACAACCAGCTTGAGTGCCCCAGGTTTCCCAATCCCCCATTCCCAGAAGAGGTAATCTGATTGGCCCAGCTCTCACCTCTTCATGCTGCTTCACGCCCTGTGTCACCTGACAATCGACTGCCTTGGCTTCAGCCCATCCCTGTTCTAATCAGCTGTGGCTAGGAAGCACCTTCATGTGGTTCTCAGTGTACCACCTAGAAGTGAGGGTGGTGGGCGGGTAGTTTCCTTTAGAAGAGGGTGTCAGACAGATAGTGATATTAAAATACTCTATTTCTCTCTGTCACTGGGGTTTCCCAGCTGAGCTCATCAGTCTGACCCTATCCTTAACTTGGTACTGACCTCGATCAACGAAGCCTCACCTACACTATCAGTAATGTATGTAAAAAGATGAGACAGTCTGATTAGGCATAAGTGTTTAATCAGTGGAAGGAGAATGCTTGGGCGCCTTCTGGAGTTCTGAGGAACCTATTGGTTCAGCTACATAGTACAGCAGATCTATCAAAAATACTTACTCATTTTACCAGTATCTAATAACCAGTGTGTGTGTGTGTGTGTGTGTGTGTGTGTGTGTGTGTGTGTGTGCTGAGGATAGAAGATGGGGACCTCATCTAAGTGCTTAGCATGTTAAATACATGCTCTACCATGAAGCTATGTCTCTAGCCCCAGATTACGGTTTTTGGGGGTGTGTGTGCATGTGTGTGTTGGGCATGTTATGTTTGCTTTTGGTAGCTTGTTATATGACCTCTTTGTGCTAAAATCACTCAAAAAGAAAGCTGCAGAGTTCTAGTCCCAACTTGAGTTGCACTGTTCAGAATGCCCAGGAATACAGCTTAGGGTCTGCATTTCTGTTAACCTGAGACATTTGAGGCTACCCTCATTTGTTTCAGATTGTATTACCTCATCCCCTGGGTCCTGTGAGATTTCTTTAGGATGATCGACTTATGGAACTTGGAATTTTTCTAGAACTTTCCAGGCAATCTGAGTCTAATCGAGTAGCCATGAAGGCAAGCATAAATAAGAAGAGAAGTTCTGGCCATTATCTTTTCTGACCCAAACTCTGGATTCACTCAGGGAGCACCCACAGTTTGCCCCTGACTTGACATTTCCCATGGGATGGCAAAGTGATTTACCTGGTAGGGTTGTGCAATAAATCAGCACAAATCCCCAGGCACCACCTTGGTTGGAGGCCCTGCTGGCTGAGTGCCTGAGTCACAACTCAATGGGATAAACCCAAAGGAGCCCCAGGCGGGCAGAAAGCAGTACATGTGGGGCTGTGTCCCTGTGGAATCACAATGGAGCCAGTGTTTGCATGAGAGCCAGACAATAACTCTGATTCAAGGCATGGAATGCCAAGGCTGAAGGGTGCTCTGGGTAAAGGGGAGGACCTGGGCCTCTTTCTTGGCTCAGTCCCTGCCTGGAAATTAGTCTACTTTTGTTTTTAATCCCATTTTGTCTTTTT
The DNA here is from genome assembly GCF_011762505.2 of Arvicanthis niloticus. Lineage (NCBI taxonomy): Eukaryota > Metazoa > Chordata > Mammalia > Rodentia > Muridae > Arvicanthis > Arvicanthis niloticus. The sequence goes on along the minus strand of NC_047658.1, from coordinate 80,765,700 downwards.
GCCTATGTCTAGGAGAATGAATAAGTGGCCATCCGTTGCTTTCAGAATAATTCCATCTCTTTCACATTTGACTTCAGATTTTGGACATTACACTGCTCCAGCCTGTCCTAGCTATGTATGAGCAAGACCTGTGTAGCCTCTGGAAGCTGTAGTAATCTTACGGTGACTCTGAACTGACATTGACCTCTTAAGGCTAGCAGACAACCAAGTTTGCAACACCCCACTGGAGTGTCTCACACATTTCTAGTTTCAGTCATTCATGGTACTTTAAATCTTCCTAGGACTTGATAGGTTTCGTGTTTCATAGAGGGTGTTCGAACCGTGCATTCATCTTTAACTGAGCCCTAAAGGCCTCAAAGGAGGTCACTCGTCCAAGTGCGGTTCTTACAGAACACTTGTTCATTCACTGAGTAGAAAATTTGTCATCTTTTCTCTTTCCGGCCTGAAATTAGGTGGATTTCCTTTAGGACAAGAGGCTGGGCAGCCCTCACTCTAACAGGATGACTGAAAAGGGGAAACTTAATGTGAGCCTGGGATAGCACACTCGAACCTGAGAGGGAAAGTAAGCCACCAGACTAGAGTAAGAGGTTGATTTTTCTCCTTTGGAACTAGACTCCCCACCCTTTTTTTGACACAGAGTCCTGCAACCTAGCCCTGGCTGGCATGGAACTCACTATGCAAAACAGGCCACCCTTGAAATTGCTCAATCCTCCTGCCTCTGCCTTCTGAGTGCTGGGGTTATTAATTAAGCATGTGCCACCATGCCTGGCTTAAAGTGGGTTTTTAAGAAACATGCAATCAAACTACTTTTAGAAGTGATTTGTCTTCTGTTTCCTGTAAGCAACTCCTGGAGCTACCCCACTAAACAGGGACAAGGTTTGAGAATACAGCTAGCTGAATAAGCTACTTCACAGAATTTAAAATGAGTCTTGAAGATTGATCCTTCCCTTTCTCCTTCCTCCTGCCTCCCCTCCTCTTTTCTTTCTTTTTAGCAAAACCAACCCAAGTGAGTGCATACGTGTGTGTGTGTGTGTGTGTGTGTGTGTGTACCCATCATGTTTATTCAAGATAATCAACAGTTGCAAAAACCTTGACACTAAGCCTCACCACCACCACCACACCCCCAGTACTGGGTCATAGGCGTGTGCTTGCCATCACCAGCTAATTCAATGCTGGGAATTGAACCCAGAGCTTTAGACATGCCACACAAGCACTCACCTGTTGAGCAAACCCAGCCCCTCTCAAATATCTTCATGTGCGTTTTACTTTTTCCCCTAAAGGAGCAAGCCCTCTGTGGCCTCTTGTTACCGTCACTGTCATCTCTCCCCAGATTACCACCATCATTCCTCTTGAACTCTGGAGCTAATGTTACGTGAGATGAAGGTTACTGAATGGGCTGGTGAATGACTCCTGGGGTAAAAGTATCAAAGCTGAGGACCTGGGTTCAATCCCCAGAACCTACATGGTAGAAGGAGAGAAATGACTCCTCCGTTTGTCCTTCAACTTACACACACACACACACACACACACACACACACACACACACACACACTGCCACCTCCTAAAAAACAATAAATATATATATATAAAAAAAAAAGGTTCTGAGACCTGATGACCAAGATGGTGATTCAGTGGCTATTGGGAAATATGCTAAGTCACTGCCCCTTCACCATGACAAATATGTCAGAGAATTTGTGGCTCTAGAATTTTTATGTTAATAAGTTCTGTAAGTATGAGAAGTCTGTGTTTTCCCTCATTCTCTCAGGCTGTCCTCCCTGATCTACTAGGCCTCTTGTTAACTCTTCAGGACTCTGACATGTGGAATCTAGATCTTGAGAAAACTAACTTAAGGAAAGGCTTATTTTGGAGGGAATTTTCAGAGGCTTTAGTCCGAGACCATCTGGCTTCTTTACTCTGGACCTCAGGTCCAGATGCAGAACATCCCTGCAACAGGGATGCATGATGGAAGAGGTGGCTGACTGCACAAAGGCTGAGCTGCACATCAGAGAAACAGAAGAAAGAACCAGGGACAAGACACCTTCATTGTGGTTTGAATGGGAAGCATCCCCTGCAGGCTCGCCCATGTCTTTAAATGTTTGGTCTAAAGTTGGTAGTGTTGTTTGAGAGGGTATGGAACCCTTAGGAGGTGGAGCTTTGATGGAGAAAATATGTCACTGGGGGCTGTGCTTTGAGGTTTTACACCCTGGCTCTACTTCCTGCTCATTTCTCTCTGCTTCCTGTGTGTGGACAACATGCAATCTGCGAGCTTCCTGCTTTTGTCCCCATGCTTTCTCTCCTTGTTGTCATTTCACATTTGTTATGATGGCTTCTTCTATCACTCTAGAACTGTAAGCCAAAATAAAGCTTGTCTTCCTTAAACTGCTTTTGGTTGGGGTATTTTATCACAGCCAACAGAAAATAACAAAGTCTCTACCTTCAGGCTTCTGTGACCTAATTCCTCGAACTAGGCCCTACCCTCAAGAATTCCTACCACCTTCAGCAACGCCATCATTTGATGACTCTACCACTGCTTTAGTTTATTGACTAGGTCAGAGCCCTCATGGTTAGATCACTTTCCCAAAGCCCCAGCTCTGAATATGTTGTATTAAGGCTCAAACCATCGACACACAAGTCATTTGGAACACATTTCATAGCCACATACCAGGCTGGTGGTTAGACAGTGTGGAGACGATGAACAAAGGGATGAGGTCCCAGGTAGAATAGCATGAGATTTCGTCAGACCACTCAGAACACCATACAGCTTAAGACTTAATGAGTTTGCTTATTTCTGCAATCTCCTATTTGCTTTTTGGAATCATTGTTGATGAAAGCGAAATGGTAGATAGAGGAGGAGTGTTGTTCTCAAAACCAGTCACACACACATTGTACAAATGTGGCCGTCAGCTTGAGAGCATAAAATATGAAGTGAAATGAGCAGTTGTATTATGTTGTCCCGCTTAAGTTACTAGGACACAGGAGTGTTTCCTTCCGTACTTCTTGTACAGAAGGACACATTTGTTACTTGACATCATGACCAAGGCAACTTCTAGAAGAGCTTATTTGAGGCTTATGGTTTCAGAGGGTTGGGGTCTGTGATGGCAGAGCAGAGGTACCAGGTGCCAGGCACCAGGAGCAGCAGCTGAGAGCTCACATCTTGAATAGCAAGTAAGAAATAGAGAGGAAACAGGGGATGGCACTGAGTCTTCAAAACATCAAACCCAATCCCAAGTGACACATGTCTCTAACAAGGCCACACTTCCACGTCTCCTTACCTCCCAAACAGTTCCACCAACTGGGGACCAAGTATTCAAAGACATGAGCCTATAAAGACCATTCTCATTTAGATCCCACAGAGGGAAAAGTTAGTGTTTATATCTCAATAGAGCATTAAATATGCCTCTGGTTGTCTCTTGTCAATTCACTATGCTGTACAGCTGGGGGTTAGCTTTCAGCTAGGAGAGAAGACGTGATCCTGAGACACCACTTAGAAAAGCAGGCTGTGTGATCTCATAGGCTTCCCAGAATTACCCTCGAGCCACCTGCTTCCGACCTTCTGGCTCACATGACGATGATGCATGTGGCGACCTCTCTTCAACTCTGCCCTTCCGCAGTGTGTGCCAGCCCCAGTTCCTATACTAAATCTGTCAGTCTTGGAATAATTTGACAGTCATTTTCCTGACTGAATCCTGGCTGGTACGTTGGAATTTCAGAAGTCGTTTATAACTTAGTCAACACTCGTGGAACTGAAACAGAAGTCTAGCTTCCAAAACACATAAAAAAATAATAGAAGTATAACTAAGAAAACAAACAGGAAAACATATCAGAAAGCAAGGCGACAATGTGGCTTTAGGCATAGCACTTGTGCCAACCAATGCCCGCACTATTAAGTACCTTTGAGGGGGCTGGAGAGATGGCTCAATGGTTAAGAGCACTGACTGCTCTTCCAGAGGTCCTGAGTTCAATTCCCAGCAACCACATGGTGGGTCACAACCATCTGTAATGGGATCTGATCCCTTCTTCTTGTATGTCTGAAGACAGCTACAGTGTACTCACATACATAAAATAAATAAATCTTAATTTTAAAAAAGTCCCTTTGATAATGGGCAGAGACTCTTGGCTGGAGTAAAAGTCAACACAGCTATCCAATGTCTGCTCATGTGAGTTGATTGAAAATAACATCCAATGATTATAATGAAAGGATGGCAGGAGTGTGACAGGGGAATGTAAACAAGAAGGAAATAAGATTTAAGGGAATGAGGACTAAATAAAAGGATTAGAATGTTTTAAAAACCTGTCGATGCAACTGTTCAAAGCTGAGGTGGGAGAGAATCAGCTCCCAGGGAGAGCACTACTAGCTTCAGCTCCTCTCTGTCCTTCTGTCTATCAGCAGCTAAGACGTTGCATACAGACTATGGGCAAGTCTAGGTAAGCAGAAAGGTCTGTGTTTCCCCTTGTCGCCTTTTAAAAACAAGAAAATCATTACCCAGTGTTCCATTGCAATTCTTTAGTGTTATACCCATCACCCACATTGCCTAAAATATGCAAGATGGAGGGAGGGAGGATCAAACACAATGATCACCATAATTATTTTGTTAGACTTTTAAATGTCTGTTCACTTGAAATACATTTGTGTATGGTGCTAGGCAAGGATCTAGCTCACTTTATTTGATGAGTGTCTAAGTATGTGAATGCCATTATTGACTAAGCCATAGTTTGGTGTCAGTGGTTTGAATGCACCTTTAGCTCCATCCCCTTCCTAGGTGTGTGTGTGGGGGTTGGGGGGGGCAGTAAAGTTTTCCAAGGTTACTTTATGTCAGTATACCAAAGTCACCAACTGTATCCTGTTATCAAAAAATGGCCTTTGAAAAAAATATTTGTTATTGTCTTCCTTTGGGTTTCTATTGCTGTAAGGAGAGGAGACACTGACCACAGCAACTCTTATAAAAGAAAACATTTAATTGTGGGAGGGAGGGAGAGACGGAGAGGGAGAAAGAAAGGGAGAGGGAAAAGAAAGGGAGACAGAGAGGGAGAGGGAGGAGAGGAAGAAGGAGAGAGAGAGGAGGGGGAGGGGGCAGGGGAGGGGGAGGGAGAGAGGGAGCCTGGAGATGGGTCTGGATGTACAGTTCCAAGTCTGAAAAGTTCAGCTTCCAGTAGGCCGTGCCTTTCTCAGATTTCTGTTAGAAAAAAAAAAAAAAGTGTACCAAGAATGGAAATACTTAATTGCTCTAAAATTTCAGGAGTGCTGCTGGTCCAAAGCCCAAAGCTATAAATCCTGTGATTTGTGACATCCATCTTTCTCCTTCCTTTGCCCTCCCTCCCTCTCTCCTATCCTCCTTTTCTTTCAGTCTCTCCCTTTTCCCAGTTTTTGGTAGTACTGTGGGTTGAACCTAGGGCTTGCACATGCTCAGTTTCTGTGAGGTAATGATCTAAGGCTTGAGACTTCCCTCTGCTGTGCACCCAGAAGTGTATTTACATTGTTACTTCTAAGTAAGCTGGGCTTGAGGTTAACCAAGAATGTCTTCCTGTGGCCTTAAATGTCTAGAATGATGACTTTGTATGATTTTCCCCTTTACTTTCAATTTTCTGAATTAAAATAATTTTCTGGCCAGCTGCCATGAAGCATGGGTCAGAGGAAGACACTATGATGAGCAAGTATGTGGTAGAGAGAAGGGAGAGAAAGGAGAGAAGCAAAACAGTTTGAGCACTACGAAAAGGAGGAACTGGAGACACAGGTGGAGAGGAAGAGCCTGATGTCAGTAGCCTGTGCTGCCACCTGAGGCCATGGTGATGTCCCCATTCCCCAGGGCCACTGAGGCCCTTGTCTGGGTCTGTGACCTTGTAGCAGCAGGGGTCTGAGTCGATGTCCATGGCTCAGGTTACCAAAGGATGTCATGTAGACATCCAGGCTGCTGCCTGGGGCCATGTTGGTCCAAGGGCTGAGCAGAACTGACCCCACCCCTCACCTGGGCAGCATAGGAGAGCTGGGTCTGAGGATGTGAACATGTGAGAGCTAGCTTCCCCACTTGTCAACCATGAGTTGGCCCATCCTACATATACTCCATCTATGAACTGTTAAAGCATGTTACCAGCAGTCCTGCAAAACCAAAGCTGCAGGATTTCGATGGCACAGGGCAGCAACAAGATATCTGGGAGGAATCCTGGCAGAGATCCAGTTGCAAGGTAAAGCTGTTTGGACAAAAGGGTATACAGTGTGACACACCCACCATGACACACTACAGCTTCCACCGTGAGATTTTTGTTCTTGTTGTTTTTTTTTTTTTTTTGGTTTTTGTTTTTTTGTTATTTTTTTTTTTTTTTTTTTTTTTTTTTTTTTTTTTTTGGGAGGGCTTGTTTGTTTTTTTTCTTCTTTCTTTCTTTCTTTCTTTCTTTTTTTGGATGGAGGTTGCAAGGATGGATATCGAGGGAAAGAGAAAAGAGTGAAATTGGGGTGTGTGGTGTGAAATTCAATAAATCACTACATTTCATAAAATCAATACAAGAATCTATTTAAAAATTTAAAAAACAGTTTTTATTGCACCCCATATATTAAGTATCTACCAAGAGTGTACCCAGCTACAACAATAAATGAGCTGACAGTCAGGTGTCATGGGGTAGGGCCTCTCCCCTACAGCTCTGCCTTTAGATACAAGCCTTCATCCACATCCATGTAACTTCCTTGTGACAGATGTCTCTGCTGCCTTTCAAGGACTCAGATCAACCTTAAGGGCAGAGAAAAGTGGCTTATTGTCCATGACCACACCCATCTCCCCCACTCCCAACTCCCCTAACCCCCTTCACCTCGATGCTAAAGAATCTGGGAAGAGGAAAGCTGAACTGGACAAGGGATTCCTAGATCTGACTTGTTATTGACTTTGTATGAAGCATTATTAGACCAGCCATGACACTCGTGTGCATATCACCCATGGCTGCGTCTGCTAGGACAGCAGAACTCAGCACCAGAGAAGTGTGCACACTATTTACTGTGTAGGATCTTTACAGAAAAAACCTTGCAAATCCTTCAGCTAAAGGAGAAGGAAGGGCAAAGCATAGATATTGGAAACCACCAATAAGCAAGGGAAACATGGAACACAATACAGGCAGCCTGTAACCCCTGAGGAAGAGCCCCACCCTTGAGGAAGGCAAACTGCTTAAATATCCACACTCCACAGTGAAAAGGGCAGAAGTTGGAAAAGCAAAACTAATGCCTCCTGTAAGGTGTCAGGCCTGCTGACAACCAGCCCTGAAGCTGGAAGGCCAGCAGTTTCCTCTTCCACTCCTTTTGTATTCCCCTATTATTCTTTGCAATGGGGGCAGACTTGTAATCTCCTCAGGTTTCACACATCCCTCTGGGGTTCTTCAGGAGGGAGTAAGAGGCTGGGCTGCTGAAGAAAGCTCAGTGTGCAGGCCTCCCTCCCTTGCCTTGCAAGCTAAACCAAGAGGAAATGGTTCTCATTGTATCCTAGCAAGTGTGTTGTGGCAGCTGACCAGATGTCAGTGTCCTGGGGATGTGCACTACAAGTTTTTGTCACAGGGGTTGCTGTCATTCTAGGCTAGGTCCTCTGGAAGGGCCTGGGTCTTTACTTTGACCATGAAAGATGAGCCCCAGCATCCTGACGAATAAATGCTGGTGACCGAGCTTGACTTGAAGCAAAAGAAATCCATGTCTCAGGCAAACATATAATATTCTCATGCTGGTCTCTGGGTGAACTTGACCCAGTTATACGACATGATGCAAGAACAGGACCAGCAGCCTTTAGCCACCAGGGAGCAGGACCCTTCCCCTTCTGTGGCTTCATAATTTACATTTCAGATGTTTGAGGTCATAGTTTTAGACTGACACTAACTTGGGCGACTGAGGGAAGAGGAGTTCAACCTTGGGTATAAAATAAAACTTTCAAAAAATAGCTTAAGGTGGGGCAGGAGAGATCAGTGGTTAAGAACATTTGCTGCTCTTTTAAAGGACCCAAGTATTATTCCCAACATCCATATCAGACAGATTCTAACTACTTGTAACTCCAGCTTAGGACCCAATAGCTCTGGCCTCTACAGATACCTGTTCTCTCTCTTTCTCTCTCTCTCTCTCTCTCTCTCTCTCTCTCTCTCTCTCTCTCTCTCTCTCTGACACACACACACATACACACACACACGGAGAAAAGAGAGAGGGGAGGGAGAGGGAGAGGAAGCGGGAGAGAGAGAAGAGAGAAAACAAATTAAACATAATAAAAATTCTTAAAAAAAAAAAATTAGGGCCAACCATTGACTGGTAGCTACAGGAAACTCGCCTCCCTTGTGTCTGCTGAGGTGTGTTTTCAAAAGTAAATCTTATAAAGGAATGTCCAGGAGCCTCATCTAGAGTCTGATTGTGCTCTTCTGTGTAAGCATGAGTCACTGTCACCGTGATGGCTGACTGACAGTTCAATCTCAGGCTCTTGGTTACCTAGGAGACAAGCTTGTGGGCTCCTCTATGAGGAGTGTCTAGATTGGGTTAACGCAAGTGGGATAATCCACCCTAAGTGTAAGTGACATCATTCTATGGCTGGGGTCCTGGAGATGAATAAAGAGGATGAAGGACCACCAGCCAGCATTCCTCTCTGCTTCCTGAGTTCAGACACACTGAGCAGCTGCCTCATACTCCTGCCGTGGTACCCTCCCCGCCATGATGGACTGCACCTTAGAACCAGGAGCCAAAGGAAAGGCATCCTAAGGGTTTGTTGAGAAAAGCAGCTGATGTAGTTTCTGAGTGGGAGAGAAGGGCCGCTTCCCATAGGGGATGAAGTGGTGTGGCAACTGTATACGTAGCAGTTAGCAGAGAACTTGAACTTTCTGCAATGGCTGCTGTCAGAGTCTCTATTCTCTAATTCAGACTTAAAATCTCCTTCAGAGGCAACCCAACCCTAAACTTCCCCATTGCCCTGACTTGGATGTATCCAGCCTTCTGCCTCTATATGGAAACAACACACACAAGCACACACACACACACACACACACACACACACACACACACACACACACACTCATGTACACCCCACTGCTATGATAACTGCCATTGCCTTTCCCCACCTGCCAGACTTCAGGAGAATCTGTGGAAGTACCATTCCCCCAGTACAATTCTTGGCACATCACAGACACTGAATCATGCTGTGCATCTAACTCCAAATTCTCTTTGCAGGTAGCTGTGGGCATTGCCTGGGGCAGAGACCCAAGCAAGACAGCAAGGAAAATTCCAGTAAAACAGGCTGAGTGGCTGTTGTTACTTTTAAATCTCTCTGCTTGTACCTGTTTGTGTGCGTGAGCATGTGTGTGTGCACACACCACATGTGTGGAAGTCAGAAAACAACTTGGGGAGACAGTACTCTCCTTTCACTCCTGGCTCCAGGCATTAAACTCAAGTCATTCGGCTTGTTCTACAAGTGCTTTTGCACACTAAGCCCTCTTGCTAGTGCCTGGCTGGGTTTTGAGGGCAAAGGAGGAGATAGTGGGATGAAACATGACAGGAGCACTCTGGGAAGAGAAAGCAGCACTGTTTGTAAACACACTAAGGAGTGCCAATGTGATGTGCCCAGGGAACTCCAAGGACTCTGCAGTGCGCGAGTGAAGGTTGGGAGACGAAGAGGGCAGCCTGAGCCAGATTGTGGAGAATCTTCTGAGTTATTCTGAAGGCTCCAGACATCATGGTAATCTGAGGAGGATGGCTGGAAGGTCTTAGAGAGAGAACAGTATGGTAGTATCTGAATTTCAGAAAGGGTGTTTTGTCTTTAGAGTGGGCTGTGGGCTAATGGAGCAGGGGGAGCCCGGATGTTTCCAATGTGGTACAGAGATCAAAGACTGAGTGCGGAGTGGAGAAAGAGCAGTTAGGTTGGTGTGTCCAAGCCACAGGACTGCTGTCTCTGGACACTATTAACAGCATCTAAGGAGATGCTCTGGGTAGCTATAGCTTGGGGAATTGTGAGGAGCCGCATTCGCCATTACAAGATGGCGCCGGGGCTTCTGCTTCCTGGTTCTTCAAGGAAGCTTTACTTGAGAATGCGCCTGCACATGGCGCGAAAACCGAGTATGACAATTGGATGAAAGATTTGAGCCAATGAGGGATCTGCACGTCTCCCAAAGCTCTATTTAAGCAGCGGGCTTTCTGAGCTCGGCGTCCTTCCCCTTTTCTCCATCTTGAAGAGCTGTTCAATAAATGCTGTCAGAAGAATCCTGAGTGTGGCGTTCTCCTTATCGTCGAGGTAGCGCATCGCAGGGAATTGGGGAGAAAGTGTTGGTTTTCATCAAGATTGTGCCTTCCAAACCGGCTGTGGTGGCTCACACCTGTAATCCCAGCATTCAGGAGGTGGACAGGGAAGGATCAGGATTTTAAGGTTATCTTCCATGCATATGGAGTTCAGGGACACCTTTTCCCTTCATCCATTCTGCATCTCCATGCGTAGAGTTTGGCTCTTGTCTCACTCTGAGTCCATCGGCTTCTCTCTTACCTTCCTCCCCCTGTGGGCTGATATTATTCTGCTCACTAATTCTCTTTTTCTTGGTCTGCACTACCCACTGTGTCTTCTTAGGGCTTTTAGGACCCCAGTTCTCTGTAGCACTTTTGTTTCCATTCGGACCTGTTATAACTTTAATAGTTTTTACATTTTAAGAATTTTTTTCTCAATTTTTAAATTCTCTTAAATTCCCTGGTTAACTTTGTGCTCATTATAAGGCCTAGACTGGTTGAGAATCCTTCTGCCTCAGTGTCTTAAGTGCTGGGAAACACATATGTGTGTGTGCAAGGCTCCTTCCAGCCGGGTTGTGACATACTCCTGCCTGCAATCATCCTACCATTCTGGTCCTTATCTCTTCAAAGACTCCGAATTCCTGTCTGGGGACCTTCAACCACATTCATTGTTCCCATTGTCTTTGTTACTTTTCTACTGCTGAATCACCATGACCAAGGCAACTTACAAAAAAAGATGGTTTGAGCTTACAGTTTCAGAGGGTTAAGAACCCATCATGTGTGGCTGTAAGCAGCAGGCATGTTAGCTGGAGCAGCTGAGAGCTCACATCTTGATCTGCAGGTAGCGGGCAGAGAAAGAGAGATGGTAGCAACAGTGCCTGGGACTTACACACATCATTCGAAACCTCAAAGTCTATCTCCTTGGTGACATATCTACTCTAACAAGACCACACCCCTTAGTCCTTCCTAAACAGTTCCACCAACTGAAGGCCAAGCATTCAAACGTACAAGCCTGTGCGGCTGTTTTAGGGTTTTGTTTTGTTTTTTGCTATGACCATAATCATGACAACTCTTACAGAGGAAAGTACTTAAATAGGGGTGGCTTACAGTTCAGGGGTTTAGTTTATTATTTAATAGACTAAATTAATAGTCTAATAATAGAGTTCTACATCCATATCCTCAGGCAGCAGAAAAAGAGACTGGCACTGGGCCTGGCTTGAACATTTGAAACCTCAAAGCCCACTCCCAGTGACACTTTGTCCAACAAGGTCACACCTACTCCAACAAGGCCACAACTACTCCAGCAAGGCCATAACTACTCCAACAAGGCCACGCCTCCTAATGGTACCAGTCCTGATGGGTCTATGGGGGCCATTGCCATTCAAATCGCCACACTTATCATTCTTCCTCCTGCCTCACTCTTTCTTAGGACCAGCTCCTTGCACCTACCTGTCCTCAGCTGGAAGACAGTATCTTAGCAAATGTTTTACTAAAGGTCTTGCTGAATCCAAATTTTGTCATATGTCAGGTTTTCTATATCTTAAAAAGCCCATCACAGGCCTAGAGAGATGGCTTGGTGGTTAAGAGCGCTGACTGCTCTTCCAGAGGTCCTGAGTTCAATTCCCAGCAACCACATGGTGGCTCACAACCATCTGTAATGGGATCTGGCGCCCCTCTTCTGGTATGTCTGAAGATATTATATAAATAACAAACAAAATGTTAAAATGCCCATCACATTCCTTTTTTTTTTTTTTTTTTTTTTTTTTTTTTTTTAGATTTATTGTGCTGGAGAGATGGCTCAGCAGTTAGGAGCACTGACTGTTCTTCCAGAGGTCCTTAGTTCAATTCCCAGCAACCAGATGGTGGCTCACAACCATCCGTAATGGGATCCAGTGCCCTCTTCTGATGTGTCTGAAGACAGAGACAGTGTAGCCACATATATGAAATAAATAAATAAATCTTTAAAAAAGAGATTTTTAAAAGTTTTTGTGTGTATCTGTGCTGCTGAAGCAAGCACATTAGTTTTTATTTGTATGTGTGCATGCTCACGTGTATACACGTGTGCCGGTATGAGGGCACATGCATTCGCACTGGAGTGTGCATGCCCACAGAGGTCAAAAGAGGGCACCAGATCCTCTAGAACTACAGTTGCAGCTGCTGTGAATGGCCTGATATGGGTGTCTGGGAACTGAACTCTGGTCCTCTGCATGAGCAGAACTTGCTCTTGATTGATGAGCCATCTCTCCAGCCTCCTCATCTCACTATTATTGAAACCTTTTCATGTCAGATGTCTGACTCACCCATGATTGTAGAATGCATGAACATGCAAAGTAGATAATGCTTTCTTTTAACTTACCAGAGAGGTTATTGTCTAGCTTCTTTGTACATATTTACTAGGATGGCCAATGGAGGGTATCTATGTTTATGGTAAGAGCAGATAACATGAAACCTACCCTCCCAGCCCATTTGGTGCATATACAATCACACGAATGGCCAGTGTGACACTGTGTGGCAGGCAAGAAGTCACTCTGAAGTCACTTATTTCCAGTGTCCTGCTTCACATCTGCACACAGTAGGTTGACTGGAGACCATCTCTGACCCTGAGTCATAAAGGATGCCGCTGCCACCTCTGTGCTTCCCTCCCTTCTTCTGCCAGTCAAAACAACAATCCACCCCAGTGTTGGGCACAGGAAGACTGTGGAATGTGAGGAACAGCGTCCCTAACTGAACTCTTCTGTCTTTGAGGCAAATGGCAGTTGTTCAATCGTGTCTGTTCAGTGCCATGGGACGTGAGATCAGAGACACAGACAGCCTGCACTTTTCTGAGGTGTAGTTGGGGGAGGAGAAGAGGGTATGGGGAAAGCTATTTTCCTCTGGAACAGCCAGGGCAGAAGAGGCAGAGGAGTCCTTCTCCACGTTCAGGGCTAGAGACTAGAAGAGCAGGCCAGCTCTGCCTAACTGGGGATTGACGATTACCTTCTGATTTCATTGTCATCAGTGCTACTATTGTTTGGGGTTTGTTTGTATTTTGAGACAGGATCTTACTATGTATCCCTGGCTGGCCTCATATTTACTGCATCTCCTTGAACAACCTCAAACGAGGCAATTCTCCTTCCTCAGCCTCCCAAGTGCTGGGATTATAGACATGAATGCCATTTTCTTATGTTTTTTTTTCCAAGTATGTCTGCTTTGAATTAAGTTTGTTGGTAAACTCTGGCTTCCTTTTTCTGCGCCCGTTCTTTGTGATGCTCAGGTCCTGTCTCAGGGCTGATGATCTGCTCCCATTAAAGGGCAGTTTGAAAAGGAGCTCACCACTCAGACACGGGAGGAGGGATAGAGAAACCTCTCTGCACTAACACAGCACCCTTGGGCTAACACCTTCTAGAAGTGGTGATCTGCCCTAGTCACAAAGGGGCAAGATCTGGTACAGGAAGCCACGGAAGGGATTGCCTAGGGAAAGCTGTGATGGGAGCTGTGGTCTCTCTCAGAGGGACCAAGCCAAGCCATAACCACTTAGGTGCAAGGGATCTTGGGAAAGGTATTGCCTGACCTCACTTTTGCCCCACTCACTTATTTCTTCTCCACTTACAGTACCAAACAGTACCAAACACCCATAACCAAGAAGAATATGGATGCTGTCCGTTCACCTTAGCATCCTGTGCACAGGGCAGGTGGGAGCGCAGAGGGGGAGGTGTCAGCAGAAGGAAATGGGATGTCTTAACTTCTTGTGTCACAGCAATTGCAGAAGCAGTGGTGCTAGCAATTAATGTAATTAAAGCTGTTATACCAGCAATAATCAAGCCCACTACCCTCTTGCTTCTGTTTAAAGCCTGACTCACTTCTTCCAGCACTTGCAAGCTATTTTTAGAATACCAAGGTTCTGTGATACTCAGGACACTAAAACAAAAGCTGTTTGATAGACCTCCATAACTGACATGCTGGATTTCAAAACACAATTAGAATGTATACAATCAATGCAACTTACATTAAATACTGTAGAAGAAACAAATTAAAAGAGCCTTAACACATGTGCTAACACCTGTTTGAAATCCAGATCCTGCCCCAACTTTATCTCTTGCTAACATAACATCATAGAAAACTGCAGCTAATTTCCAGATATGTCTCTGAAAATGTTCAGAACCAGACTTCCAAATGAAGAATGTTATTTCCAATATTGGATTGATTTCTAGACCAGTCCATGATTGAGTCTGAATAACTGGTCACATTTAAGAACAATACAAGAGTCATTATAACTTCTCTTTTTGATTCTCTGTTCCACAAGGTCTCAAAACTTGAGGCAAGGCAGTTTGTCTCATTAGGGGTATAGGTAAGCAATGGTGGGTCGGGAACGTATGTCCAATACAGCTTCCCAGTCACCATTGTCAGGGCACTCAGCAAGCTCACAGGTCAGCATCATTCTTTGTCCCAGCATCAGCATGTTTCACCTATCACTCTGGCAGCCACCATGCTTCTTCAGCATCCTGCAGAAAAAACACAAACATACCCTCTTTGCCATATTTAATACCTGATCAGGACCATGCCTTATGCCAGTAAGTGGATCCTTCCCTTTCACCTATGTATAAGTATGCCTAGTTGTAGAGTGCCATAGACACTCAGCAGAAAGTTCCTTGGCATCCAAATTTTTTAAAAACAAACTTTAAAATAAAAAAATAAAAAATAAAAAGAATACAACTTAAATAAATTTGTGGTGTACAAGGGTATATCTCCCCCTTTTTTTATTTTATGAAGATATTGTTTTAAAGTTCCATGGGCCTGTTCCACAGTCTCTTGTCCTTGACAATTATAAGGAATCCACGTAATATGGGTAATGTTAAATTGGTGCTAAAGAGTCTCAAATGTTCAACTGCCAGAGCCAGTTCCATTATTTGTTTGTTTTTCTTTTTCTTTTTTACTATTGAGTACTTTATTTATCTACATTTCAGATGTTACCTCCCTTTCCCCATTCCCCACTCCTAGAAACCCCTTAACCCATCCTTCTTCCTCCTATCTCTATGAGGGTGTGCCCACATCCACCTACCCATTCCTACCTCCCCTCCCTCAAATTTCCCCTCACTGGGGCATCTAGCCTTCAAGGGACCAAGGCCCTCCTCTCCCACTGATGCCTAACAAGTCCATCCTCCTCTACAAATACAGCTAAAGACAAGGGTCCTTCCATGTGTGTTCCCAGGCTAGCTGTTTAGACCCAGGAAGCTCTGGTTGGTTGGTATTGTCGATCTCCCCATGGGGCCACAAGCCTGTTCAATTCCTTCAGTCTTCTCTCTAACTCCTCCACTGGGAACCCTGTGGTCAGTTTGGTGGCTAGCTGTGAGCATCTGCCTCTGTATATGTAAAGCTCTGGCAGTGCCTCTCAGGAGACAGGTATATCAGGCTCCTGTCAGCATGCACTTCTGGACATCTACAACAGTGTTTGCATATGGTGATTGCATCTGGGAGGGATCTCCAGGTGGGGCAGTCTCTGGATGGTCTCTCCTCCAGTTTCTGCCTCACACATTGTCTCATATTTGCTCCTGTGAGTATTTTGTTACTCCTTCTAAGAAGGACCGAAACACCCACACTTTGGTCTTTCTTTTTCTTGGGCTTCATATGGTCTGTGAGTTATGTTTTGGATCATGCTAGCCCTTTTTGTCCTGGGAATACTTTTATTCCTGCCCATTGTATTAAAACTTTTCTTCAACAACATGAAGATGTTGGCAGCCAAGTACATGGCTTGAACCTGAAAATGGACCCCCAGACAGAGTTATTAAATTAACAGGCTGGCAAGCCAAGAATGGGTGAGATTCTGCACAGAGCCTTACCAACCTAAGACATAAGTGCATTGCTTTTGATAATGCATATTCCATGATGGGTAAGAAAGGCATTCTTGTCAGAACAACCTACGACAAGCTCAGTCTTGTTCATGAAATAAAAAAGGGGAGAGGCAGAGAGCCTTTGAGCTGCTTGGAAAGAATCTGACATGGGCCAAGGACAATGAAAAGGGCTGCTTGTCAGGAATATGACATTGGCCAAAGGTAAGGAAGTAGGCTTCAGGCAGGAACCTAAATATTAGGCTAGAACAAAGAAGTAGGCTTCAGACATGAAAATGACCTTGGGCTAGGACAGGGAAGTAGGCTCAGATACTTTGGTCATCCTGATAAGCCCTTAGAAACAGTGATCATGGGAGTGTTCACGTAATTGGGATTAATGCCTTGCTTTTTCTTTGACTATTTGTGATTATTGTATTTGCATCTATTATATTGCTAGACCCTCAACCTAGAACTGATCTTAATACATGCATGTAATTAAAATGATATAAAAGCATAAAAGAGGAGGAGGGAGGATGGGATAGGAGGTTCTAGGGAGGGGAAATGGGGAAAGGGGATGACATCTGTATTGTAAATAAATAAAATATCCAATAAAAACGAGAAAAAAAGGAGGAAATGGGCACAGCAGAAGTGCCTAGCTACAGCTTCCTTGCAAAGTTAAAACAGCAGAAGGCTAGAGTGCTGGGACCCTGGGTGATAGCCAGGTGTGGTTACAAGTCAGGGGTCTTATACAGTGCTACACATGTGGAAATCTACACAGTCTTTTGTAAAAAGCAGCTTGGCCACACCAACAGTTCTAAAGCTGGCACAACACTGGTAAGCTTGATGAATCAACATCAAGACTCTTCCCAGAGTCCCTATTTTTAAAGACAAACATTTGACAAGAACTGTAGCTTCTAAAAGTGGTGAGTTAGTTAAACCCATGGTACATCTATAGGACTTTGAAAAGCAAGTTCCAAATTAGACAGTTGTTCACCATGGTGAACAACATATGTCCAATGAGCACCAGTCATATGGCTGTCCTGAACAGAAGTGAACTGTAGGTATGCAGTAGATGCAGGACTTCTGAAAGCATAGTGTCAGAGACTAAAGGTGTAGTTCAGTTAATAGAGTGTTTGCTTTGCATGTGTGATGCTCTGAGTTCAAATGCCAGCATGTTAACTAAAATAGTTGTGCATGCCTGTGACCCAGCATTTAGGAGGTAGAAGCAGCTACACGGTGAGGTGGAGGACAGCCTGGGCTGTGTGAGATCTTGTCTCAAAAACAAACAGGAAAGATAAAATGCCAAAAATACTTTTAAATATCCCATTATTAATTAATTAATTAATTAATGATTACATCAATACATGCAATCATTTACATGATGAAATGACAATACTTTGGATATGTGAGTTAAAGAAAATATATTGCTAAAATCAATTTGACCTGATTTTTGTTATTTAATAAGTAAAGTTATTGAAAAAAATTGAAGTCAATACATATTTGCAATATATATCTGTTAGACTAAGTGATTGTTTTTCTTAAAGTTTTTTTTTTTTTTTAATGATGTGTATATGTGTGAGCCTATGTGAAGAATTGGAGTTATATAGGCAGTGTGAGCTACCATATGGGTACTGGAATCTGAACTCAGGCCCTCAGCAAGAGTAGTCAGCTCCCTAAACTACTGAGCCATCTCTTCAGCTCAGATAGAGCAATTCTAAGAGAAAAAAAAAATCCACATAACAGGGAAGAATGTGTTTCCAAACAATATCAAAGAGCAGGATGTTTTAATGGTTTAATACTCTACGTAAATCAGCACATATCTGATAACAGGGCAAAGTGACATCATGGGTCTCCTGGTGAGAGTACCCAGAACACAGCTTCACTCAGGAAGTGTTCTGTCCCAAACATGTGGCCTGGATCTAATCAAGGGGGAACATCAGACAATTAAAGTTGAGGCACACTGTAAAAAACAGTAGCCTGTGTCCTTTAAATGATCAATATCAAAAGACAAAGATCTATGAGAAAGGGTTATACCAATACAGAAACTCTCATCTAAAAGGGAGTAAGAGATAGTTTATTCTGGAGCCATTATAAGAGGCCATGGCCCAGGGAACAGAGATTTAGGTTACTTCAAATCCCATGTCCCAACATGGAAGCAGTTTCATGAAGTTTTTCTAGTTTTACAAAACAAAGAAAGCCATAAATCAAAGCAAATTTAAAATATGTTGGCGAGTATATCAGAGAGGAAGAAAAGACAGGGGGAAGTTTTTCTCTAGACCCAAGATGCTCTCTGATGACTCTTGGACTGGGGGGAGCCAGTGTTCTGCTAAGTTAATAGTGTCTAAGATGTTTTTATTATCATGAGGAGTTGGTTCAGATGCAGAGTGGGGAGGGGAATGGCTGGCCCAGAAGCTAAAACTAGCCCAAGATAAAATAATCAATTAACCTCTGAATTTATAAAATCTGTCTCTTCATATACTGAAATTCCAATCTGTCCATCGGTCTCTACAGACACAGATGCCTTCCAGGAGTTTGTATTCAGTCAAACAGTTTCTTTCTAGAATTTTTTTATTCACTGTTGCAAATTAAGAATTAAAAAAAAAATTAACAATCAAATGCCACATTCTTTTTAATGCTTAAAAGATCGTACTGGAACTGACAAAATCAAAATATACAGTATGCAATAGCTTTTTTCTCCCGTAGTTCAATGTCCTTACTTTAATGGTTGTGTTCTGGCTATGTGACAAAATGCCCTTGTCCATAGGAAGTACATACCAGGGCTGGGGAAATCACTCAGTCAGAAAAGTGTGAGGACCTCAGTTCAGACCCCACCCCCAAATTGAAGTGTGGTGGCCCTGACTGTAATAGCAAGGTGGGACAGAGACAGGCAGGTTCCTAGAAGCTTCCAGTTTTGATAAGGTGCTGTATGGTAAATTAGTTCGAGGCCATGAGAGACCCCAAAACAAGTCTGAGAACCTTTACCAAGGTTTCCCTCTGATCTCCACATGAGTGCTGTGCTTTCCTGAACTGGCACGTTCATACACACACACACACACACACACACACACACACACACACACAGAGAGGTGGGGGTGGTGAGGAAGAGAGTGCATACTGAGAGATTCAGAGGTGAAGATGTTTGCAGTTTCTTCTTCAATGGCTCATCAAAAGTCACTGCAAGCATGGCAGTGTTTGTGTTCACAGAAAGAAAGCAAGTGGGAATCCTTTAAGCTCTTTTTGTATCTTATCTATAAATTTAGAATATATGAGAACAAATGTAAGTAAAATTCTATTAAGAATGGAATTGTGGGCTGGAGAGATGGCTCCGCAATTAAGAGCATTGACTGCTCTTCTGGAGGTCCTGAGTTCAATTCCCAGCAACCCCATGGTGGCTCACAACCATCTGTAATGGGATCTGATGCCCTCTTCTTGTGTGTCTGAAGACAGCCACAGTGTACTTGTATAAATAAAATAAATAAATAACTCTTAAAATGTGGAATTGTTTGAAAACCCAGGAGAGGCAGAACTATTAAAGGCACTAGAAAGGCTTTGTTCAGCGGCTTCCTTAGGGCTAAGCAAAAGGAACCTGTACTTTTCCACTTTCTCCAGCTGTGCTCCTGGCCACAGAGTATGGAAGCTGCACAGCCAAACAGATATGCCACACAGCCCATTCTAGAACTCAATGCCCAGAGCCTTGGGTTTCTCTGCATGAAATTCTACTCACTTCTATGCTTGTACGTGTCTGAGCCCCTTAAGAGTCCAAGACCCCCAGTATGTTTACCCCTAGACCGACCAAAGGACAGATGTTTGGAGAGGTGCATTGACATGGAGCTTGGACATAAAGGCCAGAGTATCTGTGTGAATCTGAGGGACTCTATTGCAGCACAGGATGGCGGCAGGCAGGAGACGAGAAGGCACAGTTGACAGGCTTCAGGAGGCCAGAACTCCTGTTCCTTGTGCAGATTCATGTCTGACCTTGTGGGTCACTGGTTTGACTGAGGTGTGTTTGACTTAGAGGGGGCTCGGCCATATTTATATGCAGTTTGTCAGCCAAGACCTTCTTCCCAAGAATTTGGATGTCTCACTACAGGATGTGAAGAGGCGGAAGGCAAGAGAAGCTGCCCACATAAGCTGGTACCAACCTGAGCCCTGCAGTAACATGGGAAGAACCTGGGCTGCCTAAATAGGGTGGGGCTGAGATAACCCAGGGCCCCCGGGGAAAACAAACACTTTCTAAGAAAAGCTCTCCCAGGGGATCATGGGTCAGCACTGAGAACAGAGCACTTTCTGTCTGACAGGGATCTAATCTCCCCACAATTGGGAGTGTCACCTGGAAAACACTTTTGAGATGCTTGTCTCACCTACTTCCACAGAACACATTGGCAGCAGGAAGAGGGAGGAAGATCCCAGGGTAAGACCCAGAGCTGGGAGCCTAGGCTGAGACCATGCGGGCTTCTGGGATCTCATGCATTTAGAATACTGAGACCTCAATGGACAGGATTCTGGGGAGATTTTCCAGCCTGGGCTTAGCCTGGGCTCAGTCTTAGGGCTAGCAGAAGCTATCTGCCTCACTATGAAGAGGCTTGCAAAGCCTGGAGCTATTTCCTTTGCCTTTGCCTCTGTTTATCTTCATCCCTTCTCTTTTCCTCTCCCCTCTCGTCTTCCTTTCTCTGCCCTAGCTCCTCTCTCTCTCTCTCTCTCTCTCTCTCTCTCTCTCTCTCTCTATATATATATATATATATATATATATAATTTGTGTGTGTGTGTAGTGTGTGTACATGTGCATATGTGCACATGACATGGCATGTGTGTGGAGATCAGAAGACAACTTTCAAGAGTTGGTTCTCTTCCACCATGTAGGTCCCAGGTACCTACAACATAGGCCATCAGGTTTGACAGAAAATTACTGTACCCACTGGGCTATCTCTCCAGCCTGTCTTTCTTTTCTTCAAGGTAGGATCTCACTGTGTATTCCAGGCTGGCCCTGATCCCAAGATCCTCAGCCTCCAAAGGGCTGTAGCTGAGATTTTCTTTTTAGGGGGGAAAAAAAAAAAACCAATGTCTTTTTAAAAGTATTTGTTTCACTTTATGTCTATGAGTGTTCTGCCTGTACTATGTGTAAGCCCCATGAAGTTCCAAACAGGAAGGCAGATCCACTGGAATTAGGGTTATGGGTGGTCGTGACCGCCCCCCCCCCCCCATGTTGGTGCTGGGAGCAGAACCCAGGTCCAGGTCCTTTCCAAGAACAGCCAGTGCACTTAACCACTGAGCCATCTCTCCACCCCATAAGTGAGACTTCTAATTCTTTGCATAGCTGGCTTCTTTATTTTATTGTATGTGTATGAGTGTTTGATCTGCATTTGTGTTTGCGTACCACATGTGTGCAGTAGCCTCAGAGACCAGAAGGTGTCAGATTCCCTGAAACTGGAGTTGCAATGAGCTGTTGTGTGGGAGCTGGGAATCAAACCCGGGTCCTCTGAAAGATCAGCCAGTACTCTTAACCACTGAGCCATCTCTCTGGCCCAGCTAACTTCTTTTTCTTTTCTTTTCTTTTTTCTTTTCTTTTTTGTTTGTTTTTGTTTTTTGTTTTTTGTTTTTCGAGACAGGGTTTCTCTGTATAGCCCTGCTGTCCGGGAACTCACTCTGTAGACCAGGCTGGCCTCGAACTCAGAAATCTTCCTGCCTCTGCCTCCCAAGTGCTGGGATTAAAGGCGTGCGCCACCACCGCCCGGCACCTAACTTCTTTTTCATCTTAGGTTTCAGCTCCAAGACCCCCTCTCAGATGCCCCCTTAACCTTACCAGGGAACCCCATACATAACAGCCTCAGCTCTCCTAAAGCACACCTTAGCCTACAGTTCTCAATACTTCTGTATTGTATTCTTTTTGCCCTTTAGTTATCTTTAATACAACTCTCTTTAGAACATAGCTTTATCAAAGCAGATAATTTAGTTATTTACTACCACAACCTCAGCCCATGACTAGCAGATAGTCGATATCTGTAAGTCATAGATAACCAGTATTTATTAAAGGAATTAAGTTGCACCTATCAGCCAGCCCTTCTAAGCTTAGCTCAAAACCTTTCCTCTGCAGGGTACTCAACAGCTGATAACCTTGCAGTGTCGTGGGACATGGCCCCCAACAGCCCTGAGCAAACCAGACATTAACAGGAAATATATTCTTATTCTGAAAAGTCAATGGTTACATAATTTTTAATAAGTTTAAATTTTTCATTTATTATTATGAGTGTGTGTGTCCATGCATGGTGGGAAGGCATATGTGTGCTATGACATGTGTGTGGAGAGCAGAGGACAACTGTGTAGTCAGCTCTGTCCTTCCACCTTTATGTGGGTTCTGAGACTTGAACCCAGGTTGTCAGGCTTGTGCAGTGAGTACCTTTACCCACTGAGACCAGCCTTGAAGGTTTGGATTTGTATTGCTGAGTAGCAAGTCACCAGAGTGTAGCCCCTTAGAACCTCAGTTTATCACCCCAGTCTTTGTAGGTCAGGAGGCCGGTGGCTTGTAGCTGAGTCTGCTCAGGGTCACATAGGGATGAAATAACAATTTAGCAGCTGTGTCTTCATCTGGAAGCTTGAATGGGGAAGGATGTGTTGTCAAACTCCATTGGTTGGTGACAGAATTTGATTCTTTAATAGTGTGGAATGGGATCCCTGGTATCTTGCTGGCTGTTGACTGCTATCTAGAACCTTCTCTCAGGACCTTTCCCTGTGACCTACTCCACCTTAGCAGGAGACAACTTTCTGAACATTGAATCCTTCTCCAACTTGGGTTTCTCTCATAGGTCAGTTCTCTCCATCTGCCAGGTGGGTTTCTGAGACTGAATTCAGGTCATTAGACTTGGTAGCAAGCACCCTTACCCACGAGCTCTCTCACCAACCCTCTCTCTTAACGATCCTTCCTCTATGGTTTGTCAGGACTTCCTGAATAGTCTCCCAGTCCTCCCAACCCCCAGCTTCTCCCCTCCATTCCGTTGTGACTGGCAATATTAGTAACTGTTTTGTCCTCCTGAAAAGGTAAACTCCTTTGGTCCTCAGCAGTCAGCTCTCGTGAGGGAGAGAGCTGGTAGCAAAAGACACACTTCCAGTGTTAGGAAGCTTGGAGTGTCAGGGGTATGGATAAATCTGGAAGCCCTAGATTCCCTTCAGCAATGGACAACACCCACTCCACTTCACCCAGCTGGACCATTCTCTTCTGCCAAGCCTCCCTCCCCTGCCCTGGTGTCCTTCCCGCCCACTGTTACTCCATCTGCCACACTAGCAGGCATCCATCCCAGCATAGAATCCAGTCACCATCTTTTCATTTGTTTGTTTGTTTGTTTAGACAGGGTCTTGCAGCATACTCAGTGTTGGTCTCAAGGTCTCCTTCCTGCTGTCTCACCTTCCCGATTGTTAAGGTTAGAGGCATGTGACATTCATTTTGCCTGGCCAGGTACCCTCTTCTGAGGGGCTCTCACAGCACAGGGAAACATCATGTGACCCACACTTCCATGGGCACAGGGCTTTGTGACAGGAGGTAAAATGAGAAGGAACGTTCATGCACAGTCATGGCGGACGACAGGGCTGTAGGGAGAGGGAACGAGGGCTGTGCACAGATGTAGCTCTCCATCTGGGTACGTGGCCCAACTGCCCTACTACAGCTGTGGGACTAGAAACATGGGAATACTGGGTAAGCAAGAAAGGGAGCATATTTAGAATATCTGTCTTTTTTAAAAGTTTTTTTTTTTGTTTTTTGTTTTTTTGTTTTGTTTTGTTTTGTTTTGAGATAGGGTCTGCCTATATAAGTGCTGGCGGCCCTTGAACTCACAAAGATCCACTTATCTCTGCTAAGATTAAAGGTGTGCACCATCACACCAGGCTTAAACTTTTACAATTTGTATGTATATGGGTGCTTTGCTAGCATGTGTCTTGTGTCATGTGGCTGGTGCCCACAGGAGCCAGAAGAGGGTGTCCCTGGAACTGGGGTCACAGATAATTGGGAGCTGCCATGGGTTCACTGGGAACTGAGGTCTGTTCCCTGGAAGCAGCAGTGTTCCTTACCATGGAGGCGTCTCTCCAGATGTCTGATTCTGAGTCTTTACAAACCATAGAAGCATTGGTGAGGAGGAAGGGACAAAAAGATACACACACACACACAGAGAGAGAGAGAGAGAGAGAGAGAGAGAGAGACAGACAGACAGACAGACAGACAGACAGCAAAACAGAGAGACAGAGAGAGATGGAGAAAGACAAAGACAGAGACACACAGACAGAGAGAGTCAGAGAAAGAAAGAGAGACACACACAGAGAGAGAAGAGTGCCAGAGAGTCTTGAAAAGTGGGTCAGGCAAGGACCCAGGCTGACTAGGAGGCAGCCAGGCGTCTCTTCAATGCCAAGATAAAATCAAGGCGTCTGTCCTGCCCAGGCCTGAGACCAATTCAAGGTCTGGGTCCCAGTATTGTTTTCTAAACGTGTGATCTTTAACCGTATCTTTCAGTTGCGGGTCTGCCCTATCCCACGCATGGTCACTAAGATTGAGGCTGTCAGGTAAGACTCTCCAGGTTCTTAGGACTTGTTAGTCTTTTCAAAAACTCAGGATCCCACCAGTGACTCGGATGCCCTAAAGTGGCCCAGAAAGTGGAAAGGACAACTCCCTCTCAGTGGCCCAAGAACAGGTGCAGGAGTCTATGGAGCAATCCAAGTCCTGGATTGCTTGGAATTAGCAACAGGTCTCAGATACAGAGAGTGCTTCCACAGGGTGACTACCTGTGTGCGCCCTGACCTGAATAGTGCAGTCTGTAATTAGCCAGGGTGTCTTGGAATTAACAAATGAACTAATCGAGTTATACGAGGAGAGTCATAAAGCAAAACAAAACAAAAACGCTGAGCTTGCAAATTCTTTAACTCCATCGTGTAGCTTTTATTCCCATTAATACCTGTCCTGGGCACTGTGACTTGTCTTCCCCAATGTCCAGACTCTTGTGTGGGTGGTCAGGAGCTTGGGAGAAGAAGAAGAAAGGGAGGAGGAAGAGGAGAGTGAGAGGAAAAGACCAGGTGTGATACTTCTGAGCAGATAATTGGAAAATTCTATAAGCTGGGAGGGTTGGTGGGGTGGGAAGTGGAGGGGGAAAATCATCAAAGAATAGTCAATGACGAGAAGAAGAGAAGGAAAGAGCTGGCCCTGGGCATTTGCTTCTCCTTGGTACTCAGCTCCTAAACAGAATCCAACTTTGTCCTTGATAGTGGGAGGAACAAGAGAGACAAAGCCTACGGGGCCCGAGGATGTAGAGATAACACCTGGAGAAACAACTGGCCCTGAGAAGGCCCAACACCTGGAGAACACCAGAGTATCTGGCCCAACACCTGGAGAAGGCAGTGGGGCACTGCGGCAAGACCCACAGTCCTGGGTGAGGGGTGAGCTAACAGGGATACAGAGCTGCTGAGAGTGGGCTTTGAAGGAGGCCTGGAGTCAGTGTAGGAAGTGTTCAGGCCAGTGTTCTACACAAGGAAGCAAGCTGCTTTCAGCTGCAGCTCGCTTCCCAATTAGGGAGGAGCAAAGCTCTCTCCCCAGCCCAATAATGTGTCTCCCAGCACATAGCAACAGACATAGTTGAGCCAGCAGAGAGCTTGCAAGAGGCATGGTCACAGGTGAAGCAGAGTAGAGAAAGCACCATGCACAGCTCTCTGTCTCCCCCACTGTACCCCAACCCCCCACCCCCAAGAACATATTTCTCCTCTGTCATAGTTACTTTTCTCTTCACTGTGACCAAACATTCCACAAGAAGGGAGAGTTAGTTTTGACTCATGCTCCAAGATGATACAGTCCATCATGGTAGGAAGGCAGGAGAGTGAAGCAAATGGCCACATCATGTCCACAGTCAGGAGGCAGATAAAGGACACAAAGTGGGGCCAGGCTGTAAAACTCAAGGCCCACCTCAGATGACCCACTTTCTCTCTCAAAGCTCTCTCTTCTAAAGATTCCGCGGCCTTCCCGAACAACACCATCAAGCTCATGAGTCTGTAGGGTACATTTCACACTCAAACCTCATCCTCCTAGCATCAGAGACATCCACCTCTAAGACACGTTTTTTCTTGTGTCACCATCCTGTTAACAGTGTTTGTGGGTCTTCTTTCTGCCTTAGGTTTTGATCAGTTCATCACTGCCTGGTAGTCTGTCTCCCTGTAATTCTTGGACCCTGGGATGAGGCTGGGTTTGCTGCTGGAGTGAGTTGCAAGCCATTTCCTGGATTCCCAGTGTTCACTTCTACCTACCAATTTCTGAAATATGTGCAAAGAATTTCATGTCTAGGGAGGAAAAGTCTCCTCAGATCTATGTTTGCCTTAGTGGTTATTCTAATTTATCTGTTCTAGAACCAGAATTTTGCTTTTCCAACTCTGAGAGAGGTTACCTGTTTAAGCATTTATCTTGAACAGTATGACATACACTGAAGACAAGACTAGAGACATCACAGTGACAAGCCTGGTGTTTTGAGAATGCCTAGGGCATGTTTTCTAATGAGGCTCATGCCTAGGACACACAGGGGCTGCAGTTCTCCACTCATTTCCAGTCAATGGGCTCCTGGCCTTGACCTCATGTTAGAATATCTTCCAGTGAATTCTGATGTGACTTAGGAATCTAATGTTCGATTTCATTTGAACTTTATTGCCCCATTACTGAGGTCTGAATGTGAAATGTCTCCCAAAGACTCGTCTGTTTGAGCACCTACCTGGCCCCTGGCTGGCAGTGTCATTTTAGAAGGTTGAGGAGCCTTTGCAAGGTAGAGCATCTCTGGAGGAAGTGGGCCACTTGGGATAGGCCTTGAGGAATTTTATAGACCAAGCCTACGTCTTAATAATTCTCTGTTTCCTTCTCCATCAAGATGTGAGGAGATACGGAGTCCCAACTACACATTCTGCCATCACGGATCTCAGTTCGCTGACATATTTTCCTGTCTGTGATGGATGGTATGCCCGAAGACCATGAGCCAACAAAAAAATCTTCCTCTTTTAATTTGCTTCATATCAGATAATTGGTCATGGCAACAAGAAGAGTGGCAAATGTAACCATAGGTCTGTTTGGGCCTCTGGCTGGCTCCTTTGAAGAACACATTCATCCATCTACTTGTGGGTTCAGCAACCTAGGCTGTAATTCCAGGGAACAGCCATGTAAGAGACCTTGGTTATGAGTGTTAGTTTACACCTGAGTTCAAATCCCGGGACTGATAGTCGTCATCTATTATCACATCCTTGACACAGTCATTACCTCGTAAGCTTCACTTTCTCTATCCAAATAATATGTAGCGTATGGTGACAAGTATCTATTGACTTGTAGTGTTTGGTCATTATCTCTCTTGGACTATTCACTGTTACTCATGAAATAAGGAAGTCTCAGCCAATAAGGCAATAAGAAAGGGAAATCTTAGACTCTCCTTCATCTCCTGAGATGGTCTGGGCTCTCCTTAAACTAATCCTCGAGCTAATGTCTGTTCTACCAGGAGGACAGGGGCTTCATCTGTTAGCTAGCAATAGACAAACTTTCATAGGAACTTTCGTTAGGATCTTAGCAGGTGTGACCCACTTCCTTACCCTGTAGCTTGCCCTTCTAGGCTTCTTAATTTGGGCGTGTGTGGTCATGCCTCTCAGTGCCTGGCCTCATCCAAAAGGAAGCAGGACATTTGCCAGTGTCCTCCATCCATGGCTCAGGATGCAGTTGCTATTGAGCTTTGGATCCAATGTCTAGACCTCTGGAGGGGAGATTCCTGCTCTAGTTTCCCTTCCTCTCTTCAGATCCAGCAACAGCTGAGCCAGGAGTAGTTGTGGACACCTGCGTGTCCTCCATGCTCTATCACATGACACCCTGTGCCTGATCATGTGTTGGTTCACCCTAAAGACTGGTCCTTTACGTAGATGCCTTCTCCTGCATTCTCATAGGGGTGACCTCCTCCCTAGATAATAACACAGACCCTGTTCTGCATCTTAGCCAGGGGCCAAGGTCTAATTCCTGACCTAGATTCTGGGTCTTTCTCCAGGCTGAAGTCTCCTTCCCATCCTCAGCCCACAGATCCATTTGCATACCCCTTGACCTGGTACTTAGATACATTTGCCTCACCCACTGGTCAGGATGAGTTTGGAAGTTGTTTTTCTACCTCTATATTTTCCTTGTTTGCTTTGGGCTGACTGAATCCCTTGTCTTAAAACAGTTTCTCTAGCTCCAGCCCACCCAGTACAGACACATGGACTTTTAAGAGTCTAGCTCCTGGGCAGGCATGGTGGCACACACCTTCAACCCAGTGCTCAGGAGGGAGGGGCAAGGGAATTTCTGAGTTCAAGGCCAGCTTAGTCCACAGTATATTTCCAGGACAGCCAAGGATGCATGGAAAGACCCCGTCTTAAAAGACCAAACCAAACCAAATGAAAAGAATCTAGCTCTTGCTAGTGGCATGGTCTTGGGAAAGAAACAACCTTAACCTGTTTATGTATCTGTATTTTCTCATCTACAATTGGAAACTAGGTAAGACTGTCCGTGTAAATTAGCTTAATGCCAAGCACACAGACACTAACAGCAGGCAATGGGTGAAAGGCAATTTGATCTTTGTGAGAAGTGGAGGGGGGAGGGGAATGGGGTTTGGGAGAAGGGGAGGACAAGGCACAGACCTTGGCTTTTTGTTTACAGTTCTCATTGCTCCCAGGAAAGCTGAGGTGATGCTCCTCCTCCCCCCAGCCTTGGTTGTTTCCCAGCTAGCACACAGAACCCAAAGAGGTTCCCAGGAAGGACTCTGAGGTGTTGGGCAGAATGGTCCAAGGGCCCAACCATCTCCTGGACCAAAGATACAGGAGCTACTCTAAACTCCAGACTCGAGGCTCTGGACAGAAATCCTAGGCATGGAGAAGAGAAGGTGCGGGGAAAGGATGGGAGTCGGGTGAGAGCAGAGGAAACACCCAGTCAGAGAGGCAGAGGCAAGCAACTAAAGGCTCTGGGCAAGGACAAAGTTTGTGAAAGCCAAATGCCCTTCCTATTCCACTGTGTCAAGCTCATGGGTAGGGCTGGGCTGGGACTGAGCTGTTAGCTTCAGCCTTCCAAGACTTTCCCAAGCTCTAATCACACTTCCCATTAGAAACACTCGGCTGTCCCCCTCACTTGATGGAGTGATAGAGAAGGAGCCTGGAGATCGGATCCGCCTCTGATCATGGAGGCTATGACACAGCACACACTCCCTGGAGATGGAAAGCAGAAAGGACGGGCCTGCTAAATTTGTAAGCCTGGAACCAAAAGACGCAAAACAAGTCCCTAGGATCTTGTTCCTCTGGTCTCAAGAATGTCAACTCCTGCAAAATTTATATGGAAAAGAATTTCAACTATAGCCACATGAGAGGCTGCTGAGGATGCCACAGCTGAGGATCCTGCCAGGGAGACTATTGGGAGATTCCAGTTCAAGGACAGCATGGTCCTCTGACTCCCCAGTGAGAGAACAAGTTGGAGACATCAACCATCATCAGTATCACCCCCATCATGACATCTCCATCCTCAGCACAAGATGGTGTGGGGTCATCCTGCTGGTGCTCCCAGTTTCCTGCCCATGGTGTGCCTTCTGTGTGGGGCACTAGTTTGGTAAGTCCCAGCTTCTCAAATGGTGAGTCCTGAGTGTAGGGGTTGTGAAACTTAGCAACAATACAATGTGTCTGGATGTACACTGAACAAACAATTAATTCAAAACCAAACACATAGGGGAGCTAAGGTGTTAATAGTAACACTACTCCAGCTACATTACCGAGCTCTGTGGCAGGCTGGGCTCTGAACACACAGCATAGGCACTTTGCCCTGCCTATAAACCAGTGCCAAGAAGCTCAGCCTGCGACAAACATGCCTCAGCCCTCAGCTCAGGTTCTAGCTGTAAGGGCTTTGAAGAAGTTTCTTCTCTCTCTCTCTCTCTCTCTCTCTCTCTCTCTCTCTCTCTCTCTCTCTTCTTGGACAGGATCTCACTATGTAGCTCTGACTGGCCTGGAACTCAACTCATTCTATAGACAAGGCTTACCTTGAGCTCACAGAAATCCACCTGTCTCTGCTCGGATTAAAGGCATGAATAATTTTCTGCTCTTATAGAAACAGAATGATTTAATGGTAGGAATTTTAATATTTCCCTACCTTCAATTCCTCCTCAGTGTATACATCATCAGATTGCATTCTGTTAAGATGTTTGATTTTTAGAAAATTCTGGAGTTGCTGATCTGAGTTTCTTTTTTTAAAAAAAAATCTGTCATACATAGTGCCTTTAATCCCAGTAGTCAGGAGGCAGAAGCAGACAGATCTCTGTGAGTTCAAAGCCTGCCTAATCTACATAGTAAGTTCTAGACAGCCAGACCTGTATAGTAAAGATCTTGTCTTGGAAAACAAAAACAAACAACAAAACCCAACATATATCATCCAATGGAGGTGGAGAGATGGCTCTGTAGTTAAGGGCATCGAATGTATCACTCTTGTAGAGGACTCAGGTTCAGTTCCCAGAACCCATATCAGGCAGTTTACAACTACTACCTGTAGCTTCAGCACCTGAGGCCTCTGGTCTCCCAGCACACCTGCTTACAATGTACACAAGCACACACACACACACACACACACACACACACACATCCAAACACATAATTTTTAAACTTTTTCAAGTTGTTCAGTTAATTCATTTTGGGATTAGAAGAAAATTACCACTGCTTTCTGACATGGCCCTGAACATAGCACTCCCGTTTAGAACTACGTGTTTACATAAAGCAATGTCTTCAGCACTGACGGTTATAAAGTCAAGAAGCAGGAAGCTCTGAGAAAACATTGATGATTTTCTGCATCCTGAAGAACCAAACATTCAGCCACAATTTATTTCTCCACATAGAAATAAACATACCTGTTTCATTAGTATGCAAATTAGATTTTGTCTTTAATAAGTGATAAAATTATGTGTATACCAGAGAATTGTTTTAAAATAAATTTCTTTATGATTTGTCATCAGTAAATGTTTGATTTGCACACCTATTTTTGATATTTAAATATTCCATCTGTGGCTGTTGCTGATAGCACACAGTCAAGAGAGTCAGATAAGGGAAGATGTAGCTGTACAAAGGACTGAGTTTGAGCCCCAGGCATTGCCAGGCCTAGCTGCAGCAGCCCGGAGCTGGGCTCCATAGAGCTCCGCTCTGTTTGCCTAACTAGGTAAAGTGGCCTCTGCCTGACATTCTTTACAGTACTTTTAGATCGTAACTATGTGTAGAACCACGAAGAGACACTAGAAAATTATAGCGATAGATCTTAGTGGGACCAGAGGGAGAGTTGGTATTTGTGTTGTTTTGTTTTGCTGTGTGTGTATATCTGTATATATGTGTCTGTGTGTCTTTGTGTGTGTATGTGTTTGTGTGTGTGTCTGTATATATGTGTCTCTGTATATGTCTGTGTGTCTTTGTGTGTGTTTGTGTCTGTGAGTGTGAATGTTTGTGTGTGTGTCTGTGTTTCTGTGTGTCTTTATGTGTGTGTATGTGTTTGTGTGTGTGTGTTTGTATATATGTGTCTGTGTGTGTTTGTGTTTGTGTCTGTGTGTGTCTGTGTGTGTCTCTATGCGTGTGTCATGTGTGTGTCTCTGTGTGTGTGTCTGTGTGTATGTCTGTGTGTGTATGTACTTCCACTGCAGGTAGGCCTGTGAGGATGCTAGATGTTGACGTCAGGATGTCTTTCCTTTATCTCTTCCCCATCTTATTTTCTAAGACAGTGTCTTGGCCTCTTACTGAACCAAAAGCTTGCCATTTTGCCTGAACTGGCTCACAGCAGGCTCCTGGGATCTATGTCTAGCCCTCCCTGATCCGTGCTGGGGTTACAAGCATGTGAAATCCAAGCCTAACTTTGATTTGGGACCTGAGGATCTGAACTCAAGTCCTCATGTTTGCTCAGCAAACACTAAGCCATCCCCCAGCCCTAGAATTTGCATATTTTTGAAATAGTTAACAATAACTAATCACAGTGGCAATTCTAATCTGAGCTGAGCTGGAGAAGGGCAAGGGAATGGGAGGGGAAGGTGTGGCAAAATGGGCTTGGGTGGGAGACAAGTTCACCTGGATTCCTGAGGAGCCAAAGTGGTTTGTGTCTACTAATGAACACATCAGAGCTAAGGTGTGGGCTTTTCCTTCTCAAGTACTCAAGGCCTGTGGCCTCTTCTCCTGTAAACACAAAGGCCACACACACACACACACACACACACACACACACACACACACACACCCTACCACCAGCAGTAGCAGCAGCAGCAGTCTGCTTAGGCTTGCTGTACCTGCTATATGAGACCCGAGATAGGGACTGTAATACAGATTGGTCCACCTGGTTGAAGTTCCTCTTCTGAATAATACCTAGGAGGATATGTTACCAAGGACCACAAATTAAAGGCAACACACAATCTATCACAAAGAAATGAACCCACACTGTGGAATAAACTATGAATTGTGTTTATAAACACACACCTACAATCTCCTCCATGCATCAGTGACAAAGCCCTGTTGCCATGCAGAACTCTGCTTCTGCAAACCAGCCCATGGTTGTTCAAACAGAAAATCGGTTAGGCTTTCTCACCCAGGCTATACCACCTTCCCCTCAGGACTCTCTGGCTACTTTTGTGGACCTAAAGGATTTGCTCTGATAGAAAACTCCATGTCTAATCTCACATTCGTGTCAAAGGCCCTCCCTCCTACTGCTTTGAATACTCAAAGTCCAAAGCAGAGACGCATAGTGGGGGTGGGGGTGGGGGTGGGGTGGGGTGGGGTGGGGTGGGAGTGCTGGGGCTCTTCTCTTCCCCATTTCTGCTTTCCCTCCTTTCTGCTCTTCACATCTCCAGGGCTAGGCAGGGAAGAGTAAGTACCTCCATCTTTACCTCTTATTTCAGAGGCCCTTCTTTTTCCTTTTACCTCTCTAGGAGTCACAGAGGGTCAAGCATACTCTACTACAGGCCCAAGGGTTCTTGGATGTAGGGTGGACCTCCTAGTCACTGCAAGTTCCTCAGAAACCTCACCCAGCATCGTCCAGACAGCTTCCCCTGTCAGCTCTCCACTGGCAGGTCCCAGCTCCATCTTCTTGGAGGATGAGTTTTGTTTTGTTTTTTCCTTTGTTCTCTGAAACAGGGTCTCATGTAGCCCAGGCTGTACCTCTCTATGTAACCAGAATGTCTTCAAATTTCAGATCCTCCTGCCTTCGCCTGTGAGTGGTAGGATTACAAAATATGTGTCGCAGCCCCAGATTTATGCAGTGCTGAGCTTTGAACTCAGGAATTTGAGCACACTAGGCAAGCACTAATAACTCTCCCATCTTAAAAGGGAAAATGCACACTTCCCTTTACACAAAAGCTGGTCTATTTTCCAGTCACTTTCTGGACCCTGGTTTGGTGAGAGAATTCAGCACCATCTAGCCCTAAACTTCATATGGGGTGAGGCCGGAAGGAGGTCCTATCTCTGTTCAGAAAACCCCCAAACTCCAGGGACCTACCAATTCCAGGTGGCTTCACAGTGTCTGCAGCTCCTGGTGACTGAGATTTCTGCGCTGTGTTTTTCCAGTGTCAGTGTCTGTCAACCCCTCCCTGGGTGTGGATGTAACAGGAAATGGACCCGCCAAGGCCCTTCCTGTGTGGCTGACAGTCCTTTATCTCAGCACCTCTCTTAAATGGTTCCATTCACATTTCTTACCTGTAATCCTGGATCGGTTAACATTTGCTAGATCTATTTTTGCTAATCTTTGGGAATTCCAGTAGGGTATTGAAATGCATGGCACCTTAACATCAATAAAATGTTATCCAAAATCTATGCATAAAACATAACCTAGTCTATATTATATGATATATTACATGCACCTAAGTATATATGAGAACTTTGGACACCTGTCCAACCTTAAGGCTTATTGGTCAAATTTTTGGGTCAATCAGGAATTCCGTTTGACAGCATTTTGTACTGCCAGCTTTGATATCCTGGAACCCTCAAACAGGGAAATCTAAGAGACAATCAGTGCTGACTCTCCCAGACTCTCGTGCTGGGTTGTCATGCTGCTTGTTCATTGACTGGGGACATCTGTCACCTATTACAATTAGAATCCCTGGTAACTCTGATGACTTGTGTCACACTGGGAAATACTCTGAACCTACACTCTGCAGCCCAAGCTTTAGCCCCAGGGCTTTGGGTGGCATTTTGATTCTGTTGTTTATTGAGGTATTTTGTTTTGCTAGGTAGCCCATCATAAAGATGTTGGTAGTGTAGCTCTCTGTAATAGATCTCTGTGCATCTTCTTAGACCTAGCCAAGAAAGAAGGGAATGGAAGAAACCTGGGGAGGGGGGAGTGTCCTGAGCTGAATGCTCCCATCACAGCTCCCTTCACAGCCTGTCTCTGAGATGCCCAGTGTCAACCAGCTGCAGCACTCACAGGACCCACTTCTTGCCCGACCTGAGCATTGCTGACCTGTTCCATGCTCACTTTCCTGTGGGTGGTATGCTCTCCCTCCCGCCCCCGCTCCCCCACTCTTTCTCTCTCTTTCTGTCTCTGTCTGTTTCTGTCTGTTTCTGCCCTCCCACCCCCACCCCTGTCTGTCTGTCTCCCATCCTCTCTCAGTTCTGCTGTCTCTTTTGTTTGTTGTTTTTCCTTCCTTCCCCCACCTGTGTCTAAATGACTCAGTGAGACCAGAGACCCTGAAGGGGCCTGTCTAAAAGCTCCAGGCAATTGTACCAGTGCTGTTGTTTCTTCTGGCTGCAGGCTGCTTGCATACCAGTCACCCTGGCAGAGGCTGTGAGTGTCTCACCTATAGCTGCTCTGCCCTTTCCATCTCTGTGCTTGCTAGCCTACTTCCAAGCGCAGCGCCTGGGCCTCGTGCCCGCCCGAGGCTTTCTCCAGCTGCAGGAGCACACCTGGAGCAGGCCAGGTGCAGAGAACCAACACCCTCCCTTCCCTGCAGCAGCAGCTTGCCACCAACTGACAGGAGCTGGTGGCCAAAATGCCCAGTGCCCTTGTTCCTTTGGCATGCAGGGTGCTAGCAGCTCAGGACATGCTTCCAGGGAAATTCAAACTCAAGTTCTCCAAGAAACTAACATGAACAGATAGATGGATCAACAGACTGGCTCAGACCAGCTCCCAGTACAGCCACATTCCCCCAGCTAGCAAGGAGAGGCTGTGTGTGTAGACAGGGAATCTTGCAACCTAGAAACAGGCAGCTAGGAAAGGACCAGAAGAATGTGCACCCTCATCCCCACGTCCTTCCCTGTTACTTTGATTTGACTTCTTGCCTTCTCCCTAACTCTAGAGCCTGGAACTCGGTTCTTCTTTTGCTCAAGACCCCCAGTGTGGTGCTGACCTGTCTGAAGTTCTGTACCCCTTTTCTAGTCCTGAGAGCTAGCCTACCATCGTCTGTGGCCCATTCCACCATGCCAACAATTGTCTTAGGCCTTTGGAAGGAAGTCAGCAAAACCATTCACTGACTAAAGACTGCTCCCAGGAAATAGATCCAAAGTTAAACCTACACACTCTTCTTTCCTGTCAGATGACAGGCAACCCTTTATCTTTGTCAGCTGTATCAATCAAAGAAGTGACTAATTCATTATTTAATATTGGCAAAAGTAACGTAAGGGCCTCAAATGAAGCCAAGAAAATACATACTACAGCAGTGATGGCTCCAG
The DNA here is from genome assembly GCF_011762505.2 of Arvicanthis niloticus. Classification (NCBI taxonomy): domain Eukaryota; kingdom Metazoa; phylum Chordata; class Mammalia; order Rodentia; family Muridae; genus Arvicanthis; species Arvicanthis niloticus. The sequence goes on along the minus strand of NC_047658.1, from coordinate 80,730,021 downwards.
GTGGAAACATTGCCACACTCCTACCTGCAAGCCTGTCGGAACTGTGCGTGTGTGCGCGCGCACGTGTGTGTGTGTGTGTGTGTGTGTGTGTGTGTGTGTGTGTGTGTGTGTGAGATCACATTCATAAGGTTATGCAAAACTCTACTCACCGACTTAGGTGGGTGTGGCCTGAAGGGGGAAAGACTTGTCCTTGCAGCAAAGTTACACTCTTTAAAAACCAATGCTAGCTGGAAAGAATGATAACCCCAAGGTCCAGAGACTGGAGGGTGCTGTGATCCACAGGTTGTTCTCCAGCCATGATGCCAGGATTGGCATCCTGCATCTAGAGCACCCCGATGGCTTGCACAAGATCAGTTCTATTGAGCTTCTCTCGGGTGGCTTATGAGTACTCCCCCCTTTCTGAGGATATATAAGGAATTAACAATTGCTGGTAGGGCTGGAGGGGGCCACTCTCCTTGGGTGGTGTGGCTGTCTATAAATTGACCCGTAAAAATTATCTACCTATGGTCTATAAAGAACCCTAATTAAATTCTTTGGTTCAACAAGCTAAACGTGGGTGGAATCATTTCTTGGGTCTGTTGTTGCCTTCTCTATTTGGAGTGAAGAAACTCCAGAGGAACTCACAGAATGCTTGGCATAGAAACGGAGCATGGCAGAAGCCAAGATGGGTTTGTGCAGATCAGCTGCATGGCCCTTGGGATGGGTGTAAGATTTATGACTGAAGTGAAGTCATCTGAGGGTGGAGCATCAGGGGTACCAGTTCGGATATGCTGCTCTTCCCCATGAGGGATGAAACAGTGTGCCTGTCTACTGCAGTCGCAGTTGGCTCTGCCCCCACCATTCATGATGAGAAACACAGCTGAGACTGTTTAATTTGAAGGTAGAGTGTCTACTGGGGGAATTCCAGTTGACTGTTCTAGTTTGCCTTTCTATTGCATGTGATAAAGTAACTTTGGGAGGAAAAGGTTTTTAATTTTATTTTATACTTCCCCCAACCCCCAAATCAACATGGTCAGATTCAATACATCAACACTTCACTCTTGGTACTGATTTCTGTTCAAGTTTGTTTTCTGTCTCTATCATAAAGCACTCTGACCAAAAGCAACTTGGAGAAGAAAGGGTTTGTTTAGTTTATACTCTAGGTTACATCACTGAATAAATTCAGAGCAGGAACTCAAGAAAAACCATAGAGAGACACTGCTTATCGGCTTTGCTCCCTGAATTATACCCCCCAGCTTTCTCATACAGCCTAAGCCCATCTGTGGAGGGATAGTACCACCCGAAGTGGACTGTGCCCTCCCACATCAGACATTAAACAAAATAGTCTCTCACAGACATGACCACAGGCCAATGTGATTCAATTCTTCAATCTTCTTCTAAATCGTCTAATTCTTCAATTAAGGTTCCTCTTTCCAAATGACTCAGGTTGTATCAAATTGACAATAAAATTTAATCAGCACACCAGTTGTGGTGGTACATGCTGGTAGGATTTGCTAGAGGAGGTGGAGGCAGAAGAATCAAGAGTTCAAGGCCAGCCTGGGCTATGCATTTTTTTTTTTTTTTTTTAGGAACTAGAGAGATGTCTCAGGGGTTAAGAGCACTGGCTGCTCTTCCAGAGGGCTTGGGTCAATTCCCACCATCAATGTGGCAGCTCTCAACTGTTTGTAACTCCAGTTTCAAGGGCTGTGACACCCTCACATAGACATACACACAGGCAAAACACCAATGCACATAAAATGAAAAATAATTTAAAAAAAAAAAGGAAAAAACCCCTGACCATCACAGTGGCCATCTTTTCTGATGTGGTATAAAGTGGCACGCCTTTTTGATGGATGATGTCATGCCATTGACCACAGGATGACCCCAGTATAGCTAAAGGGGCTCGGAAATATCTTGCAGTTCCTGAAAGTAGCACATGAGGCATGGGATCATGAGCAAGCCAGGCTGCCTTGTGTGGCCTATAGCTTCTGATTTGGCAGAAAATCAGGGAAAGACGGAGATGATGACGTAGACATGGCAAAAGCTGCCCTTCACATCTAACCTTTAATGCAGAGGATGGAGACTCTGTTCTCCAGGTAGGCTAGAGTTATGATGATGATTCACTAGAGAAAACCCAGTCTACGAATCCTCTGTCTGAACTGATTAAATTGGGAACTCCTTTTTGACAAGAGATGAAGACGCCTCTCACAGCATAATGGAGGAGGCTGTGGGCCCCAGGCTGAGAAGCTGAGTGGTGAGTGTCTATTTATCCCTCCTTGAGTTTATAAAGGCTGCAAAATCTGAGGCAAGATGAAGAATGCCAGTCCCAGAACACTGACTTAGGAGAGCCAGTGAACTGGAAAACAAGAAAAAAAGCTGGACTTTCCTGAAGAGCTGAGCATGAGAGAGGCAGTGTTGAATGCCCCGTTCACTGGGAAGGACAGACCATATTAAAAGGAGAGTTAAGAAAGGAGGGAATTCTCAGGAACCTTAGGACTTCTGAGGCTCTTGTGGCTTTGCTGAGCCCCATGGAGGGTCAGGCTAGCATGCCAGCTGGGCTTAGAACGTGCAATCAAAGGGGGTGGAAAAATGAAAGATCAGGTAAAGGGACCTTTCCTAAAAGAAAAGAAGGCAAGATTCGTGTTTCTGAGTTCCTAGGGAAGAAACGGACACAAGCCTACTGCTGTGCACTTCTGGAAGGCTTTAGAACCTAAACAGCCATTCATTAAAGGTTCTGTGAAAGAAGTGCAGTTTATTCTAGCTGAACTTGCTGCTATGAAGGAAGGAGATCTCACAAGAACCACCTTAACCATTTCTATAATTGGGTGGCCAAAGATGCCTATAAGTGAGGACTTCATAGGGTACCTGAGATTCCATGTTGAATCATGGCTCCATTGGTGTCTTGCTAATATAAAGGATATTTGGGCTTTGGTGGATGCTAGGGCAGATAAGTCAGTTCTGGAAGTTTCCAGAAACATGGGAAGGGGGCAGTAGACATCACTGGATAGTTATGGAACTAGAGTAGTACAAATGATTACGCTTGTCTCAGACATGTGGAACTATCCCCTTAGACAATGCTCTATACATTCCTCCCCTGATGGTACAGATTGATCACCACCCAGAGGCCTTTTAGCAGCTAGGTGTGGCCAATGGAAAGGTAAAGGCCACAGCACTGTTCAGGAGTTTGTCAGACCCAGTGTCTGGAGCCATAGGGGATGGCAGGACCCTGCTTCCCCTTGGCACCCAGCTCAGAACAGTTCATTCCCTCCAGGCCTGTCTGAGATGGGGAGGCATACAGCAGCCTCAGAATAGTGCCCCAGAATGAGAAAGCTGGTCAGTGTGCAGAGAATGATTGTGGGTTAAGAAGAGCTAAATAAGTCCCTTCTATCCATGACACGGTACCCAACACTGCTAGTTGGAGAAAACAACCAGGGTTCTGGAGCCTTACTAAACCTTGGATCCCCTTAGGAGTTGAATCCTGAGACCAAGTAACTTGTTTAGATTAAATGGCAGTAGTCTTTACAGATTCTGTTCACCCGCTGAAAGAAGGTACATTGCATAATGCTAATCTCTGACGTTTTTTTTTTCACTGATTCAGAAAATCATTTGAAAGACATACATACTCAATGGAGTGAGAGATGGAAGTCAGCACATGCAGACATTATAGGCTTGGATAACGTACAGATAGTACTCAACAGGGTGATGGAGAAAAAAAAATACTACACTTGCCTGTACCCATAAATGTAAAACACTGATTAAGTAATTCAAACTCAAAGACACTGTCCAAGTGGGGAAGAAAGCACATACACGATTTAAAAAAAAAAAAAAAAATGAAATTCCCAGTGCCAAGGATGGGCTACCTCTTTACAGGTTGTTGGCTGGGTGGGTCCTGACCTTCCCTTCCAATACAGGCTATCACTGCTGCTCTTGGATCTACACCAGAACTAGATGTCAAGTCTCTATTTCTGATGACACTGAACATTTTGGTTGGAGGACGAGAAGAACCAGGCTGGGACTGAGCTAGAAGCTCTCTTCCTGCTGCCTAGCACTGATAGTGCTAGAGGAGCTGTGTAGGCTGCCGGGGGAGAATCTTTACTACTCAGCCATGGACCTTCTCATTCTGGGAAGATGTGTCTACTGGTGTAGCAGTGGTATAATTGATATGGCTGAAAACAACTGTTCCCTGGTTAGATTTAAAACAGCAAACCATGGGGGCAGGGTTTAAATAGAAGGGAACCCATGCTTAGAACCATAAGCCAGGACAAAAAAAATCTGTGGCTGGGGAGGGCATAGGCTGTAGTGGGAGAGCTACTGCGGTCATTTTGCTGAATGTACAAACTCATGACAGTTACTGCAGATGCTCATATTGGTCAAAATGCTAAAAATAAATGCCAATTGCCATGACATGGCAGCCTAATACTTAGCCCTAAATGGAAGAAAATATTCATGCATTTATTTCACCCTCTTCTAAGGCTAGAGAACATTAATGAAGGAGGGGGAGAAAGAAAGAATAGGATGAAGTAATAAAGAACTCTGTTCTCTGAATACAACATAACCATAGCTGTCTCAAAACCAGAGCAGCTCTGATGGGACCCTCTCAAATTCAGACCCACTAACAATCCTACATGGATGAAGGGGAGGGCTCAAGACACAGGAGACCCTTCCCTTCCTTGAGAATGTGTAATCTGTTAACAATCACTGGGGGATATGGGAGGTCCTCTTCTTTAGCCATGTATCTGCTCTTACGTTGTCCACTCTCCTGTAAGTAACTCCCTGTCCATGTTTCTCTAGAGAACCCCAGTTAAACTCATGCTTCACCAAGCTAGACTCTAGTGAAATCATGTCACTGTCTACTTTATTTGCAGTGACTATAAATAGACTCCCCCCAAACAGTCACAAGGCAGGGGGTGTAACTCAGTGGTAGAGCACATGCTTAGAACACAGGGGTTTGGTTTCCAGCACTCCAAATTCAAAGCATACAGGCTCCTGGTAGAGGTGCTCCATTACTTCACGACACAATACCATCCTATGCAAGCCCCCACTGAAGAGGTACTGACGAACCCACCTGCCGAGGATGTGCTTGGATGAGACATGATCTCCACTTCTGTTCCAAAAATGAGTTGGGGAGGGAGGAATGCCACAAAGGTAGGCTCCCCAGCAGCAGCAGCAGCAGCAGCGCTTCTGTCCCGGAGGGCTCCAGCCCGGAGTGCCCTGGGCAGGTCAGAGCACTGCTGTGTTCCAAGCTCAGTACCCGGAGGGGAACTTTCCCTGCATATTTTGCCGACACACTCAAAATTTGGCTGCCAAGCACAATGATTTATTTGTATGTCTTCATTGAGGGCAATTATTTTTTAGCACCTTGCTGAGCATGCTGGGTGAGCTCATCTCGGGAAAGAGCTTGTCTCCTCTGGAGCGAACGTGAGAGGCACAGCCTCCGTTTTGCCTCTGCCAGAAATCCTATCCTCTCTCTTTGGCCTCTTCCAAAAAGGTGAGGAAATCAGTGGCCTTGTCTCGGGAGAGCCACACACAGGTTTACCTATAAAACTCACCCAGAGTTAGAAAACAAATATAAAAACATTTTTATTTTGACTGTTTTTCAAGTTGAAAGCAAGTCACATAAACCTCTAGTCAATAAGCAAACTTCACATGACCAATGCCTCTCATCCCCAGATAGAGATAGTGGGGCAAGGTAGAGGCAGCATAGTGAGGGACCTGCAGGAATGGCTAAGGGGACTAAGACTTCATGGGGGCTGAAAATAGGCCAAGCAGAAGACTCTAGGCAGAAAGAAAGAAAGGGAGAAGGAGGCTGAGAGCCTTCCAGAAGCATTCTGCTTCTTTTACTGACTGACCAATTTCTCCTCAAATTCCACCCTCATCCTCAACCAGGATTTGAGTTCCTGCATCCACTGTGACCTGTTTCCCACAAGGAAGTCTTCTTGTCTCTGTCTATAAAGTATGCCCTGTGGGGTAGGCAGAAGAGAGAAACACTGGGAACCATAGATGCTTGACTAGGAATCAACCCTCCCAAGCTCTTCCTGTCCCTGCTCTCCTGGCATCTCCTCTGAGTGGCCATCCCCACAGCTTGCCTTTTGCTCTGTCCACTCCTCAACTCCCTTTGCCTATTTCTTCCTCTGCTCACTTAACAGTAACCTATAGCCATGATGCCATTACCCACCCATGCTCTCCAATGCCACAGACCAGGATGGCACCATGTGTGTTTCCATGGCCACAGTGTCTCCGAAGGAATGGGAAGGAATGGGAAGGAATGGATGGAATGTCTGGGCTTGCTTCAGCTTCAGCAGGAAGAAGCATGGTTTCATGGACACACTCAGTTTCCAATCCTATCATGGACATGGTGCTTTGTGGAAATGTTTTCATCCATCCACAAAACAGTCGTGATTAAACCTGGCCAAAACAAGCCATGATTCCCTGCCATGCAGTTCACTAACGGGCAGCACTTGAGCTGAGAGACCAAAGAGGAACATTTAGGGCTAGAGATTCTGGGCCACTTTTCAAGCACCAGAGATTGTGGGACCTCAGGAAGATGACACACCTGCTAGCAAGGGAAAGATCTAACTCAAGGGGGTTGGCAAAATAATACGGGGATTCTAAGCACAAACTAGGGAGCCAACGTCTGGCCTTGCCGCTCGCTAGTTGTGTGATTTCAAGCTCGCTTCCTAGCCTCTCTCTGCCTCGGTTTCCTTGCCTCAAGAATGGGAATCACAGCAATTACCTCTGTGGAACTGACGTGAAAGATTAAATGAGACAGGTTGGCATAAGCTGCTTACAACAGTGCCCGAAGGGAAGAAAGTGCCAGGCAAGGATTTATGAATAAATGCTATGTTTGCTATGAGTGGAATTATTGATCAAAGATTGCGTATTTATTTCTACTCCTAAGAGCTGTGGAGGAAGCCTATTTCATCTTTCTTTGTACCTAATCATGTCTCTTTGAAGTGACACCAGGCAGAAGTCCTCTTCCCTTGCTTAGGAGCCCTGGGATCAGCCGCTTTCTGTGGCCCATATGAATCCAGGCCAGTGACATCACCAGGTGAGATGGATGTGCTTGTACAAGCAAAGGGATGACGTGCAGGGAGGGCTAGAGACTCCCCGGGACCTGCCTCCCTGCCCTTTGATGTACAGCAGCATCTCCGGGTGACTCAGCTGCATGGCATCATGGGTCACTGTAGCACTGTGGTCGGCCCAAGGGCTGGAAAGGAATAGGAGCCTGGTGGAGAGAGGAAAGTGTTGTCAGGGACTTGGGCCAAGGGGATAAGACTGGGATGGTAAGAGACTTGTCTTGTAGGTGGGTCTGCACTTCATAAAAGGCATGAAGGAGAGATGGGCTGTAAGCTGTTAACCTGACTTACAATGGAGCAGAGTCCTGGCAGACAGCCTTGGTTGAAAGTGTCATAGCCAACAACATGTTAGGTACACCTGCCAGCCTCTCATCTCAGCCACACAGTGCTCTGTGGAGGGTCAGTGTCTCCCCTGGGATATTTGTGTGACTGCATGGGAGTGGTGGCTCTCTGTTACTGAAGACTGTGCCACATATCACTAGCTGGGGGCAAGATCAGAACTCAAAATGTGAAATATGGTTTCTACTGAACTGATGTTGCTTTGGTTCCATTGTGAAGTCAGCAACCCTGGGAGGGATCATCTGGACAAGCACATACACACACACATACACAATCTTTTTAAAGGACATTCTGTTGCTTGTGACAGTATAGTTGGACCTAGAGAATATTGTGTTAAGTGCAATAAGCTGGACACAGGAAGGCGAATAGCATGTGATCTCACTTCTATGTAGAACCTTTAAAAAAAACAGTTCATGAAAGCAAATGGTGCGTGTGAGGGTAGAGGTGATAAAAAGAGGTAGCCTCAGCGATGCAGGACCAGTATGCTCTGAATATAAAACAGGGCTGTAGCTATCAGTAATGCATTGTATAGTTGACACTTGTTTTTACCCCACACCCAAAGGAAGGTTGCCATGTGGGCTGATGGGTAGGTTAACAGGCTTGAGAGCAGCAATAGTTTTATGCCATAGACATATACATATACACACATATATATATGTATACATATACACATATATATGTATACATATACCATAGACACCGTAGATTAATATAATTTCTATTGTTCTGAATACCTCAAAGAAACTGGGTAGGGAGTGAGGGAAACGGGTCAGAACTGGAGAGAAAAAGGAATCTACAGTCATGAGAAATCTAGCCCCAGGCACCTAAGGTTGTGACTGAAGGTCACACAGAAATAATGAGGGTGGCCAGGATTAAATGGCAGTGGGTGGTGGTCGTGGGGTGTCTGATTTTGAAGCCTGAGCCCTTACTTCTAACCACAGTCATCTCCCAAAACCTCCCATCACTGCTGGATCAACCATCTAGAGCAGCGGTTCTCAGTCTGTGGCTCACGGCTCCTGTGAGGGTTGAACGACTCTTTCACGGGGACCACTTAAAACCATCAGAAAACACAGTAGTAAATTCACAGTTATGAGGTAGCAATGAAAGTAATTTATGGCTGGGGTCAGCACAACACGAGGAACTGTATTAAAGGGTGGCAGCATTAGGAAGGCTGAGAATCACTGATTTAGAAAAGTCTTGTTGATCCATGTGGCTTCATGAAGGGGAGTGGCCAAAGAAACAAACACGAACAAACAAAAAACCCTGACCCTTATTGGTGCAGCCTCAATGTAGCTCAGGCTGTGAGGGGGGAGCCTGGTCAAGGACGCATCGTACCTGAGCAGTATCTCTGTTACCTCAGGAGCTTCTGTGGGGCGCCAACCCTCTTTCAAACCTGAACCTTCTGCAGGGTATGCAGTGTACATTTTACTATGGCTAATAGGAGATATAACCTCATCTGCTACTGTCTCTCTTTCCCAGCCCCAAGCCTTACAGAAATGTCTGCAATGATCCTGCCTGTGGTTTACACATCTCTTCTCTACAGCATGATCAGATTCAACCACTGATCCAAGTTCCGCCATTATTGGCCATGGCCTTGGATACGTTGCTTCTCATACAGAGTCCCATGACACTGCTATTTGGTGAAGAGCTTGGGTTCAGAAAGGACACCAAAGAAAATGGCAGAAACATATTCAGGTTGATGTGACTCTAACTTTTCTAGTGTACGGCCCAAGGAGGAGTGGGAATCTCAGCAAACACACTGGAACGTTCTTGCTGCTTTTTTTTTTTTTAACCTCTGACCATTTGAAATACAACCAAATTCAACCAGAAAAATTCAACCAGCAACCACCTCAGTGTGCTAGGCAGAAGGACTTAGAAAAGAGCCCTTGCTATCTGCTCAGGCCACTGGTACCAGTAACTGAGTGAGCCTCCTTCATGAGTCTGTGACATCTTTATACACATGTACATGTTCTCTTGTGGGAAGCTGCATGTTCACAAGTGTGTAGGTAGGTGTGGAGCCCAGAGGACAGTATCAGGTGCCCTCTCCACCTTACTTTTTGAGACAAGGTCTCTCTCTCTCTCTCTCTCTCTCTCTCTCTCTCTCTCTCTCTCTCTCTCTCAACCTTGAGCTTTCTAGTGTGGTTAGATTGGCCAGCCAGAAACCCCAAGATCCTCCTGTGTCCTCCCCTGAGTGCTGGGATTACAGGGTAGCCTGCCACATCCAGCTTTTTATATATGAATGCTGGGGGTCAGACTCAGATGATCCAGTTAAAATGCTAAAAAAAAAAAAAAAAAAAAAAAAAAAAAAAAAAAAAAAAAAAAAAAAAAAAAAAGAAAGAAAGAAAGAAAGAAAGAAAGAAAGAAAATTCACGGTGTTGGGGTTGGGGTTGAGGCAATCTGGGTGCTCCTGAGAAATGGGACACCTCCTGTTCTGATATTGTCTCAGACATCCTCTTGACCTGGAGGAGGATCAAGTCAGTAGAACTTTTGGAGACACACCTTCCGATTAGCAGCTTAGTGGCTGCAGCCTAGCATGTGTCTCCCCTCCAAACCATCCTCCTAAAACCTTCCTTCTTGTAGGAAGAGCCATGCTTTGCAGCATTCAATTGCAGAGTTCAAAGAGTAGTATCCTGTTACTCATTCATCTACCAGTCCCCCTGGCAAGCAGTAAAGAAAGATGTCTCAGCAAGCAAGCCTGAACATGGCTCCTGCCCTACCAGACTCCAGGGAGTGACAGCTTTGGAGGCAGGTGGGTGAGGCCTTCCAGCTCTGCTAATGACAATGGATCATCTCACCTACCCCTAAACTCCCTGAACCTCAGGTCCCTCAGGTCTGAGATGTGCACAGTGATGCTTGCCTCCTGGGACCTGAGGAGAGTGGAAAGAGTACGTGAGGCCAACCGGAAAGGGCTCAACTCACCATAGTTTCCATGTAGCATTTCCTACGAAGGTTGATCTGTAACTAAAGGCTCCTTGCTTTTCCACTCAAGAGGCTTCCTCTGCCTGACTTTCTGGTGGTGCCAAAAACCCAAGAGTTACTTTTCAGGGTTTGTTCTGGATTGTTAGAGGATTTTTAAAAACAAGCTTTATTAAGACACAATTCACCCACTTAAAAAAACTCAGTTCAATGTTTACACAAGATATTCCCAAAATGGCATGGCCATCGTCAAACCTCAGAACATTTCCTCTTTCTATTTATTTTCTCTTAAAAATATTTTTGTGGTCTGAATCTGCAGTTTTGACTCTCTCTCTCTCTCTCTCTCTCTCTCTCTCTCTCTCTCACACACACACACACACACACACACACACACACACACACACACTCTGTCTGGTGCTCATTTATTAATTTTAATTAATTAATTAACTTTTAAGCAGGGACTTATTATATAGCACTGGTTGGCTTCAATCTCACTGAGATCCTCCTTCTTCACCCTGCCAGCCAAGCGCTAAGACGAAAGGCGTGTGCCACCATGCCTGGTTTATGTCGTTCTTCCTGGCATGAGCGTTCCAGTGTCTGCGAAACTTCACCAGCACTCTTTAATCTGTCCTTGGTTATCTTCTGTCTGACGAGTCTGAAGTTATGCTACCTCACTGTGATTTTTGTTTGTGTTTGTGGAGCCGCTTGACGGCCGCGTTGGGAGCCCTTATCCTGTTCCTCCCACAGCATGGGTCAGGTGTATTCTCCCTCACATGAAGAAAGTTGAGTAAGTTCAGTATTGAGCATCCTAATAAATAGGTTCATATTTCGTTTTTTAAAAAAGGCTTTTAAAAGGTGTCTATTACTTATCTTCTTGCCAAAATTGTAGTATGTGTGTGTACATGCATGCATGTGTGTATGTGCACATGTATGCATGTGTATTTGTGTGCCTATGTGTGTCTATGTATCTGGGTATCTCCTTCCCCAGTGAGCCATTATAGAGCCAAAGAAAATGTCAGCTGCCCCTCTAACATTCCCTCCTCTCTTTTCCTCTCTCCTTGGCTTGCAGGGCTTCCTGCAGGTATACCAGTACTCCCTTCTGTCCTGATTCATCAGCTGTCCACAGCAGCCGGGCTCTGGTTAGTGGTGGGTGGAGGAAGCTGACAAGTCACTGTTGTACTTTGTGTTTTTTTTTTTTTTTTTTTTTTTTTTTTTTTACAGGTAACAGTTAAATCCACATATCCAACAAGTGTCAAGTTCACTAGGTCTATGGAATCACCTTCTTGATTTATACTGTGTCAAAATTCTCTCCTTAAATGAGTGAATAGCCCCAGGCTTCTCAGCTTCCCTCGGCTGACCTTCCACTCCTGTCTCTGATGCTCATGGTGGGGGAAGGAGAAAGGCTGTCACGTTGCCAGCTCAAAAGTCACTTCTGGTCACAGAGCAATAGCCATACAGCAAGCTGGGAGCCTGCTTCACTCGATTCCTTACATCCATTTCTTCTCCCACTGGGCCCCACTCTTGCTCCCCACTTACTGTTCCCAGAGCTGCAGAGGTGGCTGCCACCATTCCTGTCCTGGCTGTTCTCACATTCCTGGGCCCTTATGGCTCATTCCTCTGATCTTTACCCAGAACTCTCCCATTTGTTGTTCAGCTGAAGTGTAATGTGTGTGTAATGTGCCTGACACTCACTTTCTGTCCAATGCTCCGATGCTCCGATGCTCCGATGCTCCGATGCTCCGATGCTCCGATGCTCCGATGCTCCGATGCTCCGATGATCCGATGCTCCGATGCTCCGATGCTCCAATCCTCACAGATTCCCCTGATGGGCTTTTAATATGCACTACTGCATTCAAAAGAGAAGCAATGAGTATATATAAAGAACAGATGCAGGAAGTGACACTCAATTAAGTAACATCACAGGCACCTAGACACTTGTGGATCCGCTGACCGAGAATATAAGCAGTACGTGATTTCTTTCTGTTATTTGATTTTGTGGGGAAGTATGGTACTTATCACCATCTGAAACTGTGTTACATTTGTACTTGATGGATGCGTCTTTGTTTCCTGTAATTCCTCCGGAAATGTAAACTCTGCTGTCTCCTGTGTTGCTCTCTCCCCTAGAGCCTCCAGTAGCATCTAAATACCAAAACTCAACTTACGAATGAGTAACGGAGGATCAGGCCAAGGTTGAAGGAATGGGGTCCTCCTCCTCCTGCTGCTGCTGCTGCTGCTGGCATTTGGCCCTCATCTGTCTCCACATGGAGACCCACTAAGTCCAGTTGACTCTGCAGACAAGCTCCTTCCCTCCCTATTTCTCCAAAGTCTAGTTGGTGTATAGACATGTGTACACGCAGTATCTAGAAATGCCCACAACACCCCATGGTTTATTTTGACATTTTAAAGACTGGGTCTATGTCTCTGGCAATAGTAATACATGTTTGCAGGATGCCTGAGTTAGGTACAAGAGTTCTCCACACAGTATTTGCCCAAAAGCAATTTATGCAAATTAATGAGATGTTTGGGATAAACTCGTGTTTCATAGGCCAAGAGTGATGCAAACGGACCTGGGGAGGCATACACTGCCACAGGAGGAGGAGGAGGAGGAGCACTCCTCAGAGTGGAATTGCAACCATTTTGTTCAGGGTTTCAGTAAGCTGCATTTCCTTCTTAGTCAAGTCCCTCCCAGTGAACTGTAGTGGTAACACTTGCTGTCCTCACATGCCACATAAAGATGCCCAGCTTCCAGCAGCAGCCATCTCTCAGCCTGACACCTTCCCCTGATAGGCTAACATAATGAACACCTCTGCTCTGAACTGGCTCCAGGCTCCTTGCCTGCCCTGGAGGTCCATCACTTCCCACACCTGAGCCAGCATATGCAGCAGAAACCACTTCACCATAGGAAAAGGGTGTTTTTGTCTTTTTCCAGCTGCAAGTGTGTGGCCCTTTTAAAGTACGGGGACTGGAAATCTCTCCATAGTGACCCAAATGCTTTCTGAAAAGTCGATCTTCATGATCCTTGTGGAATCTAGGAAGGCTAATCCTCAAAGGGGACCAGGTATGGCCACCACCTTTTCAGAAGACTGAGGTAAAGGAAGCCTGTTCGCTTGCATAGCAGATTCTCCTGGCTGCTCCTTTTCATAGGAGAGAGTGTACCCATATTGGTCATGATCATAGACCATAACCAGCTGACGTTATTTTTGCTGTGCTGGGGATCAGGTATCTCTGCAGACTTGTGCAGTCTGAGCAGAGCCTCTGGATACATGTGAGATGTAACAATTATTCTTGAATGTTTATGCTGCTAAATTAGAGTAGAAATGCTGTATGCATTGAAAGAGTCTAACTGAATCCATTTAAGGAAATTTGAGACCAGGAAATAATTCCAAATATAATTCTAGATACTTACTTGAAAAGAGGAAATAATTTTCAGAAATCTTTAGGATGAGAGAATGAAGAAACCTAAGAATTTATATAGCCAGCACTGCTCAAACTTTTGTGTGTTCCGTGTGTGTGTGTGTGTGTGTGTGTGTGTGTGAGAGAGAGAGAGAGAGAGAGAGAGAGCGAGAGAGAGAGAGAGAGAGAGAGAGAGAGTTTATGTGTGTGTATGTATGTTTCATGTGTAGTGGGATATCTTCCCACTACATTTGTATAAAGCTCAGCAATTGGGCTGTATGAGAGGTAGGCAGAGTGAAGAGTTGGAAGGAGAGGAAGAGGAGAAGGAAGAGGAGGAGCTTTAAAAGCAGAGGAGAGGCAGGATTGTAGGAGCCATGGGGAACCACGGGTCCAGGACTATCCTGGGTAACAACTTATATCTAGGCTAGTTAATTGTGTAACACCTCTAATTGTGCGAGCATCTTGCTAATTGAGCATTGCCAAACATATAAAGCCTTTAGATAATCTTTAAGCATTAGAGTCTCATTTCTACAGGGTACCCCATGGATGGTGGGATGGTCTGGGCTCAGCCCAGCCTTGTGGAGACATCATGGGAGATTGGCAGAGCCATGTCATCTCATGGATGACAGGGCCAGTGTTTTTGGGCCAACATGAGCTGCAGTCAGAGTTGAGCAGCAGTGGGAGCAAGTTGTCGCTCATGGCCTCAGGCCTTGCCTAGTTGGGAAGATGGCAGCCCCGTAACAACAAGCAAGATTGGCTGCCACTGTCTTAATTTTATCTGTAACATCCATGTATGTGTGTGTTCTCTGTGTGTGTGACTGTGTTCTCTCTGTGTGTTCTGTGTGTTCCGTGTGTGTGTGTTCCATGTGTGTGTGTGTTCTCTGTATGTATGTTCTGTGTGTTCTGTGTATTCCATGTGTGTGTGTTCCATGTCTGTATGTTCCATGTGTATGTGTGTTCCATGTGTGTGTTCTCTCTGTGTGTGTTCTCTCTCTCTCTCTCTCTCTCTCTCTCTCTCTCTCTCTCTCTCTCTCTCTGTGTGTGTGTGTGTGTGTGTGTCTGTCTGTCTGTCTATGTCTGGCTCTCTCTCTCTGGCTCTGTGTGTGTGTGTGTCTGTGTCTCTGTTTGTCTCTCTGTGTGTTTGAATGTATGTATGTATATGTGTGTCTGTCTCTATGTGTGTGTGTGTTTCACTTTCTGTGTCTGTCTCTCTGTGTGTGTCTGTGTATCTGTGTCTCTACTTGTCTCTTTGTGTGTCTGCATGTGTGTGTGTGTCTGTCAATCTGGCTCTCTGTCTGTCTGTGTCTGACTCTGTGTGTGTATGTCTGTCTCTCTGTGTGTGTATGTGTGTCTGCATATCTGTGTGTGTGCCACATGTACTTCCTCGAGCTGGAGTTGTAGACGGTTGTGAATTTTCATGCTGAGAACTGAATTCAGGTCTTCTGCAAGAGCAGCAAGCGCTCCCCGATAAGAATATTCTACAGCTGGGTCTGTTCTTTGGAAACATTTTTATATTTTCACATCTTCCCTCTGTGACTCATCTGTTATCTGTCTTGAAGACTATTCCTTTATATATTTATGTATTTTGCTTTTTCTTAGGTTTTCTAAGCAGGAAATATATCCAGCCCCTCTCATTCCATTCCCTTCAGAGGTGGTCTCTCTCCATTTCTCTTCCTTTCTCTGAAATATGACTTAGATGGGAAAGAATGCCTTAGCATCCATCTATAGGAACTCTAAAGGAAGTCAGTGCTTTCCATTGGCCCTGCATAATGTGGTTTTAAAATTACCATTGCTGTAGATAAAATCCAGGGCCTTATCCATGCTAGGCACTTACTGCTTCATGAGTTACATCTCTAGCCTACTACATATGATTATAACAACAACAAAAGAGGCTCCTGACTCTTAGAAGCTTGATCAAGTTCTAACAGTTATAGCACTTATGCCAACGGATGGCTCAGCAAGTAAAGGTGCTTGCTTCTAAGCCTGACGATCTGAGTTCAGCCCCAGAATTCACATGATCAAGGGAGAGACCTAACTCTTGCAAGTTGTCCTATATCCTCCAAACACATTGTGATATGTACACATATGTATAGATTAAATAAATAGATAAAACACAATAATTATCTTGAAGCTATACCACTCAGTCTCTGACATCCAGAAACTCAAATCCAATGAAGCCTTGGCTATATTTTTAAATCTACCTCTGGCAAGACAAGGTATTCTGTCATCCCAAGAGTGAAAAGCTTGGTGTGGTACTTCTCCCTGCAGGCTTTGAGTAGACTGGGTGGGGCCCAAAAGGGACACCCAATCCAGCAATTCATCCTTAAACTGACTGCAAACCATAAGTTTACCTGTGATGTTTAGCTTCAAAGATTTAGAGTAGGCACTGATTCAGACGTCATCTAGTTTCAAACAGTGCAGTGGCTGAACCTGAGACCATGGGTGAGCTTGCTTCTGTGGCAGCTGCTGGGCTTGGTGGCTCAGAGGGCTGGTGAGATACAGGTGACAACATGGGAGAATAGAGTCTCAAGAGTACATCTTGGCAGCTCCTTTTCCTTCTTCTGGGCAAACCAATAGTTATCTCAGAGCCTTGACTTCCCCAGGCTATGTTTTTCCAGGCCTGTTGGAACCACTCTATCTGGCATGATAAGGCCTCCTCCTTTGAAGTCTCATTAAAAATCATCTCACTTCTGAGGCCTGTGGAAAGAACACGATGCCTGCAAATAGAGTCCAGGATGTCATTGGGAATCTTCAGATCCTTTCTTTTGCAAGCTAGATGCTCAAGATCACACACGGCCCTCTTCATCTTTCTAATAAAGCCACATCTAGACTTAAAAGGCAAAGCACCTCCGTTAGCAATCCTTAGTAGTACACCATACGGTGACTTCATTTTTAAATTTCTTAGGTGAAAAAAAAAACCAAAACAACAACAACAACAACAACAAAAAAAAAAAAAAAAAAAAAAAAAAAAAAGTTACTCAGGATGAGAACTGTCTCAGAAGCCTGACTGGAGCTGGGCACATGAGTGAATGCTCAGCATCCTAGCACCTAGAAGGCTCAGGCAGGAGGATGATGAGTTTGAAACCAGACTTGGTGATATAAGAGACCCTACCTCAAGAAACCAAAACAAAGGCAAGAACCTGAATAAAAAGACCTGCACCTGTTGACATTGATTTGCAAATTAATTTTTATTTTTGTTGAAATATTTCTTCATACATATGATATTCGGATTATAGTTTTCTTTCCCCGAACTGCTCCCAGGTCCTCCCCAACTCCAAAACCTCTTTCTCTCTCCCTTTAGAAAACAAACAGGTAAGCAAAACAAAACAAAAAAAAAACTCAGAATTTTAAGAAAAAGGAAAAACACAAGAAAGACACACCACACACACCACACCACACACACACACACACATACATAAAATCACAAACCATAATATACAAGCAAAAGATCAGTAAGACAAAAATTGCCCAAAATATTGTGAGACAAATTGAGTTCACTATGTGCTGGGCATCTACTGCTGGGCATGGGGCCTACCTTTTAGTGTGGTTTATATACCCAGTGAGACCCCCAACCCCGGAGAAAACTTTTTTTTTCCTTTGCAAGCAGACGTCATCTGGAGATAGTTGGTTGTGGGGACTTATGACCACTTCCCCCTCTCAGTTTGCTGGGACCCTGTCTTGCTTCAACCTGTGCAAGCCCTGTGCATGCTGACACAGTCTCTGTGAGTTCACACATGTATAAGTCCTATAGTGTCTACAAGGCACTTAAGTGTCCATGATGTCAGCCATCATCTCTGGCTCTTACAATCTTTCTGCCTCCTCTTCCACATGGCTTCTCTGAGCCCTGAGGGGAGATACTTCCTATTTTTGCCAACTGGGAAAGAAAGCTCTGAATGGCTAGAACTCCCTGTCATTCGTCTAGATGGTATCAACACCTTCTATACTGAAGGAAGCAGAGACATGAACAAGGTCTGATGGAAGATCACATGGTATGAAGCTGGGAAAGGGTGCACCTGACATGGTTGGAGACTGAAGCAAGCTAGGAAGCCCGAGTCTCTGAGGGCAAATGCAGAATGAAGTCAGATTCACCATAATAGGGGGATCTGTAGGAGAGAAATACGCCTGTGTAAATCTTAGCCCTGAGAGTTTAGAGATGTTTGTTCTTATGGCATAACCAAGCTTGTTCTTACTGATATAAATGTTCACATGTGCACACACCTTTCTTGCTTAAACTTATCACTTCTATCATATGTGTTGTGGGAACCTATTCAAATTAAAGCAGAAGAAAGCAAAATCTGCAACATACAGTGAGAAACACATGATTTAAGTGTGTGTGTGTGTGTGTGTGTGTGTGTGTAGTATGTATAGATGTGTGTGGTGTGTATGGGTATGTGTGTGGGTGTGTGTTTGTAGTGTGTATGGATATGTGTGTGTGATATGTATGTGTGTGTGTTGTATAGGTATGCAGGCACAGGTATGAATGTGTGCATCCATGCATGTGTGTGTGTGGAAGCCAGAGGAGACATCTCCTCTATTATTGTCCACCTTATTCCCTTAAGACAGAGTCTCTCACTGAATCTGGAACTAGACAGCGTCCAGCTAGGTTGGTGATCAGCAAGCCCCAGCAATTTGCTTGTCTTTGCCCCACGAGCACGAGGATTATGAGCACATGTGGGCACACACTGTTCTTTGCATGGATGCTGGTAACACAGAGTTGAACTTGGGTCCTCATGCTTGCATGACAAGCACTTACCCAATGCATTAACTCCCCAGCCCCTAGATGGTCTGTTTAAGAGTGAGGTGTAAACTTGTAACCACAAAGTGGTGTGTGTGTGTGTGTGTGTGTGTGTGTGTGTGTGTGTGTGTGTAGGTACTAGTTCCCACATATGCACATACATGTATTCTCAATAAGTCATGCCCTAACAAACGCGCCATCTTCCACTGCCTCATGTTTGTTCTTATACAGAGGTCATTCCACCCCTGTAGGGCAAAGTCAAAACCTAGAAGCCATCACTGACACTCCTTTTCCTGCAACATGCCCCCTCTCACTGCACTGACTCCATCAGGTCCTGTCACATCTCAATCCTCATTTCTGAGTCTCCAGAGCCACAAACTGGCTAGGGTCATCATTATCTTGGCTCCATTGCCTATTATGGTGGGTCCAACCTGTCTCCACTGCATACAGCCACCTCAGTCACATTCTTTATGGGGAGTCACATGCCATGTGTCTTGACCACAATGGCAGTTTTAAAGCCTGGTTGCATCAGCCAGGGTTCCTCAGCAGGATGGCGAGAGTTCTTTTAGCTGCAGCTGTATCTGGGGTCTCCTCCTGAGTAGCCCAGACTGAGGCACATCTTTCCCCTACTCCCCTCTTTCCACACAGTGCAAGTGTGATACTAGCTGTACCAATGTAAGAGAAACACCATCACTCTCCTGTTTAAGCTCCTCAATGCAATCTCAGTGCTTCGAGGTGAAGAGCAGCATCTTGAATAGGGGCGACCTGACCTTCCCCATCCTCCCTCTCCCCTCTGTATATCACAGATCAGGCATGCTGATTCTTAGGGTCACAGTAACAAAGTTCCACAGACTTCTGCAGTCTGTCAGTCAGCAATCAAGTCCTCTGTGCACTGCAGGAAGACCCTTCCTTGCTTCTTCCTAGCTCCTGGTTGATGGCCAGAAACCCTTGCCTTCCTTGACTTGAATGAACATCACTCCAGTCTAAGACCCCTGTCACCTGCAACTCTCCTGGCATCTTTATTGTCACATGCCCTTCTATCCCAGTATGCCCTAACTAATTACATCTGCAGTAAACCTTTTTCCAAGACTCTACTTTGCTTTGGAGTGCATGCCTCCCAAAGTCACATATACTAGAATCTTGATGCTCCCTGTAGTGACATGAGAGCTGTTGGGGCCCTTAAGATATAGGATTTTGTGAGATATATCATTGGCTATTGTATTTCCTTCTCTGGTTTCTTGCTTATCATGTGATCTACCTTTATTTCTTTCTTTCTATCTATCTATCTATCTATCTATCTATCTATCTATCTATCTATCTACCATGAGATCCTTAAAGAAGAGCTAATGCCAATAGCATGCCTTTGAATCTTCAGGACCAGGAGCTAAATAAACATCTCCTCTTTATAATGTTCCAGGCCTTGTAGCAATGGAAAACAGACTATATATTACGAGAAACTGGAGCAGTCAGGACTTGAACATGTCACTCTTCAGAGGACACAATACTCCAATACTACCCATCACACCAACATTCTTTGGATCCTGAAACAAGCCATGCTCCAACCTCCCCACCCCATGGTCTTCACTGCCTCCCTTGTCAGTGTTTTCTTTCTGCTCTGTACTCCAGCTAGGTCAGCTCATCCCATTTATAATACCATGTACTTAGAAATAAAACGCAGGCTACAGGCTACATTGCACCTTCACATCTTTTATGAAACCTCTTAGCCATCTCTGTCCTTTTTTTTTTTTTTTAAAGAATTTATTTATTTATTTTGTGTAAGTACACTGTAGCTGTCTTCAGACACCCATATGAGGGCATCAGATCTCATTATGGATGGTTGTGAGCCACCATGTGGTTGCTGGGATTTGAACTCATGACCTCTGGAAGAGCAGTCAGTGCTCTTAACCACTGAGCCATCTCACCAGCTCCTCTGTCCTTTTTTTTATTGGCTATTTTATTTACATTTCAGATGCCATCCCACTTCCCCATTTCCCCTCCCTAGAGAACCCCTATTCCATCCCCTTTTCTCCTTTTTGTGTTTATACAATTATTTTTAATGTTAATCAAAGGCTTTATAAGTTTGGTAATGCGCAGTAACAAGATGTCCATACAATCAGAAGTGTAACCCAATACCCAACCTAGATATATCAACTATCTTTGACTGGCAGAGGCATGTAAATTCCCGCTTCCATGTTCTCCACCTCTCTCTCTCTCTCTCTCTCTCTCTCTCTCTCTCTCTCTCTCTCTCTCTCTCTCTCCCCCCCCGTCACCTAGCTCCTCCTCTCCTTCTCCTCCTCTCCTTACTCCTCCCACCTTAGCTCCTCCCGAATATCACCCTTCCTGTTAAAATAAAACTTTTCTCTCAAAATACAATTAGAGCATAACTATACCAATTTGTGTCAGTGGGGTACAAGATAGACCTAATACCCAGTCCATCATTTTGTTTACTAACCAGAACCTCTGTCATCTCTCCTAACTAAGAGACTTAGTTCTGAACCTGGCTTTTCTCTTGGCTTTAGAGTGAATGTCAGCTGGAAACTATCTTCTCAAATCTTTTCTCTCAAAGTAAATAGCTGGAATTGGCTATGAGACTATAAGTCTTCAACCCCGTAAGAAATCCGGAATGACTGAGTTAACTGAAATTATGGGCAGCACAAAGCATAGCTTCTAAAACTTAGCCAATTTATACAGACCGCTGAACACCTGGACAGTCCCTATACTACAAAACGTTAGAGCATCCGATATTCAGTCTTCTGGCCCAGGATCATCTGACAGACTTAGTGATGCAGAATTATTAAAGGCTGATTACTCTGTCTTGACAGATATAATCAGTCGACTATTCCGCAAGTGTGTTCTTTTCTGGACAGTAATTTGTCTGTAGATGAAAAGAGGCAATTCTTGCCTAGTGGCTGTCTCACTACAACTGGAGTAACTTCAAGGATGCTAAATTTCTTAGAATCCAAAACAGGAAGCTGTCAGGAGCAGACAGGTCTCTAATCAAAATGAACATTAATACAGAAATGTTTGTAACATCAATTTTGTGGATTTCTGATGTTTTGAAAACCAACTATCCATGTAAGGCAATCTGGAATGTTGTCTGATAACTCCTCTTAGCTATTTCTAAATAAACCCTAGCAATAAACTCAGAGCCATGAATTTTGCTATAGGCCCTTAACTCACAGGCTAACCATCAGTTAATCTAACTAATCAGTTAATCTAACTAATCAGTTAGAAAAGTTAAAGGACTGGGTCTAAGCCTTGTATTCCTAAATGTGTTATATAGGCACAATGCCTATGAGAGTAACAATATTAATCTCACTTTTATATCAATAAGAAGCTCATACTAATGAAAACCTTAGATTTGAAATTAAAGTAAATTTTGTACCATTTAAGAAATTATAACTTCATCTTAATAACAATTATACAGATTTCTACCAATAGGTTATGGCTATGCAATAAATCCTAGCTAATCCTCCCTGTTCCAACAAAACCACTACTTTTCCCTAGAAAGACAGCCCAATATTAACCACCTCAGTCCCCAAGCCCAGGGAATAGGGGTGCAGACTCTTCATTAACTTCTTCAAGCTGATTATGGGCGTTGAGATATTAGAAGAGGGGTAGGGAGAAGAGTAAATTGATAAGCCTCTGATGCTGTGTCTTCATTACATCCAGCTGAAATTCCAGGACATCAGAGGTTCGAGCAGGTCTGCTCAGCTTGCTTGATGAGTAGATAAACCAAGGCTGTATATTCTGTAATATACAATTCTCAAAACAAATTTTAGTATCAAGATTTTTTTTGTTTGAATTCTGGAATCTAGTCTTCTGATGGCCTGCCTCTGTCATGTCTAATCCATATAATTCTGTTAGTTTCTATGAGGGTGTGCTTCCACCATCCTCCCAATTCCCGCCTTCCTGCTCTCAAATTCCCCAACACTAGGGAATCCAAACTTTCAGGCACCAAGGCCCTCTACTTCCACTGATGCCTGGCAAGGCCACCCTCAACTACCTATACAGGTGGAGTCACGAGTCCCTCCCTTTGTGTTCTTGGGCTGGAGATTTTAGAATGGCTACTCCAGCTTGTTTCTTAGGACCATTTGCTTGAAAAATTGTTTTCCAGCCTTTTACTCTAAGGTAGAGTTTGTCTTTGTCACTGAGGTGGGTTTCCTGTATGCAGCAAAATGCTGGGTCCTGTTTACGTATTCAGTCCATTAGCCTATGTCTTTTAATTGGGGAATTGAGTCCACTGATGTTAAGAGATATTAAGTAACAGTGATTGTTGCTTCCTGTTATTTTTGTTATTAGAGGCAGAATTATCTTTGTGTGGCTGTCTTTTGGATTTGTTGGAAGAGGGTTACTTTCTTGCTCTTTCTGGGGTATAATTTCCCTCCTTGTATTGGAGCTTTCCTGCTATTATCCTTTGTAATGCTGGGTTTGTGGAAAGGTGTGTAAATTTGGTTTTGTCGTGGAATATCTTGGTTTCTTCATCTATGGTAATTGAGAGTTTTGCTGGGTATAGTAGCCTGGGCTGGCATTTGTGATCTCTTAGGGTCTGTATGACATCTGTCCAACATCTTCTAGCTTTTATAGTATCTGGTGAGAAGTCTGGTGTAATTCTTATAGGTCTGCCTTTATATGTTACTTGGCCTTTTTCCCTTACTGCATTTAATATTCTTTCTTTGTTTTGTGCACTTGGTGTTTTGATTATTATGTGACAGGAGGTATTTCTGTTCTGGTCTAGTCTATTTGGAGTTCTGTAGGCTTCTTGTATGTTTATGGGCATCTCTTTCTTTAGATTAGGGAAGTTTTCTTCTATAATTTTGTTGAAGATATTTATTGGCCCTTTAAGTTGGGAATCTTCTCTCTCATCTAAACCTATTATCCTTAGGTTTGGTCTCCTCATTGTGTCCTAGATTTCCTGAATATTTTGTGTTAAGAACTTTTTGCATTTTGCATTTTCTTTGACAGTTGTGTTGATATTTTCTATGGTATCTTCTGCACCTGAGATTCTCTCTTCTATCTCTTGTATTCTGTTGGTGATGCTTGCGTCTATGACTCCTGATGTCTTTCCTAGGTTTTCTATCTTGAGGGTAGTCTCCCTTTGTGATTTCTTGATTGTTTCTATTTCCATTTTTATGTCCTGGATGGTTTTGTTCAATTCCTTCACCTGTTTGATTGTGTTCTCTTTTGTAATTCTTTAAGGGATTTTTGTGTTTCCTCTTTAAGGGCTTCTACCTGTTTACCTGTGGTCTCCTCAATTTCTTTGAGAGTGTTATTTATATCCTTCTTAAAGTCCTCTATCATCATCATTAGAAGGGATTTAAAATCTGAATCTTGCTTTCCTAGTGATATGGGGAATTCAGGACTTTATTGTTTTGGAGAACTAGGTTCTAAGGATGCCAAATATCCTGGGTTGCTGATGCTTGTGTTCTTGCGTTTGCCTTTTGCCATCTGGATCTCTTTAGTGCTACCTTCCCTGTCTCTGACTGGAGCCTATCTTTCCTATTATTTTGATAGTGTCAGAACTCTGTAGGGTGGGTGTTACTACTGGAGTTAGAGCTGGGCCCCAAGATCTGCTCAGTGCTCAGGGGCAGACAGGAAGGAACACAGTGCTCCAGGCCAGGAATGACTTCCTGGGTCCTAGTGGGTCCCAGTTACTCCCTGTTTGGGGCAGGTATTACTGTCTTCTTACCTAAGATACTGCCCGGGTTAGAGCTCCTTGGAGGCCTGCTTCCTCTGGGTTCTATGAGATTGGGGGCAGAGCTGCCACCCAGGATCTGCTCAGTGCTCTGGCCCAGACCGGAAGGCCATCTCTGTCTACAAGTTCCACGAGGGCAGGCTGTTGCATTTTCAGTGCCGAGCACAGAGCTTGACATATATTCGGCGCTCAGTAATGAGGTGAACAACTTCAGAAAACTCCCATTGGGTTGTTTGGTTTCATTCCTCCTTGTGTTTGAAGACTTGAGTGTTTTTATTTTCCAGTAAATCAAAACAACAAGGTGGAGAAGGTGAGGTAATCATTCCTGTAGAGTAGTCTGAAGTTGATTCCCAAGTAGGGGGGTGAGGGAGCATATTCCTAGTACACAGGGCTTTCTTTAGGGAGTCAGTTGAAACTCTTTGCTACCCAACTGGGAGGATGGGCAGGACTGACTTTTCTCCCCTGCCTTGGGATCTTCCTATAGTCAGGACTCTGCAAGTGGCAAGTTCCTCACAGGGACACAGCAGAAAGCTGGTGAACAAGGGAACTCAAACAGTTCCTTATATATCCTATCAAGAGAGAATTGGGTATCTCATTCTAGAAGGTTTTAGGAGGCAGAGCATCGGAAACAGCCCAAGTAGATGGGAGTAATGATTTCGGGTAGAGAATGAGAGCTAGTTAGAGACAGCTTAAGGTTCTGCAGATTTACTAACCGAAGGCCTACTGCTTAGCAGCTGTCAACCCTCAAGTAAAGAGAAGCTCTCAATTATTTATGCACTGTGCTTCTCGCAGCTCCCCTTCCCCCGCTGGAATAAAGCTATAATACATGTTTTTAAAAAATTCGTATCCAACTCTTAGCCAAGCCTACTCTCCAGGGGGTAGCTTATTGTACCTGCCCATGTGGCACCAGATGACGTCCATAGTGCCAGGACATTTCCACATGTGTCCTGTCCTTGGCAATACCTGTAGGGGTGTGACAACAAAACTGTCATTTAAATGATTGAGTCCACAATATATGGTGAGCCCTACAAAGCTGTTAATTTGAGGATAAATATAGTTACACCAGGAAAAACAATGGTACATAATTAAAACAACCGCATGGGTCTGGTGTTCATTCCGTGTTCCTCCCAGCTAGGGTAAGTCAAAGAGCGACTGTCTGTTTACCTATTTCTGGTCTAAATTCTGTCTGCAGTTATCCTGTGGCCTTTCCATGTGTCCTCTCCACGATGTGTTGAACTGGAGTTCACTGTGCTCTGACTATGCTATTGTGTACATCTTTTTTTACTATCAGACTGAAGCAGGAACAGAAGAGGCTGTTGGTCCTCTGGTCTGCAGAGTCTTCTCTCCCTGTAACCCTGCAGGTCCTCGTCTTTGTTTGTGATCATCCATGGAACTCAAAGTAGAAGCTTTGGCTTCTCGGTAGAAATTTTGTTAATCAAGCTGTACTGCCAAACGTTAGTGCACGTCTGCTCTGGAGGCAAGGTCGGTGTAGACCTCTAACTGCTGCAAGAGGACAGGGACTGCCAGGCCTCCAGCCTATCCTCAAGCCCCATGTCCAGAAGCTTTTACAGCAAAGGCTCTGTACAACCCTATTACTAGTTGCTCTCTTATGAAAAGCATGAGGCTTTAGAATAGCCCACTTGCTCACTCAGTGTTCATTTCTGTCCCATTCTGCAGTTCCCTGAGCATACTAGAGTGATACCCACTGTTACATGTGTGCATACTTATTGTAACGATACCACATTGGTGATTTAAAAAAAAAACTTACTGAGCTATCTATCTATTTATTATTTATATTGGTTTTTCAAGACAGGGTTTCTCTATGTAGCCTTGGCTGTCCTGGAACTCACTCTGTAGACCAGGTTGTTGTCAAACTCACAGAGGTCCACCTGCCTCTATCTCCAGAGTACTGGAGTTAAAGGGGCAGGGGGTGCCACCATCACCCAGTTCCACTTTGGCATTTTAAAACTTGCCAGGCCTGGTGATATATGGCTGTAATGCCAGCACTCAGCAGGCAGAGGCAGGAAGAAAAACAAATAAATAAACAAGAACAAACTTTAAATCTGGTATGGTGGCGAATACCTTTAATCCCTTGGGAGGAAGAGGCAGGTCTCCTTAGCCCTTCTGCTGCCTTGGGAGCTATGGGCAATTCTGTGTTCCCTGCTGCTTGACAGAAGACGCTTTTATGAGAAGTTATGCTGCAAGCAGGCTACGCTGGATTCAAGACTGTCTTCTGCTTTGTGCTGAGGCTGCTTTCCACAGCTTGGCTGTTTAGCCTGCTGCTTCACAGTAATTGATCTGGGCCTGAAGAGGTTTGACTTGATCCAAAAGAAGTCCTTAGGTAAAGAACCCCAGTGTCCTGGAGCAAGGCTTGGAGACAGCAGCCTGTGACCAGCAAGCACTACTAGCCCAGCTGTTTGCAGGTCTCTGACGGTAATACAGGGCTGATCACTAAAGCCCTCCATCCTCCCGTCCCTCCCTCCCTTCCTCCCTTTCTTTTTGTATTTGTAGACAGTCTACCCATGTAGTCCACTCAGTCTTTGAGCACTACCTTTCCAATTCTGCTTCTACCACCAAAGTGAGATGCCATAGGCTCGAAGTACCCACTGCCAGCCAAAGCAGTTTCTGACACGCTTGGTGAGTCGCCTTGACCTATCTCATGATCCCTGCCACAGGCGATAAAGAGTCCTAAGCCCAGGCTGAGAGCATCAGCATTGGCCCTTGATGCTAAGGTGATATGGAATCTAGCCTTCCAACATAGGGAACATGGAGTAAGAGTGGCCAACAGACCCTCCCACACTCTGCTGTCTTTGTCCATGATCATGAAGAACTCCAGGTACCAATATTTGAGCAAGCAGTGGGGCCATCCATGTTTATGTTATTTTAGGTTTAAACAGATAGGACGGGGAAGTGGTCAGCCGAGATCAAGTAGGCCTGGCCTACTCTAGCATATGCTCTCCGTCTGACATATGTACGGGTACTTGACTGATGTTGAGTGAATTATTGAACTGGGGGTGGGGGGAGGGGAAGAACCAAGAGACTTGGGAGGTGCTGCATACAGAGAATCTCCCTTTCGAGGAGAGTGTACACTTAAGCTTTCTCATTTTACAAGCACCCCTACCCTCTTGCACCCCATCACACACTGTCTCAACACTCACGATTTCCTGCAAAGGTGTGTGTGCTGGGGGTGGATCTCTGCCTGGTCTCTTACGGTTTGCCCTTATGCCTGCACCAACTTTTCCAAGGGCAAGAAAAACTGGTCTATCCAGTTCTCCTTGGCTGCAGCAGAAGCCACTGTCTGCAGCTTCTGAGCCATGGGCTTCCTCACCAGTAGCTGGGATCCTCTTTGCTGCCACAGGGCTGCCTTAAGCTTAAGACAAGGACGGGTCTCAGATCTCCCAGCTGCCTTCAGCAGCCAAGCTCTTGGGTTAGACCCCATGATCACCTGGTGACAGGTCACAACCCTTCTGAACTTAGCAACTGTCCTCCATCTGCTCTCCACGTTGTCCCCAAGGGAGTCAGCAGCGGCACATGTGGCTAAGAGTTTGACAGCTCTTGGACCAGATACAAGTTTCTTAACTTGGCCAAGCCTGAACTCTCTCATCTATAAAACTGGAATAACAATGGTGGCTGCCTCTTAGGATCATTAGAAACACAAGTGAAAAAATATGTGAAAGGATTTGAATAAAAGAAAAAGTTTCTAGACTTGTTTTATGTGTATCAGTGTTTGTTTACACATATGTATCTGTACCACATGAGTGCCTGGTGCCAATGGAGGCAAGAAAAGGCTTTCAGATCCTCTGAAACTGAAGATACAGATGGTTTCAAGCCACCGTGTAGGTGTTGGGAATGGAACCCCGCATCCTCTGCAAGAGCAACAATCTCTTAACCACTGAGCCATCTCTCCAGCCTTAAAATACTTAAGTATTGGTTATGTTTGCTTTCACTAAACCACTTGCTGGAAACAATCTAAGAGGT
Source organism: Arvicanthis niloticus (assembly GCF_011762505.2). NCBI lineage: Eukaryota > Metazoa > Chordata > Mammalia > Rodentia > Muridae > Arvicanthis > Arvicanthis niloticus. The sequence continues at coordinate 80,701,910 of NC_047658.1, read as the reverse complement.
TCCTCATGGTTTCTGAGGGCTTGAATTCCTCGTGGTGAGAAAGGCCTGACAGACAGGCTCGGTTCATGGCTGTGGTAGTGTGTGTGGCAGAGACAGTCCACATCACAGTAAACCAGAAAGCAGTGCACATGGCAGGAAGAGGATGGGTACAACCCCTAGTGGCCAACTTCTGTCCCCTAAATATTCCATAGCGTCTCTAAGTAGCACTACCACCTGTGGGACAAGAATTCAAGCTATGAATCTATAGATGACATTCCAGATTCAAAGTACAATATTCCCCCCTAACTCCCAAAGGTGCACAGCCATCTTGCAATCCGAAATACATTTAGTCAACATCAAGCATGCCTGCAATTATTGCATTGTATTGTTTATTTAACTAGTTTTAAAAACATCTAAGAGATTGAATCACATCTCTAGATGTAACTGTGGTAGGATTTCAGAGAGGTTTAGCTGAGGTAAAACCCACCGTGAGTGGGGATGGTACCATCTCATGAGTCAGAAGCATAGAAAGGGTGAAAGTGGGGAAAGCAAGATGTGGGCAGAGTGTTCATCTTTCTCTGTAGGTAAAGATGACCAGCTGACTCACCATGATGCCCTCCACCCCCATGATTATATATATATATATCCTCAAACAGTGACAAAATAAATTCTTCCTCCCTCGGGTTGCTTTTTCTCGGGTTTGTGGTCACAGCAAGAGGAAAAGTAACCAATACAGTCCCCAAGGTCTTAACCAGGCCAGTATTGTTCAAATGTCTCAGTATTTTCTGTGACTCAGGCAATCTCTTAGCCGTGAGTGAGCCTCTGCAAAATACAAAGCAAAGTCCCATGCCTCTAATATACCCCAGCACAGAGTAGGCTTGTTATGTGACTAAATCTGACGATATGGTTCTTAAGCCTTTGGAACTGGTTTGTGAAAAGGATTCAGAAGACTTTGGAGCTGTGAAATAAAGTAGTATTGCATGCTATAGACAAAGTTTGATGGGCAGTTCTGGTGAAGGTTGGTTTGGTGCCTTTATCTGCATGAAAAGATGGGCTTTGATGTTGTGTATCTAGTCTCCTTAGCCGTGCAGAGTATGCCCACCTTCCTGAAGCCTAGGTCTCTTTCCTGTTACAACTATAGACGCACTCTAGTCTTCCTTTGAGTTTCATGCTTTGTGTATGGCTCCCATGTTTCTGTACATTAATACACTTTTCATGCATTTCAGTACAAATTGCTTGGTCTTTAATTAACAATGCTAATCTCTTTGAGAACTAAGGACTCTTCTTCTGCCACTTTAGACATGCTCATTTTTCGACCAAACTGCACTCTAAAAAGTCTTTCTGCTCTTCTTTTCGATTCTCACTATAAACTTAGCCAAAAGCAGGTAACAGTAATTATGCCACAGACTGAATTATATGGTTTCTTGAAATTTCCTCCAATCAAATTAAACTCTAACTTTTAAATTCAGCTCCACTCACACTTATTTTCAGGACATGGACAAAACAGACCCATCTGGTCAGAATATAAAACAAATGGTCTCTATCCTAATTCCCAACAGAGTCCTTATTCCCATCTGAATCCTCCTGAGCCTGGCCGTCACTGCACATTTCGATCAGTATTCTGGTTTTCCAAATCCAACAAGTATAGCCTATTAAGCTTTGCCTACTGCACATTGATCTTTATCCTGCATCTCTTAACACTTTCAAATTCCTCTCATAAACCAGTTCCAAAGTCTTAAGAGCCACACTGGCAGATGTGGTACATTAGAGGTATGGAATCAGACTTGTCACATAACAACTCCACTTCTGGTACCAATTCACCATATTAGTTACTTTTGTATTGGAGATCAAAATACCTGATAGAAACCACTGAAGCAAGAAAGATTTATTTGGCTAATGATTTCAATCTATCACGATGGGTAAAGACACAGCAGAACAGGTTCTATCACAATGAGGAAGAATGTGACAGTGGCTATCCACATCACAACAGACCAAGAAATAAACAATGTAGCAGGAACTACAGGCTAGTTATTACTTTCAAAGGCCCACCTCCAATGATCTACTTCTGCCAGCTAGGCCTCACTTCCCACAGCCTCCAAAAACAGTACCACCAGCTAATGAACAAGCATTTGAAACATGAGACTATGGAAGTCATTTCATGTTTAAGCTGTAAACTGTAACAATTTGGCACATAGTAAGAACTCAGTAAATGCTAATATAGAAAAACCTTCCCTCTGAAGGTTCAATAATTGTACTCTGATATTAATTAGAAGTTGGTTATGAGACAGGGGACATAAAATGTATTAATATACAGAAACATGGGAATCGTGCCCAAAGTATGGAACTCAAGAGGGCTGTATTGGTGCTTCCATGGGATGGGTTATGATGGTTGTCCAAAGAGACTAGAAACACAGCATCAAGGACTGCCTTGTCACCAGATAAAGATGGAAGATGCATAGCCATGGAAACCCCAGTCTTCCAGAGGAAAGCTGTTCCTCAGGTGGGATAGTTGACTTCTCCCACTTCAGCTACCATCCTTTCTGCTGGATATAGTTTGTTCTTGTTCTCTTGTTATAAACAAACAAAACACACAGGCCCACAATCTAAATAAAATTAAAGGAGACAGCCATCATTATCAATACACTTAACAAAGACTCTACTGGGTTCAGATAAGACCTGGAAAATTTACAGAATATTGGCAAAGAGTTTGAAGTCCCCTGAGCCTCACATGGGTTGATCCTTGAAACAAATCACACATTGTTCATGTACCTGTCTCACTTTGAGGCTTTCCTAAACTCAGCCTCTGCCTTTTCTGGCTAGTTGCACCCCTGGCTTCATATCCAGGGGGATAAATTCAAAGAGTGGTGCATAGGAAGCTCCTTAGCAGGTGCGTTTGGCCTGAGTAACTGCTGGAAAGAGAGAAAGGCTGACAAAACAAAGAGGACTAGGCACTGTGAAGTCATTTTGGAAGGTGTCGGTGACTTCCTAGGCATGTCTCAAATGAAAAGGAGTAGCTAGATTTCATGTGCCCAAGTGGATAAATCCCTGGATGCAAGCTAAGTGTGGAAGGTGTGACCCTGAGGAAGATGGTTTCCATAAGTAACATCTGTCTGGGAGGGATCTACAGCCTCCCCGAAGCTGTGGAATAATTCAGTCTTTCTCAAGAAGAGACTTGGAGGTACAACTTCCCCCTTGCTGCAGCTTACCTTTGATTATTAATAAGAACATGTTAACATCACCCATTCCACCCCTGCACCTGCCTCTCAATCAGGTAAGAAAAAAGTCAAGGAATTGCAAATTTCTGCACATGCAGACCCACTGACATCCGTGCACGAGGGTCTCTCCATTTCCAGCATCCTGGGCCTCTCTCCACTGCAGAGCACTCCTGACATTGAGGCAAGACGACTGCAGAGGAAGGAGCTTGCAATCAGTAAAGTGAAGAAAACATAGAGGAGGAGCCAAGAAATCACTGGGGAGGAGTGGCCTGAGCTTGTTCCAGAATGGTCTGGATCTCATTTAAGACAGCTTGTGGTTACCTCTGCTGCTTTTTTTGAAGTAGGAGGATGATGAGTAGATTTTAGCGTCTCTGGGCAGAATGAGGGTAGAGCCTATTTCCTTGGACTCTTCATTCACTGCTGTGAGGAGCTCAGTGCAACCAGTCATAATGAAATGTGGCTGGTGGGTCGGCTGTCTGCTGGCATGCTCCAACAGGACCCACCGTAAGACTTACTGGCCTAAGTGCCTGTTGGGGTGAACTCTGGTAACACACAGTATATCTGCAAACATGTCTTCAATTAGAAGTTGCTCCTTGAAAAACTACAGTTGCCTTCCCACCCCAGAAAGGACACACCCCAAATCCAATAGCATAATGTAACTGACTTGCATTTATGACTGATTACAGGTTGCGGGTTTTTTTTTTTTTTTTTAAGATTTATTTTACTATTTATTTTAGTGTGCCTGCAGATACCCTCAAAGGCCAGAGGGGCTGTCAGATCCTCTATAGCTAGAGATACAGGAGGTTGTGAGCCACTTGACATGGGTGCTGGGAAGTGAACTCACTTCCCCCAGAAAACCAGCAAATTCTCTTAACCTCCAAGCCATCCATCCAGCTCTGGTAACAGGTTTTAAGGAGTTCTGAGTTCTCAGAAGGTGGTGGTTGTTGTTGTTGTTGTACTAAAACTTCTGTGAATTTTAAGAACAAAGCCGAAAGCACACATTTCTGTGAGTTTGTGCTGTAATAGGACAGGTGAAGCGGTTCCTACACAAATGTGTGTGTGTGTCATCACAGAGGAATGACTGAGTCCCACCTACGGGAACAATGCTCTATACAGAAAGGACTTATTTGGGGTTGAAGGGAAGAGAAACAAGGTGAACCTAACATACCCTAGTGTGCTAGAAATCAAAGAAGGATTGGAAGAGGGGAGACATCCCAAGGACACAGGAGCCAGATTAGAGGGACTCCATTTGGCCCCATCAGTTATGGACAGTACAGAATTATAAATCATTGGAAAGAATTCCAAGCTCTTCACTAACGATGAATGGATGGATGAATAAATAAGCAAAAGGGGTAATAAAATACCAAGATAGATGAGCTGCCCTGAGTGGAGAGAGGGCTATAGCTGAAAAAGTGTTACCATCATGACACAGACCAGAACCGCCAGTGAAACTCAGGGAGATATTTGGACAAAGAGTGGGATATTCTGACCCATCTCTAAGTGGTTCCCTCAGACCCACCATTAGTTTCAAGGAAAGCAAAGGGGATTAAAGTGGGAAAATCAAGCATCAGCCTAGCTGGTGATCACAGTGAACCTCAGCAAGGGGAGAGGGGGACATCACAGCTTCAGAGGGACCTGCCCACTATCTCTGCAGTGTCCTGGTGAGGAATGCCATTGGGACAGAACATCAATCCTACTAACACAGAGAGAAGAAGGATATGCACTTTTAAAATGTCAGCTTCATAAAAGTCAGGGTAAGCCCTGAGTAGAGAGAACTGAAGAGCCAGGGCTGGGGAGACGGCTCAGTCCAAAAAGTGCTTGCTGAAGGAGCATGGGGTCCTGACTTTCCCACAAGCATGAGGACCTGATTTTAGATTCCAACACCCACACAAAAAGCCAGGAAGGAAGGTGTGCTAGCCTGTAATTCACACAGGGAGGGAGGGAGGGAGGGAGGGAGGGAGAGAGGGAGGAAGAGACCTAACCCTGAAGTTCACTGGCCAGTCAGCCTAATGGAGTCAAGACCAGTTTACTTTTCTAATAGCATTTCTGACCTAGCTCGGGGTCTAGAACACCCTTTCTTCCTCCACCGGCTGCCTGCTTCCCCATGTCTGCCCTTGAAATGGAAACAACAAATGAGATGTCTGTTTCCTGGTAGAGCAAGGAGGTTACATAAGCTCCAGCCCCTCACGGGGCCCCGCCCTCTGGCCGAGGACCTCCTCCAAGAGTCCATTGTCGCCCTCAGCAGTGCCAGGCCTCCACTCAGGTCTCATGAGAAGGCCTGAGATCACATCAAGGCAGTTCCAGTGAAACAGGTGGAGATTCGCCTCTCTTCCATTCATGCTGGGGCCGGTCCCGCCTCCTGCAGCAGCTCCCTCAAGATTGTGTCACACGCCACCAGGCTTCACACGGCCTTTCTTCTGTCTCACAACCTTACACAACTTTGGCTCATGTACAAAATAACTCCCTGAGAGGCCTCTGAACTTAGATGTTTGGGAGTTTGGGAAAAGAGCAGATGAAGTCAGGGAAATGCCAAATTCCCATGGCTGGGAAGGCGGCTTTCCTGGCTGTCATAGGCTTACCCAGCAGACACCTGTCACGCTGAATGTGTATTTTTCCAGTGGCATGGAAGCCAGAGAAGGTGATTGGCAGCTGTAGCAGGGAAATCCTCAAGGTCATGAGGTCTCCTCTGGCTGCTCTCTTCTGACCTCTGATAATACGTTTCAGTTTATTTTTACATTCTTCCACTCAGTGGATAAATCCATTCAGTGGATAAATGTGTACTTTCCTTACTCAAACAAACTGGCAGTCTTTAAGTTAGAAGCTAGGCATGGTGGCACACACTTGTAACCTCAGCACTTAGAATGTAGGATGGTTGCAAGTTTGAGGCCAGCCTGGGATATCACCCTGTTTCTCTGTTGTACTGAGAGAGGAGAAAGGAAGCAAGGGAGGAAGGGAGGAAGGGAGGGAGAGAAAGAAAAAAGATGGAGGAGATTCTTCAAATCTAAAGCCCTACCAAAGACTTGCCAGTGCTCAGCCCTTTTTTGAAGCTGGAGAGTCTAGCTGTGTCTCCTGCACCTGGACTCCAGGAGTAAGCCAACCAGTTATTGTGTGTTATTGACAGGTGAGTCCTTAGAGACGCCTCATATATAATTAGTCAAGAAGACAGCTGGTACTAAACATGTCAAGAAACTTAAACACAGAAGCATTGACCCCAGTGGGCACTCATTTCTCGTTGGTTCTTTTTTCTGGTAGATGAAAAATGAGAAATCTTTTTTTCAGATCTAGTAAATCAATACAATAATTGTGTTGATTAATCTTGACTGTTAACCTGACAGACTTAGAATCTAGTATGAGACAAACTGCAGGGCATGTCTGTGAAGGTATTCCCCGAGAGGTATGACTGAAGAAAGAAAATCCACCCTGAGTACGGGTGACCGCAGCCCATGAACCAGGGTCCTGAACTAAACTAAAAATGGGGGGAGGGAGGTGAGCTGAACACCAGTAGTCATCTGTCTCTCTCTGATTCCTGACCAGGGACAGCATCCACATGCCTTATATTTCTGTCCCATCACCTTTCTTGCCATGATGGACTCTACCCTCAAACTGGGAACCCAGAGAAAGCCCCCTTCTTTGAATCTTCTCTGTCAGGTAATTTGTCACAGCAACAAAGTAACAATAACAATACAGCACTGGAACATCCCCTTCAAAACTGAACTCACTGGATCACATTCTGCTTCCCTCTCTTGTACGCCAGTGACCTCGACATGGTCATTCTCTGCAATACCCCAGTTCCACCGTCTAGAGAGTGGAGTCAGCAACCACACCTGTTGTATGCTGTGGACTGAGACAACAGCCTCTGGTGTGTAATCAGTGCTCAGTAAATCTTAACTATTATATTCCAGAGGCCGAGAGGCATGGGAGTTGAAGGGTGAACTTTCTACTTGGCTTTGGCATCACGAAGAACACTTTCAGTTTTTTTAAAAAGAAGGCACCCATGTGAACACACCCACCACACACACACACATACACACAGACACATACACACCTCCCGTACACACCCCCCATACGCACACCTGCATACAAACCACCACCAGAGGAGAAAAGCTGGTCCATTAAGGGGCTACTTGAGCTGAATGTGCCTGCAGGAGGCCGGGTGGAGAAAAACTCTGGAAAGTTCCGTTTAGCTCTCAACCTGAGAAGTGAAGTGATTTACTCTCCCCATTCTGAAAAGGTTAGTGGCACCGGGGCATCTCCAGGGACAATGCATGCTTTTGTTGAGGAATGACATTTAAAAGTGTGTGATTGTTCAGGGCGGCTGTTTGAAGGGTTGCCTTACTACAGATTAATGGCAAATTCCACCCTGGATTTCCTGCCAACAAATGTATAACGCTTTGTTTGAGACTGAAAGCACTCAGAAGTGTTTGTTTTTCTGGTTTTTTTTTTTTTTCTTTTCTTTTTCTTTCCCCAAGAAGGTTCTGGGTGAATATTAAAAAGAAAAAAGCTGAGGAGGAAAGGCCTCTGTACTGAGAGTGTTTGATGGAAGAAGCAGCTGAGTCAAGGAACTGAATGCAACAGAAGGGGGAAGTGAGGAGCTCCATCCTCCCAGGCTCTGCAGCTTCCTCTGCGATCCTCACCCAGCCCCTTTCTGTTGTGAACCAACAGTGTTGACAAAGTAGCTTCTAGAACCTTCTATCCATTATGTAACATTACATAAAACCTGTTCTGCCAAAGGCTGCAGGTGTTACTGTCAGTAGCCAGAGCCAGCATTCTCCGTCTAGGTCAGGAGTAAACAGCCCCAGGCTTTCACCCCAGTGTTCAAGGGGGTACCTGGTGAAGGAGTACTCCAAGCTTCATCTCTGAGGCCTCATTCATGCAAGCCACCCTGTGTTCTCTGTGGTCAACAATGTGATGACAATCTCCAGCACGAGAGTACTCACTTTATTTTTTAAAAGATTTATTCATGTGCATGGGAGGTTTGCCTACATATATGTCTGTATCATGTGTGTACCAGGCTAGAAGAGGGCTTTGGATCCATGGGACTGGAATTGCAGACAGTTATGAATCATCATGTGTGCGCTGGGAAGTGAACCTGGGTCCTCTGGAAGGGCAGCCGGTGCTCTTAATTGTTGAGCCATTTCTCCACTTACTCTTTTAAAGATGGATAACTATAGTGAACGTGGTGTCACATGAAGAGCGCAGATTGCAAAAAGATGTGGCCAAAGAAAAGCAATGTAGAGAGACATTTTAAACTTTTAAAAATGTAAATTCTGTGTGTGTGTGTGTGTGTGTGTGTGTGTGTGTGTGAGCGCGTGCGCACATGTTTGCATGTAGATCACCAGAACTACATGTGGAGAGGTCTGAGGGCACTTGGTAAGTTTTCGCCTTCCACTTTGTAGGTACAGGGAATTGAGTCTTGGTCACAGGTGCCCTTGAGCCCTCTTGCCAGTCTCCCAATGTAAGGAAAGAAATTAAATTATATTACATATGGAGGGCCCTGCAGATACCCTGGTAGGAAGGAAATGATCTGTGAAGAGGTGAGAGTAAAAACTCAAGTCAGCCTGACTCGATTCAGTCTTCCAGTCTGGCTCAAACCTCTAAGAGTCTGATGCCAAGTGGTTTATTGCCAGCAGATTTAAACACAACGTAACGTGGAAAACAGTCTTTTTGCCCAACACAACCCCCGGTGCATAAGAAAGTAATAATTATATTAAAACTTAATTGAAAGTACATGCCATTTCTTTCAAGAAGATGGGTTCTATATATAGGCTATGTGGGCTAGCTTAAAGGCCTAAAGAAGCATCTGGCCTGGTCTCAGTCATACGGATACCGTGGAGGTCATTTGGGCTAATAACCACCTCTTGTCCTGGTTGTGGGAACTTGGGGGGCCCCTGGCTATACAAGTCATTTAGATTACTAGCTACCTCTGATCCTGGGTATGGAAGCTTGATATGGCCTGGCCCAGTAGATACTGCAGATCACCAGGCTATTATCCACCCCCAGGGTTTCCATCCTTCCCTTGGAAAGGACAATTCTAGATGCCTAACATTCCTGGTTTCCCTGAAGATCTTTGGATGCAAGGACCACTGTGCTTCCAACACATATGATTTAAAGAAACAACTTTAATTGCTTAGAAAGTATAAGAGTATGGCTCAAAATCATGTTGGTTAGTTAGTTAGTTAGTTAGTTAGTTAGTTAGCACTAAAGATCATGGAGAGAGAAAGGGGAGATGAGAAGCAGGAGTTGAGCTGCACCTCAGTCCCTCGAATCAGGAATGACATAGTCTGGGACTAGTGTGCCTGCTGAGCCTAGGTGTGTGGGTCTCCACAGTGTAGATACTTTTATTTTTAAAATCTTCACGATTTTAGATGTAAAAAACAGTGGTATATTTATACAACAGAATACCATGTAGCCATTTAAAATGTAAGGGAGTTTGTGTAGAGTGTCAGAATATGGAATATTTTAGATCAAGACAACAGATTGCTGTCATCTATCTGTACTTAATATCACATATATACAGAAAAAATATGTGTCCCTAGTCTAAAATATCCACACGGCTCCACACACCTATGCTCAATTAACATGCTCGTATATGTTGGCTTAAAAGCAATTAAGGGAGTGTGGTAGTTTGTATATGCTTAGCCCCAGGAGTAGCACTGTTGGGAGGTGTGGCCTTGTTGGAGTAGGTGTAGCCTTGTTGGAGTAGGCGTCACACTGTGGGCTTTAAGACCCTTCTACTAGCTGCCTAGAAGCCAGTATTCTGTCAGCAGCCTTCAGATGAAGATGTACAACTCTCAGCTCCTCCTGTACCATGCCTGCCTGGATGCTGCCATGATAATGGACTAAACCTCTAAGCCTGTAAGCCAGTCCCAATTATATGTTGTCCTTACAAGAGTTGCTTTGGTCATGGTGTCTGTTCATAGCAGTGAAACCCTAACTAAGGCAGAGAGAAAGAGGGTTTTGGAGGGATTTTTTTTCCTTTCTTCCTTTCTTCTTTTCTTCTTCTTTTCTTCTTCTTTCCTTCCTTTCTTTCTTTCTTTCTTTCTTTCTTTCTTCATTCCTTCCTTTCTTCCTTCCTTCCTTCTTTCCTTCCTTCTTTCCTCCCTCCCTCCCTCTCTCTATTTCTTTCTTCTTTCTTTCCTTCTTTTCTTATAGTTTGAGGGGATACAGTCCATCATGACCAGTGGTGAAAGAGAAGCATGGGGTGGCTCGTCACATTGCGTCTGCAGTCAGAAAGCAGAGATGGATGAATGCTGCCTGATGCTCATCTGGTTTATTCTTTCTGCCCCTTTTATTCAGGCTAGGAACAAATCCCATAGGATAGTGGTACCCACATTCAGGGTGGGTCTTCCCTCCTGAGTTATGTCTCTGGAAATGCCCTCACAGATGTGCCCAGTGGAAGGTCTCCTAGGTGATTCTAAGCCTAGTTAAGCTGACAATGGAGATTAACAGTCAGAGTTCCAAACGAAGCAACAGGGGTCCCCTCTGCTATCCTTCGTCTTCATAGCATAATATCACCTATTGTTCCAGTAAAAATCCCTTGGGTAAATGGTGGATTTTCCCTCTCCCTCAAGCCTTGCTGGCCCTTCCTGTCTGTATCAGTTACTTTTCTGCTGCTGTGACAAATACTATGACTAAAGCAACCTATGGAAGAAAGGTTATTTGGGCTCATGGTTCCAGAAAGATCTACTAATGTTAATATAGAAAAACAAGACCAATAAAAGCAATGTGTGCTACCTGCTTCCAGGAAACACATTTGAATTGCAAGGGTGGATAAATTATGGTTACAAAACCAAAACACATGAGCAGTAGCATCCATCCCTCTCTGCTTCCTGACTATGTAGTTATGGCTATGAACCCTCAAAGCCTAACCCAGTGACATCTTTCCTCTAGCTGCATCATCTTCCCAAACAGCACTACCAACTAGGGACCGAGTATTCAAATACCTGAGCCTATGGGGGACATTTCTCATTCAAACCACCACTGTCCTACCTCTAATCCTCCCCTGCCCTGCCCCTCATCATTGGTCCCAGAACTCTCTCCTACAATCCCTGTTACTTCTTATAGTCTCTCATTTCCACTGTGGCTGGTGTGGTCCCAAGAGATAGAAACCATTCCTATGGAAACCTCAATATTTCCATTATTCTCACTCTTTGATTCCTAGTCTGGTTCTAGCCTCATTCCCTGCCTCGTCTGAGGCCCATCTCCCCATTGGCCCCTGTGCTCCACTCTGGAGCGCTGGAGTTTGCCTGTGCGCATGGCACTCTGTGCTGACAGGAACACCTTGTATGTCATCTCTCTTGCTGCAGCAGCCTGTCCTGCCTTCCTCTCTCACACATCCTAGGCCAACCTCAAACTCCTTATATATCCAGAGATGATCTTGAACTTCTGATCTTCTCCCTTGTATCTCCAATGTGCTGGGATTAAGGCATTTGTGTCATTTATACGCAGCTTATGTGGTGCTGGGGATTTATCTATACTCACAACAAAACCTGCTCCCTGGAAAAAGATAGCACACTGTGCTTTTGTTGATCTTACGATTTCCATATTTATTATTCTATTCAATGTGGTAAGCACGTTGACTCCTAGTCCTGCCCTAGAGCTGTCCTACATCCTGCTCCCTGCTCTCTACCTCCATCACCACAGGCTTTACCGGATCTCCAGTCTCTACTACATAATGGGAACTACATAGAAACACATGTGTTTGTCATTTCTCATAGGACAGAAACTCCTTGGTTCTAATACTTGGGAACAAGGCTAAACATCGTCTAGAATCCTATTTTCCTCCTAACATAGCTATAAGTCTAAAACCAAGTGAACTTCACTTCATCACATAGACCAGTTCTTCTGAGACCTGAGCCTTACCCTGTATACAGCTTTCTGATGCTAACTTTTGCATCTGGACAACTCCCTGGAAACTTGCCAGAGTGCTCTGTGGCTGGATACCTCTGTATGCAGTTTCTGGAGTACACAGTCGAGTCTCCAGTGCAGGATACATCCTGCCTGTCCACACAGCCTTGTCTCCTGGAGCACAGTCCAGATTCTTGGTTCATTTCGAAATCCTTGGGGTCAAAATCTACAAAGAAAGTGCCTGTGTAAAGTTCTCTGGGTTAATTATTGGTATTAAGTCAATTTCTTTGTTGTTTGTTTGTTCCACAAAAGCTCTGGTGGACAAAAGAGCATTCAGAAAACATTTGATTGTGAAATAAACAGAGGTGGGTTTAGCCTTATGTTGAAAGCACAAGGTAGGCATGCTCTTTCCTTCACAACCAGATCTTGTGCTTATAGACAAACTTCTACACATCCATCAACACCCACCTTACACATCACTTTGGGAAAAAATATTTTCTCAATGCAACCAACCTAAGGAGGGGGCTTTTCTTCTTTACTGTGATTCCCAGAACATACCTACTATTTCTAGTTCAGCACTAGCCATGATGCCTTTGAATCATTCATTCATTGTGTCTTCCCATAGAATAACTAGGTCCTCTAAGGCTAGAACTGTATTTTGTCCCATCAAGCATGAGATTTGTCCCATGTAACCATAGCCAAATAGGAGCTCTTGGGAACAAGTGAAAGCGGGTTCCAATTCTAACTCAACACTCTACTTCTGGTTTGGACATGGAAAATCATTTCCCCTCCTGTGTCTAGTGTCTAGAGGACAGCTGCTTCTTGGGGTTGTTAAGGCAACTGAAGGAGGTAGTTACCACTGGGAAGCCTAGGAAAGTCACCAGTCTGCAGTGTCACAGCCAGTTGGCCCTAGAACCTCGCAGCCCAGAAGAGACACGGAGCTGGGAAACAGGTGGGAAGGGAACAGGGGTGTGCTCTCTGAGGTTGATCACAGCTTTCAAAATTCTGTTGTGAGTGTCTTTCTGTTTTGCTTTATGGTCCATCAGTGACTGAACTTATTGCCAGAGGAATGGGAAGGCCTAGACCCTGCTTTTAGGCCTTTTTTTTTCCCCAGAGGTCTTACATTGCAAAATTGTAGCTGTCTGATTTCTATTGGGTCTCACACTGCTGAGGCAAGACCTGCTCACCTGTGAAGCAGAACAGAGAACCCTGGACGGCTAAGGGAGAAGGGACAATTAGCAAAAGATTCAGAAGAGTTCTGGCCTTTGCTCCTGAGACAGAAACGCAGAGACAAGCGACAGGAATAACAGATGCTTCTCTTGTATGTGCACTCTCAAGTTTAGAAGAAAGCACTGGATCCCATGGAGCTGGAGTGCTGTCCTCCGGATACTGGAAACCAAACTATGATCCTCTGAGAGAGCATCTAGTGCTCCTAACTGCTGAAACATCTCTGTAGTACCTTCAGAAAACCAGTCTTTGGCCAGGCGTCATGGTACACTTCTTTAATCCCAGCACTGGTGAAGCAGAGGCAGGCACCATCACAGAGGCAGGATCTTTGTGAATCTGAGGCCAGCCTGGTCTACATAATTAGTTCCAGGTTAACCAGGATTACAGAGTGAGACCCTGTCTCAACAAATAATAAAAATTATTATTATTATTAATTACATTATTATTATTATTATTATTTAATAGCCCTGTGGAATAGACCTGCTAGACCAATTGTTCTCAACCTGTGGCTCACAATCTCTTTGGTGACCAAACAACCCTTTCATATGGGTCCCATACCAGATATCCTGCAGGTCAGATATTTACATTACAGTTTATAATTGTAGCAAAACTACAGTTGTGAAACAGCAATGAAAATAACTTTATGGTTGGGGGGGTCATCACAATATGAGGAACTGTATTAAAAGGTCTCAGCACTAGAAAGGTTCAGAACCACTGTGCTAGACCAAAAGCAAGCTGACCCCTTTATGGCCTCTTATGGAGTCAACTAACTCAAATATTCTTCCCTAGACGTTTGGAAACAGTGAACAAAAATAAATTCAAATCAAACACTTAATGAATCTGGGCTGTTTCTCAGATCACTCTTCTGTGTTATAGTCAACAACTTTATTGCAACCTTAGTTCTGAACACACATGTAACACAAAGGAACTCTGCCTGAGACACCTCAGTTCACATTGGAGACACTGTACATTATAAACAGCAGTGTTTATACTGTATGTACAAAATTTTCTGATCTTATAGAAACATTTAATTATGGGAGACAATTACTTTTAATATATCCCTCCTGCCATTCTTCAGCCTGTAAGTATTAAATTAGTATATATTTTGTTTGTGTTGCATAGAGTATTTGATTTTTAAAATCCCTGTTTAATTTGCTTTTGTTGACTTGGTTTTTATGTTTTAAAATTGTTAAATGAATGCTAGTTTGAAATTAGGACAGAATTTCCAACAATTTCTGCAATGGCTCTAGACAAACCCTTGCTATTTTGTTCTGGCTATTTATCGTAGGTATATTTCTCAGCACTGGTCATTACAAAAATCAAAATATTTGTCCACTCTGAAAAAAACTGAAGATACTCTGTGTCCTGTCGTATCAAATGTTTAGACAGTATTTAACTTTGGGACAGGTTCAAGTAGCCCAGGCTAGCCTGGAACTTGACACATACCTAAGGCTAACCTTGAACTCCTGACCCTCCTGAAGCTACTTCCCAAGCCCTGGGATTATAAGCATGTGCCACCACACCCAGCTTTCAAGTTTAGTTCTTTCTTTAAATATATTTTTATTTATGCTTTGAGACTATCATATGTGTTTATGTCTTTTGATCATGTCCTCATCCCACTGTGCTCATTAAACTCCTCTCAGACACCTTCTTGTCTTTTTATTTATTAATTAAAAAAAAATAACCCACTGAATCCAGTTAATGTTGCCTGTACGTACATGAGTGCAATGGCCATCATGGTTGGCCTACCAGGAGCCACATCCCTACATCCCTGAAGAAAATGGATTCTCTTTGCCCAGCAGCATCAACTGCCAATAGCGCCAATAGCGCCTCAGCTAGGGAGTGGAGCCAAGCTTTCATTCCTGCTGGGATGCTGATTGGCTTGCTTGAGTCAGTCTTGTGCGGGGAGCCACAGCTGCTGTGAGGTCCTGAGCGCGGTGGTCCAGTCATACGTAGGGGATACTTTTGCAGCAGCCCTGCTGACACCTGGCTCTCACACTCTTTCTGCTTGCTCTTCTACAGCGGTCTGAGAGCCCTTGGGGAGAGTCTGTGATGTAGATATCCCAGGTCACCTGTTCTCTGCACTTTGACCACGTGCGAATGACCTGCACTAATCCAAGAGTGCAGAGACAAGTATTTAGAAGACAGTTTGATATGGTGTTAACAGGAGGTTCAACCCTGGGGCCTATGAGCTTCCCAGCCACAGGTTCTTGGTCAGGTTTATAGTATCAGGCCTTGAATCTAATGATTTAATACTCTCTCTCTCTCTCCCCTCTCTCCTCTCCCCTCTCTCCCCCTTCCTCCCTCCCTCCTTCCTTCTTTCCTTTCTTTCTCTCTTTTTCCTTTTTTTTCTTGAAACATGGCCTCTCTCTATAGCCCTGGCTGTCCTGGAGCTCAATCCGCAGACCAGGCTGGCCTTGAACTCACAGTGATTCCACCTACCTCTGCCTCCTAAATGATGGGATTAAAGGCATGTGCCACCACACCCTACTCAAAGATTTCTTTATGTAAAAATAAACCAGCTTATCCATTACATTAGCATACAAATTTACCTTTATCTTTAATCAATGGCAAAATTATATATACACATCAAAGAACGATTTTAAAAGATTTTCTAATGGTTTATCATCAGTAGATGTTTGATTCACATGCCTATTTTACATACCTATGTTCCAAGAAATGTGTGAAAATTTCTCCAGAGAAAAGAGGATCTGGAACAACAACAACAACAAAAATACATGCAGTCTGCTCTCTCTCAGCAATTACCATCCCTGCCAGGCACTGCAGTGAAGGTGTTGGAAGGCTGCTTCATCTGGCCTGTTGGGGCAAGTGCATTCTCTCAGAGAGCCGGCAGGAGACAGCTTAATTGGTGGTCATTAGAATAGATGCGACTGATTACGAATCACTTGAAAGCATTTCAGCTGCTTTTGCACTTTGTAATCTTCTTCCCTTATCCTTTCCTGGCAACTTTTCTGCTTACTCCTCATTGAAGTTTCCCAGATAGACGCTTTATGTATATATATAAATTTATAGCCTGTTATTCTGCCGGTGGCTCTTCATTCTTCCCTTCACTGAGACCATAGTGGCAGCTCCAAGAATGCCTACTGTGTGCTTTGAGAATACCTACTGTGTGCTCATGGACAGTGTAGTGACTAGAACTCTAGCCCAGCCATGACACACAGAGAACATTGTCCTGGCTTTGTTTTGTTTCCTACTATATCCCCCAAAGAGTGCATGCCTTCGTTACTTGTTCCGTTGCTATGACAACACACTTGACAAAGGCAACTTAAAGGAGGAAGGGTTTATCAGCTCTCAGATCCAAGTACAGCCAGCATGACAGGTAGGCATGGCAGCAGGAGTAGGAGGCAGCCATTCACACTGCATCCACAGGCTGAATCAGAGTGATGGATGCTGGTGCTCACCTTGCCTTCTACTTTCTATCTAGTCCAGGACCCCACCCATAGGATGATGCTACCCACGTAGAGGATAGACCCTTGAATATTAATTAATATAATCTAGATACCCCCTCTCAGATGTGCCCAGAGGTTTGTCTCCTAGGTTATTTTAGATTCTGTAAACCATCAAATATCAACTATGATAGCAGAACAAACAACCCGTGGTGTGAGGCAGAGTAGCTGTCAAATAAACTTCCTGACGCACCCCTGTTACCTCACTACACTGAAAGTACTGTCCTTCAGATTACAGCCACTTCAGCCACTGCTCTCCTCAAACTCAAGCCATGCCCTCGTACTCTCTCTCTCTCTCTCTCTCTCTCTCTCTCTCTCTCTCTCTCTCTCTCTCTCTCTCCACATAGAAAGTTGCCATGTAGCATCTGATATAATCTTGCTGCAATCTTCCTCCCCTTCTCCCAGGACCTACAGTCCCCTACCCCTCACTGCCCAAAGGTGGTCTTGGCTATAATTAGTCCTTATCAGTGCCTACCTGACTTCTGACTCACAGGCTAGGTCATAGCATGGAAACTTCCCCAACCCTGGAAACCTATACAAGGCAGAAAAGCTATCTTCTTCCTCAGTCTGTTAGTCCCTAAGGGCTGTTAACTGAGTACCACAAATAAGATAGTGTCAAACATCTGGAAAGAAACTGTCAAGTTCAAGGGTAAATGGTGGCTCTCCGACAACTCTGTCCCACCATCTGGGGTTGACTGGTTGGCCTCAATGTCTCTGGAAGATGCAGTGATCTGGTCCTGGATATTTTCATACCTTCTTCCTCTGGCATCTGTCTCCAATTCAAAGTCCCCTTTTATAAGGGCACTAGGTATGTTGTCAAGGTCATCTTCCCTAGTGACCTTAATTTTATGTAATGGCTTTTATAAAGACACTTTTCTAAAGAGGGTTGTGGACATGCTCTCCTCTCTTTAAAGTTGTATTTACAAACATCAAGTGTGATGGACCCAGGACATCACAATCTCTTTTAATCTAGCCTAGCTATAATAGTTAAATCCCTTTTCCTTCTTGTAGGCGTTTTGTCCTGTAGAGCCTCTCAAAACATGAATTTGGCTAATTGTGTGTTGAAAATCATGCCCCACATGTTCCTCTGTTGCCAGACTCCTCTTCTTCAGCAGAACCACACTCATCATTGGCTATAAATGCACCATATGAGAAGAACATTTGTCAAGCAGGGTCCAGTACTCCCCCAAGTTATCAGACCAGGAGATACAGTGATCCCAGAGAGGCCTGGGTCTCAGTGGCACATGCTGACACTGCAGCTCAATGTCTCCCTGACACCAGTTGTTCTCCTTGACAATCATGTGGCCACACAAAGGACATCTAGCCCACTCCCACTCCCACCCCCTTCCCCCACTACAGGCTGAAATTCTAGTGAAAAGAACTTATCCTTATCAACTGTTTGATGACTTAGAAACACAGTGTGTTCAGGAAAGGCAGAATAAATGTTCTTTTTATTATTGATGTCGAGAAAAACAACTTGGTATCCTAGCAACCCCCAAAGGTAATTAAGAAGCTAATTTCTTTTCTTTCTTCGGGTCATTTGGAAGCTTTGCGTTTTTATATTTCAGGATGACTCCATTACAGTTGTCATGATCATTTTTTCTCACTTTGAACCATCAGTAGCCCCTTAGGTTGACCCCAAGTTCTGTAGGCATACATATAGTTTTGTTTTACAATTATTTATTCTGTGTTGAGGGGTAAGAGAGCTCAGGTGCTGAGATGAGTATGTGACAGTCAGAGGAACACTGACATGAGCCGATTCTCACCATCCATGTGGACTCCAGGAATCAAACTCAGGTCTCCTCATTGGCAACAAGCATCCTAACCTTGCAAAACACAAAGTTGTAAGTTTCCTAGCTTTCTAGCAGCTAGGATGCAGGGGCCCACCTCAGCCCCTTTGTGCCTTAGGTTCTGTCATGGTTTGAATATGCTTGGTCCAGGGAGTGACACTATTTGGAGGTGTGGCCTTGTTGGAGTAGGTGTGTCACTGTGGGTGTGGGCTTTAAGACCCTCATCATAGCTTCCTAGAAGCCAGTATTCTGCTAACAGCCTTCAGATAATGATGTAGAACTCTCAGCTCCTCCTGCACCATGCCTGCCTGGATGCTGCCACAATCTCACCTTGATTATAATGGACTGAACCTCTGAACTTGTAAGCCAGCCCCAATTAAATGTTGTCCTTACAAGAGTTGCCTTGGTCAATGGTGTCTGTTCACAGCAGTAAAACCCTGACTAAGACAGGTTCTGCATAGGTCAGATTCAGGGCCCTTTTCCCTTGTCATAGAAAATGACACTTAGGTACCACAGTGTAGGTATGTGACGGGTGCTGGGAACTGGTGTACAAGCTTTGATTTCGGGCTTTCTCAGAGAACAAAGCTAAAAAAATGTATTATTTGTAGAGTTTAGGAAATCAGGAGTGGATTTATACCACGTCCACCAGCTTGTGTTCTTGCTCATCGCCATAGTAGAAATGTTCTCCATGTTCACAGTGCAGACCTGTGTGATCTCAGAAACCATACAATGAGAAGAGCATGACTATAGTGGTCTGCAGAAGCCGTTTCCCACTGAGGTGACCTCTCAGCTTTCTCTGTGACACACAGTGTCTCAATGAGCCTCGTACACGTACTCGTACGCGTGCAAATGTTCTGAGAGGCTCTTCAAAGTGGAGTTCTTGTTTTGAAAGTATTTTAAAATCCCAGTACCAGGCCAGACATGGTGATGCATACCTTAATTTCAGCACTTGGGAGACAGAGGCAGATGGATATTTAAGTGTGAAGTAAGCCTTGCAACCAGCATGTTCTACACATTAAGTTCCAGGACAGCCAGAGCTACACAGTGACACTGTCTCAATAAATACATGAGTGAATAATAAATAAGTAAGTCCCAAACCATTAAATAAATAAATAAAATAATCTTTAAATAACCAATTAAATAATCTTAAAAAATTTAAATTACATTTATGTGTGTGCATGTGTGTGTGCGCGCACATGTGTGTTTGTGTCTGTGTGTGTTCATGCATGTATCACAGTATGCTTGCAAAGTCAAGAGGACAACTTTACGTGTCAGCCTTCATTTTCCAGCTTTTTGAGGCCGAGTCTTTTGTGTGCTGCTGCCTCCTCTAAGCTAGCTTACCTGGGAGCTTCCAGAAATTCTCCTATGTAGGGGGTTGGTTTGGTACTGCTATGTATTCAAATGGTAAGTACTGGCCCCCAAGATCTAGTTGTCCTCATGAGGATATCCTCATGACATCAAATGATTCTGTGTAAACTTTGCCTCCACGTTATCTTATCCCTGATTGGTTAATAAAGATGGCTACAGCCTGGGCTGGGCAGAAGAAGCTGGGCAGAATGAAGGTTCCTGGATTTGGGGTCTCAGGAAGGGACCATGTGGAGAGTGAAAGAAGTTGCCATGGAGGAGGTGGATGGTGAGAGTGTGGCCATGAGGGCTGGCCTGTTGGAGTAGGAGCAGCCCAGGCACAACCTGGCAAGAAGGGAAAGTAGACAAAATAGCTTAGAGGACTGATATTCACCCAGCTCTAATGCTTTAAGGCTTATTATAATCTAGAGGTTTTGTGTGTTTTACTTGGGAACTATATGGTCTAAGTCGGGGGAAAAACAGAATAATATTTACTACAACATTTTTGGCACCAGTGTAAAATATTGTGAATTAAACTTAAGCCCTGTCTTGCTTCAAATGAATGAGTCTCAAACTACGAGACTTATTCATTAGGCTCTGCACAATTACTGGAGAATCACCCCTAATCTAAATCTCTAAAGCTACTCTGGCTACTACCCCAAATGTGTTCCCCAAATACTTGCTGTTTGAAATTCTCTGGGTTATTTCTGCTCCAGTAGTCTGGTGAGGCATCTCACTCTGGTACATGCTGCTGGTCTCATCATGAGTAATGGAGACCTCCTGTTTCTCTGTCTTCTTCTTCTTCTGGCTTCTTCTCCCCCTCTCTCCTTTCTCCTTTTCATGGTCCCCATCTGTGACCCTTGCATGATAACTCAAAGTCCATCCATCTCTATCCCTCCCCCACCCCAGTAACTGGCTATTGCCAGTTCAATTTAACCAATAGTTTTAAATTGGGGAGCAAGGTTTATACAACAAAGGCTGGTATACTGAGAGTCTGTTCTTTTTGCAGCAACCAGATCTTAGGGTGCAGAATTTAGCATTTGAATACAAGCAACACCAGACCAACCCCCTACATTCCTATCTTACAGCTCCCTGTAAGAGCACTGGGATCACAGGTGTGCACTACCACATCCAGCTTGTGTGGGTCCTGGGAATTTGACCTCAAATCCTCATACTTGCATGCACACATGTCCATGAAGCCACCGTCTCAGCCTTGTTATCTTATTTTTGACTTGAATATCTCAGCAAACATGAAGTTATCGCTTTGTTCAAGGTAATGTATACCTTCATATAGTCCCAATAAAATATACTGATAGAGGCTATTACCAGCTAAGGACAGCTTTCTAGTATTATAATTGAGAATGATACCATTATGAAAAAATAGAAACCAGGGACAAGGGAGCGGGTTGTTAGCCCATCTTCTCTTGCTTAAGGGCAAACACAGGCTTGATAAGTTTCTAAATTGGTCAGACAGAAGAAATGTAAGTATGGTTCTTAGTAAGTTTGGAGAAACAGAAGAGGTAAATTAAAGACACTGCTTTCAAATTGCCCAAAGAAAATTCTATCCATCCTATGACAGGGAAAACAGAAAACATCCTGTTTAGTGTAGTGGCAGAGGGGGCACAGTGAGAACCTCTGAAATGCCACTTGTCAGTAAAAACAAGACATCTCCCAGAATTTTGCAGATTCCAAAAACCCAACAACCCAAAGAGACCTGTAACCCCAGAACCTGGGCAGGGGGTCTTCAAACTTGACAAGTTTGAAGTCAGTCTGGGCCTATGTAATGAGACCCTGTATCAAAAGAAAGGGACAGAGAAAGGAAGGCTGGGAAGGAGTAAAGGAAGGGAGGGAAGGGAGAGAGGAAGGGAGGGAAGAAGAGAGGGGGGGAAGGAGGGAGGGAAGGAAGGAGAGGGAGGGAGAAAAGAAAGAGGAACTAATTGAATGAGAAGATCCAGCACACCTGTGCTCTCTGGTGCTTGTGCCTACACTATTCCCATCCCCTCCCCCAGCTCCACAGAAGTCTTGAAAACCAGTAGCCCCAGAATCACAAGAACACCCCCACACCCCCGTCCTCGTTACAGTGCAAAGCAGCAGCCCTGCAATCACAGAGCAAACAGGCAGCCCTGCAATCACAGGGCAAAGCAGCAGCTCTGTAAGCAATTACAATGGGGACCAGATGGACTTCTCTGACTGTCACCATCCTTTGACCTGTCTAGTTGGTTTTTATTTCATCCAGCCCCTTTCCCCTGCAGGTGTTGGTCAACAACAGTTACAGATAATTGTTCAACATCACAACTGCTTGAAGCAGAGATTATAGCAGAAAAGCAAGAGTCTGTCTCTCTCTCTCTCTCTCTCTCTCTCTCTCTCTCTCTCTCTCTCTCTCACACACACACACACACACACACACACACACACACACACACACACACACACACAAAGTTAAAAGGAAAAGTTAGTGAATAAAATGCCCACAGAGGCTTTGGGGGCTCTGGCACTTTTCTAGGAATCTAGCCAGTCTCATCCTGAATAAGGAGTGCAGCTGACATAAGAGAGCAGTAAGCACTAGGCTCTGAATGGACTCCAGGCTCTGAGCCAGGGGAAAGTGAAGTTCACCCAAACCACCCCTAAGGTGAAGATTTAGCCTGACTCACACAGAGCCCCTGAGGATGGCTGAGAGATGAATTAGCATTTAAGGAACTCTGTCCAATCAATAACAACCACTAGCCTACCTATGCAGACTTCTGTGGCCACAAGACACTTTACAGAATCAATTCAAGAAAGTTACTAACCAAACAAGCAGGAGTTGCAAACCAAAGGAAACTATCAAAGACAGCAACAAAGACTCTGATGTCCAGAGTTGGCATGTTGTACTGTTTATAATGTCCAGTTTTCAACAACAACAAATTATGGGGCATGCAAAGAGACAAATAAAGCAAGGTCTAGGTCTACAAGCAGGAAGAAAAGTAAATAATAAAAACTACCCACAACATAGTTCTGGTTTACAAATTATTTTAAAAAGGCAAATTATTATTATTATTTTTTTTATTAGGATCTTTCTATGTAGCCCAGGTGTCTTAGTTTGAGTTACTACTGCTACAATGAAACACCACAATCAAAAGCAATTTGGAGAGGAAAGGGTTTGTCTCACTCCCAGTTCCATATAGTAATCCATCACCAAAAGCAATGAGAGCAGGAACTCACACAGGGCAAGAACCTGGAGGCAGGAGCTGATGCAGAGGCCAAGGGGTGCTGCTTACTGGCTTGCTCCCCACAGCTTGCTCAGCCTGATTTCTTATAGAACCCAGGACCATCATCCCAGGGATAGCACCACCAATTGTCTGGCCTCCCAGCTCAATCACTAATTACGAAAGGCTTTATAGGCTTGCCTGCAGCCCAAACCTATGGAGGTATTTTCTTAACTAAGGTTCCTTCCTCTCAGATGACTCTAGCTTGTGTCAAGTTAACATAAAACTAGTGAGCACACCACGTTAGGCTGGAACTCCTGACCCTCATATTTCTGGCCTAAAG
The DNA here is from genome assembly GCF_011762505.2 of Arvicanthis niloticus. Classification (NCBI taxonomy): domain Eukaryota; kingdom Metazoa; phylum Chordata; class Mammalia; order Rodentia; family Muridae; genus Arvicanthis; species Arvicanthis niloticus. The sequence continues at coordinate 80,678,513 of NC_047658.1, read as the reverse complement.
GTCCTGGGATGACAGGAGTGTGCTACTTTGCCTGGATTAAAGTCAGTGATTTTAGAAAGTCCTTATCCAGAAATAGTGACCTGGTTATATAGTTCCAGTTATTTGAGAGACTGAGGTGGGAAATTCATCTGAACTTAGATATTCAAGAACAGATAGTCAAGGCAGGGGCAACCTAGTGAAACCCAAACTTCATATAAACAATTAGATAAATGAATACATGGGAATGGTTTCACAACAAATAAAGGGGGGAAAGGCTCATTTTAGATTCAAACACAAAAATATGCTAAATGTGAAATAATAGAAAAATATATTGCATATAAATAGCAATCAAACAAAATCTGGGGTAGCCTTGTAAATACCAAACAATATGGACCTTAAGTCACCATCTGTTGCAAAAAAAAGAAGGGTGTCAAATATCAATAAGAAGATCAATTCACCCTAGAGTCATAGCAATTATAAACAAATATTTACCAAGTATTAGAACCCCAAAGAGTGAAGCAAATGTCAGCAAAATAAGAGAAGGAAAACTCTACAATAGCTCTATAGTTACAGCAGGAATGTTTACAGACTTTTTTTCAGATAGAACAATGAGAGAAAGGACATGGGCCCTTGAACCATGGCCTAGACCAATGATACCCAGGAGAAACAAACAGAATGTCATTCCCACCAAGAGTCTAGTATACATTTTCTCAACTGCACATGGAAAATTCTCCAATATACATAATACATTTAAGGAAATTAAAAACATTTCATTTTTTTTAAAAAAAGAACCTGTCGGGGATTGGAGATATGGTTCAGTGGTTAAGAGCATGTACTGCTCATCCAGAGGACATGAGTTCAATTCCCAACACCTATATCAGGCAGCTTGCAACTGCCTATAACTCAGCTCCAAGGGGATCTGACACTCTTGGCCCATAGGAGCACCTGTATATACACATACATATTTAAAAGAAAACTGTCTTTTTTACCACAATAGAACAGACAAAAATAGCAGAAAGAAAACTAGAAAATTCACAAATATGTAGAGATTAAAGAGCAAATTCCTAATGAATGCATCAAAGAAGAAATCACAGGTGAAGTTAAGAATCCTTGAAACAGATGAAAACAAAACTCTGTCACCAACAGGGCCCTAGAGACTGTGTGAGTGGGGAAATCAAGCTAAACCACAAACAGGCAAATAAATAAGCATGTGTGCATTCATTCTGCCTCTGCTCTCAACTGTGGATATGGTGTGAGCAGCTGTTTGGAGCTCCTACCGTGATTTCCCCATAATGGTGGGATGTAATCTTGTATTATAAGTTGAAATAAATTCTTTCTCCCCTATGCTGCTTCTCATCAGGGTATTTTATCACAGTGGAAATGAAACAAATACTGAGTATCAAAGCAACTGGGATGTAGCTAAAGCTGCCCTAAGAGTAACATTCATAGCACTAAACACATGTTGGGACAAAAAGGTCTTAGATTGGCCTCTTAACTGTCTACCTTAAGCTAAGCTCAAAGCAGAAGACAACAAAGATGAAAGCAAGCATGAGAGATATAAAGACTAGGAAAGTGGGGATGGGGTGGGGAAGCAACTGGAGAAATACTCAGTGGTTAGGAGCTCTTCCAGAAGACCTGAGTTTAGTTCCCAGCACCCACAGCAGGCATATCACCATGGCTTACAACTCTTGCTCCAGGGGATCCAAACACTCTCTTCTGGCCTTCATGAGTGCCTGCACACATGTGCCTATAAACACACAGAGATGCATACATAAAAACAAATACTTTTTAAAGGACAGTGATAATGGGAGGGAGAAACCAAGAAGGGGTCAACCCTACATAAAGAATTACAGGCAGCTAAGGAATGCTGAGAGCAGGAGAAAGTCCTTCTGGGAAAGAGCACACTAATTGGTTATCCAACATCAAATGGTCATCCCTGAAAACATACATACAAGCAACATTTTATACTGAGCAGGTTATACTTATATATCTAGGAATATATATATATATATATATATATATATGTGTGTGTGTGTGTGTGTGTGTGTGTGTGTGTGTGTGTATGTGTGTGTGTGTACACACATATATGTGTGTATGTATGTATGTATATATGTGCACAATACATATAAATACATGATATATAGAGAGATACATATATAAATGGCAAGAAAATAGTCAAGAAGTTGAAATAAAAATAGTTCAAATCTGAAACAATACCTCTTCTTGCAAATGGCACATTCTGACACAGACTATCATGAAGATCACATGCCTATGCAGACACATTAGCAGGGCTAACCAATAAGATTAGCAAAGTTTCAGTAAATAAAAGCCAACAGACATTCTTTTCACTAACAATGAACATCCCAGAAAGAAAAGTAAGAAAACAGTTCCATTTACTATAACATCTGGAATAAAAGAAATTTAAATAAAATAATTAGTAATGATTTTAGCAGAGGTAAAACTTTGGAAACAGAAAACTATACAATTGCTGCAATAAACTAAAGACAACATAGATGGATAGATGGGTAGATGGATGGATAGATGGATGGGTGGATAGATGGATAGGGGATGGATAGACAGATAGAAAGGCTGTTTACAGATTAAAAGATTAATAATGTTGCCATGGTTCTTTAGTTTCTTTTCCTGTTGCTGTAATTAAAATACCCTGGCAGAGAAAGGAGAAGGGGCTCATTCTGGGCCACAGAGGCATCTGCCATCGAGAAGCAGGGGCTGATGAGTGCTTGTGCCCAGATCACTTGCTCCTTTTTATACAGTGCAGGGTCCCAGCCTAGGGATCGGTGCTATCCTCTCTGGGATGGACTCCCATCTTGATTACTAGTCTAGTAAAGATAACCCCTCAGAGGCATGCCCAGAGGGCTTCTCTAGAAGGCAATTCTAGACTCTAGAATCTAAAGCAGCAGTTCTCAACCTGTGGGTTGAGACTCCTTTAGGGGGATCAAATGACACTTTCACAGGGGCCACCTAAGACCACCGAAAAGCACAGATGTTTACTTTATGATTCATAACAGTAGCAAAATTACACTTATGAAGTATCAATGAAAATAACTTTATGGTTGGAGGTCACCACAACATTAGGAATTATATTAAAGGGTCTCAGTGGTAGGAAGGTAAATCACTGGCCTAGAGCCTTCAATCTGATGGTTGAGATTAACCATCTGAGATGGCAATGCTGTAATTCAGATCTGCAGTGACCCCCAAAAGCCTCTGGGGCCCATCATATTGCTATTAGGATGCTGAGGAAACTTACAAGGGTAGATCAAATGGAAAGTTTTGAGTCATGAGGAGAATGTCCTCAAAGAGGTTGTAGGATGCTGGCCATTTCCTATTGCTTTTTCTTTTTACTTCCTGGCCACGAGAATGAAGTTTGTTCCATCATGACCTCCCTGACACAATGTGCTTTCTCCATACAGGTCCAACACTGATCATGGATTGAAACCTCCAAAACTCCAAAACCTCCAGAATACCTTTTGTCTTTTTAAGTCGATTTCTCAAAGTATTTTGTTACAGTAATAGAATGCCAACTAGCACAGGGAATATGCTGTGAAGTCAAATAAGATACAAGAACGCCATTAAGTATCTTCAGGAGTTGAAATGTGATCTTAATGAAGTAGAGTGGACTCAATTCTGCAGTTTTTACTGAGGGTCATGTTGGCCTGAGAAAAGGGCTGATAGATGGAAGACCAACAACTCCAATCCAGCTAAGAAATGCAGATGTCATCCTAGATGCTCTGGGGACATCCTATAAGTGTTAAATGATTTACAAAGGAATAGATAAAAAGGCAGAGGATGGGACAGTGGGCTTTAGGTCTTATTCCACAGAGGGAGGCCATGTGGCCAAGGATGTCCTTAACCCAGATACACAGGTTTAAATGCATGGGAACAGGGAGGCACAGTAACTCTCACCCTTGTCTCTTCCCTAAGATTCTTGTATGGAATGGCTCACCAGAAAAGATTCAGTTAAAAGTGCTAGGTGGACTGGGATGTGGCTCAGTTGGTAGAGTGCTTGCCTAGCATGCAGGAGGCCCTGGGTTCTTTCCCTAGCATCACATAAACTTGCATCGTTTTGCATGCCTGAACTTCCAGTACTCATCTGGAAGTCAGGAAGTCAAAAGTTCAAAGTCACTCTTGACCACATAGAGAGTTCAAAGCTGGGCTGAGCTACATGAGACCCTGTCAATAAAATTAAAAAGCTAGGGACTGCTCTGACAGCTTGGGTTGTCACCACCAAGAACTTCATGTACCTGGCGCTCTTGCTCTCTCTCTCTCTTGCTCTCTCTCTCTCTCTCTCTCTCTCTCTCTCTCTCTCTCTCTCTCTCTCTCTCTCCATCCCTCCCCCTCCTCGTCCTCCTCTTCTTCTGTTTTTTTGTTTTTTTTTTTTTTTTTTTTTTTTTGTTGTTGTTTTTTTTGTTTTTGAGACAAGGTCTACATAGCTTTGGCTGGGCATGAACTCACAGAGATCCACATGCCTGTGGCTGCCAAGTGCCCGTCCTCTCTAATTTTCCTAGCCACTCAAATATTTCCTGGGAATGTCTCACCTCTGTCTTGTGCTAACTTTTTACCTACAGATAATCACTAGCTCTGGGATATGGAAGAGATGGTTCCTCCTCTCTGAGGGAAACAAGATCTTGCTAATGGCTAAGCCTTTCCAACACTAGAGCCTTTGACAGCTCTCTCATAGGTTTGCCAAGCTCTCTGTGCAGGTGTCTGGTGTGTGTGCAAGCAGGGTGCTGGCTATGAGGTCAGGCTTGGGCTGGAATCTCCTGTCAGCTTTGTGTGTGTGTGTGTGTGTGTGTGTGTTAGAGATGGGGTTTCCACATGTCCTGAAATTCACTCTGTAGACCAGACTGGCCTCAAACTCACAGAGATCCACCTGCCTCTGCCTCCCAAGTGCTGGGATAAAAGGTGAATGCCACCGCCATGCCCAACACTCACGGTCAGCTACTGATCAGAAAGACAAACTTTGTCTCTTTGTAAAAGATGGAGATTCAAAAGGCCCACCTCACAGGGAAAAATACATGTTGTCCTATAATGTAGTCTATTGGAAAAATTCAGACAACAGAGGCTTCCATATCTACCCTCTGTCCTTCCTCTAAGGAAGTACCTTGGGCAAACATTTCCACACTGGAGACTTCACTTCCCTTTTCAAAAATTTAGGGATGGGCTGGCAAGATGTCTGGGTGAGTAAAGATACTGCCAAGCTCAGCAACCTGACTACCACCAGAACCCACATAGCAAGAAGAGAACAGACTCCCACAAACTGTCCTCGGCTTTCCATACGTAGTGTGGTGTGTGCCCCTCCCCAAATAAACAATACGTAAATGTTAAAAAGGGGGGGGGGGATAGTCTAAGAACTGAATAATACATGGAAACTAAAATTTTAAATTAACAAGAATTTAGAACTGAGCCCAGGTGGTAGAGCGAAAACCCCAGTTTTACAAACTGTTAGCAGCTGCTAATTAGCAGCTTGGCCTGTGTGTTTATTGTGTTTACATTTAATTTTTCAGTAAAGGTTTGTAAAGAGAAACACAATGTATTCATGACATCATCTTCCAAGAATCACTGTTCCGCTAGACTCAGATGAAAAAGATAACTATTTGTTTTTATAACTCCGGTTCTTCTGTTATCTCCTTTGTCTTGCTCCTACAGAGCCTTGGCCCCTCCTACTCTCACATCATTGGCCAGTTTGGATGGGAGACAAGATTGCTAGTGGGTAAGTCTGCCCAGAGAAGAAAGAAGAAAATGAACGGAACACTATGCTCTCTTCTTCCTCCTCTTCATCCTCCTCCCCATTCCCTCCTCTTTCTCCTCTTCCCCCTCCTCCTCCTCACCCCCCCTTCCTTTCTTTTTAAAGACGGGCGTCTCATGTAGCCCAAGCTGGCCTCAAACTCACTGTATGACTTTGGACCTTTGACCCTCCTCCTCCTTCACCTGTTAAATGTTGGGATAATAGTTACAAGCCACTATGCCTGGTTTTACATACTGCTGAGGATTAATCCCAGGGCTCCTACCTGCTAGGCAACTCTACCAAGTGAGTTACACCCCTAGGCCCTGCCATGTCATCCTAATTCTTATAAGTAAAGGCGTGTGTCCTTGCTGTGGTGGTTTTAAAGCACATTTACAAGAGAGCTCTATCACCAAGTTGCACCTCAGACGACTGAACACCTCTACCACCTGACCCAGCCTGTTACAAAGATATCTTAGGATGATGATGCTCAGCCCTGATTTTGAGGCTATATGAATTAATACATTTTGATGAAACTATTTTTTAACAAACAAACAAAAACCAATATCTAATGACTTCTAGGATAAAGTGGGTATTTTTATACATAGCTTACTTTAATTAGAATAAATTGTTGGAAAAGCATTGTGGCAAATACACATGAAGCTTATAAATGTGTCCACTCTTTAGGGTAAGAATTCTCTTCCTGGGAGTCTTTTGGGGGGAGCAGGAGGGGAGCCCCCAGAGCAGATGCACTTGTAAAGGAGCTTAGCACAGCTATGTTACAATAGTGAGAATGTGGGTTAATAACGTGAGCTGTCACAGAAACTATGAAGCTCAAGAGTGGTTGTCCATAGTGTGGGGCCAAAGCATGCATGCAGTCTTATCAAAGTTATGTGCAAATAATAGAGCAAAATAGGAAAATTTCAAAATGCACAAAAAGCCCTGAAGGGAACTTTGGCGAATTTTGGCAGGGACAGGCTTTTTGTGGTAAGAACCTGAATATGGCTCTTCTTTCTTTCCGAAAGTCATGGTGCTTCCAAGTCTTTCCTCAAGACTGTGCTGTGCAGCTTTTCTAAAGATGAAACTATTAATAAAAATAATAACCATTCTTTTTTTAAAAAAAAAGTGTGTGTGTGTCTATGTGTGTGTGTACACACACATGCACGCTCTAGCTTGAATGTGCATGTGTGTGTTTGTGTGTGCCCAGTCACCTCTGAGGAGGTCAGGGGACAATTTGCAGCGGTCAGTTCTCTCCTTCCACCATGTATGACCTGAGGATCAAACTCCTGTCCGGCTTGGTGTCCAGCACCTTTTACCCACTAAGCCATCGTCTCGTGGGCCTAATAACCATATTTTAAAGAGGGAAGTAAACATAGTAAGGCCACATGGGATGCTGGGTCTGGGAGAGCACCCTGAATATGATGAATTGGAACACACAGTGGATCATTCTAATTCCAGAAGAAAGATGGGCGGGCTGGCTGGGAAGGAGCTTGTGGCACTCTCTTCACAAGCGTGCTGGATTTCCATAGGGCCTAAAAACAACCAGAGAGCAGGAGTCCCTCTCCCAGGGACAATGTGTGCAATGTTGACTCACCTCTAGTGTCACGGGAACTATCCATATGCAGGAAAATGGAACACACTCATTCATCAGTGAGACTTCAAGCCTACACACACAGCTGTGACAAGAACTTTTCACAAAAGCAACCCCTGCCTCTCCTCCCGCCCCCAACTCTCCTCTCTCCTACTCACACAGAGAATACCGCTTAGGAATAGAATTGATTGGAATGAAAGAAAAAAAGACTAGTCTATCTTTTGTTATAAGCAAAGCCTTCCAGCTGTCCGAAGAGTTTTAAGCAGGGTAATGTCTTCATGTGTTAGAGACAGGGAATGTTCTCAAAATCCCCGCAGGCACTCCTCCTGTGATGTGGCATGTTTGCTTTGCGGGTTTCGGGCATATTTGCTGACGTCAGCTACCCATCAAAGTTTAAAATAATAATAGTCAAAAGGAAAACAGCTCCTTTCGGCCAGGCAGTCGTGCTCTGCCAACTTCTATGTTCTTTCTGAGTTAATAAACGTCCAAGAACCACCTCCCCTACAACCCTAGGGGGAAGAAAAAAAAAAGCATGATAATTTAAAAAACCACCAGGTCAGCCCATTGCCAGCATAAACCATTCAGACAGGTGGCATTTGTCACACTCTAATGAGGATTTTACCTCTGCCTCAAAAGGAAGGCTGTCATTAAGCTTTGTGTTTACCGAATCAAATGATCGTCTGGGGAACGGGGAGGTTCTTTTGGAGGAGTTTCTTTTGGCCCCTTCTTCTTTTGAATGATGCCACAGGACCAAGAGTGTGTGGATGTTTTCTGCATCAGAGGAACCTAAGCAACAGCCACATAACTATGCCAAATGGGAAACAAAGGCTTTCAAAAAGTAGCACGTAAGAAAACTGCCTTTTCACTTTGATTGTACTTGAATATTTGAGAATGGTCTCGTGTGTTTTTATTCCACGGCAGCATCAGTATGGGGACAGTCTATGAAAAGGGGACATCCCAATAGTGAACTGAGGAGCTCAGGAGGACATGCTCCCGTTGGGGACACTAAGGCAGGTGATCTCAGAAGGGAAGAAACAGCTACAAATCCCAAGCTTCTGAACTTATCTTTGCATGTCGTTGTGGGGATGGCAGCCAGCCCCTCACTAGTTCAGTGGATACCAGCCTTCTGTACCTCATTGGCAACACACACACACACCATTGTTAATACTTCCTCTGGACAGATTAGATCCACATTCCTCAGAAAGTACTGGGCTCCACAGGGAAATGAACTAGTAGGCTCACTGGCCCAACAGCTAACTACAACTGATAAGTTTAAATTGAAATACCTGGAACAATTACACTGCGGGCCCCCCCCCCCCCCAGCACTACCACCAGCTACTGGAGACGATGTCACCACTGCCACACGCAGAGGGATGTGACCAGGCAGGAGCAACTTAAATTCTTAACTCAGTTTCATGTGCTTTCTCATAGCACATGGCTCTGTGCTATGGTTGATCTATTTGTTTACCCACAGTGGCCTATCAGATTGCTCCCCCACCCCACCCCCCACCTTGGGGCCTTAGCTAGTAAACCCTGCTGTTTGCACTTGAAGTTAATTGGCACTTGCAGTTTACTTGAACCAGAACCTTATCTCCAACCAAAGATACTGAAGTTAGACTTGAGTCTGGGTAAAATTCATGAAGAACATAGTTGGTTTTAATCAGGGAGCTGTATTTAGCAGCTAAACACTATGCAAAGATCCTTGCTTCCAGGTTGTAGCTGACACCAGACTGTCCTTTGAAAACAGCAAAGTAGGCTGCACTGCGTTCTGCAACTTCCCTTTTTAAACTATAATTGAGCCAATGAACAGCAACTCTGCCTTTGCAGAAACACACCCCAAAGAGCCAGATTACATTTTTACCCTGGATTGTGTATGCTAGGATTTTATAACTAAAAGTGCTATGTTTGGGGTGAAGGTAGGGGGCCTTTAACACAATGTATTTAGTAGGGAGAAGCCTTAGATCTCAGTGCAGTTTGGCCTTTGACAGAAATAAAAGGCAAATGATTTAGCAGATGGGTAATTCCCGAACCTGAAGAAATGTAAACAACCAGGACTTTGATGCCTATGGGTTTTATCAAAGATGTTAAGCAAGGCAGAGACCAACACTGGTGCGTCCTCTTTGGCTAGTTTGAACACGTTTCCAGTCACAATTAACATTCAAGGAATTTCCTTTCCATCCAAGTGTTTTCTTTTAGCAGCACTTTATGCCTCAGACCACAATTCTAGCTGTCATCGGTCCTTCCCATACTCAGGAGTGGTAAAAATGTCCCGTAATGTTTTTCTTTTCTCTTGTTTTGAAAATGGGCTTGGACCTCGTCACTTACCTAATGTATTTTTAAAAACAGGGAGGGGTTCTCATCTCCTGACTCCTTTTCCCTCTAAAGCTTAGGAAGTTCAGGGCTTCCTTGTTCAGGACTCTCCTTCACACTCATTCTCTAGACCCATCCGTGGGAACTCCGAGCTCACCCCCAGAACTCACTTCATGTCCCTGAGCAGGCCAAGCAAGTGCATGCTGCAAGCGTCTAAGCTCACTTTGTACTACTTCTACACAAGGGATTCGCACACTGGGGGCACCGAGTCTGAGTCTTGGCTATGCATGGAGCTCAGCCCAGTATCTGAGTCCTCATCGTTGCCGGGGCAACTCTTAGCCAGTCCCCGGGCCTGGTCTACCCACATTTCTGCACAGGTCTGAGGTTGAGGTTCGCGAGAGGGTCCGCCTGAACCCAGAGCCCCATCATGCACCACCGTCTGCTCAAAAGTGCGCAAACTCTGGAGAAGGCCTTGAAGCTCGCGCTCCTTAATGTCCCTCTGCTGCTGGCTGTAATCCAAGTCCGCCTTGACGGCCTCCAGGTCCGTGCTGAGCCTCAGCCCGATGTAAAGGCTGGTGCTGAGCTGCGTCCTGACCCGCTCCTGCTCCAGCAGCAGCTCGCCCTCCGGACCGCCATCGGGCTCCGGGCACTCTTCTCGAGCTGCCAGCTCCTCATTGCGCCGCTGCATCCAGCGCTGGTTCAGTTCCTCCTGGATCTCGGCGGACAAGCGCTCCAGCAACTCCTCCTGCTGGGCGCGCTCCTCCTGTAGCCGTACCAGGTCGTCACAACGCCGGGCCAGCTCCTCCAGCGCTGCCGCCTGCGCCTCGCCGTCCAGGGGTGCCGCCGCCTCTGTCCTCTTCTCCTCCAGTGTCGCATCCTCCTGCTCCTCTTCAGGAGTTGGCCCGTCCAGGTCGATGCCAGCCCCCACGAGATAGGTATCCTGCACGTAGTTGACTCCGTGCCTCCGCATGCGGTCTAGGTGCACCTTGGCCTCGTAGCGGTCTATCTCGCGGTCCAGCTCCCGGAGCCGCTGCACCTGCTGGCGGATCGTATGGTCCTGCGACAGCACAAGATGTACCAGCGTCTCCATGCGCTCTACCGACGCGCTCTCGTGGGTCCTAGGAGACGACGAGCAGGACGAGGCGGTGGACGACGACGTGGACGAACAAGGTGAGGACGGCTGCTGCTGGCGCCTCCGGTTGAGCTTGGCCAGCTTGCGGAAGGCCTTACGTACCACCCGCCGCTGCTTCTCCTGGGTCAAGGCCAGGTTGGGCCGCGCCGGGGTTCCCCGGGCCAAGCAGGGGCGCTCGCGGCTGAGCACTACCCGCGCCTCCGCGCTTCGCGGCCCGGCGTTGGGCAGCGACGCCTCGCTGCGCACCAGCACGAAGCGCACATTCTCCTGCTCGTCACCCCAAGCAGTCCAGAGGCGCAAGATCCGCGTTTTGTTGGGCAGGATGCGCTCAAATCCGCGCCACTTCTCCACGATGCAATAGCACTGCGGGGGACCACATAGCATGCCCGGGGGCATCGCGTCGTCGTCATCCTCGTCGTTTTCGTCCGGGGGCTCCGGCAGCTCCAACTGGCCGGAAGGGTCCTCCGTCAACCCCCGTCGCTGGCCCCGCCGCTGCCTGCAGCGCCGCCGGCAGCCGTCCTCCAAAAGCACCCGCACCACGTCCGAGCAGGTGGTACGGCGGGAGAGGCCAGACACCAGCTTCTCCTCCTGGCAGATCCACACCGATATCTTCTTCTCCGAAGGATCCATGGCGCAACCGGGACGTGAGGAGCAAGTCCGGCTAGGTGCTATCAGGGCGGCAGGGACAGCGCGGGCAACCTGGCAGCTCCCGAACTGAAGTAGAATCCGTGACCGGGTCTCCGGCTCCACTAGCCTTTCTCCCGGACTGTGTACTGAAATCCGGCAGCGACCGCTTTCGTCTCGGACGGCAGACTCTCCCAAAGCTGCACGCCGGGGCTCGGGTTCCAGCGGCTCTGGTTCTGCCCGCCTTGCCCGAGGCCTCCGGGTTTTGCTCCTCCCCACCTGGCTCCACCTCTTCCCGCCCCCAGCGCCCTGAGCCGCCGCTCAGAGCACCGCAGGCGCAGCGCCCAGAGTCGCCCCTCCCAGCCCTGCCGCTGGGTCTGCCCCTGGCTCGAGTTACTGGCGTCCAATTCCCAGTTTTCTCCACTCAGAGCTAAGAAGGACTCTGGGACCTCTCTGCTACAAGGCCTGGAGCCCGCACCTCACCAAGCATCAGCTCTGAGCCTCCCCGGGCTCGGCTACTCCTTGCCTTGCGTCTAGACTTGGTTGGAAACACCTTAACCCTGACTTCCTCCTTTTCCAGCGTCCCCAGATGTGCGTGGTCTTGTACCCTCTATGCACTTTTCACAGGCGGGGAAACTGAGGCACCCAACAGTTTCTAGAAGAGACATTGCAATCCACTACTTGACCAGCTCAGATTTGTAAGCGCTGCCTCTAAACCTTCCAGGTTTCCTCAACCACAGTGAGGTCCATGATCAGATATGCAATGATCTAAAGGTGGTACCCAATTCCCCATAGGTTCTGTAGGTTCCTACCTTGCCTCTCCACTTCCCACAGCCTTCTTGACAGAAAAGTCAGGGCCAAAGCTAAATTGATCACCAGTCCTGATTCCAAAGGGGAAACTGAGGCAGTTACTGTGACTGTTTCTGCTGTTCCCTGGCATCTAAATGTGGTCTGGAAATGATGAGAATCAAGTATCAGAACACAAGAAATTCAAAGCCACTCAAATCGAAGCTTAAAGCCCTCTCAGTGAAATGCTTGCCCTGAGCTTGTTCTGGGAAGCCCGGATCTGACAGCTCACTCACTCCCCTGCCTCAAGACCTTGGATGTCTCATTATTTCTTGTAAAGTGCTTTGGTCCATTGAATGACTCTTTCCTGGAACATTTGCTGAGTTCCCACTGTCCCCTAAGTCCAGTGCAAGTGATGTGATGATGAGCAAGCCTCCTGGCCTGCCAGCAGCTCACCATAGCTCAAGAGACATTTCCAACATGGGGCCTTGTGTTTCTGACTAGGGAAGTCACCATGCAGTAAGAAATCATGCGTGGACGCTGCACACCAGCCTAGACCCCGTCTGCAAGAGTCTGCAAAGGCTTCCCATCAAGGGTACCATCTGAGGCAAGACAAAAAAAGAACCGTTCGGAACTGCCAAAGGTCTAAGAGATGGGGTACCTGGCAGGCAGAAGGAATCTGATGCGCAAACTCAAAAGAATCAAGAGAGCATGGCAGTCACTGGGCCACCACAAAGTTATATGAAGAAGAATCTGCCAAGGATAAGCTAAAAGGACCAGGTCAGGAAATGTTCTTAATTCCATGCGTACGCTTTTAAATGTATCAGAAGCATAGTCAGACACTGGAGGTTTACACTGGATACTTTTACTTACCATGCCTTAGGAAAAATATGTAATACCTCTGAATCTTATCTGTAAAGTGGTGATAATTTAAAAAGTAACTGCTATAAGGATTAAATGTCAGGTCCTGGTAAGTGTATAGCAAAAGTTTTTATTGAAAGGTTAAAAAGCTAGGAGGTATGAGTTTTTAACTGCTATAAAATGGATTGCCATGCAGTTAGTAGCTGAAAGCAACACCCACACCTAATCACACTCTTCTGAGGCCTCAGGTTGTACTTGTCTTGACTGCATAGAGTGTCCCAGGCTAGAGGTAGTGTGCTTCTGCTGGTAGAGTTTGGGATGGAGAGGAACTCCACTTCAAACCCATTCGGATGTGTTTCCAGACACCACTTCCCTTCCATGGTGACACTGAAGTCTCCATCTTCTTGGTGGCCTTCATCAGAACCTCTCTCAGCCTCTTATGGATTCTTCCCATGTGTAAGTGCCCATTTAAAGCAGTAATGGCAGGTCAGAACCACCCAGTCCTCTTGGCATCTAATCATCCTGGCATCATCCTTTGCTAACACTAAGAGAAAACTCTGCTTGTAAAAGGCTTCATCAGGCAGACCCACCTGGAGAAACTGTATTAAGGTCAGCTGATTAGTCACTGCACTGGCTAGATTTATGTCAACTTGACACAGGATAAAGTCATCAGAGAGGAGGGAATTCAATTGAGAGAAAACATCTCCATAAGATTGGATTGTAGGAGGCTTATAGGGCATTTTCTTAATTTGCGATTGGTGGGGGAGGACCTGGCCCATTGTGGGTGGGGGGGCATTCCTCAGCAGGAGGTCCTGGGTTCTGTAAGAAGCAGGTTGAGTGGACCATGGGGAGTAGACAAGCAGCACTCCTTCATGGCCTCTGCATCAGCTGCCCCCTCCAGGTTGCTGCCTGGCTTGAGTTCCTGCCCTCAATGGTTTTGGTGGAGATTTTAATATGGAACTGTGAGTGATATAAACTTTTTTCTTCCCAAGTTCCTTTTTCATGGTTTTTCATCACAGCAATAGAAACCTTAAAACAGTCACCATAACTATATCTGCACAATCACCTTGATTGTGTGATGTCACAGTCACCAGAGCAATGACCAGAGTGGAGGAAGTAGAGAACTATGAGGCCAGCTTGAGACACTTCCCACTGTAGGGCTTAATAACAGGCCAGACCTTCACTTTTGAACCATCATACTGTATGGGGACCATGGGGCCAGGAGGAGTGGAGTGACGGGCTAGAAGGCCCTTAAAATCTCACTCAGCCCAGTGGTGGTAGTGCATGACTTTAATCCCAGAGCTTGGGAGGCAGAGGCAGAGGCAGAGAGAGAGAGAGAGAGAGAGAGAGAGAGAGGCAGAAGCAGATGGATCTTTGTGAGTTCAAGGCTAGCCTGGTCAACAGAGAAACTCTGTTTCAAAAACAATCCCACTCACGAAAAGAAGAGATATTGGGTTCTATTGCCTCTAGAAAAAGAAGGAGATATGTGCATGGTCATGTAGCAGTATTTTAAAGTATAGGATCTAGAGGTCATCCCAACTACATTTGCATTGAGGATAAATCTGTCCTCTCACTCAGCAGTAGTGGATATCGGGAGTAAAGGGCTCCGATCCACTAAGCGGGCAAGCAGGCAATGGTTCTAGAAGCAACAGACTCCAGCTGAGCACCTTCTAACTCAATTTTCTTCTGATGCTGCCGCTGTCTTTCTTGAGAGATGGCAGGTGGAGAGCTCAGTCCCTAAGACTGCCTTCTACCCTACCTCAGACAACAGCTACAAAGCCCAGGCTTGAACTGAGGGTCAGATGGAGGGGCGCAGGGCAAGATGGAGGGGGAGGGGGAGGAGGAAGAGGAAGAGGAGGAGGGGGAGGAGGAAGAGGAGGAGGAGGAGGAGGAGGAGGAGGAAGAGAGTGCTTCCGTGCCACCCTCCAGGGACCTCCATCTATTCAGTTGTCCAAAGTTCTCCACCCTGATCATTTGGGGAAGTCCTGTCATTGGAGAGGCAGTATGGATGAAGGCATTGGCCATTGACGCCCAACTGAACCTTCAGTTTTTCTTCCCTCAAAGGAGGCTGAGGACCGGGAATTAGGACTGCAGCCCTCTGAGTGACTGGCTGCTCTCTCCCACCCAGTATCCATTCTAGAGGCGTCCCAAAGCATCATCAGTCCTGTGCTTGCAAAGGCTTCCCAAAACCAAAAAGTTGGTCTGTCACTGTCATTACTCTGGAGCTGCTGTCAAGAACCAAGGACAAAAGAACAAATGTCTGTCCCCCAAAAATGCCCTTTCTGTTCTAAACCATTTATGAAATTGCAAAAACTACAATGGCTTAAAGCCAGGAGCTGGTAAGCAAGAAGAAGTATGTGCAGTCACGAACTGAATAATGACATTCCTGCCAAGGACAGACCACATGTAGGGTAGTGGTCCCATAAGAGCAGAATGGAGGAGCTCAAAGATTCCTGTTGCCTAGGGAGCTGTAGCCATCACACCATACACTGTGTGGGTCACATGTCGATGTAAACAAGTCTGCCGGGCTGCCAGCACTATAAAAGCAAACCACGTGCAGTTACTACACAATAATGGAAATTAAGAACTGTGTTTGCTTTGCATTTATGGTTTGTGTTCTTAGTATACTGCACTCTTGGTTGTTATTTTAGAGTGAACTTGTACTTAAAAAAACACACACACACACACAGTTGGCTACAGAACAGCACACTGCCCTGTGCAGGCAGCAGCTCAGACAGCTGTTCACCATATCACTCCACTGCAGGGCTTTTGTCTATGTTTGAATTTTTATCTCGTGTGGTTTTGTCTCTCACGACCCAAGCAGCCATAGGGTGTGCATGTATGTGAGTGTGTGTGTGTGTCTATGTGTGTCATCAGCTATACTATCTAGGTTTATGTCCATATACTCTGCAATGTTTGCAAAATGACAGACTCACGAGTTACTGCATTTCTCAGAATGTACCCCTTCATCCTGTTGTTGAGCAATGTAAAACCATATGTCATATGGACTGGAGAGATGACTCAGTACTTAAGACTGCTTACTACTATAGTCCAGAACCAGAGTTTGGTCCCCAGCACCCACATAGTGGCTCAAAACACCTCTAACTCCAGTTTCAGAAAATCTGACCATAACATCACAATAGCCAGAGGTTTTGTAAGCTCCTATCTTCAGATCTGGGTAAAGATGAGAAGAACATTGTAGAGTTGGCATTGTATAGAACAAAGCAATAATATATAGTATATAAAATACCTATGTCCAAGTTAATCATTATCAACCTCACTGGGTTTGGAATCACCTAAAAGACACACCTCTTACATATCTGTGAGGGCGCTGCCAATGAGTAACTGAGGGGGAAAGACCCAACTGGATATGGGCAGCACCATCCTACAGGCTAGGGTCCCAAAGTAAAAGGCACCTAAGAAGCACTAAATAAAGCACAATGCATAGAGGTACACAAGGGCAATTGCTGTTCTTGTAGCAAATTAATAGAGACCCACCCACTAAGGGGTAACTCCACAGACAAGAAGCCTCCCCTGGTTCTGAAGGTTTGCAGCAATTGAATCTGGTAGATTTATTTGTCTAGGCAGCAATGAGTCTTCAACGTGCGTTGGCCAGTACAAAATGCCAGCTTCAGAAGGATTTATCTGAGAGGATCTTGCTTATATTTTAAAGGACATACATAGAACACATATGCACATAAAATTCCTCTCTGTGTTTTTCAGGAGTCCGGACACCTGTACAGGCATGCATAGAAAGTGGTCCTAATGAACACTGAGTTCAAAGCAATGACTCCCTGCAGAGGGAGTGTTAAATTTAACCTATGTCATAATGATTTTTATATGGAGTTAGTCATCTATTAACTATTTAGTCACGACGAACAACTTTTACTTGTTTGTTTACTTGCTTGTTTGATTGATTGATTGGTTGGTTGATTGAGGCAGGCTCTAACTCTATTGCCCAGGATGGCCTTGAATTCAAGGTGAGCCTCCTGCCTCAGCATCCCAAGTGCTATCATACACATCTCTGTAATGTGTAACTCTCAAAAGTGAAGATGCTAGACTTGGGATCACTACCCACTGCCTGTTCTCCTTTATGCCTTTCCCTTACCAGCCTGTGTCTCCTTTCTGTGGTCTCAGCCACTACACAGCTATGTCTGCTCCCTGCTCCCTGCAGGGCATTATGTAGCTTCTGACTTATGAGAATGCTTGTGAGACTAATACTTCTGGCAGAGGGATGGAAGGCACCATGAGCCCCACAGTGTGTGCTTTACAGAGCTCTCTGCTCCTCTCTCTCTGGGGACACTTTCCAAATACATCTCAGCTCTCAGAGAGGTGGCCTTCGTCCGATTCCCACGTTGGCTCGCAAAGGTGGCAGGTCATTTGAGCCTGTGGGAGTTTTTTCAGTCTTTTACCTTCCTAAGACCTATGAGAGGTAAGGCATAGCTCTCTTACCATGAGAAAACTGGGGCCAGAGAGGAGGCGTTGGCGAGTTTCCCAGCTCACACAGCCCTGAGGAAGGTGGCATTTCTCAGGAACTTTCTACCTTTCCAGTCTGTCAGTCAAGGTTCACAGCAGCCCGGAACACCCCAAACAGGAACTTCCGACATTAATTATGTTGAACCACACAAAAAACGTGACTAGATTTTATTGACTCAATCGGTTTCTTGTAATGATTAGCTCCAGAAAATAATTTGGCAAACCGTGTTTACAGAAACTTGTGGCGCCTCTCAGACTTGGTGGAGGAAGCTGTGCACTGCCGCTCTTGTGCACCTTATGAACAACCCTTATCTGACTCAACTGAGCCCACGGCTGGGGCAGAAATTCTGAGTTATTATTCCAGGGACATATGGCTTCTTAAAGTGAGGGGAAACCTGGCATGGGGCTTTTTAAATTGCAGCCAGCTGGGCTTTACTAACAGGAATCCCTGTCTGTAAACCCAGGAATCTGTCTTCTCTGGTGGTTATTTTTTATTAAAGTCAAGATTAATTTTAAAATGTATTATTATCATTATTATTAAGATGAGTGTGTATGGGAGGGGGCACACACATACCACGGCACACATGTGGAGGTCAGAGGAAGCTTTGGGAATCTGTTCTTGCCTTCTACAGTGGATTCCAGGGACCGCACTCAGGTAGTCAGGCTTGCTTGCTTTGACCTAAGGAGCCACCGTCTGGCCTTCCCACATGACTCTTGCGTACACTCAACTCTGACTGGGATGTATGGGGATCTGAGAGCTCTTCATGAGAACTTCACATGAGAATGTGCTTCGGCCATTCTACTCCCACAGATGACAATGATGTACATCTTACACAAGAAAATGGCAGGAACATATGACAGGTTAGAAACAACACCTCAGGCAGGAAGGAGAAGCCAGAGCACAGGCAGGAGGAGAAACTGCTCACCCGTTCTCCTCTTGAGACTGATGAATCGTTGGTGGGAGTCTGGGCTACATTGCTATGAGAACATAGCGTTGCTTAGGTAAGGGACTCTAAAGCAATAGACACTCCAGGTATGGGAAAGACATTCTGTAAATGAGTAAGCATGTCTTTGTTCCAAGCAAAGGAGCCTGGCATCTGAGAGACCTCCTGGGAATTCATAGTACATACAGAATGGAGCTGTCACCTATTCAAGACTGATGACATCACCCTCTCGGACTATGTCAAAAGGGGTTTTGTCTGATTAATTTTCATTATCTGTTGTTACTCAGTAATGAAAGGTGATACTATTAATGAGTGTGTGAACGAGACAGTGTCTTCAGTGCCATAGCTGAGCCATTCCCAGCTTTGTCAGGGTAGAATAGCTCTGACCTAAAGAGTGCCCTTTCTCCATTGTAGGGAACACTACTCTTTCTCTCCAAGTGTCCCCAACACCAACTTACTGTGTGTCAGCTGCTCACTTCTCAGAACACAGCATGAAGCCTGTGCTTGAGTTTCTGCTATTCTGTGTGTGCAGAATGCTAGCTTTCTTTCCGCAGTGAAGTTGATTGAGTCAAGAGGCGTTTCAATACCGTATTGATTGGCTTGGAAATGTGGTTCTTTTAGGAGCTGGTACGAACTGCAGGGACTCGGGAATCCATTTAAGGAATATTGTGTTGAAGGAATTAAATCGGACTGAGCAGAGCAAATTACCCTTAAATGCTGAAACCATCATCACAAGATGTTCTGATTTTCTCCACTGAGGAAGACATGGAGATATCTTTCAATTGTCATCACATCCATCCGTCTAGAAGAGGAAGGAGGCTGTGGGCCAGATAAGGGAACTAGGTTACATCTGGCATCCTGGTGTACTTTTCTCTGCCTGCTGAAGAAGCTTCTCTTTGTTTCATTCCTGAAGTGCAGCGTTGTTTTCTTGGGCTGTGCTCTGGGTTAAACCTGGGTTAGACTATGGATCTCTTACACTTGATCCTGTGATTGGGAGACCCACACAAATGCAAGCCCAGGACACAATCGGACCCCTATTAGCTGAAACCTCCATGAATAGCACAGAAGCTACTTGATCTTACATAAGTCTTGTGCGGTGGCTTTCTCTTTTGCGGCAGTTAGATTTCAAGATGAAATCAGATGGATTTATCAGCCTGTGGGTGTTTGCTGCTTTAGAATATACCTTTTAAGAATTTAGCAAAAACTATGTATGCTTTAAAATGTACTTCCTCCATAGGATGTAACAATACTCCCTGAATAGGCACATACCCCAAAGGACTGAGAGCAGGACCTCAGAAATGTTCACAATCGGTTTCATCATCCACAATACCAAAAATAGAAGCAACTTTGGGGTCCATTGATTGACTGATGGGTGAATTCCTTGTGATATATATACATAATGAGTTACAAGGTTTAGGAACCTTGAGAACATAATGCCAAGCAAAGCAAGGCAGTTATAGAAAAGACAGACTCAACACTACTTATACAAGGTGCCCAGAGCGATCAGGTTCATAGAGCCAGAGAATCCAATGGTGTCGAGGGGCAGAGGGAGGAAATGGGGCGGGGGGGGGGAGGAGCTCTCTTTCACATAGCTTCACTTTTGCATTATGGAGACACTTCTGGAGTCTGACAGTAGTGATGGCTGCACAATATGTATGCATACTCAATGCCACTGAATTTCACATTTAAAATTGGTTGTGATGCTCTGGTGGTTTGAATGAGATGTCCACAATAATGCTGGGCATTTGAATGCCTTGTTTCCTATTGGCAGTGCTGTTTGGGGAGGCTTAGGAAGTGTGGCCTCTTTGGAGGAAGCATGCCACTGGGGGCAGGCTTTGAGAGTTAAAGACTCAGTGTTTCCCTCTCATCTCTGCTGCTTCATGTTTATGGTTCAAGATTCTCCAGCCTTTGTCCTCCAGGGGCTGTCTGCTGCACGCTATCATCGTGGTCTTTCAGCCCTTTGGAAGTGTATGTCAAGTAATAAGCCCTTCCTCTACAAGTTGCCTTGCTTAGTCTTATATCACAGCAATAGGAAAGTAACTGACACAGAGGCTAAATGTTAAGTTATGTATATTTTACTACTTTTGAAAATAATAACAAAGGGCTGAGAGGTAGGTTGGCAATTAGGAAATACTTACTGCTCTTGCAGATGACATGGGTTCAGTTCCCAGCACTCACAGTGGGTGGTTCACAGCCACCCAAAACTCCAGTTCTAGATGTCCTCAAGCACCTGGAGCACACAACACACATAAATTCACACACACACACACACACAATCTTTTAAAAAATAATATATTTTTTCTTTAAAAAAAAAAAAACTTTATGTGCATGGCTGTCTTGTCTGAATGTATGTCTATACAACTTGCTTGTGGTATTGTAGTACACAAAAGCCAGACGAGGGAGTCAGATTTCCTGGAATGGGGTTATACGACTCTTGTGAGCTGCCACGTGGGTGTTGGGAATCAAACCTGGGTCTTCTGCAAGAAGAGCCAGTGCTTTTAACTGATGAACCATCTCTCCAGCCCCAAATAATAGTTAGTAAAGACTTTGTACTATGGTTCTTATTAAAGATCCTTCAACTTTTTCAAGGATGTGTAAAATACTTTTTACCTGACTTTCAAAGTAAGTAACTACTTCATTAACCCCTCCCCTTTCTGTGATACCAAATTCCTGGTCATTTGAGTAAAGTATTTGTCTTCCTTCTCCCTTCACCCCACCTCCCCACAGCTCTGTGTATGAGTGAACGTTGTTAGTCATTGGTGCTGTTTGTGGCTTCTTTGCTCTGGTCTTCATTAGAAACTCAGGTAGGTATGTGCACACATTGTTAAGCTTGATAAATGATGGCTGTGTACCAATTACTCTGCACTAAGGAACCTGTATGTCTCTATGTTAACAAAGCGTATTTTTATCCTTACAAAGATTGATGTTCCTTCCTTCAAAGCTGTCCACAGAATCAGCAGCACGAAGCCTGACGAAGAGCCTAGAAGCTGTGGCCAGGAACACACACCATCCCAGCAGGTATTTGCTGATTAAGCAGTAGTAAAAAAAAAAAAAAAAGTGAGGTGGATTCAAAGGCTCTTCATCCTGTACCCTGGAGCACGAGGTTTCTAAGCCAGTTTTCTGTCTCAGGAGTGACAGGAACCAGAGTTAAGCCTTCATTTTTCAGTCAGCTAGTGAGACTGCACTTGTATGTTTATAGAGTCTGAGTTGTTTAACCGCGAGGTGGCTTCCGAGAACCTCCTTGGGTGATGTCATCACCAGTATTAGGGCATGGGGAGATGACTGACTCGGTGGTTGAGAGCGGCCTGCACGTCTTCCAAAGGATCTGAGTTTGGTTCCCAGCACCCATGTCAGGACACTTCCAATCTCCCGAACCCCCAGATTCAGGGTATCTAATGCCTGTGCCCTCCTTGGGCACCTGCACTCATGTGCACATATTCCCACATAGGCACCCACACATATACATAATTAAAAATAATTTAAAAAATAAATTAGAAGGTGTCGATGTGGACTGTGTTAGGATGTTGACACTTTTTAAAAAAAGATGAGTGTTAAGTGATTTTGTGGACTGTCCTCTGATTTTATCTTGACTGCCTTCTTTGTCCTTCCCCTGAACTATGACCCTCTCTTTTAAAGTGTCTACTGCATCCTGCCACTCAGAAGCCAGCATCTTCATGACACTGTCTCCAGCCTGATGTCCTGAACAGCGTTTTAGTCAGCTGCTCCTCTCCACTGTGGTGTCTGAACTCCTGCTTGGAATCTTGGAAGATTCCAAGCTGAGTCCGGAGTGCATTTTTTTTAATTCCAGAAGTTGTGTGGCAGAGGCAGGAAGAGTGCTAGTTGGAGCCCAGCCAGGGATACATGAGACCCTGTCAAAAACAAAGGTAAAAAGGAAGGGAGGGAGGAAGGAAAGAGAGAAAGAAGAGAAGGAGGGAGGGAGAGAGAGACAAAGATCTGATGAGCCTAGATGAAGCAATGGGGTTTGAAATGTGTCCCTTGATGGGAATTAATACTTAGAAAGCCTTGCTGGGCAATAACATACTCATGGACTCCAGACAATAGCTTAGAATGCTACATAATTAGCATCAGCAGCAAGGAATTAAAACCTGTAGGCCTGCATGAACTGGGGGAAGAAATAACACCTCTGGGCCCGCGAGAGTCAGTCACAGAGCAGCCACCTGACAGGAACCTGGGAGAGAGATGCAGCTGCTGCTAGAGGTACAGACAAGCGGAGAGGAATCTGTAAGGAAATCCTCTGGCCTTCTCCTGTGGCTACCCTTTGGCCTCTAAACAGTGACTCCTTGGCTTCAAAGGAAACAAGATGGCACAGAGCTTCATGATGCTTCCAGGGACTTGCCCTACAGATCTTGGCTTGCCCTTGAGATGGAAAACAGACAGGTTTAGGGACCTGAGCCCTAAACTTATTTCTTTATGAGGAAGGTCTGGTAGAGTTGACATGAATGTCTGTAGAAACAAAGACCTGAAGGAGTTCTGCTACCCCCACTCCCTGTGGCAGACACTGCTTGACTGGCATTCATGACTCTCAGGGTTCCTGGACACCACTGGTAGTGAGTGATCAGCTAGTCCCTTTAATGCTGATCATGTATTAGAAGTAGATTTTGGGGGGAAAAAGTTAAATCTTTAGGTTGGCAGAGTCATTATGGAAAGAGCTGAAATCTCAGAGTCAGAGAGTTTTGGGCTTCCTGGTGTCCACCATGTGAGGCCTTCACACACACCCATGTGTGTGAACAGGGTTGAGGTATATCTAACACTTGGAAGTCAGGACAAGAAAAACAATGGTTTCTGCCTTATTCTCCGTTGGTGCATTCTGCAGAACTCACTACCATGCCATTAGAAAAGGCCCTAGTTGGTGAAGAGGCCAAGCTTCCAGATCAGGCTAGCAAGAATGAAGTCTCTTCCTGAGTCACTTCCTGAGCCACATGAACTTAGGGCTGGGTCCTCTACCTCCCTTCAAGCCTTCAGATGCCTGCAAGTCCTCCTAACGACAGACCTGTAGCCTCATTGCGAACACCCATCGAAAACAGACCTAAGTCCTTGCCTTACAGAACATGGACTGGGAGCCTTAAGCCACTGCATTTAAAGTATTACAATAGTAGGCTTGGGGTTTTAATGTCTTTTTTAAAGTTTCAAAGTTTGCAACCTGGGTCTTGAAGGCTGAGTGAGGCTCGCCTGGAGAGAGGGAAGAGCACAGCCCATACAACCATGGAGGTTGTGCCTCAGCATTTGGACTCGTTGAAATAACAGAAAAGAGCTCTGCAAAGAACACGCTTAGGAAACAGAAGTGGAGCTGAGGGAGCACAGTGTGGGACAGTGTTCGTGTCATCTAAGACGCTGGGACCCTCGGCTACACGCAATGAGGAGCTAGCCCGTGAACAATAACTACGAGGGACCAAAGCCATGACAAAGAGAGATTTTTAATTTTCTATAACTTTTATTAATTCCTTGAGAATTTCACACACGCATACAATGTGTGTTTGTAGCCTATTTACCCAAAGGTAGATTGTTTTTCCCCAATGCGGTATTTTTACTATTCCGGAATTTCACATCACACACACCAAACCAATCACAATCACTTCCCAGTCTTCCCATGCCCACTCCCCTCCCTCGTGACCTCCCCTTCAAAAGAAAAAGAAAAAAAAAAAAAAAACAAAGAAAAACAGAAAAACAAAAAACAGAAAAACAAAAAAGAAAAACAAAGTCCATTTTGTGTTCTCCATATGCTCACTAGAGCATGGTCAATCTCGCAGTGACCAGTCCCTGAGGAAACTGAGTCCTTCTCCACCTGCATCCCTGCAGAAGCCATCAACTGTGGAGAGCTACATTTCAGCATCCGGATCACAAGGTTTAAGAGTTCTCTTTGATGGCTTCCTGTTTGTGCTGTTTCTTTTGGGGTGGGGTGGGGTGTGGTGGGGTGCGGTGGGCTGGAGGTAGGGGTGGTCACCGAAGCCTTCCATGTCCCTCTTTCTCAAGTGTTCATCTGTAGTCATTGCTACCACTGCATCAGGAGCTCCCTTCCCCTTTACAGTCAGTGGAAGCACAGAGCACGGCCTTCTACCTGATTTCTGGTAACAGAGCAAACCACAAATATTCATATGGCCTCCAACACCAGCGCATGCCAAGGACCTCCATTTAGTCTCCAGTGGTAGTACGTCCACAGACATCAACATGACCCTCTGCCAGAGCACAGACCATAGACCAGCACGGCCTCTAGAAGCACGTACTATGGAGGTCTTTCAAGAAGACTGAGTCCAATAAATGGGCCATTCTTCATCTCAAGCATCCTGTTGCTGTTCAGAGCCAGGGTGGCTGGTACAGCTGGACAGTTTGTTTAGGGGCTGAGTCTGAGTGAGCTCCACACTGCTGCACACCGTGCCGCTGACCCTACTGACTAACCTGTTCCTTCATCGGCCGCAGCCTTCTCCCACACCTGTCACAGCTGCACACGCACCGCCCTGCTCCTTCATCTTTCCTGCCTCTCCATCACACATTTATGTGTTGTCGTGGCATTGGAAGCTGTAGTGTGTCTTACAGTATACCTTTTGCTCAAACAGCTTTATTTTCAATTTACGTGAGTCATTGGTCTGGTTCAAGGACTCTGGCTTCTGCTGCCCCATCAACATTGGACCCTCACAAAGACCTGCCATCACCCAGAGTCATGGAGATCCTGCAGCTTTGGATCTGCAGAACCAGCTCCTTCATGTGACCCAGAAGTTCACAGATTGAGTAGATCTGGGATGAGCCAACTCAAAGCCCTGATCTGAGCATGGGTAGTATCTGAACTGGTCAGCCCTGGGCCCACAAGGGGCTAGACCAGCCTTCTAGATTTTCCTTCTTTCTTTCATTCATTTTTTTTCTTACTTCCTTTGTTCCTTTATATAAAATGTAAGCAACAGGGCAGGGTGGTACACATCTCTGTTACCACTATTATTGTTATTTGAAGGCAAGAAAACAAGGAGTTCAAGGTCCTCCTTGGCTACATAGTGAGTTCAAAGCCAGCCTCTGTCTCAATTTTTTTCTTTTACTTAAAAATTAATAAATGATATAATGTCCTGAAGGTGAAAGCCCACCAGAAGTCTGTTGTACTAGTGAGAGAAGCTGAGAGGGTGGATCTGGAAAAGAAGGAGAAGGGGACAAGATAAAACCAAACCAGAGGAAAACAAAACAAAATCCAGTTCAAGAAAAAAAAAGAAAGGAGAATGAGAGACATTCCCCTTCCTGGACAGGGAAGAAAAATCTAAGCTCTTCTCTCTAAGCCTGAAAATATGAAAGAGTTTTGCTTGAGGATGGTCTGTTGAGACCAGGAGGAGAAGGAAGGAGACCACTAAGTTTCCAGGGAGCAGGTAGAGGCTGCCTTGAGTCTCCATCAGCAGTGGGGCTCAGGACTAGGAGCAGGATGCTCTCTCAACTCTCTGGGCTCCAGCAGGATACTGGAGGAAACCCCTGTCTGCCACCAGTGTAACTTCACAGAGTCCTCTCTACTTAAAAACTTTTATGTGGTCCAAGATCCTTTGTCTACACCTCCGGAACAAGCCAGCTGCGGAAGAGATGCCGGTTTTATTGGTGACTGCCTCACCTTGGCCTTGATCATGGCCCAAGCTCTGGTTTTGTTTCTAAAAGGCCACACATGGAGAAACCTTTCCTAAGTCAAAATGGACAAGAAGACAGAAATGTGTCCATGAATGAGCAGGAAAAAAATATCAAAACTTAGAGGAAGAACATGTGTATGCATGTATAAATATGAACCCTCTCAAAGAGGTAAACGGCAGAGATCACAAATTTGGCAAACATGTTCTTGGGCCTTTGAAATATCCCATTGGTTAAAGGCACTTACTGACAAACCTAATTACCTAAGTTCAGTCCTCAAGACCCACATGGTGGAGGGAGAAAACCTTATTGCTGAAGGCTGACCTCTGACTAACACACACACACACACACACACACACACACACACACACACGAAAACATGTATATGTGCCACACACACACACGAAAACATGTATATGTGCCACACACACACACACGAAAACATGAATACATGCCACATAAACTTAAGAAAACATTTTTTAAAGGGCTGAAGAAATAGCTCAGAGGTGAGGAATGCATACTGCTCTCGAAGAAGACCTGAATTTGGTTCCCAGAACCCATGACAGAAGACTCACAACCACCCGTAACTCCAGCTCCAACCATCCGTAACTCTTCTGGCCTCTGCAGGCACTTGCACTTGGGCACGTATTCACACACAGGCACACACACACACACACACACACACACACACACACACACACACACACTTTAAAACTAATAAATCTAGAAGATAGGCATTCCCTCCCATCTTTGATAGCCGTGGCTCACAGAGCTTCTTTGACTGAAAATGTTGACCCCTCCAAGGGTACCTAGAAGCAGAAGGAAGGTCTGGCATCTCTGTAGTCATTCGATGCCAATCTACTGCACTTGAAGACACAGAAATAAGTCATTGTCCTAAACCTGCTCTCACCTTAGATTCTAGGGGCAGCAAACTCTTCACAGGGCCGACCCTCTTCCCCGGAGGAGGACAATTGCCCATGATGGGTGAGACTGCATTCCGGAGCATAAGTGGTGGCCTCTCAAGAACTCCACTGTCCTCTCAAGCAGTGATTTCTTTGGATCACCTTGCAGAACCAGGTAGACTGGCTGGGGAGCGAATGGCAAACAGGAAAGGGCTAGGATACAGGGAGTTGGTAAAAATCAAATGCAAAGGGTATCAAGGCCACGCCCTAATTAAGCACTGGAGCTAGTCAATTCAATTGGAATTTGTAATGTCATCATGATAGAGGGCCACTGTCATCTTACACAGACTCAATCCAGCCATGCTACCGGGCTCACTGAGTTCCTGGAGTCAGAGAACATCCACTGGGCACAACTAAAGGTCCTAGGGAGAAGGAGGGCCACTATAGGCAATGTCCTGGAAACCACAACTTAATGTCAGTGCTGGACAAACCTGAGTTCTCTTTTGCCTCTAATCTCATAAGTACCAGGCCAGAAAGGGAAGGAAGGCAAAGCTGTGGTTCAGAGCCCATCAATTGACTCGGGATTGCATTGATTGGTTTTACAGCACATTGTGGAATACCTTGCTTCAAAGATAGGCGAGCAGGGTTGGAAAGGCAGTTATCCCATAAAGCACTTGTCACACAAGCACAAATAAAACAGAGATGTGTGCTTGTAATCCCAATTCTGGCACCGTGGAGACAGGAGGATCCTTGAGACTTGCTGACCAGCTAGTCTTGCCAAATAGGAGAGTTCTGGTTTCAGCAAGAGACACTGCCTCAAGAAACAAGGTGAGGAGCAATAAAGGAAGTCATCTAACATTGACCTCACTCCTCCACAGGCACACACAATATGCACATATACATACCTATACACATGTACACACAGTATGCACATATACATACCTGTACACATGCACACACAGTATGCCCACATACATACCTATACACATGTACACACACACACACACACACACAAATGATAAAGCAAGGAGCTTTAACATCTAAACTAGAGAGGGGAAATAGAAATTCTATTCCTTCTAAACTGCCATAGCACCTATTCACGGTGCTTGATGTGCCCACCTTTTCCAGTAAACTGAGCACTTTCTGTGTGGGCCAGGTCTGCCATCTACATGCTAGCACATGGTACAAAGGCCAACATAGACAAAAATGACCAAGTAAGAGTGGGAGTTGTTCAAGTGGTAGAGATGTCAGGTCCAAGGTACATTTTGAAGACAAAGCTCAATAAGTATTCCTTATTGAGTTGAAGAGTGAAGGAGAGGTAACTCAACAGTTCTGGCTTGGGAGCTGGAGAGTAAACAGTCCTCAAGGGTGGAGAAAGCTGGAAGGAGGTAAGATGTTCTCGTTTGCACAGGTGCATTCTGGGTGTCCACAAGCTATCCAAGAGGCTGAGTAACAGCTGAGATTTCAGAAAGGTTTATATTAAAGACAAAAAATATATTGAGAATCCTTGGCATAAAGATGACAAATGAAAAGACCTTGAAACTGTTCACTTTTACCAGAGAGTGGGTGTAGAGTGGTCCTGAAATATTACATTAGCAACAATCTCAGGAGAGATAGAGACACCATCGAACAAAAGAATGAACAGTAACCAAAGATAGAGCTAGGGGAAAAAAGAAATAAAAGAGGAAATCTAGAAGTGGCCTGACGGCCAAGAGGGGGGGAGAGTCACATCAAGGAAGAGGGGTGTCCAACAGTATCAAGTGCTTATGAGGAAACCGAGGGTGAGAACAGCCACTGGGCCTGGCAGGTGGAGGCCACAATGAGATCATGTGTGGGCTAACAGCTGGGGTGGGTGAGTCTGGGAGAGGAGGAGCGGCTAGGCTGGAGGCAGGGAAGGCTATTCCCTATAAGGATTCAATAAGAGAGAAGCAACAGGATGAGCACCAGAGCCAACAGAAGTGGTAGGAAGTCACACATATGTCACTAATGGTGACTATGGGCAGGTTGGGGTGCTGCTGCCTCTGTTGCCTTGAAGAGGCTATGGCTAGACTTTCCTCAACTCAGTCTTCTCTTTTCTAGGTCCGACCCCTAAATTGTCTCAAGGATGGGGGTCACATGACTTTCCTTGATTCTTGTCATATGGATACTGAGTAGATACAAAATATTTATCAACTATATGAATGACTGCACATCTGAGCCAACAGTCAACTCTGAGCCACAGTTGCTGCTGCCTCCAAGGATTAAATAAGAAGAGACACACAAGTGCACAGAAAAGGTCTGGTACTTGGTTGGTACCCAATATTACTTTCAATAAATCTAACTAATCCAATGCCTTCATGTTATAGATAATGTATCTGTTAATGTATCTGAGGTGCAGAAACCCAGCTAGTGACAGATAATAGTCTCTTGAATTCATCTTGAATTTCTTCCATAGGGTCAGAAAAAAACCCTAGGTGACATGGACCTGGGTATATATGTTCAAGCTTCTGCAGATTGAGGCGATGAGAAGCTTAGACATTCAGAACTGATGGCAGCTGTGACATCTCGCTGTGACCTTCCTATATGGCCAGCACGCACCTTCCTGCGTGACTTGCCAGCCCTGCCATGCCATTTCTCTCTCTCTCTCTCTCTCTCTCTCTCTCTCTCTCTCTCTCTCTCTCTCGGCTTGTTTCCTTGTTTTACCTGAATTTCACATCTAATGTTTTGGGTAGCAGCCCTTGTTACTCTTCTCATCCTCAAGTCAGGGGACCAAGCTATGTCACGCACATCCTTTTCATTTATCATTAATTGTTCTTTAAGCCCAGGTGGCTGACTCTTCCAGTTCCAACCGCAGGTGACCATTTCCATACAGGGCCAGCATACATTTCTGAACATTAATGAACATGTTTGTGAGCTAGGAGCACACCTCTGTCATTGTCCTTGCACGAGATAAACAGCCAACCCTTTCCCGGATGAATGAAGCCTGTTTACTCTGCCAGCATTTATCCGTGGAGAACTATAGGCAGCAATCCCTTTAATAAGACAGTAAATCTTTAGCATGGTTTATAGCTGTCTTTCATCCAAAAACCTCAAAGAAACTTTACTCACACCGTCATTATTAATCATCCGGCTTGCCCAGGGAGGCAAGCTGTGATTGTTTCAAAGAGAGAAACTGAGGTTCCAACAAGGTTTATGTGACTTCTCAGGGTCATGAACAGGGTCAGAAGAAAGAGCTGGGCACAGAGCCCAGATTCCTTTCTATCAGGCCAAGAACCCAGCCCTCCCTTCGAAGCTCTCCAAACACTCCCTTTTGGTAGAAAACATGATTTGTTGTTACCTTGATCTATTAAGCAGGAATGAACTCCGAACTCTTCTTCAATGACAGCGGGAAAGCAACATTTATTTTTGAAGTTCCTTCAAGTCATAAAAAGCTTGATTCACTGTGTTAAATACTAACATTGACCCGAGCCGATAGCTTTGTAGTCCTAATGATACCCTGGATTTAAATGGTGCCTTTGCAGTGCAGTTCACAGGCTTCTGAAGACCTTTGGTCTCGGTTTGATTTCCAGTATCTCCTTCCTTTTCTTCTCCCCAGTCTTCTCCTCATCCCCCTTTTCTCCACCTCCCCCTTTCCCCACTAATCACATCTGCCCGTGCCTCATGCTCTCAGGATAAAAGGAACTCTTTGGGGTGGAGGAAGAAAATCTCCCAGGCTCCTGGAGCTGCTGGGAATCCACAGGGATTCTCCATCAGATTTATGGGATTAAATCCTGCCTGCAAGGACAGGTAGTGGTGGGGAATTAGTCGCTTGGCTGCTGTTTGCTGACCTCTGATCTGGGGTGTTTGGATAAGAGAATCCTCAGTTTGTTTGACTGCTAGTTACATTTGTCAAGGCATTACAGTCAACGTCTACATTTGGAAAGTATTGAATGGCTTGCAGGGAGAAAGGAAAGAGAGGAAATAGAACTTTCGGTCTCTACCTTCTCCTGAACTTTAAGTGGTCTACAAATGCTATGGCTCCTGCTCTTAATGCCCACTCAGATGCAGGAACAAGGAGGGTTGTTTTTGGAAAACAGAACTTGGGGAGCAGAGCGCAGTGTTTAGTGAACACTTGAAAAACTGAAGAAAAGTCAGGCAGGTGCGTGCAGAACAGAACTGCATCAAGTACAAAGGCCCAGGGGCAGAAGTATTCCTAGTATCTTCAGGGACAAGTGGGGTGTTAGTATGATCAGAGCAGATGAAACAAGGGAGGGAGCATGATCAGTAGTAAGACAGAAGGACGTAGAGCTGGGGCGGTGTTGAGAGATCACACGGGCTACCGTAACCATCTTGAAGATGCTAGTTTTTAGCATGGAATGAGTTGAGAAGCCATAGAGAATATTGGGGTGAATGGGGACATACTTTTGTACTCCGTGCTATTTGAGATCTTGTTGACAGGGGGGACTTTCACTAGTAACTTTTAGACTAATATCCTTATTCTTAGGACCTGAAGCTTAAAAGATTAAGGGGTACACACAGTAGAAAAGCATATCATATAAAATTTATTCTTAAGGGTTCCGAAAAATACATACACTAATATGTGTGTGCACGCACATGCACACTTATACATACATGTTTGAGAGAAAGAATAAGTCAAACACTAACACAAAGCAGAACTTCTGGAAAGAGTGGCTGGGGTTACAACATGACTTTAAAACATTCTATTACATTTGAAAAACTTGTAAAGGTTTTTACTCATGCATGGAGGTTTGTGCCTATAATGAGTAACTGAGAGGCTGAAGTAGGGGTATTTTAGGCAGTTCAAGTCTACCCTGGGCTGCATAGTGAGTCTGAGGCCAGCCTGGGCTTACACAGAGAGAACTAGACCAAAGCCAAGTAGAAAGTTTAAAACAAAACCAATCAGTTTGGCTATGCTGTAGCTCCTGCCATAAGAAGAGGGAGGCATTTTGCTTCAAATGATGCCCCAATATTCAGAGGACAGGAAGAACAATGAGAGCCTCCTCAGTTCCCAACCAGGAGCCAGTAAGCCATCTCTTGTCCCTGCTGCCATAGAGCAAGAAGTCTCGGGATTGTAACAACAACCAGACACCACCGCCTCTCATACACAGCAGGTCCAATATCACCAGAGGCAGGAACACCCATGGCCTTGCTTGTCCTGCCTCTGGGGTTCTGACTTACTGTGAGGAGCCAGGAAGCATGGAAGGGTCATGGGGCTTCTGAAATAGGAGTTTGAGCAGCTGTGAGTCACCTGTACAACATTCCTGAGACCCTGATTCATAATACCATACCTCCTACTCTGAGTGGAGCACAGTGCTGGAGAAATGACATACAGGTGAGTGGTTGGAACTCTATTCCCAAATGCTAGCTCAGATGCTGTGGCCCTGAGTGTTGAAATTCCAGAAGAACAAAGTCCCTGAAGCCCATTACCACTCAAATCACAAACCCAAGAGGTCAAAATTCTAAAGTGTCCAATGGCACAGTTGCTGTGGCAGGGAGGGAGGAGAGAAAGAATGAAGTCGGGGGAGAAAAGAATGAACACTTATGCAAAGCCCAGGAAGAGGCCACGTGACAGAGCAGGACACAATCTTCAGTTTAAAACACGTCATCTGCCTGTCACTCATTGGCCCGGGAGGAAAGCTGTCGTGTCACAATGTTGCGCCTATGATCCAGATTCCCAGGGGTGACACTGGTTTTGTAAATGGTGAACTCGAGCTATAAAATTAAACTTCGCGTTTGGAAGAAAAATAATGTGTATTAATCCATGTCAGCACTCCTTCAGCTGGTGAAGATGCCAGGTGATCCATCCGGGGTTTGGAAAGAGTCTGTCCAAAGACCCGGAGGCTCAGCCTGCTACTTCAGATCACTTCCAGCAGTGCTAAAGCAGGGTGCCCAGCCGCCAGTGCTCCAGTGTGAACGGGCTTCATCTGCTCTTCTTGAGTGCTGCTGATAAACCTGGGTCTTTGCTATCTTTATAGAAAATGGTGATTTTCTGTTTTAACCTGTGAAATGGCCTCTAAAAAGCTTTTACATGTTTTCACTGATCAGATAAAGCTTTTCAAAATATATGATTTGAATGTAAACATTTTTTTAAAGGGAGAAATTTTTGTTTTTTATAACAGGTCCTCTCAAAGCCAGGCATGACAGTGACGCCTGCCTGCAATCCCAGAAATTGGGGATGGACGCAAAAAGAACAATAACTAGACGCTGTCCAATCTGGTGACATGGGACTGTGACTCTTCCTTCTGTGACAACAGAGGAAGAGGAAGAGGAAAGAAGAGAAATAGAGATAAAGACACACACACAGAGAGAGAGAGAGAAAGAGAGAGAGACAGAGAGAGACAGACAGAGAGAGAGAGAGAGAGAGAGAGAGAGAGAGAGAGAGAGAGAGAGACTCTCCTTCTGCAGCCCTTGCAGCCCTGAACCTCATTATGTAACCCAGACTGGTCAAACTCAGTGATCTCCTGCCTCAGCCTCCCCAGTGCGAAGCACCACACACAGTTTGTAGATCTTTTCTTTAAAGAAACAAAAACTACATAAATGTCTGTGGTTTTAAGAATTTTTAAATGATTTTTTTCCAAAATTATATATATATATATATATATATATATATATATATATATAGACTTTGCCCTTCCAATATTTAAATTTTACAGAGTTTGATCTTCTGAGCTTTCAACAGTTGGAGGGACTGTGATTCAAACTGGCTTGCAAAAATCTTCCAGGTTGCCAACATCCTTGACTACAAGGAGCACCCTCCGGTGATTGACAGCTTCAGGGTCTCCATGGAATGCAGGAACTCAGGAGTGCCTGGAAATCTGTTCTTGCAGCGCTGTCCAAAACACCCATTTGTTTCAGCAGGGGTTCTACCACCAAGCTCAGCTCTGAGGGCTGGGGAAGAATTAACAGGGACGTAAAGGGCTTTTGGGTATATTCAGAACCTTTCAGGTGCAGAAACCACCTTCCCATACCCACTAAACAGGCCACCAGGACACACAGCCTGAGCGGCAGCACAGAGTCGGCAGGCAGGGTAACTGTGAGTATTCCCGCAGCTCAAATGAACTCTTTGTCTTCAGTCCACTGGAAAACCGTCTCAGGCTACATCTATTCAAAGATGTATCTATTCAAAGATGCTGCAGCCTGGGAAGGTTAGCTTGCAACAGCCCCTGGTGCTGAGGGAGGTACTGCAGGCTCTTCCCATCTCTAGTTGTTCCTGCTCCCCAAGTTCAAGATACATTTCCAAGGTTCCTCATTTGAAAGGTATTAAATGCTAGGACTTAAGTGTCTAGTGGGTAGTTACTCAGCTTTGAAATTTTGCCCTGAAGAGTTAAACTTTCTACTTGACTGAAAATGAGGAGGGAGGTGGATGTCCTTGTGGGAGGAATTTTTAGCCCTTGGAATTTTATGTCTGATCTCCCTCCCCAGCACGAGATCAGTGGGAGATTGCTGGAGAGGGAGGGAGGGCAAGTACAGTTTGGGGGCCTCCAGGTGTTCCTTTCCATGCCAGCCAGTGAGAGCTGCCACCCCCTTCTCAGCCCCCACAGGCAGATGCACCAGCCAGGACTTGCCAAAGCCCAGAGTCACAGGAGTCAGCTTGCAAATGACTTTCCACAGCATCAGTCCTGATTGGATCACACGTGAGAGGCTATGGAGGTGCAGGAGCCAGGACTGTAGATGGAGGGTCCACAGAAAGAGTGCTATCATGCAAAGGTGCAAGGACCACCTGTGATGACCCCCAGACAACCCTGCTGGGACCCACAGCTTCTCTCCTGTTCCTATGTCAAGAGCAGACTAAGTAAGCTGAAAGCTGAGGAACTGCACCCCGTCTCCCATCTCAGCTGTAATTGCTGCCCTTTCTCTTTTAGAGTCTGTCTATCCATCTGTCTGTCTGTCTAAGACAGGGTCTCAGGTAACTTCAAATTCACTAAGTACGAATGATGACCTTGGACTTCTGCTTCCCCAGTCACCACTTCCAGAGGCCTGTGCTGCTACACTAGGTCTATGCATTGCTGGATATCCAACCAATGCACACTAGGAAGCTCTCTGTCAACTGATCTGCATTCTCAGGGCTTGCTCTCTCTTTCAATCAACATCCCCTGAGTCCTGTACTTGGAGAAGCCCAACACTGACCTCCAGGAAGGCTGTAGCCAGGAACTACTCAATATAACAATTTGCACAATAGACGTCAGTTCTTAGTTAACTATGGTTTAAGGAAACACGGGGTCCTCCGGAGTGATATCAGATGTGACATGAGAGTCCTGAAAGGGGGGATGAGCAATAGGGCACTGAGGACATTAAGGAGGCTAGTGACACATTAGGGTTGAAAAGGGGCTATAGTCACACCAGCCAATTACCAAGGACCCTCAGGTCTGCCTCCTCTGCAGATGGGCCCAAGTTTAAAGGAATGTTCATGGAACAAGAATTTAGGAGATGTTTATAAAATGAAGATAAAACTAGAGGTGAGAGGGCTTGTCTCCATCAAAGCAAGGGGCAGAGGAAAGGAACTTCAAATTTCCACTTGAGAGTGGCAGAGAGCTGAGGAAAGAGGCAGGGTGGAATGCTACTTGAACCCCTTTGGAGCTTCCAAGGTTCGGGGAGAGCAGGAAGAGGAGAGACAAGGGTTAAGTCTTCAGTTGCTCTTCTCAGCTTCTGAGAAAGGCAGGCTCCTCTCAAGGGCAATTCAGTCCCCCTTAACTCCCTTCCCCTTGTGGACTTAACCTCACCAGGCCCCAAAGTCTGCCCCAGGCCACCCACCAACAAAGACAGGCAGATTGAGAGGAAATGTGCCTCCAAGATCCACCCCACTGCCTTCCCTATCGGCCCTCCAGATCTAGAAGTCAGTGCCTCCATCCCTAGGATCCTAGCACTTGGAAGATTTTCTTTTTTTCCTCCACAAACCCCTTCCTGCCTCCTTGTCTCAGATCCCTTAACAGTGATCTACACTTTCACGATAACGCTTTAATCAGATTTGCTCTTATCATCGACTTTCATACCCAGCCTCATTCCACAAAGGATTGGAGGCAGCTCTAAAGTTGCAGGTGGTGACTGCTTTGATAAAGACAGCTCTCCACTCTCTTCCCAAGCACCTGCGCCCACAGCCTGGAGTATGGACGCTGTTTCTAGTTTTAGTATAAAACCAGTGAAAAAGTACCTTTGAAGCCTGGCTCCAGGGTAGAAACCATGTGCACATACTTAGTGCCCCAAGATAACAACTTAACACGCAAGTGGAGTGTCTTGACCTCGAGGGTGACATTGGTGAGCTATGCTTGAGAGGTGTTTGTAAAGTTCTGGCCTCCTCAAGGCACTGCTCCTTGGCCTAGCATCTGGGTTCTGAGTTCTGAGCTGTAGGCCTGCACTGGAAGGAGGGATTTGGGAGGAGCAGGGTTTCCCTCCCCCAGAACTCTGCAGAGTTCACACCTCCTCAGCTCCTTTTCTGGCCAGACTGGCACCTCTACTCATAAAGGATCGAACCTACAGGTGCCAACTAATCAGAGTTGTCTGAAACTGGAATCTTTTGCTAAAAGGCCTCTTGGCCACTGCCCAGCTCAGCAAGGGAGGGTCCAGCTTTGTCCCTAGGGAGCTGCTATGAGAGGCTCACTCTTGGGAACTCCCATGTTGTGGGAAACTCAGTGGTGCCCCCCCAACCCCCATTCACAGAGACAACATTTGTTTGGGTCTACCCTGGGAATGGGCAGGGCTTTTCTCTGCCAGGGACCCAGGCAAGGTCAGCTATGCCAGCTCAGGAACACAATGGGGACTACGAAAAAGCTTTTGGGTTCATTTTTGTTTACGTTAGTCATGAGTTTATATGGCTGCCTTTCTTCTGAAAACACCTGGGAGTTTGAGAAAGCGTGGCATAAGACAAGATAGCCTCTGAACAAGCAAAAGATGTGCTGTCCAAACAAAGAGCTGAGCATGGGGACAGGAGCAGCCTGAAGGCTCCTGGCTGTCATCTCCTCATGGCACTCACACTCCCTTGTATTTTTACAATCCCGTGGGATAAACACCACCAACGGCTAATGGGTGCTGTAGAAAACTTCCTGGGGAGAAATAATCAAACATCGCACCTCAGCTGGAGTGCCAACAGCATGGAACAAGCCCATCAAAGCCCATCTTCACCAGCCAGTGCATCTCCAGAGCTTACTTACAGGGCAAAGGTGAGAGGTTACTTACAGGTCAAAGGTGAAACGTTACCTGAGTGCCTTCAAGGCAACACACCACCAAAAAGTCTCACACCTACATGGATGATGACTTCTCTGTAGCTACATAGATGAAGTCCCGCTCTGGCTAACATTCCGTACTCTATACACCTCCAGAGACCCTGAGACGACATGCTTCTGGGACCAAATTTACATACAGCTGGGAGGGGGTTGTAGGAAAGCATGGTTAGAATCTCAGGTAAGAGTCTGGTAGAACCCAAACAGGTATTGTAAAAGCACCTAGGAGTATGGGTGCCATGCAGAGATGACACAGAGACCCTAGGAGTGTGGGTGCCATGCAGAGATGACACAGAGACCCTAGGAGTGTGGGTGCCATGCAGAGATGACACAGAGACCCTCTTAAGTTAGTCCCCTCTCCATATTCAACTTCTTTGGACAGCACATCCGCTGCTTGGCCAGAGATGTCTTCATTTCATTCAGGGACTTCTTGATGGTCTCTCATGGGTCGTCACAGCTGCTCTGAAGATGGTAAAGGCTGTTATGCCCAGAGAGTCTGGTTTGAGTCCAGACTAGGTGATGCCATGTGCCCTTGTACAGCTGCCATTGTCAGACACAGCATTGTTTGTGTCTATAACCACAAAGGCAGAGCTAAATTCAGATAGGCCGTGAGTCTCACCCTCGGCTGGGTAACAATCGTGGACTCAGCAGTGACACATGTCCCGTCTCTCATATGGACTCTGCTTGTCTCACTGATGAGTTCTACCTGATATGGGTATGCCTTGAAATCTGTAGTCCATTCCTAGATGGCACTTCCATTAAATATGAACACTTATGGCTCTGTCTTCTTTGCAGTTTGATATACTTTGGGAATACCCCAGGAGTGGCTGAGATATGCAGCTTTCACGTAGCTTCTAAATCAACCCGTTGAAACAAAACTGTCCCGGGCTGCTAGAAATGTAGAAAATAGGTAGAAAGATCATTTTCACGGGGTTCCAATCAATGATGAGCTTCTGAGAACTGCAGAGTTCTGAGACAGCAGGGTGGACGCAGGCAGGAGGGATTGCAACAACCAAAAGGTTGCAAAGGCCCTTCTTACTGCTCTAGTCTGCTTTCTATTGCTTTGATAAAACACTGACCAAAAACAACGTGGGAGGAAGGGGCTTATTTGGCTTCTATGTGCTGATCCATCATTAGGGGAGGCCAGTGCAGGAACTCAAGCAGAGCAGAAACCTGGAGGCAGGAACTGAAGTAGAAACCTCCACGGAATGTTGCTTACTAGCTGGCTCCCTGTGGCTTGCTCAGCCTGCTTTCTTTTCTTCTACAGTTGAGGACCAGCTGACCAATGGTGGTACCTCCCAGTGGACCAGGCCTTCCCACATCAGTCATTAACTAGAAGAAATGTCCGCACACACTTGCCCACAGGCCAAATCTCATGGTATCCTTCTCACAAGGTTCCTTGATGTCAATTGGCTCTCCCTGTGTGGAGTTGGCAAAAATCTACCCAGTAAGTAATCTACACTTAGTAAGGAGAGACGAGCCAGCTGAGCACAGGCATACACTGGAGGCCAGCTGTCCTGACAGAAAAAAATGGTCTGACAGAACTGGGGTACAACCTGAGGGATTGTCGTCTTAAACACATTCGCACTCATAGTACATGGAGGCGAGATGGCATTCTTATGTCTATTTTATTAGAGACTGGATTTGCAGAGAGGACATCGTTTTTTTAGAAAGTCAGTAGACAAGGGTTCAAATCCATGCTATTCCAGGTCATGGCTGTGAGGCTTTGATAAGTTGCCCAAGTTAGAGTCCAGTGTCCTCCTTAGGAAAGGAGAGATGACAATACAAACCTTGCTGGAAAGCTGTCAGGATAAAAGGCTGCCCTGTGGAGACTCGATGCCAGGTACTTTGGAAGGCTCTATAGTAGGGTTGTCTGCCTCACAAGCAGCGTGGTTGTGGCACTGGACACCCCTGGCTCCCACTGTCAGGTCAAAAGAGCATGGGAATAAGTTCAGGTTTTGCAGGAATAGCAGCCACATGACCTTGACTGAGGGGTTCTGGGGTTTGCTTATTTGGTTTTAGATTTGGGGTTAGGAGGCATTGTTTTATCTTGAGACAAGGTCTCTCCTGGTCTAACCTTGAAGGTGCCTTGTAGCTGAAGATGTCCTTGAACCTGTGAACCTACAGTGCTGGGGTTTCAGGTGTAGGACACTGAACCTGGTTACAGGTGTGCTGGGAATGGAGCCAAGAGCATCATGTACAGAAGAAAGTGCTCTACGGCCTGGTCTACAGCCCCTGCCCTTGGCTTCAGGGTGTTGTCGTTGTTTGGCTTGTTTTAGACAGCCAGTTGAATTCACTATGTTGCCCAAGTCGTCCTTGACCTCATGATCTTTCTGACTGGCCTCCAAAGTTCTGGGGTTACCAGCATGTGCTTGTAATGGTTAAAAACATGAGGCCAACCAACCCAAGTAGCCATCCCTGTTACCTGCTATGTCTCCCACCTAAGCCTTCAGCAAAGCCGCCAGCCTCCATAAAGTGTTGACATGGCAGTTTGCTGCCCTCTGCTGTCCATAAGAGGAACTTACTAAGGCTACTTGTTTTTGTTTTTTAATTTCCAAGAAACTTGTGGCCCCAGGTGGGCCACATACAGAACTTGCTCTACTCTTCTGAAAATAGCCCCAGAAATGGTAATGCGAGGCCTGGCCGCATAGTCTGAGGGGCCCAAAGACCTTGCTAAAAAGTATTACACTGCAAGTTATCCTCTGATTTCCACATGAGCGTCACCCCCACCTCTCCCCTCCTCTCTCTGTCTTCCTCTACCCCCTCTCTTTCTCTCTGTCTCTGTCTCTCTGTCTCTCTGTCTCTGTCTGTCTCTGTCTCTCTCTCTCTCTGTCTCTCTCTCTCTGTCTCTCTCTCTCTGTCTCTCTCTGTCTCTGTCTCTCTCTCTCTCTCTCTCTCTCTCTCTCTCTCTCTCTCCTCTGTCCAAAGACGAAAACTTTAAAAAGAAACATAGGAGGTAGGACATGGTATTAAGCTCAGCTTCAGACACTTATGAAGGTGACAGCTTATGTCTACCTGTGCCTCATGCCCTGAAACTAGGATGTCCTCATTTCTTCCTGCTCCTGACATTAAACTCCTGGGCCACTAAGCCCCTGAAGGATTTTCAGACTTTGGAAGGTAGCGGATGGAGATAAGTCTCTCCCTAACAGGACAGTCTTGCAAACAGACTTCTCTAGAGTAGACTGCATCATCAATCCAGCCTCTTTCAACTCACTATTAAGGCCAGGAGAGGCCAAAAACTCAGTACCTCTGTCCAGGTCCCAAGAGTCAATTCAGTCTTAAGAGCTGGACCAATAGGAAGTCAGATGTCAATTTTGAACAGAGCAAGCTACATTGAGGACCGAGGTGACTTAAGACCACAGGGTGGGAAAATTCACTTACAAATTTCTCCAAGAAAGATTATTCCAAAAGAGAACATGGGTTCACTGCTGTCACAGTAACTCAGTGTACATCTGGGGATGAATGAAGAATCGGAGAAGGTGCCAGGAGGGTTGGAGGAGGCGGGGCATGGTGCAGGGCTGCCTGGAATGGATTCGGGGAACTGGTGATAGAGGTAAGGGGAATGAAGCTCAAGATTAGCAGCAGTGGCAATCACTTGGGCTCCAGATGGAGACATAAGCTGCTATACCCGGACCAGGGACCACACACACCGAGCATCCCTCAGACTGGACCTGAGGGCATCAGAAAACGCAACTGTGCTGGTTCAGAGAAAGGACAGAATCCTGGCTTCTGCACTGCTTCTAGCTTAACTTCTCCTGGCCACAGAGACTGACAGGCAGCTGTCACAGGAGTGGGAGGGAGGAGAGCTCACAAGGTCAGAGCTCCTGAGTGACAGAGGACAAGCAAGGGCTGGGTGCACACACCCCACCCAGCACCAGAGCTCGCCTTCGGTGGCTATTTCTGCAGCCCTGTGGAAAGGCCCTTAGCCTTACTTCCTTTTCCTGGGGCTCTCCGAGGCCACCGTTCTCTCCCTCCTCTGCCTTCTCTCTCCCTCCCCTCACCCCCACCTCTTCTCCTGTTTGTTTCCATCTTTGCTTTTTCTCCGGTCCTTTTCTAACTTTCCATTCTCCTTTCTCTCCGCCTCTTTGTTTCCCATTCATGTGCTTGTTGACGTCAAGGCCATTATGTGTATTACGTATTATTTTCCAATAAATATTCCCGTACAGCCAACGACAGTCGTCCATCTCTGCTGCTGGTTTCGCCCCCTGTGGTTTTTAATCACTGAGTCTGCCGCCTGCCACTGGCTGCAGTTGGAGAAGAGCAAATGGATAATTTCAAAAATAATCAACTCATGAGGTTTTAAGTTGTATCCCAGTTTGGATACTGTGAAGAAATCCCCTGCTGCTCCATCCTCCCTGGAACATGACTGTTCCCTCTGTCCAGGGCATCCACAGTGTATATACTGCCTGATCGTTTGTTACTTAGTATGCCACCACCTTAACTATGGTATATCTCCCTGCTGATGTTCAAGTCGCCTTAACTCTACTTAATGATGGTCCTGAGCACGAGGGCATAAACTGTGGAAGGATCAATCAACCGTGGGACTCTGTGGTCATGCTATATTCAGGACATA
Source organism: Arvicanthis niloticus (assembly GCF_011762505.2). NCBI lineage: Eukaryota > Metazoa > Chordata > Mammalia > Rodentia > Muridae > Arvicanthis > Arvicanthis niloticus. Next base: position 80,636,794 of record NC_047658.1, on the reverse strand, counting down.
TCGGAAAACACTGTGTAGACAGGGATCCGTACCACCTGTGGTTTCACACAGCCAATAAGAATCTGGGACTGTGGCCCTCCTGAATCGAAAGAGTATGGTATGAAAACAGAGTGTGACCCCTGACCCCATTCCCACCTCTATAGCCAGGAAGCCCCAAATCCAAATGTCCAAATGAAAATTAATCCCAACTTCCTTTACTTCGTGACTAGATTTGATACTGACTTCATGGGAAGACTCGGCAACGATGGCAAGGAAAAGACATCTAACTCCCACATCAAGGGAACTGGTACAATGTTGACTCAGTAAGACTTCTGCTCACAGAAATGATTACAGACACATCTGCTGGGTGGACACCACTTGAAATGCAGCTACCCAAAGGCACTAAAGAGTGAACTCAGTAGGCAGGTTCTGGGAAAAGTCAGGCATGAAGCAGAGATGCTACAGAAGTATAGTCCCTCCCTGCTTCTGCTCTCTGAGCCTGGGGAGTACCCTGTGGTACGTGAGCTACTGCTGGTACTGGTGAAAGCAGCCATCATGTTGGTTCCCCAAACAGAAGGTCACATTCAGAGCAATGACAGCTGAGAGTCCAGGAAGGTAGGGAGCCTGAGTCACCCTGCTCCCAGCCCTCACCAAATGCTACCCACTCCTGTAGCTGGCTAACCCCTGAACTGAGCGTGCCCAGGAAGAGATGAAGCATTTCAGCTAAAGACAAAAACACTTTAGAAAGAAGCCACTGCTACAAAATAAGACTGGTCAGAATTCAGTCAAGAAAGCCCCTATGAAGGTGCAGCACCCCCGGAAAAGAGGGGAATCACAACAAATTCAGGGTGGGCTGGGCTGCACAGGAGTTCCAGGTCAGCTAGGTCAGATCCTGTATTAAAAGTAAGGGCGAGCAGACAGACATATTTATTGTGAATGAGAGGCAAACTGCCTAAATTTGCAGATGACAAGGTCCTATAATTCTTTACAAACAGCTATTTAATCCAATAAACAATTTTACCAACAGTAGATACAGGGTCAGTCCACAAGTCAACTGAATTCCCATGTATTCACAATGGGTAGATTAAAATGAGATTTCAAAAAAAGAGAGAGAGAAGAAAAAGAGGAAGAGGAAGAGGAGGAGAAAGAAGAGGAGAAAGAAGAGGAGGAGGAGGAGCAGGAGCGGAAGAAGAAGTAGAAGAAAAAGAAGGGAGGAGGAGGAAGAGGTGGAGGAAGAGGAGGAATCACATCTTTTAAAAAAGATAAAACGAACTTCACTGAGATCTAAGGCTTTTGCTCCTCAAATGATCAGGCTAAGAAACTGCAAAGACAAGCCACAGATTGGGAGAAAAGATTGGCAATGCATCCAGCCAAGCTCAGGCTCGTATCCAGACTTTATCAAACCCTCCCAAGACTCAAAGACTAAAAGAAATAAATATGAGGAAAAGACTCGAGGGATCACTCTATAAGATAAACGAGTAGCTAAGGGGCACATGGAAAGCACTCGGTCTCACTAGGTCATCCAGGAAGTTCAAGTTAAAACCACAAACTATGTGCTATTATGTACCCACCAGAAGGCTAAATGGTGAAGAATGACAACTGCCAATTCTAAAGGCGGCATGCATTGCTGGAGGCCATAGGCAACGGCAACGTTGTGTGGAGAAAGAAAGGGACAAGCTCTTATAAAGACACATTTGCCAACCACTCAACAATCCCCTTCTAGAAACACGGACACATGTCCACAAATAGGCTTAGCACAGACATTTCTTACAGCAGCAGGGTACACTAAAGCTCAAAAGTGGGGAACAACTCCAATGCCTGTCAGCTGGGGATTTAATAGTGGAACATGCATGCTTTGGGACACCACTCTCTGTGACAAAAAGGGAATGAACTATTTATTGCTTTAAGAAATATCACTGACGACCCTGAAACACATTATTCAAAGTGCAAAGAAACAAATAGAAAGGACTGCATGGCCACATGTCTCCAATTACATGAACTCTCAGAAAAGCCAAAGGTAGCTGGGCGGTAGTAGTGCACGCCTTTAATCCCAGCACTTGGGAGGCAGAGGCAGGCGGATTTCTGAGTTCAAGGTCTACAGAGTGAGTATCAGGACAGCCAGGACTACACAGAGAAACCCTGTCTCGAAAAAAAACAAAACAAAAAAAGGGGGAAAAAAGCCAAAGGTAGAGGAACAGAACACAAACTAGTGCTTGCCTGCCTGAGTCTGGAGTTGTCATGGGGGGTGGGGGGGAAGGCTTGCAGAGAAGTGGGAAGCTCTAGGTGTAGGTGGTGCATGTGTGTGTACTTTATGTGGTGACGGTTATGCAACTGAGTACAATTTTCCAAACTCATTATTTACTTCTAATGAGAGCAAATTACACTTTTAAAAGACTGGATTTAAAGACAGACAGCATGAGCTGGGTGGTGGCTCAGTGGGTAAAGGAATCCTTGTAAAAGCCAGGATTGGTGGCACCATCTATAACCCCAGCGCTTTGTGGGGTGGAGGTGGAAATCGGAGGCTCCCCAGAGCTGGCTGGTGAGCCAGTCTAGCTGGCCAGGGAGCTCCCGGTTCAGTAAGAGATCCTGATTCAAAAAATAAGGTGGAGAGCAACAAAGGACGACACTCAGTGTCAACTTCTGGACACTATGTGTGCATGTATGGGCATGTGTGCTCATATACATTAATGCATGTACGCACACATTAATTAATAAACAAAATCAGTCAATAAGCTCTTCCTCATAGTTACAAGATACAGGTTCATATCTTCATGTCCTTTAGACTTGTAATGGCCCATTGCACCAAAAATAATTAATGGGGCTGGAGAAATAACTCAGAGGTTGAGAGTGGGTTGAAAAGAACCCTAGTTTGGTCCCAATACTCTGTTAGGTGGCTCAACAACTCCCTGTAACTCCAGATCCAGAGGATCTAATGTCTTCTGGGTTCAACAGGCACTGCCTTCTTAACTCCTCACCTCTACCTCTACCTCTCCCTCTCTCCCTCTCCCTCTCCCCACCCCCCCTCCCCCAGCCTGGAAGTAGCAGGTGAAAGAGGCATCTCCTTCCTCTAGACTGAAGAACAGAGAGCAATGAAGGCACTAATGACAGGGGACTCCTACTCCTATCCCATCACAGACTGAGATCTGTGCCATATAGAGGAGAAGATGCCTGCATCTTGCCATTAGAGAACACGCTCTCCATTCACAAAGCCCAAGTGCACACTTGCCCATTTTCCAGGTCATTGCTCAAAAATGGCAAAGCAGGGAGAAAGGATGGATTTGGAGCTACAAGAAAATCAACTGGCAATTGATACACTCTCCTAAATTGTTAGTCCTTTCCGAGAGTTCATGAGTCATTTTTGATTATCTGATTCCCCACTCCCACCTCCCGCCCTGAGACAGGGTTTCTCTGTGTAGCTCCGGCTGTCCTGGAACTGTCCAGACCAGGGTGACCTCGAACTCACAGAGATCTCTTGCCTTTGTCTCCAAGTGCTGGGATTAAAGATGTAGCACCACTGCCCAGCCGATTCTCTGAATTTCTATACATGAGGGGCACAAAGGGAAAGTAGCAAATTTTTACTTTGGTGGTATTTAATCCATAGACTTATTGGGTGGAACTGAGGATTTCAGCTCAGGAGTGTCTTCAGCTCTTCATTGACTTATTGAAGGTTTTGGTTTTTTTTTTTTTTTGTTTTTTTTTCCAAGACAGGGTTTCTATATGTAGCCTTGGTTGTCCTGGAACTAGCTCTGTAGACCAGGATAGCCTCAGTTTCACTGAGATCTGTCTGTCTCTACCTCCCAAATACCAGGATTAAAGATATCCCTTCATAATTGTAAAGAAATGATATTTGAATTTATTTTTCTTGTATGAAAAGCAAATGTGTTTTGGCTGTTGGTGGGTTTTGTTTGTTTGCTTTCTGAGACAGGGTCTTAAGCCCAGTTTGGTCTCAAACTGGCTATGTAGCTGTCTGCCCTTGAACTTCTGATCCTCATGCCTCTATAAGCCAAGTCACCAAACTGTTTATATCATGGTAGAAATCAAACTCGGGGCTTCCAGCATACTAGGCAAGCTCTCTACTCATGAACCACGTCTGCAGGCACCCCAAATGCAACTCTAGGCATTCATGCATTGCTTTGTGATTCATGTAGGCATCCATGTCTCATTTCCCAAACCGGATTTCACTAAAAGCTTATTTTTTTGATAGTCTTTGGTTCAGAAAGGGTCTTTCTAGTCTTAACTCAATAAGTAATAGTAATAATAATAAAGTCCATGAATGTTTGGGGTTAAACAAAACCCATTTAACGCTCACATTTGAAGGTCTAGACCATGGTGTCAAGAAGATTCTAAGTGCTGATGACAGCTTCCCTATTCTGCAGATGGCCTTTGTCTGTGATCTTGTATGAAGGGAAGAAGGAGGCTCTAACCTCTCCTGGTAAAGACTCTAAACCCCTTCACAAGGACCACATCCACATAATTCCATACAACTGTGATCACCTCCCACAAGCTCTGCCTCTGAATATCATCACATTGGGGAAAGGGTAGGAGCTGTAGTATGAGAATGTGACAGAGTTGGGGGACACAGTGGACACCGGATATCATCGCATGCACCAGTCTCCATCTCTTCGTGTGGTTTTGCTCCTTTTATCTTCTGTGGGAGTTTATGTGTGCCGATTTCCTAATGTTTACCCGAGCTAGTATTGTTTGGAATGGGCACCATTTTGTTACACATGATGATGCTTGCCCTGTTACACTCAACTTGCTAGTATTTTGACTCATTTATGCTCACTAGTGGGATTAACCTATGGGTTCCCTTTTACTGCCCTTGTGAGTGTAAGGTATTCATCTCAAACAACTACTGGAGCATATTTAGAAACAAGGCTTGTGCACCACCTCACATGCCCTTGGTTCCCCACCCCTACCCTCGTACACTTTCTACATCAGCCTTCTGCTTTCAGACATTTCATGGCTCATACCTTGGGCCATGGGTCTGAAGTCTTCCATAACTACTACAGGGTAGATGCTGGGATAGAGGACACACAGTACCAGACTGTTGGAAGATTGTCACCTGATGACAACTGGTAGGTGAAGCAGTTGAGAAGCCAACTGCTCCCTCTTCTTTCTTTCATTGGTAACTACAAGACTTTCTTCCTCTTTGCAACATTTCTAGGAAAGCCCAAACGCCAAGCATCACATATGCTGAGTGACTTCAGGTGAGTAACTCCAGTTTGAATTACCAAAGCTCAAATATTCTAATCTATGAAACTTGCCAAGTACTGACATCAGGTTTTAGGAGAGAAATGCCATATCTGATCAAAAATGATGGGTTGGAGTCAACATATAGGTGCATTAAAAACATGTAAATTTACTTTCAAATGATGTAAGACAATGCATATGAAACAAAGATGAATCTCCTATTGAGATTTGAGTCCCATCTCCAAGTTATCTCATTATTACATCCAAGTACTTAAAAATCTGAGATACTTTAGATCCTACATGTTTTGGGTAAATGACCTGAACACCTCAAGGGCTGTAACTTGGCAGTCTGTAGATTAATACATGACACGTGTCAATGATGTCTACTGACTTCAGTGTCCCTCTTGTTCACCCTGCCCTGAATGTGCATCTCCTATACATTAGCAGCTTTACTCTCCATTCAGACTCTATGTTCTGGAAGATCTAAGCTATGAATCCTGTATAGAAGAGCACAGGACTTCGCTCCTTAGGTTTGTGTGGTACCATTAGGAACAACCGTCGCTTTCTTTAGTGATTTTAAGGCCACCATTCTGTTACACTCATCTTTATGAGATTATTTTCTGAAGTTATCTGTTTTCTAACTTTTATCTGTATTTTCAACTTTCTTGGCATAAAAACTTACTAGTATGTCTTTATTATCTATCATATTTCATGTAAAATCTGTAGCGATGTCCCATCTTCCTGTTATGTTGGCACTGTCCCAAAGCTGAAGATTTCTCTATACAACATCTGAAAAATCAAGTTTGAACTTTGTTAATCTATTTGATTCCTAATTAGTTTGCCAAACTTACTGTGAGTCTTTCTCTCTCCTTCTCCTTCCTTTCTTCTGTTTATTTGTTCTTTAACTTTGGGAAGTGAAGACCTAGCTCCGCTTTAACCTCCTTCTTATACAATGTTCTTTTGGAATGCATGCCTCCTAGAGACTAATTTGTCTTCAACACACACAGATCCACCTGCCTCGTGAGTGCTGCGATTAAAGGTGTAGCCCTGGCTGTCCTGAAACTCATTCTGTAGACCAGGCTGGTCTTGAACTCAGAAATCCACCTGCCTCTGCCTCCCAAGTGCTGGGATTAAAAGTGTGCGGCACCACTGCCTGGCGCATATTTTTCTTATGAGTTAGAATTATGTATTCATCCTGAGGTGTGTATGTGTGTGTGTGTGTGTATATATATATATATATATATATATATATATATATATATATATATACATGTATGTATTTCTTTACAAGATCCTCTCTATACTGACTTCTACTTCAATTGCATTAAGGCCAGAAAATATTATTATAGCAATACTTTGACATATAGAGATTTGCTTAATTTTCAAGTATATAGTTTCCAGTTTTCCCTTAAATGTGAAAAAAAAAATGGGGATATACTGTATATACACATTGTGTTCACTAATGTAAAATGTCTATACATTCTTCATATTGGCTTGTTTCATTGATAACTGGGGAAAATGTATGTGTTTGGTTTGAGGCAGTTTCTTATTTTTGTCTCATATCCATTAAGACACAATTATCAAGGGGACACTTAGATTTAGACTAGTTCACCAATATCTGCTTGAGTTCCCATCACTTCTACACTAAGGGTAAATCTTCACCAAGATCCAGACAGAAAAGTTGGGTCCTTGCTTCTAGAAGATGGGGATCAATCAGCAAGAGCTACAGGACCAACCCAGTCTGATTTTTCCCAACAGGAACTGGGAGACTTTGCCTTGGAGCAAATCTTGAGAACATGAATCTGGACTATTATTATGTCCAGATTATGGACAGCCACTGGTATACCAGGTGCCCTTCTGCAATTCAGGTATTAATGTCCCAGTGGAAACCAGGTGCTATTTCTAATGTGCTGCTGGGCAGCCCCTTGATACTTGAAAGAAACTATGGTCAAGACCATACTCCCGGGATGAATTGATAACTAGAGTAGAAACTAGAGTGTGCACTTCCTATGTGCCAAAGGTCTAGACACTGCATTAAAACTATAGTGAATGGGGACCAGTACTGTCGAGAAACTCGGTGGCTTACAGTCAAGGCTTGGTGATAGAGGATGCTGATATGGAACTGTATGGAGATATTAGGGCTCTGACGGAAGCACTCCGCTGTCAGACACAAAGGGGAGAAGACAACAGGAGGTAAGGTATGTAACCAACCAAGGTAAGTAGACAGGGCAAGCCAAGGGAGAACAAGAATGCCAGCCACTGGAGGCACTGCTTGGGTGCTTTAGAAACCAATGTTCTGACTGGGGAAGGAGACTCGGCTACTGCACTCAATCAAGGCCACCATTCCTGGAACTGGAGGGATTATTCAGTTCATTTGAAGGACCTGAGTTTGACCCCAAGAACCATCACTATAAAATGAGATAGGTGTGGCAGATTACACTTGTCATCCTGGCCTTGAAGGGGTGGAGACAGGAGGATCTCTAGGACTCACTGGTCAGCCATAGAGCTTTATTGGCAAGCTTTAGGACCCAGGAGGACTACTTCAAAGGAAGCAAATGTTCCTGAGGATGACCCTGGGGTTGTCCTCCAGTTTATAAACACCCACACAGACACACCCCACCTCCCACTTTAAAATACCTCCCTTACTCAACTTGTCCAGACTTGAGCTTGTCCTGTTGATGGAAAGAAAAACTGGGTGGCTTGAGGGACCTAAGTTATAGTCACTTACCAGGGTACCTACTACACATCAAAGAGAAACTACCCTTTTAGAGTTATTGAATATTAAGACTTTTTTAAATGGCTTATAGTGGGGTGGTTAAGTATTCCCCCACATATTGCAGAAGTCCAGAAATTCTTTTAGATTCTGGCCTACAGGGTCTTTGTCATAGTTAACTCTGCTACCAGTGTGAAATAAGTCACAGCAGTAGGCTAACAAACAGTAATGGCTGTGTCTAAGACACTGCATTTGCCAGTTTCCTGACTGCTGGCTTTGGGTATGGCCAATATTCATAAAAATTCTGTATGTACTTGAAAGTAATGTATTGCACTTCACCATCTTGTACTTAGTACATTAGAACACGCTCATCCAATTGTGCAGTGCATGTGTGCTCTGTAAATGGAATGCCTACAACCCACTATGACCATCAGTTCATCCCCTTTACTCTGTAGCTAGGTTAATGGGCACATGTCAATTTTGCCCTTCATTCCACATCAATCCAAACTTGTACCATTGTGAAGTAATCCTCACTGGCTCTAGTGAGCATTTATACTGTGAGTGAAGATTAATGAAGCTGTATTAGTTTTCTTGTTGGGCTTTGATTTATTATTTGGGCTAAGATTACATTATTTACAGACTAATAGAAGTCCACTCATTCTCTCCTTCCAACCCGTGGGTCCCAGGGATTACTCAAGTAGTCAGGCTTGGTGGCAGGTGATTTTACCCACTGACCCATCTTGCTAGCTGTATTTATCTTCAGTCTTTCTGAGGTTTTTGTTTTTATTTGGTTCCTTATCAATAATGCAAAGCACACATTTTAAGTCTTAGCCTCTTAGAGGTTAGAGTGAATGAAAACATTTGCTGAGGAGGCAGGCAGTGAGAGGCCTATTTGCTGTCATGACAACCGGGGCATACTTGATGACTAGGCGTTGGTCAGAAGCAGCTCATATGCACACACACAGCAAGCTAACAACATGGGAGTGCATGCCTTTTATTCTAAGACTATTGTGATTCACAGGAGAGATGGTTTCTTGTTGATTTTGGAAACAGAGTCCTATGTAGCCCAGGTTGTGCTCAAAACTAATGTAGCTGAGGGTGGCTTTGAACTCTTGATCCTCTCATCTCTACCTCCTGCGTACTGGGATCAGGGGCATGGAGCACTTCACCTCATGTATTCTGTGCTGGGGTCAGAACTCCAAGGCCTATGTGTATGCTAGGCCAGCATTCTACCAATGAGCTCCATGGTGAGCCTATTTTTGTCAGAGTACCAAGACAGACAGGACAGCTGACTGTGGCTGTTTAAGAAACCCTGTAGGGCATACCTAAAGCTCTAGTGATCAGGCACAGTGGACACAACCACAGCTCCAACCCACTTCCATCCACATATTAACCCCCACCACATACAGGGCACATTTGAGTAGGTAAGATGGCTCAATGAGTAGAGGCACTGGCTGGCAAGCCTGATGACCCAAGTTTTATTTCCAACACTCATGCAGTGGAAGGAGAGGACTGAGCAAGTCACTGGCTGGTGTAGGCTTCCACCCCAACAAAATAAAATAAACGTAAGAGAAAAGAGGGCAGATTTCATTCTCAACGACACAGACCATTGCAGATAAGAAAGGTGACCCACACTTTCATTTTCTTTATTTTTCATTGATACTGTATGGATACAAAGTTTCTAGAAAGCTACAAAATGTCTACCACTTTATCAAGAAGGCATCAAAATGTGTCACTTTGCAAAGACATGAAAACACCTGCAGGAACTGACACAAAAATAGCATTTTTAGAGTGATGAAATAATTGCACTTAACTGTCATGGGTATTAAAGTTATCACACATATGTACCGCGAAAGCTAGAATACATTTGTTTGTTTGTTTGTTTTTTTACAAAGCACTTTATAAAAAAATTCTCTGCACACAAACCCTATAATTTTCATATAACTATCATACTAAAGATAAATTCACTTTAAAGCCAACACTTAGAACATTTTTTTTTTAAACAAAAAGGTACCAGTACCTAAACACAAACGTTAACAAATACGAGAATACTGTACTGCCGGGAGGTTTAGCCAAATGCCTTTTGAAAGTTTCTGCAAACAGTTTAAGAAAATGTGAACAAGCCACCTCACCCTCTTCTCTACAGTCTCCCCAGAGAGGACCCAGTCACCCAGAGGCTCAGGTTCCGGCCCAGGCCCATCGGCAGTACAGTATCAAAAGAGCTACTGACCAGATGAAATGCTTACGCCACAAGCCCATCCTATACACTTTACACGACAGAGAAGCCATGAAGTCTTTTAGAATCTGAAGGAACACATGTGGCAAAACCCAATTTACATAAAATTTGAGCGTATCAAAGAAGTAAAGGCTTTTCAGGTTTTTTTAAATGTTACAAAAAGATTTTTTTTTTTTTGTCATTTTCAGGCACGTACTATTTTTGTTTTTACACTTTTTTCCCTTGTCTGAAGTCATAAGCCCACTGAAAAAGGCCTAGAGAAGTTGATCTTTCAAGGAGGTGACAGGAGATGTACATCCTTTTTTCTTTTTTAAAGAAGTGCAGTTAATAATCTATTTTACACGTTGAAACTAATCACGGAAAACAATTAGTGTGAAAAATAAAAACACAAAACTCATAGACAGGCTTTCTAACATGATGGATGTGTGGATTCTGCCCGCCTCTCTTAGAGAGAACGTCCATGGTAAAAACCGAAAAGGGCCAGGCTGAGCAAGGCTGGGGGTCTAGTGGGACCTGACCCCACGGTAGTGAATGAATAGGGTGGGAGACACACATAAAGGCTGCTTTTATCTAAAATGATGCAGTGTGTGGCACGGGACCCAATGCAGATTCACAGAGAAAACAAGTTACAGCTTAGGAAGGAACAATAAATACAGATATCTCAACTTAGTAAATGGTGTGTGACTTCAGTGAGGCCTACCCTTTGCAACACAGTAAATTTAAAACACAAACCTTCACTTTAAAAGATACAAGCCAACAGTTCAGGAGAGAAAACTACTGCAAATGAGACAGCAATGACTAGAAAGAGGCACAAGAGAACACACATTTGACTAAGTTCTTCAAGTTGTGGTGCGTCCCTGCCAGGGAGGAGTACAAGACAGCAAACTACAAACTCTAACCTGTGCTGAGAAATTATCCTTTTCATTTGATAGTTGTTTTTCTTTTAGAAAACAAAGCAAAACAAAAAAAATCAGAAACTAGACTTTTATATATACTCACAACTTGCGGTGGATACAAATCACTCGGGCAATTTCAGAGCCCGGAGAGGCTATTCCTTAGACACCAGGGAGGGACGGAGAGAAGGTATGTGGTAGAGTTTTGAGGCTAACTTTCAGAGTTGTCTGTCATTACTTTTACACTTACATCAGCAAAGGAAGAAAAAAACAAAACAAAACATCTATTTTTTTTTCTGGCTTCTTTTTGCCTCTTTTGTTCTTTTTCCTTAAGGTAGGTATGGGGTTTCCAGATGCAAAAAGGTTTTACTCTAAGCTGACACAGACTTCAAAGAGTTGGCTGAGGACTAGACCATCCTTGAAAATGCCGAATTGCAAACGGTGTGCTCTTCGCAAGTCTCTCAGCACATTCAGACATCCAGAGCCAGCAAAACTGCCCAGAGACACTTCAACTGCAATGACCTAATGAACCCATTTTTAATTTTTGTTCTGCACTGTCATCTCAATGCGAGGCTTCCAACAACCAAACGTGTAGGCAGGCAAGTGCGCACTGTCGTTCCAGTGAACGAGAGTCTCTACAGTCTGGACATGGACACGGGGGAAGGCAGAGCCATGGTGTCCGCCCACTGGCCGGGATTCAGGTGCTTGTGCGTAAGTTCCTTCCCAGGGATGTAGAGCTGGGTGATGAATTGTGGACATGCCGGGGAGAGGCGGCACACACAGACACAACAGTTTGCAGGCTCCCCACTGCCACACTGTGCTGTACAGGACAGTGGTGGTGGGGTTCCCCACTGGCAGGCAGACTTACAGCAGGCAGGGACCACACGGTACTCGGTACTCTCATGAATACAAGCCTGCGGTTGGTTGGTTACTCATCCCGGTTAACCAAAGGCATTATGGTGATCTCGAAATATTTTTGGTCTCTCTACAAATTGTCGTTATTATGGTGGCACTTTCTAAGCTGGAATCTCGAGCCAAAGGCACTTTCAAGCTGGAGTGCAGAAGATTCACAAATAGCTAAGTATTTGGTCATGGACTGAAAAAGGCATCAATGAAAAGTACAATTCTGCTCTTCATAGCAAGCTGCGGAGCTGCAGCCTTTAGTTTTGGTATGGATACGTATGTGAGAGCATGGTCAAAGAACTGACTTGGTTTCTGATTCAGGTTGTTTGAAACCAAGCCACCAGCTTCCTGTAGAGCTGGATTTAAAAACGGGCTTTTGAAACACAAATGAGAACGATTTTGGCTTGTCCTGCTTCTGATATGGGGCCAATCAGCAAGTGGACACCCAGAACAGGCTGAGAAAAAAGGCTGGCGGCTCCAAGGTTTCACTAAGGCACTGCTTTACTGGGAGGCTTTGGCAGCTGTGAACTGAAAACTATGAGAAGTAACAGTAGTAAGAGAACCGCTTCCAGCTTACAGAAGGGCTCACGGTTCCCAGGCAGCCTGGCACACTGATACCCTGCAACGTGACTTCTCCAAGATTTAAGGCTTTTCAGGAATGACACGTGCAGGGCTTAGCCACAGAAACATCAACACAGAAGAAGCCAGCAACTCAAGCATCCTCCTAATGTCACAGGTGAGGACAGCAACACACAGGTATTCTACCCTTCCTTAGGACAGGCATGGTATACCAGAGCATATACAAAATTATACAAATTACAGGTACCTGGTTTGTAAAACTGACCATCATGTGACTTCAATAATATATGGTTGTATAAAAATGATGGTTAATGCCACCATGGTATTGAAGCCTAAAGAAGATCTGAATCTAAAAGTCCTCTGAAGAATTTTAACACCAAGGGTTCTCTTTTGGCTGGTGTGTGGGCAGGACTTTGCTGCTGGGATATGTGGTAAATAGAAATTTGACTCAAAGCCTGTGGCTGGAGAACTGTCTTCTGAGAAAACAAAAGGCGCATCAGCCTCACCATCTACTTGCAGTCCCCAGACAGCTATAGGGGAGCTGAACTGACCCTGTCCATGCGTTCTCGGGACTCCCAGAGCACCAAGGAAAGATGGCTTCCACCCAGGAAAGGCTGAAGATGAAATAGAAGCCCTCACCCTTGCCTGTGAGTAAATAGCTAGGAGACTGAATCAGGCACCTCTCAACCCTTCAAGATGAAGGGGAATGGACTGTGCTCTCTTTAGTTTGAGGACGAGGCACCTTCTGGAAGGGATCCAGACCTGCTCCATCCCTAAAGATGGAATCCATACAACAGATAGCACAGAGCATGAGGCAGACAGCAGAAGCAGTGTAGAAGAGATATACCCTACCCAGAAAAGGATGAAGAAGAGACCAGGAGCTTGTGAGAAAGAACCAAGTGGGGGAGGGGGTTTTCTCTTTTTAAGCCCTGGGAAAGGGAAGGCTATAAGCTAGATCAGAAATGCTCTTTAAACAGATGGCCACAGGGAGGGTGCTTTCCCAGACAGGAGAGAAAGAGCAGCAGGAAAGAGATGCTGGCTGTGCAGGAGCCTCACTGTCACTTGCTTCTTTCTGATCTTAAAAAGTTGGGGGTGGGTGGGGTCAGGTCATAGAAGAGATTTCCTGAAAAACTGGTTATCAATATGCTAATGTGACCAATAAAAGAAAGGGTAGCCATTTTCAGCTAAGGTTGAAGCTTGCACAACCCAGGGCAATCATCCGTGAAAACTATGAAAGTGGAATTCTAAACCCTCCAACCATGCACAGGGCATGGCCAATTAACTGGTCCAAAATGTCCCTGGCCTCCAGGTAGCTGGACTCTGGGGGGTCCCAGGACATGTTCTGAACAAGTTTTGGGTTGACTTTATGTCTTTCATTGGAAAGACGGCCTCTAAACTATGCAGTGGCTAAGTAAGATGTCTACATTATGTCCATGACAGATCTGTCCCAGTCACTGTGAGACAGCACTGGGGAGGGAAGAGTGCGGGCAGGGCTCAGCAATGGTGTCCATAAGCTTTAGGAAGCTGAGAAGAGGGCAGAAGGAGCCAAGGATTAGAGACTGGGATAAGAGGTTAGAACACAACCTCCAGCCCCAAACCCAGGCTTTCACTTGGGAAATAAAGCAACTTTGGAATAGCTGGGTCACTGATTAAGACAGGGAAACTCCAGAAGATTTACAAAACTTAGAGCTACCAGCGCTGAAGACAGAGCAGATCGTAAGAACAGGAGGTAAAGTGGGGGGTATGGAGCAAAATGTTGTCTTCTGGACACGAGAGGGCCACTGTGTTCATAAACTCACAGCAACTGTGAGAACAAGCTGGTCTACACTCCAAGGCCAAGGAGCTACTGACAGTTGATGATTCTCGGGAAGAGAGCTTAGTTTAAGAGTGTGGTTCCTGGTTGGCTTCCTATGTTCCCATGGATATCCCCACACCCGTGAGTATATAGGCAGCACAAATTGGCCATGGTGAGTGTGCTGGCTGGTTTTATGTCAACTTAACACAAGCTATATTCATCTGAGAAAAGGGAACCTCAATTGAGAAAATATCTCCCCTAAGAATTGGCTGTAGGCAAGCCTGTAGGGCATTTTTAAAATCAGTGATGGAGCGGGGAGAGGCCACTGTGCACAGTGCTATCCCTAGGCTGATTGATGGTCCTGGATTAAGAAAGGAGGCTGAGCAAGCCATGAGGAGCAATCCAGTAAGCAGCACTCCTTCATGGTCTCTGTATTAACTTGTGATCTCAGGCTCCTGCCCTGACTTCCTTCACTGATGGATGAGGATGTGGAGATGTAAGTCCACTTTATCTCCCAACTTGCTTTTGGGCATTATTAACATCATAGCAACATAACTGTAACTAAGACTAAGGTTATTTTCTTTTTAAAGTTGGGAGAAGTTGGGAGGGATGGAGACATGGGTGGAGTGTGAAGTAAGAAGGTGGGGAGAAGTGTGGAGGGGGGAATATACATTAAAGAATTTTATAGGTGTTTTCAAAGCAAAAGAGAAATCAGCTCATCCACACCTGGCACCTCCTACTGCCCAGAAAGGCATCAGAAGAAGAGGACCGGACAGTGAGGCAGCAGACAGGCCACCCTGAATGTCAGTCTCACCCTCCCCACTGCCAACCACTATCCTCTAGCTGGTACTTGGGAAATAAATTCCCAGAGCCTTAGTGGTACAAAGGAGCAGCTCCACTCCTGAGCAGCAGACCTCTCCGCCATCACATTCTGGGATGACCTATAGCCACAGGAGATCATTTGTATTCATTCATTCATTCATTCATTCATATCTTCCTGGTCTCAAGACACAGGGGGCTC
The DNA here is from genome assembly GCF_011762505.2 of Arvicanthis niloticus. Lineage (NCBI taxonomy): Eukaryota > Metazoa > Chordata > Mammalia > Rodentia > Muridae > Arvicanthis > Arvicanthis niloticus. The sequence goes on along the minus strand of NC_047658.1, from coordinate 80,621,482 downwards.
CTCTTGAATACGGATATAGGAAATCAAAGCTAAAGAAACCTCTCTAAGAGGGTTGTCCAAAAGATTAATTAATGTCACATCTAGGAGACATCTTTAAACACCTGGTCTGCAGACAGATAAAGGGGAGAAACTCAGGGTAGCCATTCCTTTGAGAGCTGGCTTAGAAACAGGGAACCTAGACAGTTCTCCTGAGAAGAGACAGTGCCCCATTGGCTTACATAAGGGAGGCACATTGCAAATGGAAAACTCTTGCACATTCTTCTCTGGTCTTTCCAAGGATGAGGGATGCTGCTGGGAGGAGAGGGTCAATCCAGGGTGGTTCTTTTAACTACATGCCAGCCTCGCCTATCCACTGATGACTAAAATATGCTGAATAGATATAAGCAGTCAGAGCAGATGCCGGGACAAGGGCATGTGTGTCTCCTGGATAGAGCAGATGTAGAATTTTACTTTATAGCCTTAGTGCAAAAAGCAAGCCATGCTTTTTGTTTTTTTAACGTAAAAAGTTTGTACCATTTCTATCGTGTTTACATATTCCTAACAGTTATGTTGTGTGTGCACACTTGTGTGTGCTCACACATGTGAGTGTGTATATAGAAACTCTTACTTTCCTCTTACCTTCCTTGGGAAGTAGAGGAGTAACATTTCTTGCTTCCCCAGTGAAAAAAAATACTTAGGGAAGTAACCCGAGGCTGGCCACATCAAACCAACTCTGCTGGGCAATGCTTTGGAATATTCTCTTGGTAAGAGAATGAGGGAATCTGCTTGAAAAGATGAGAGAGAGAGAAATAGAGAGAGAGAAAGAGAAAGAGGGGGTTGCCACTGAGGCTTATGGACAGATGCCTTTAGAGAAAATATATCCATGTCTATAATGCAGAGAGGCGATGAACAACTAGCAAACTGAGAAAACCAGGAGCTCAAAGAGCTGAGTATCCACATGTGCATGGTCACAGATGATTCCTGTGCACACTGGGCTACCAGCAACAACCTATCCACAGGCTGGCGAGGAGGCTTGTGACAGTAACATTCTGGGCAGCAGAGACACCAAACCTGATGAGCCTTCTGCTTGCTCGGTTGATGACAATTTTCTTCCAGCCACAGGATTCTGCATCCTTTGCAACTCACAGTGCAGTATTCATGCATACCAATTTGCTATTAAATTTCAGTGATTCAAATGTGAACTCGTCTCCGTAAAAAATTTGGTTGACCATATAAAATGTAACTGCACACACAAGACTATAATAACATTGTAAGCGTAGACTTGTTTCAGTATTATCTACTTATTGCAAAATGAGCTGTCTTTTCTTTCTCATTAAATAATGAATTATCACATTAGTACAATACAATTTTACATTTTTAAATACACTATATATGTTAAGGATAAGGGGTGATGTTTTCCTCCTTTTAACACCTGTTTCAAGAGTTTAATGAATTAGGGTATTAGTTTTAACCTTGGGGAGAAAGGTACAAATTTGTCTCATTAGGATATTTCAACCAAGTATGTCTTAAGGCTATAGTTTAACATTTGGTTTTAAAAAGAAAGAAGATTTCATTTAAAAAATAATTTAGTGAATTACATTCTTCCATAACTTCCGCCCTAATTAGTTACAAAGATAAGTCTAAAGAATCTTAGTTTTCCTGTACTAATTTACATTCATATTTAAAGATTAATTTTACTTGTATCTTAAAACAAGAATCTTATGTCGGAAAAACACAAAAAGAACTAAATACATTTGTATAAAGGGAGTCAATGCCCCGTGGCCAATCCTCTGACTCAGTATTTTCTACCACAACAGGAAACAGGTCTGCAGAGAGGCTTGGCTTAGGCTGGTAAGATTCACCTTCCCCAAGGGATTGTGGGTTGCAGATCTGAGGAATACACAAAAAACTGCATCACAACTTCACAGCTACAATGATAGCATGAACACATGGAAAAAAATAAGTTCACTCGAACAGGATTTAGAAAGGTCAGGGTGGGACCCAGGGGGCCAGGGTAGCACCCTGTGTGGTGAGGTTTACAGTCAGTCGTTCGATAATGGAGAGTGTGTGTGTGCACATATGTGTGTGTATATACAGATATCTCTCTATATAAATAACCAGGTTCAGTCCTTTACAAGCCTGTAGATATGATGTTGTGCTCCATGTTCACTATTCGATACTTCAAATACACAGGCCATGCAGAGGAGAGTTTCTTGTGTATCCCTGTTTGTTACCACCTGTTTAAAAAAAAAAAAAGCACATGTACCATTACACCACATAAAAGACAGCATGGTCGATCTGTGCTATATTCAGAAGATCATAAGTCTCACTGGAACCCCACAAAGCCCACCTGATACTGCTGCTCTCTGCTGACCCAGGCTATACCTCTCACAATGTTAGGAGTTACCCATCCATTGTCCCCGTGGGTTTCTCTCCCTCACATCTATGATCTTAGCCTCTTTCAGATTTGAGCTCCGGCTCTCCTCCTCCCGCTGGCCGGAGGCCCCCATGCTACCTCAGAAGGAACATTTTGAAGGACAATCTGATCAAATGTGCTTCACAACGCTTCAATGATTCTCTGTGACTTTCATGTTCAAAATCGTTTTGGGCTTGAGTGCCTTATCTGGCTTGTCAAGGGCCCAATTTCCTCTCTGCAATGGTCTGCTTCACCATGTAAGTTTCCCTTGCCTCCAAGCTCAGGGTCCCTGACTGAAAAGAATAAAGGCTCACTTCTGATTTTCTCTATGAAGTTCTGTGATTCACATAGACTGGTGTTTTTCAATATCCAGCTCCTCCAGTGAACTGTGATGACCTGAGACCATGTCTTCTGGTTAACCAGTTCAGACATGGAACGCCATGACTGAGCATCTGCTGAGTGAACAAACCTGATGGCCACCAATGCTGTGTGCCCACTATGTATCTACTACAGTATAAGATGCTTGGCACGGGACCTCACAACTCTGACTGAGTAAGACTGTTCCCAATGGCAAAGAGGAGGCTGCGGTGCCATCTGCTGGAGACTAATCAGGTCAAAGCTGCTACCTCACCTACAGGTCTTCCTCACCGCTGAGCTAGGTCATGTCACCTCAGCACTATGCCCATCTCTCTGCAAGACACTGGTGATAACGTTCTTTTCCATTCATTACTGAATGAATGCCTGTCTCCCTCATCTGACCTTGGGGTGGCTGACCCACTCAGCTAGTCCATCGAAGTATTCTTAGCACTCATGTATGCACTCAGGAAAGTCTTACCTGCTTGGTAAATATGAAAAATGTCTGCTTATTCTTCAACATACACACCTTCTTTAAAATTCCTGAGCCCACCCCACCTATCTCTAGGCGTCAATGGTGTCTCATTCAGAAATACTCAACAATTTAAGTGACTGTGTATCATAACCTGCTCACTTTCTTCTTTGACTCGAAGGCCCTAAGTTACCATGGCACACTATGATCACAAAAATCACTTCTCAGCAGCCAACGCTGGACCCGTGGTGTGACTGAGGGAACGTAAAGATTCTTACTGGCCATCTTGGAGGTGAAGACTACAGATTTAAGTGATCCATTTATTAATGGAGACAGCTATGGGGACTTTAAAGCTTCAGTTCAAGCTTTCTGATTCCACGACTCAATCTGTGATCACCACGACCTTGAGTCATAGGGACTCCTTAAGCACAAAAATGATACTGCAGTCCATGGTAAGACTTTTACAGTAACATTTACAAAGGGTCTTTGTACCTAGCATAAGGCTTGTGATTTCTCAGACACAGCCATTTTCTTGTAAATCTGTTCTTTCTGTCTGTCTGTACAGAAGAGTTAAAAACCCAGGGCCTCATGTATGGCAGGCCAAATTCTCTACCACCCTGAATAAAGGCTTACTTCTGATTTTCTCTGTGGAATTCTGTGATTCCCTAGGCGTCTTTTCATTTTGCTTTAAAATATTTAATTTTACTTTATATGTGTGAATAGCTGCCTACATGTGTATATGTGTAGTATATACCTGGTGCCCTCAGAGGCCAGAAGAAGGTTGTTACAGAAGAACTGGAGTTACAGACAGTTATAAGACATCGTGTAGGAAACTGTAGCAGGTGCTCTTAACTGGCAAGTCAGGTCTCCAGCCCCATCTTGTCACTATTTTTAAGACAGGGTCTCAACTAAGATGCCAAGGCTGGCCTTGAACACTCTGTAGCCTAGGCAGACTTTGACATGTGCAATCCTCCTGCCTTGGCTTCCTAAGTAGATGAGATTACAGGCCTATACCACTAGGCCCAAGAAGACAGTAGGCACACGTGGCTCATGATTCACCTTTGTCCTTCCCAGCTCTGCTTGGGGCTCTCACTGCCACTGTGTGTTCAGTTCAATCTCAATGCAACAGGATGCAACCAGAGCCCAGCCTACCAGTCATCGAGATCTTAAATTGGCCCAATAACCCACTTTTACTTAGCAAAGTGATGGCCAGCAGCTGCTAACAAGAGCTAGAAAGTACAATTTCTCCTGTGCAACAATTGGATGCTTTCATCTTTGGAATCCTGAAGTCCACAATTCTCTAAGGCAATGATATTATTTCTAACAAGTGTTTCTTGGAAATTATTAATTATTTATATCAAAATATTTAACTGCTTAATGACACTTTGCTATTGAGAAGGGTTTCCTATAGCCTAACTTGGCCTTGAACCCCTGATCCTCCTACCTCCATTTGCCAAATGCAGGAATTATGAGATACACACACACACCATTACGACTGGCTTTAATGACACATTTTAACCAAACTCAGCGAGGTCCAGGATGGTGGAAGTTGTATGTCCCAGAGGCATACTGCTGACAGGTACCTGGGCTCTCTGACAATTAGGGGCCAGGCTCTGACATCTCAGGGCCACATTCAATTCAGCCAGGCTCTATGAGGCAGAGTCCAGACTGGTGCTATCACAATCCTCAACCAGCAGTCACAGACAGAACTATAGTTGCAATCCCTGCTAAGAGAGAATTCACCTAAGAATTCAAGCCACTGACATGGAAAGAATACCACATTCCCTGCTGCTCCGGAGTGTTGGGACCTGCACTTGCTTTTGTTTGTGCATATATTTAGGCCAGAGTTTGATCTTGCATGTCCTCCTTGCTCACTGGAGCTATCTAAATACAGATATCTAAATCTCTATCTAAATACAGAGCGCACTGATTAGGCCCGGCTGGCCAACGGCCTCCAGTGAATGAGCTACCCGTCCCCACCTCCCCAGGGCCACGTACTAGAGGCAGTGCCATGAGGCCTGGCCTTTTGTGGGGCAGAGGTCCTTCCTGACTGAACCGTCCTTTCTAGTTCCCACACACTGGGACTGCAGCAGGGTACAGTTCTGAGACAGATACCCGCTTCCTGCCACTGCTCACTCTGCAAACTGCTCATCTTCCACCAAAAGGATACTGGTGACTATTAAAGATGGGCATTTTCCCAGACTTCCAGGCTCTAAGCTTCAGGAGCACACAGACACAGTTGAGGCTCCACTGAGAGTCTCTCTCTAGACAAAGTCAAGCTTGTATGCAATCCATCATGCATGTTGATCCTAGGTCTGAGCTCTGAGATGCCAGTCCCTGATGGCAAGGACTCCAAATTCTGGCTATGCCGTGGCTACTTAGGTTACTAGGTTTGCATAGCAAGCACCTTTACCTGAGCCAGTTCATTGGCTTGTCTGAAGACAGAGTTTCACTATGCATTCTAGCCTGCTCCCAATCTCCTGATCCCCCTGCCTTAGCCTCCTAAGTATGGAGATTACAGACATGTACTACCACATAAGGCTTAAATCAGTCTTCCTTCCTTCCTTCCTTCCTTCCTTCCTTCCTTCCTTCCTTCCTTCCTTCCTTCCTTCCTTAAATGGGAAGAGATAGGTGGAAAGAAACCTTTCAAACCAAACAGAAACAGTATATATCTGACTGAAACCAACACAACAGATAAGGGATTCCCTGGATACACACTCAGGCTCACCATTCTAATAACAGAGAAATGTGGCAGCCTTCAGAGGCTGTAGGACACAGGGGTGTCCTTGCCAGCCCCTTCAGAGGCTGTGGGACACAGGGGTGTCCTTGCCGGCCCCTTCAGAGGCTGTGGGACACAGGGGTGTCCTTGCCGGCCCCTCAGGAGAACTGCACTCACTGAGGTTTACTTTGGCATCCTGACCTTCCAGTTTAATCAAGAGCTATTTTCTTTTCTAAAAATCCTTATAAAACTCATTATTGAATATTTTATGAACATGTTTTGAGGACAAAAGCCTCTGAGTCTGGCAACCGATAAAGAATCATGATATTAGAACTTGTTGAGCACCAGGTACCCAAGTATTCTTGCTGAAAACCTGGCTTCCTTCCCACCCACCTTCCTCACCATCCCCAACAAGCCTCAGCACAGGCTCTATCAATGCCAACCAGGAGAGAGACAAATATTACCAATAATATGGTGAAGTTTTCCAAAACACTGTTCATCATATATTTCTCTGGTAGGTGTTTGAGTTTGTGGATGAAATTGATCATATATTCACACATTGGCGAGCGGTTTATTCGGTACACGAATCGGCCATTCTCGAACCTCGCATACTCCGTCTGTGAGGAAAAAGAGGTTTGAGCATCTCTGTATTTCCAAACAGAGAATGGCTGCTTCTGAACTTTTCAACATGAATCATCTATTGATAAGCTCTGTCATTTCTGCCAATTACCTAATCAAAAACAAACCCTACCTCTAAAGTTACAGCCAGGTACAGACTCTATTATTTTTCTGCAAATTTAAAAAATGTTGTAAAGGATGGTCTTTAAAGCATTTGATAAATTCTTCCAGTAAAAGTGTATGTGTGGGTGGGGGGTGGGGGGTGGGGGGATGGAGAGAAGGACAGAGAGAGAGAGAAAGAGAGAAAGAAAGAGAGAGAGAGATAGTTAGTTCCAATAACCCTAAGTAAGAGGCACAAATTTAGAGGATACAATTCTGGTCCAGAAAAATGTACATTGCTAGTACTGAACCAGAAAGAGGTGTTGAGCATGGCGAATGGAAGCCACAGGAGTGACCACTAGGCCTGAATACACAGAGAACTCAAAACCTTAAGGGAGAAACCACTGGGGTTAAACTGGAGAATCTGCTACATTGGATACCCTGAAGACAGATCTTCTTTTGAGACAGACCTCTCTATGTAGTACTGGCTGGCTTAGAACTAGCTATGTAGACTAGGCTGGCCTTGACCTACTGGGATTAAAGGCATGCACCACCATGCTCAGCTCTACAGAAATGCCTTTGGTATAGATCTTTAAATCAGATGCCCAAACCCAAAGCCTATCTATTCTAGAAACTAGAATCTAGAAATATGAATCTAACACAAATCATTAAATATTCAGAATTAACAAGGAACAAACAGATATGATAAAAACAATAAAATCCTATCAAAACATGAGATAGAAATGCAAATAAATTTATATTAATAATACATCATTTTAAATATAATTATAGTTTTCAAACCATCTGCCTTTCTTTTCATTAAATAAAGTGCACATTGTTTGGAAATAGGAAGGTTGGCTCCTAGCTTAGCACGTGTGTCACTGCATGCATGTGGAGGTCAAAGGAAAACCTACAGGAGTTGGTTCCTTCTCTCCTTTCCACCATGTGAGTGCCAGGAATTGAACTCAGAATCTTAGGCTTAGCAGTAAGCACCCTACCCGATAAGCCATCCTGCCGGCTATCATCATCCCCTCCAACACTCCTTTTAATCCTAATTTTGTGCTCCTGCTAGTTTGTCAGAGCAGCCACACCCCACACTCCAATTTTAATTATCCTTAGTGCTCAGGATTCCCAACTGACATTTCCTGTCTCCCAAGTCTACTCTTATATCTCTAATTATCCCTTATTTGTCCCTTGAAAAGGTATTGTCTGGTCACTGCTGCTGGCAGGCATAAAGAATGTGCCCACTGGCTCTCCCTCCTCTTTAAAGCTTTAATATGCAGTTACTAAATTCCATTTAAAACCTCTTACTGGAGCCCCACTAAGTCATTTCAGGAAAGCTCATGACCCCTATTAAATTCACCATCAACTCAACCCACCTGTATCCTTTCCTGCCATTTTAACATCAGTCAGTCCTGCACGCCCGAGCAGTGCTCCTCCAGAGGCTCCAAGGGAGCCCACACCCCCAGAGCTCCGCCTACGCTCTTAAACCCTTCCTCTACTGACAGGCATCCTCAAGGCTTGGCTGGAAAGCCGGAGTCTTGCCACAGGCAAGATAGGTACTGGATGGAGAGTCCAGAACTGTGGCAAATAAAACCTCAATCTTCAGATGGTGGCAGTTAGGCAGAAGACACTGGAAAATTAGACAGGTGACGGGATGGCAACTTGCAGCCTGCAAACGTTATTTACAAAAGCAACTAACCCTGATAAGACAAACAGGTTTGTAAAAGTTGCAAGTTGAATGTAGCTATTTCCTAATACAGTTTGTAACCAAGTTTGTAAAAGTTTGTAAAGTTTGTAAAAGTTTGCAAGCTAAATGTAAGTATTTCCTAATGCATTTTTACCTTTATGATGTAACATGGAAAAACTGCAAATGGAAGAGAAAGGACCTAAAAAGGTCCTTGCCAACTGGAAGGCGACAGGCCACCCAGAGGACTTCCTGTCAGGCCAACTTACCTCTACTTTTTCTACTACTTGCTTCCCAAAGGAGCACACTTTGGTGGAACAGGTAACTGTCATGTTTTCAGAACTCTCATACTGACTGCTCACACCATAAAAGGCCCCAGCGTCGTCTTGGATATTGCAGTTTAAGTCCGCCTGTAGGAAGAAAGTAGGGGCAGGTTATTCTTTCATCCTAGGATCACAGTGTCAAAGAACCACTTTGGTAAGCAGCTAAGCAGTGGAGAGAAGACATCTGCCTCTCTACATATACCAACTTGATGGGAAGCCACTACTTTCCCAGGCAAGGCTGAACTTGCTATGTGGCCAAGGATGACCTTGGACTCCAGTCTCCACCTCCCAAGTGCTTACAGGAATGTGCTACCATATCCAGTTCCCGGGTGCCAGGGGTTGAACCCAGCCAGGGCTTCATCCATACCAGGGAAACACCCTACCAAATGAGCCCTGCAGTGGTTGGTAAACATCTGGGAAGTCTTCCCTTGAGAGGACATGCTACCAGGATGCATTCAGCCTGGCTTCCTTGCATTCAGTATTGGAGTAGGACTGTACCCTTGTAATGAAAATCCTAAAGTTTCTAAAAATGTATAGAAAGTGGGGCATGAAATGACTGTACACTCTGCCAATCTTGTGAGAGACTAAAAAAACAAAAACAAACAAACAAACAAACCAAAACACAGGTCCCTGCAGCTGACGCATCACTGCTATACAAAGATGATTAACACATCTAGAGCAGAAAGGCTTCCTACTAACGTCCACCCTACAGAGATGCTGAATCACAGCTACTCATGTAACACATGCTTATGAATGGCCTACGATGTAAGGCTCATGCTGGACATGATGGCATCTGGCTACAAGCTAATGTGGGAGACAAGCACAGCAGAAAGGCTATGCAGTCAAAGAGTGTCACACCAAGAGATGACAGATCTTAGTTGCAGAGTGAAGAGAGGCCTGGAGGGCTTCCTCTTAGTTCATGTGCTCATGTATGAGCAGGAGATGAGGAGGTACACAGACGTGGCTCAGGCTGGGGAGGGCTAAGTAAATAAAAAGGGTAGGTTGCATCTTGGAGCAAATGGGAGACCCTAGAAAATTCTGGTGCCAGGAATCAAGATTAAAGCGGGGCTTCAGAGTGCAATGTCTGCAGAGCACGGAGGCACTATGGAAGGTCATGGCCATGGGTGTATGCTACTGCTATGGTCTTACTGTGGACATACAATTCCCACAGCAAGTGTTAGGATGGGAAGCTTTCAGGATGGGATTAGGATTCTGTCCTTGTACATGAATGGATAATCACAGAAAAGGACCATGCCCTCCACAACAGGAGACCTCGCCAGATACTGGTATCTGGACCCTGGACCTTCCAATCGCCAGAAATTCAAGTGATAAATCTGGTTCTGTCTATCCAGAGATCCCAGGACACTGTATAAGAACAGCACCAGAGGAACAGGTTGCAACCAGTTGTTGCTCTATAACAACTCAACAATAAATACAAGCTTGGGCAGGAAAGGAGGTTTTCAAATATTTTCTCTAGTTTCAGCTTCAGCTTCAGCTTCAGAAAACCCTACCTTTAAGAGCAATAACTGTAAGATGAACATGCCTATAATCCCATACCAAGGAGATAGAAGCAGGAGGATCACCATAAATTCAAGGCCAGCCTGCACCACATAGTAAGTTTCAAGCTAACCAAGGCTACATAGTGAGATCAAGTCATGGATGGGTAAGAAAAAGATAGCAACAATAAAGGGGATATGCTCAAGGGACTATAAAATAATGATGCGACTTAATATCCTAAATCAAAAAACCTAGCTTGTTTGGGTAATTGTGGAAGACACAGTGATGAAACAAGCAGGTGTTTTTGGAATAAGGATTGGAGGAAACAGGAGATGAAGACTGGGAGGATGGAGGGCTGATGGGACAGTAACTACTTAAAATACCTGTGATAACTTGTCAGTGTACATCATATTCTGAAAACAATAGTAATGGTTTGACACCAGCAAAGCTGATGACAGTGTTCAGTGTTCACACTTCCATCCCTGTGAGCTGAAGGGAAAGCTGCTGCCCCCTGTTGGCCACAAATCTAGATCCCATAACAAGAGTGAGTTGGGTGTTCTATTTCTTTACTCCCAGTGCCAACTGGGTGCTCTATTTCAGCTCTATTTAAAATGTCAAACTCTAAATAAAGAGGGAGAAGACCGTGGCTGAGTCTGCCCCTTCATCCTCACCATCACTAAGCAGCTGACACTCGTTTACAGGGTTGTTGAAGGAGACCAATGGATGAGGCTGTACCTGGGGTACAGCTTGTCCAAGCTAGAGCTGCAGCGCAGCAGGCTCAGACAGTCCCAAGCTGTTACAAACGTAACTCCAGGAAAGAATGTAATGCACTTGTGCATTTTGCTAAAGTCTAATAACAAGGGTTATGTGTGCTAATTTAAAGCATATATGTGCTATGTATATCAAATAAGCCTCCAATTTATCATTTCCTGTATTAGGAATCAGGCAAGCAATCTGGGGGAGGGTATCAGTAGGATTACTTAGAATACTGTGCACATGATAATAAGAAGAAGACTTTTTTTTTTTTAAAACAAATGGTTTTCTGCCGTTGTCAATTCCCCACAGATACACAGCCCTCTTGGCTTAAGCCTACACAGATCATGCTCGTTTGTACACTGACCTGCATCACTGCTGCGTCTTAGGACTATGCAGATAATGCTGATAAGCTTTCATCAGAAGTGGATCATGTACCATACACTGATCCTCGAAAACAAAGTTATTGGTCAAGTGTGGTGGCACAGCCATGCAATCCCAGCACTACAGAGGAAGACTGCAGCAAGGCTGAGGTCAGCTTGGTCTACAGTCAATTCAAGGCCAGCCAGAGATACATAATGAGATCTAGTATCCCCCAGGGGAAAGAAAAGAAGTCACGAAAGGTCTGGAGGAGCTGGGTGCTGGTGGTGCACGCCTTTAATCCCAGCACTCTGGGAGGCAGAGGCAGGTGGATCTCTGGGTGTTTGAGGCCAAAGTGGTCTACAGAAAGAATTTCAGGACAGCCAGGGTTATCCAGAGAAAACCTGTCTGGAAAAACCAAAAAGGATCTGGAGGGATGGCTCAGCAGTTAAAGGTTAAAAGCACCATCTGCTTTTCCAGAGGTCCTGGCTTGATTCTCAGCACTCATGTGGTGGCTCACAACTGTCTGCAGTTCCAGTTCCAAAGGATCTGATGCCCTCTTCTTGTCTCCTTGAGTACCAATTACTCATGTGGCACATAGATAAATTCCACAAGAGTGGACACAGGCAAAAGACCCAGACACAATCAATCAGTCAATAAATAAATAAAAATTTGAAAAAGAAGGAAAGAGAACTTGAAGGTGTTGGGACTTAAGTTCCGTTGGTAGAGTTCTCAACTAGCATGCACAGGACAGGATGCTGATTCAATCCCCAGCACCTCAGAAACATGAGGTGGAGACAGAAGAACCAAAAGTTCAAGGTCATTCTGTTACATGGTGCATTTGAGGCCAGTCTGAGATGTATGCTGTCTCAAACAAAACCAAACAAATATCAAGAAGTGGTTCACTGTTTACCACGTTACTTCAGCAACATACGGAGAGAACCTCAAATTGGATTTGTAATTTCGGAGTTTAGATTTTAAAAGGTTTCCCCAGCGAGTGGCAAATCACAGATTTGCAGGTGACATCAGAACTGCTTTACAAAAAACTATCTTTGCACGTGAGAAATAATTCTGCAGTCACCAACTAATATCACAGATGCTTTTTTTAGAATGTTCTAGAAGGGTCTGATGGCATTAGAAAGAAACAGTCAGGCTGACTCCCCTAGAGCAAGGCAACACAAGAAAAAATGGAAGCAACAAAGGACACGGCTGCAATGAGTCTGTGTTTCACAGAAACTCAGGACTTGATTGACTTCCCTACAGCCAAAGACTAAAAACACTCAACTCACAGAATTTTGAAGGCAAGAAAATGAGGGAGAAAAGTATACTGCCAGTTTTTACCTAACCACAGAGTATTTTCTAAAAGCAAATAAACACAAAACACAAGAAACAGCAAAAGGAAACCCACTCCTCTTGCTGTATACCAGACTTAAAATGCATCCCCGTTCCTTGGTTCCCTGGAAAGGTTGACTGTGGAGTGGGCTCTGAGGGAGGAGGGTAAGCAGTCCAAGGAGGAAGCCCTTCTGAGAGAGCTACTCAGTTACCTTAAGGATGTATGAACTTCAGAGTTCAATTCTTTCTTCTCCATGCAGAAACCCCTTTCCCATGCCCCTGGCCCAAGATACCAATGTCTAAGTGTTTATACATACTTCTTCAGTACCACTGCTGGATGCAGTCAGCGGTCTTATTAGCTCCTTCTGTCCAATGAACTCCGTACTGCTGCAGCAACAAACTGTTGTCTTAGTTAGGGTTTCTATTGCTGCAACAAAACACCATGACCAACAAGCAAGTTGGGGAGGAAAGGGTTTATTCAGCTTACACTTCCACATTGCTGTTCATCACCAAAGGAAGCCAAAACAGGAACTTAAACATGGCAGGAACCTAGAGGCAGGAGCTGATACAAATGCCACAGAAGGCTGCTGCTTACTGGTTTGCTTCCCTTGGCCTTATTTCTTCTAGAACCCAGGACCACTAGTCCAGGAATGTCACCATCCACAATGGCCCTTTCCCTCTGATCACTAATTAGGAAAATGATTTACAGCTGGATCTCATGAAGACATTTCTTCAACTGAGGCTCGTTTGTCACTGATGACTCTAGCTTATATCAAGTTGACACAAAACCAGCCAGTACAAACTGCCACAGATTTAGAGGCTTAAAACAACACTAATTGATCTTGGACTCCAGGCAGGTAGAAATCCTACTGGGTCTCACCAGGCTAAAACCAAGGAATGGATTAGCCAAGCTGTCTTGTTGGGAGACTTTGTGGGAAATCTGATTCTTAGTCTCTTTTCAATGTCCAGGGCCACTCAAATCTTTCCTATGTAGCTCTTGGTTCCATTCCTTCTGTTCCTTCTACATCACTCTTCGCCTAGGATTACACTGGACTCAGGTGGAAAATGTAAGCTATCCTCCCATCTGAAATTTAGCCCCACAATGTCGTTCCTGCACCTCACGGGTAGTATGGCATAGTCACAGACCCCTTAGATACAGGCATGGCACTCACTGGGACATCACGACTCTGCCTTGCACAGTTGCTGACAAGGCAGCCATAAAGGTCTGTTAAGAGAAAAGCATGTCCTTCAGTCAAGTGGATACAATCTCTGACCTGGCTGGTGACCTAACTTTCTTGTTGGACAGGGTCAAAGACCTGGCTATGGGGCCGTCCATCAGGAAGATGGTACCACTCCTAGGAAAGGCTTCACCTAAAGCCATACTGAAGACAAAGGAGTAATAATTGGTGCTTTAATGAGACATTATATTTTTCTCCCAGAATTCCTGCTCCTAAGGCAGCCGTGGACTGGGCTCCAGGACCCTAACCACTTTCCTGAATTACTAAGAAAAGCTTAATTTTTCCTTTCCTTCATCCTTTTAAGCATGCTTCCTCGTGTATCCTGGGCTTCCTCATGCTTTCTCTGAAGACCCCCTGGCTAACCTTCATAGCAGTTTAACTGAAGTGGTATGGCCCCATCCCCTTCTGCAAACAGTGTTGACATTTGCAATTTGTCAGCCCTGTGGATTTCTTTTTAAACTCTAAAGCAACTGTCTTCTCACTCCCTTTGGGTTCATCCTTAAATTCTTTTATTAATGAGACTAAAAGGGAACTTTGCTCTCCCTGTATCACTGCTTCCGATAGCTTCCAGCAGATCTCCAGGTCAGGAAGAAAATTCTGACACTCTCTTCAGTTTTGCTGAGCTCTCCTATTCTTTCCCAGTCTCTCCAGCAGGCTCTATCCTAGGGCTCCAATTACAAATCTATTTTCATTAAGCCTCCTCCAGTGTTAAAGAGTCCCTTCTATCTAGTCCAGATGTTCCAGATGCCACTTCACCTGTCACTGCCTCGTCTCTGTCATCAGAACAATGGCATGGGCAGCAGGGCCTCACATTTCTCATCTTTATGGGAGAAGATGACGTGAGCACCTGCTGTGGACCTTTGAGGACTGGGTGCACAGCAGTGCCCCTGCAAGCTGCTAGCCGCTGTACTGATGACGGCAAGAAGCACCGGCTTCTACTTCTTTTAACTCCACAACTAAAACACTGACCAGGACAGAGCCTCAAGTCCTATCAACTATCAAGCTTAGCTTCAGTCCACATGGGTGCAAAGAGCAGGCTGGATTTTCCTCAGTTAAACAAAGCAGGATGCTTCCCTGGTTTGTGAGTTCCATGACCTTGGCACATTAGGTGTAACTACTCAGACAAGTACAAACTCTCCACAAATGCATAGAGACACATTATGGAATTTCCTCCAGAAACTAACAAAATAGAAGTCACTAACATGCTGAGCGGATTAAAGGCTCCAAGATCTATTTGTAGGCAAGTTCTGGAAAGCAAGGTGGGAACAGAGGCAGGTGCCAAAGGCAGGTCAAACAAATAATAACAGAAGTATACCAACAAAAAGTACCCCTGGGGCTGAGCATGTGACCCAGTTGGGAGAGCACTTGACTACTATGTACAAGGATTTGGGTTCAGTCTTCAGCCTTCATAAACCATATTACATGCCTATAATTCACACATGGGAAGAAGCAAGAGGATGAGGAGTTCAAGGCCAGCCTTTGCTACGTGAGACCCTTTAAGGCATGGCTTCTCCTCCCTATCCTCTTATTCAATAGACCTATTTATTCAAAGCTGTGGTTCACTGTTCAATTTCATGGCTTTGATGGGGAGAGGAGGGGGCACTTTGGGGTAAACATTAAAAATGCAATTATCAGTCCAGGTGGTAGTCCACGCCTTTAATCCCAGCACCTGGGAGGCAGAGGCAAGTGGATCTCAGTGAGTTCAAGGCCAGCCTGGTTTACAAAGAGTTACAGGACAGTCAGGCTGTTACAAAGAGAAACCTTGTCTTGGGTAGGGGAGAAAAAAAAATCTTTAAAAATGAAGCCTGGTCTAGGAGTGTGGGATCCAGACCCTGGAGAGGGGACAGGGCCAAGGGCTAGGCCAAAAACAGAGAAACTCGAAGGGCGGTGGTGGCGCACACTTTTAATCCCAGCACTTGGGAGGCAGAGGCAGGCGGATTTCTGAGTTCGAGGCCAGCCTGGTCTACAGAGTGAGTTCCAGGACAGCTAGAACTACACAGAGAAACCATGTCTTGAACCCCTCCCCCCCCCCAAAAAAAAACCCCAACAACAACAACAAAACAAAAACAGAGAAACTGTCCCTGCAAAACCTACAGCCTCTGGAGAACTGGCCACAGGGGCAAAACCAGGAAGACTGGGAGCTTGACAGCCCACATAGAAAGGACACTCGGCTGTGTCACAGGTTGGCACGGCAAAGCTTGCTGGACCATGAGTAAGAGAGAACACCTAAGGTAAAGACATAAAGGGCAGGGGTGGACTGTGGACATTCCCTTCCGACTTATCTCCCTTCATTCTTGAGTGCAAGGAGGGCCAGGCAGGAATTATGAGGTTACAGAAATGAAAACCATCCAGGACTGTCCTTGACAAGAGCCAGTATAATAGGAACTGATGGATGGGCCGTTTTCAAACCACCACTTTGAATCTCTCCTCTGCATCCTCTCTGAGCCATGATCAAAGGACCAAGATTTCAAATTGTGAAGCAATTTTTTTCCCAATGGCAGCATCTGGCTGCTTGGCAGGCTGCACCGGGAGCTAGGCCCTGCTGTGGGCGGCTGTCCAGGCCTGCCACATGGTGAGGCTGGGCCAGGCAGGGCACGCCTTGCGGGCTTTGCAGCTGCTCCCACAGGCGCCAAAGGACAATCGCTCTGCACAGGGCAAAAGGGCCCTGAGAGACTGGGCCTATCTAGGGAGTGAAGGGGTAGGTCTGGAGAAAGCTGGCAGCCCCAGAGCCCTCCCAGACTGCTTCATTTGCATGCATCTGTACCTTGGCCCAGACCCCTGAAGCCTGTGGGGCCGGCTTCAGGGGTCTGGGCAGGGGAGGTCTGCCTTGTGCTGGACACCTCTCCAGTTAGACAGCCTGCCTATGGGGACAGGGGAGGAAGGAGCTGCCGGCAGGAAAGTGGGCCCCTGAGTATAGCCATTCACTGGAGCCTTTGTGCCCGGACACAACACCACTGAAGCAGAGGCAGCTCTCAGGCCACAGCTGTTTTAAATAAGAATAACAGGAATAAACTCAGCCAGGCCAGCTCTTCAACTTACTTTCCACTAATTATGGCATATATTTACATCCACAAAATAGACGATTTTTAAAAACACCACCGGGACCCTTTTTTGTGCAGACTGCACACCCCCATTTGAATTTCATAAACATTTAGTACTTCAAAGAATCTTAAAAGCTTGCTCTAATTACAATAAGCCTCGCCTGAAAAGGCTGTCTGTTTGCATTGCAAATTTCCCACCAATACCAGCATTCATTTACAAAAATGCAATTAATATTGCCCACACAACTCCAGGTAAGGACCACTGTAGACTACAGACTGGAACTGTAATAGAGGCAAGGTCTTAGCCCTGTGAAGAAAATCTCTGCTTGGGCCAGTGCTTTCCAACAGAGTCAGGTAATGAGTCCTGGGCACCCAGTGGACGTGGCCTGACCCTACCTAGTTATCAGTGTACAAAGAATGCTGCCACTTTCCCAGGAAAGAGGACTGTTCTCTGGATTGGAGTTTCCATCCACGAAAAGTCCCTCTTAAATAAACCACAACCACCAGGCAACCAACCACACACAGTCAAACAGCAATTGTATGTGAATAAGCTACAAAGGCTGGCCAGTGAAACCCGCATGGCAGGTAAACATTACCAGTACTTTGGTACACAAACATTCCAATGACCTCATAGACACTATCGATGGAATTTAAATTTAAGTGAGAAGCCTTCAATGTTAGTTACTATCCCAATAATTCTACTAATGCTAATGAATCATCTTTACTAGAAAGAACAAAAACAAAAGCATATCCTCAAATACTGACTACTGTTAAGAAAATGTTATAATTGTATAAAAACACTGTATCCATGTACAATTCTCACAGACTTGGTTGACAAGTTAACGGGGACAAGAGTCTGTCTCACATTTTAAACTGTATTCTTGTATCTGCTTGAACTACTTGTAACTAACTTGTATTACTTTCAAAAGATTTTAGTTTTTATTATTTTCTTGACTATGTGCATGTGTATCTGAATACTACATGAGTGCAGATGTACAGGGAAGCCAGGGGTGTTTGACACACAGGAGCTGGAGGTACAGGTGGTGCTGAGCCACCAACTGGGTGCTGGGATCTGAACTCTGGTTCTCTAAAAAAGCAGTATATACTGCTAACCTCCAAGCCGCCTTCTCTCTTGCCCCCTACTTTTAAATGTGAGACAGAGTGTTCATAATGGATCTCAATTCAGCATACAACAGATTGAAAGGTTCCTTTGTGACTAAGTGTATAAACTCAGTTTTAATGGAACTACAAACAACAACAGAAACCAAAACAAGTGTGAAAAGGGCAGTGCCATTCTGTCTGTCCCTGCCTGGCCCCCAACCCCTCTGTTCAGTGGCAGCTCTCCTAAGACAGTGATTGTGTTTAAACACACATAGGAAGGGCTGTACCCTGCCCTCACCTTTGCTAGCAAACACTAAGCCCAGTGACCCAGGAGAGAAAGCAGTTAAGGACTGGCCAGCCAACTGGCAAAGGGATTCTCCCATTGTGGTCAACGCAACTCCCAAAGGAAAAGATTTTATGTGGCTTCTACAGGCTGCCACCATGCCAGACAACTGGCTTGCCTTTTCTCAGGTTCATAAAATTCTCTCACATCTGTATGGTTACTAAATTAACCTTGCTTTTTAAATTCCTTTAAAAAGTGGTTATGCAGGCATGGTGATATATAGCTTTAATCAAAGCACTTGGGCGGCAGATCTTCATGAGTTCAAGGCCAGCCTGATCTACATAGTGAGTTCTAGGACAGTCAAGGTTACATGGTTGTTAATAACGTAAAATTAAGTGAGCATGAACATACTGGTATTTATAGTGAGAAAAGCATTATTTAAAATACAGTGAAGGGGCTGGAGGGTAGACAATCTTGTTTCAATTTCCAGTACCATGTGGCAGCTCACAACCATCTATAACTCCGATTTCAAGGATGAGACACCCCCACACAGACATACCTGCAGGCAAAACACCAATGCACATAAAATAAAAATAAATTAATCATTTTTTAAAAAATATATAGGGTAATATATATCTTAGTTTCTCAGATATAACTACTTATAATTATTTGCAAGGAAAACAAATTATTAAATGGACATTGAAAATTTTCATGTCTGGCAAGAAGATACATAGTTATACATCTACAAGTTTTATAAAGATTTATTGTATTTTGGACTGGGCATTGTGGCTCATACCTTTAATCCCAAGACTTTAAGAGACAGACTAGGGGGGCTTTTTGTGAGTTCATGGGCAGCCTGGTCTCTATAGTGAGTTCCAGACCAGCTAGCTAGGTGACACCTACCTCTCAAAAGGACTAAAAAGATTTTACTTTTATGTGTGTTTATGCACATGCATGCAGATTTCTTTTAGTGTGTGTGTGTGTGTGTTCGTGTGTTCATAGGCCAGAATGGGATGTCAGATCCTCTAGAGCTGGAGTTACAGAAGGTTGTGAGCTGCCCGATACAGTTGCAGAAATATGAGCCCTAGTCTGTAAGAGAAGACTCTCTTAGAAGCTGAGCCATCTCTCCACCCCCCAGCTCATTACTCCAGTTATGTTTAAGAATTAGGTTTCATCACATTAAACCATATTATGAATAGTTTGGGTTGTAAGGTGAAAACATTTAGCTTTCTTTACACAAGTATTTCCAATCTTAACACCCTTGAGTTTTATCAGGGCTCAAAGTAGAAATCTGAGATCCTTTCAAATCAAAGGCAGTAGCTTCATCTGAATTCTTTACTGAGTTTAAATGCTTCAATTCACTACCTCTGTAAGTGTCATTTGGTATAATTCTGCCCAGCACAGCTCGGCATAAAGCTTCCACTGCCTGAGGTATCCACACCGGTGTTCTGTGTTCTGCCATTTGCTTTGTTTGTGAGTCAATGAAATCACAGCACAGATATTTCCCCCCACAGGAAACACCTCAGGTTGTCTTGCCTTACTGAATAACCCAGGTTAGATGCTCTGAAAATGGAATTTCAACAGCAATCAAATGAGCAAATTAAGAGTCCTCCTGATTTGAGAAAGAGGCAAAAGGGAGAGCAGTTGGGCATGGGGTCTCATGTAATTTACTGAATTCACACTAAGAAGAGAGTCTGCTGAATGAACTGCTAATATAAAGGCTGTTTCAAAGGGAGCATTAAACCTTCAGAAGCATCGTCCACAGCACGCACCTGCCGATACCCAAGGATGGAGATTCGAAGAGCACAACTCGTCCTCACCAAGTCATTACAGAAGCCAGTGAGACTCCAAACTGCAGCCTGATTGAAACTGTCTTCTCGCCTCTGTTCTAACAGTTCCAAGCGCATTTCCTCCCTGGTAAAGGTTAAGGACTCCCAGCAGTGGTGCTGAATGAGTCACGTTTTCTATCATACTCATGGAAGTGCTCAATTTTAATCCTGTAAATCTGAATAGAACACTTAAGTGTCTGGGCTCACAGACTAACATTCGAAGTTTGTACACCACAAGCCACACATCTGCAATCGAGGCCTCCTTATTAGGAGACATTAACAGGCAAGTCATGGCCTAAGGGTCCCTCAGGGAAAGCAGCTAATCCACTGGAGAAAGGGGGCAATTTTGGAAGCAAAGCCAAAAAGATATCTGTCCAAGCACCTTCTATACCAATTCACATTCAAACAAAAATGTTAATTATAAAAAAAATCTTATCATCACTAAAACTCAATGCTGTTTAATTTAAAAGTGGTTTCTTCGAATTATCTTATGCTTTCTTATTAACTTGGATAAACAATCCCACTTCCTATCTTTAACGATAACTGTCACACTTGATGTAAGAACCACTCAGGCTTAAAACCCAGCTTTTGTTCTTTCTGTACTACAAACAGTTTTTACAAACAGTTTTTACCTTACCTTCTAGTAGCCTCAAAAAAACAAATCATATGCTAATATATACCTTTTAAAACTTAAGCATGCATTCATATATAGATAGACAGATAGCTATAGATACTAATATTTTATTTGTTTTTTTTTTCTGTGTAACCCTGGCTGTCCTGAAACTCTTGCTATAGACCAGAATGGTCTTGAATTCAGAGATCTGCCTGTCTCTGCCTTATCACCAGGCCCAGCTAAGCATGCCTATTTATATATAGTAAGAAGGGAGACCAGGGTGTTAGGCCTTTAATCCCAGCATTTGGGCCAGAAGCTATGAGTTTGAGACCAGCCTGGGTTACAAAGTGTGTAAACTTGCCTCCAAAAAAGAAAAGGGGGTTGGGGGAATTTTACATTTGTAATAGGTTGTTCAAATGATTATTCTGATTTTTTCTTCTGTGTGCACTATGTCTAAGAGACCAATGAACTGGTGTCGTTCTTCAAGAACCACCTACCTTATTTTGTTAATTATTTTAATTACATATTATCTGTTCGTTCGTTCGTTCGTTCATTCATTCATTCATTCATTCATTAGGTGAGGATAGCACCATGGGGTAAACCAGAAAACAACTTTTGAGAGTTGGTTCTTCTCTTTCTACTATGTGGGTCTTGGGAATTGAACTTAGGATATCAAGCCTGGCAGTTTCTATCCACTGAGCCATCCAGCTGGTTTCATCTTGTATTTGGGGGGAAGGTTTGTCACTGCCTGCGTACTCCCTAAGTACTGGCTAGCCAGTCTGCCCCATGAATCCATCTTTATATGCCTCTCTGACACTGGGATTACAGATGCATGTCTGCACACGTGGCTTGTTATGTGGGTTCTGGGCATCAGACTCGGGCCCTAAGGCTTACCCAACAAACACTTGACTGAGCCATCTCCACAGCTAGAGTTTTTCCATGGCTTAGCTATGGCGTGTAAACAGTCCAAATTCACACCAAGCAAGTTGTCTCCTCCACTACATTAAAAGCCACCAGTGTCCCCAACACAGTTCTTACTATTACCGTGAATCTCTTCAGAAAAATCCTTCAAGTACTGGGCACCTGTGAAATTCACTGAAACAGGGACAAATTTCCCAAAATTCTAGCTTTCCTTTACAAACTTAAATTTTATCTTTTGCAATAGATAATGTGTGTGTCCTTCCAAGTCACGATGAGCCAACTCATTGTGTTCATTTCCAACATGTACTCTAGGTCCTAGGTGTGTTCAATCAAATGCACACAGGACCTGCTGGATTGACTGTGTTTCTAAATGCTGGGTGTTTTGGGAGCAGAGCCTTGGCCTGTTCTACTATGCCACTCCATTCTCACTGCTGCCTGAGTATCAGCAGCGTGCAGATCAGGGCACCTCAGTATTCAGTATTCAAACGAGTGTATGGTTTTGACCTTATCAATCTATTAAAGGCCACTGAGGAAGGGCTGGCAGCAGAGCTCTATTGGTAGAGTGCGTGCTTGGTCCAGCATGCATGGAGCCAGCCCTGGTTGCATCTCCAGCACCACATGGGCAGGTGTGGTAGCACATACCTACAATCCTAGTACTTGGAGGTAAAGGCAGAAGAACCAGAAGTTCGGGGTCATCGTTGGCTACACAGGCAGTTCCAGATCGGGCTGGGAGAAGAGAGAATTTGCTGAATGAATGCCAACAAGCAAGCAGGATTCTGAGGAACCAATCGGTGCTGATCTTATAACAAATCCCCGAACACTCAAATCTTCACAAACAGCCACCAGCTTAGAAAAGTGGCAGTGCGACTTTCTCAGGCTGCCCTGTGTCAATGTGACCACATCCATCCAAGTGTCAATGCTGACAGCATAGTCAGTACAACCTAGTCACCACGGAAGGATGAAAAGCTGAATACATTTAATATGCAAATTCCTCAAAGGAATTTAAAACATACTTTTTTTTTTTTAATCCACCCATTTGTTTCCACATTGGCTAGATTTTTATTTTTCCTCTCGGGCACATGCCTGGTGTCACAAATATGGAGACTCTTAGGGTGACAAACCCTGTGACCCACAGGGAGTTAAGCTGCCTGGACACAGGGAGTGTATTGAAGTTGACAGATCTGATATCAAGTGCCAGGTCCCAAGCCTCAAGCAGTTGGTCCACTGTCATGCCCAGGTCTGCCTTTTTAGTTGGATATGAGACAAATTCCACTTACAGCATGAAATCTATGTAAAGCACTCAGCCCGTTCCTAACACACAGCAGGCATTCAATAAATGGAAGCCACTCTGTGAATAAGGTCCCCTGGGGGCACTCAGAGTCCAGAGGGGAGCGGAACACATGTTCCAATAATTATGACCCAGCAAGAGAACTGATTAACCACAAAATGGAACAGGAATAAGGGGGGAAAAAAATCAATGGCCTGCTTCAGTAAGGAAGGTGCTGAGACAGGAAGGAGCTGGCTTGGTGACAGCAGACAAAAAGAAAATGGTGTCTGGATCAGTAGGAAGGTGTGTAGGTATGCAGAATGGAAGGGAGCAAAGGGACATAGAGTGACAGCACATCAGCCAGCCCAGGCACCAGGGACAATTCAAGTGGCTCATGTCCTGTGCAAGCAGGAACAAATTTTCTTTTTTTCTCTTTTGGTGTGTGCAGGCCAGAGAACATCTTCAGATGTGGTTCCTTGGGAGCCATTCACTCTGGTTCTTTGAGATGAAGTCTCTCACTGGCCTGGAGCTCACTAAGCAGACGACTCACTAAGCAGGCTACTCTGGCTGGCCAGTGAAGCACAGAGACCCTCCTGTCTGTGCCTCCCCAGCACTGGATGACAGGCGCATGCTCCACACCTGTCTGTCTGACATGAGTGTGGGAGATCATACTCAGATCTGTGCTCATGGCTAACACTGTACTGCAGAGTTACCTTCCCAGACCAGGAAAGAAGCAGCTATTGCCAAAGTCACTGTGTAGCCTGTCTGACACTTAGAAAATCTTGAAGCATACAACTCAATCTTCCTCCTGACCCCAGGTCCTGTGCTCCAGTGAAAACCACAGTCACTTGGTTTATGGAGTGAAAAGCTGCAGAAAGGGGGCAGGCAATGTCTCAAGCTTCGAACTGTGACTCCAGCCACCTGTGAGTCACCACATGAGTGAGCCCAGCACTCACCTACCCAGTCAGTGTGGAGCCACACCTGGCTACACTGTACCTCCTCTCACAGCAACCAGGAAAACAAGGTCTACTCACCCAGAATTTTACGAGGAAGAAGGCGTTTTGAGGGCCCTTTCCAAATAGCTCCTTCAAGCCACCTTTCTTTTCAGGAAATTTGTCATATATCTGACGAATGTCCACGGATTCAAGCAACGGGTCACTGTAAGAATGGTTGGCGTGCCCAATGTGCACGAAGAGGTGTTTGTTGTACTGTAAGAAACCATCAGAGACATTCCCATTATAAACTTTTTCACAGAACGGGGACTCACCTGTGTGAACTGGAGAACAAGTGGAAATTTTGAAATCCCACCCCTGAAAGCACACTTACAGAAAAAAGTCATTAGAGCTGTTGTCTAGCCATTGTCTCCAGACAGTGGCAGTCTCCCAAAATGCCTAAGGAAAGCCTCTCAGCTTGTCGACTACCAAACCAAGAAACAATCCTACTCTCCAGCTTCCTCTGGCCCACTCTTTACATCTCATTACCCACAACATAAACTCTGTGATTACAGCTGCTAATAGCATCACCCACAATGCACCTTTAGCCCCAGCTTTCCAAGTAGGAATGTGGGCACAGCAGTTTGACTCACTTTGTCAAAAATTAGAGTCCTGAGCCTCTGGGTCAGCAGCCATCTTAGGAACCCATATAAAATTTCTATGGGATGGGCTGGTCACAATAGTTGAGTGCAAAGTTAGGGCCATGAATAAAGAATCTCCAAAGCCAAACAGGGATAGTAAGAAAAAAGCAGAGGTCAGCTGGGAACAAAGAAAGTCATTTGTTCACAAAGCAAACTCTTTCTTCTTTGCTTTGCTATAAAACCTTATTTGTTTTATAAGGGTTTATAAGGTTTGTTGTTTAGGATGAACTGTGTTGGCACCATACCTGGCTTAACATCTTGTACAGGAAATACAAAGGCATGTGTCCGGACCCTCAACAATTATTTAGACCTCACCAGTGCCTGAACCCCAATCTCACTACACTGAAATCTCTGAGAATTGAGACCAGGCAAAGCCAATTTTTAAAGTTCCTTGATGAGGTCAACGTTTAGCTGAGTATGAAGCTATTATGTAAACTCGATACCAGACACTTAGGGCCTTCGTTTCCCACCTAGTGGCATGGCCTAGGAATGTCCAGGAGAGCAGAGGCTCCATCCAGGAGAACGCAGGGAATCACAAGGGATATTACATCTCCAGTTCTTCACATAGCAGAGCCCCTCTCCACCCACTAACAAGGTTTAAGCCAATCTTTTACCAACTATGACCCTGAGTGAGACTATGACAGTAATATTCAAATTATTGAATGCTTGGCAAATGTTTCTATATCACTGTCCACTGGTGAAGAATGTACTGTCCAGATTCAGCCATTTCACAGACAAACCCTAGGCCTGGTGTATGTTATCTGTAGCAGTGGCCTTGCCTCCTTAGTGTCCTATGAGTGGTAGCAATGATGGAATGACTCTCACAGGGTTACCAGAAGGTTTAAATGACACCATACTTCAAAATTTGTCATAGATCCTAGAGCCAATGAAAAGCAAGCACTCAAAATGAAACTCTGGAGATTCACAGTGAATACTTTCATAGTAAAAGAAGTGCCATAAAGGAAGTGTTTTGGGGCCATGAATAATTCAGTTTCCTCAACTGGACTGGCTATAAACTCTAGAAAATACACCCCGAGGGAGTGCTGGCTGCTATCCTGACTGCTATCCAAGAGAACTCTAGCCATGACACTGAGAAAGAGAAGGATGGGTGTCTCATCTGATGCCAGCATCCCATACACAGTATGACTGGGTGGATAAAATGTCCCTGAATAACAGCTGTTACCAAGAGGTCAAGAAGGTGAACAGAAGGGAGAACTTTAGCATGCTCCAATGGTGGCCAAGAAGGGATAGCTGTGCTGTTGAACTCTGTCCTTTGAACCTAAAAGTCACTACCATCTTCATGAGAGCAGCTGGGATTGCTTCTTGGAGACCTTCCAGATCTGGCTTGTTGAGGTTCCCTCATGGAGGAGAGAGTGGGGGAAGGTCATCAGACTATTGAGAGTTAGTAGAGCTAGCAGCTTTTTCCTACTCTGTATTTTCACCTGAGCTGTATATTGCCTGTGCAGAAGGAAGGAAGGACCAGGTCTTGTGTCCCCAGGCTGTTGTAAGCCATACCTTTTCTACTTATGACCTCAGGTCATCCTTGCTGCAGTGGACTTCATATTCTCCTTACAGAGGAGGAAACAGGAGCTCAGAGTTACACACTGTTGTCTGAGGTCACACATTCGGAAATAGGTCTGAAGTTAAGAATAAAACTTGGGCCTGTGAAAGCCAGGCTTTGTTCTGCACAGACACCACCACTATCTCCTGGAAGAACCACCTATACCCTTCCAAATGTGCAGTCAACTGCTCCTGAAAGCTGAATGAGGGGAAAGCTGAAGTGAATTTCCCAAGTCCGTGAAATTAAATTAGAATTCTAGATCAAGTCATAAGTGCAGTGGACCGAGTCTTCAAAGCTTTCTATTTTGAGAATGTGACCTCTATGCCTGAGGGGCTGAAAGGGACAGAGAAGAGACATAGAAGCTGGAGCTGTCTTTCCAAGGCTGAAGACTTGAAACCAAACCTCAGCCAGGGCTGTCTGCAGGCTTAATACTGCCAAGGGGTGACTCTATTTCTAAGAATACAAAGAACTGGAGAAGGTGTCCTGGAGACCACAGCATGGAACAAACAGACCTCGCTTTCCCCTTAACTCAACCTGGGCAGGTCATGAGTCCTGGCTGCAAACCCAAAGAACAAAATGAAGAAAACAACCTGATGTGCTTGAGCCTGTGTTTAAATGAAATCAAAATTCTAAAGAACACTGGATGAGACTGTAACAAATCCAAAGGGTGGTGCTCTCCCCAAAAGTTGCACACATATCCAAAAGGCAGGGCAGGGAAGCACTTTCAAAAGGAGGCAGCTGCCAGGTGAACTGCACCAAGGCCCAGCACTGTGTATGATTCTTCAGAACACAACTTCTTCAGTTAATGTGTAAAAACTGGGACCCACATAAAGGAGAGAGTAACTGCACAAAGCTGCCCTCTGACCTCTACATGCATGTCCCAGCTCATGCCAACCAATACTCACACACAAACCACAAATACAGAGAATTCAAAGAATAAAGTTTCACAGGCACTTAAAAGCTATAAAGAGTCACCCAAGGAGCTGGAGAGATGGCTCGGCAGTTAAGAGGACTGGCTTTTCTTCCAGAGGTCCTGAGTTCAATTCCCAGCAACCACATGTTGGCTCATAACCATCTGCAATGGGTTCTGGTGCCCTTTTCTGGCATGCAGATGTACATGCAGATAGAGCACAAAAAGAAAAACATCACCCAAATATCAAGGAGGACAGAAATGGTACCCACTCTGCATTTTCTCTGTGGATTTTAGTAGAACAACCAACATGCCTATCACCTACCGTCCACCAGGCACTGAGCTAGGAACACTAAATCCATAAACAAACACCACCAGCTGCTTTTCTTCACAGGCTCTACAAAAGCAGAGTACCTACATTGCAGCTTGCCATCAGCTACAACTCTAGTTTCAGGGATCTGGCCTCCGAGGGCTCTTCTGGCCTCCACATGTACCATGCATGCAAAACATTTGCACACATAAAATAAAAATAAATATATCTACAAACAAACAAATAAAACCCCTCCCACACATCTTCCATGAATTGTGGTGTCTTTCATTAACAAGGAATATGTGTGCAGAATCCCACCCAGAAAATGTGAATGGTTCTATAAATCATATGAATCAGGTTACCCACTTACATGAGAGCAGAGTCCACATCCAGATATAGGCTTCAGAAAACTGACCATCCCTGAAGTTTTTTAGTAGCTATGGGCTACATTTCTAACAATCAAAGAGCAAGGGCCCTGGGCAGGAACTGGGTCAGTAAGGATGTGGACTGTGGACTCCCGGATCCAAGAGATCGCAGCAAGAAAAATGGGTAACTGAGAGATTTCTCTATTGGAACATCCAGAGAACGTTCTAGAGTTGTACTAGAATTGGGGTGTCTGTATGCATGTGGAACCCCCTAGGAAGATACACTTGTGTAGAAATAAAAAGCAAAAAACAAACAACTAGACAGATAAAAAACAGAGGCAATCATATCGAGGGCAGTTTATAAAGAAGAAGACAGTGCTAACAGATCATATTGCTGTATTAAAAATAAAATCAGTTTGGAAAGTAAAAGCTAAGTGAGAATTAAACTCAAAATACTAATAAACTACACTGAGAAGTTAGGAAAGCAGAGCGGAAGCTGGAATTTTAAATTTAGCACGTGCTAATATAGAGTTAAATCCTATTCTCCCATAGTAAGAAGTCAGTGAGTATTTAAAAAAAAAAAAAAAAAAAAAAAAAAAAGTGATCAGAGGCCAAAAGAAGGCTCCGTGGGTAAAAGCACCGGCATTGAAAGTCTGAAGAGCTGAGTTCCAAACACACACAACAGAAGGAGAGACTTGATACCCAGAAGTTGTGAGCCTGTACGTGTGTACACACACACAGAGTGGTAACAAATTACATCTAAAATATACAAAGAAGTGATTGCAAGGGCTTAACATAGCTGTCACTAATAAGAGGGACTGGGAGGTAAGGAACACAGGGTGGCATACATCTCTTTTGCTTATGGGTCATGTGGTTCAATTTGCCTTAGCTTAAATAAATAGTCCGTGCAAAACTACCACGAAACATGGCAGGTGGGGTGAGGAAAGGAAAAAAACATAAATGGAAACAAAAGTATGATTTTCAGGATGTTTATTATTCATCGACTGTAAGCTCCCTAGGCTCTGAAGGAGCTTGGGTCACACTGTAAAACTCTCCTGTGGCTCAGGATGGCTGCACAGCAGTTGGAGTGAGTGTACATGTGAGACTCCCCAAACAGGCAGATTCACTTGGGATCTGAGGAGTTTCTCAGATCCTCTTACTACTGCTGTGACCCTAGTCTGTCTTCACTGTCACTAAGAGTCTGTAAGGGTATATGAACATCCTGAGAGTCACAGTACGGGAGGTGCTGGAGGGGTCAAGGTTTCTCCTGTTCTATTTGTTCTTTGATGCCTATGGAAACCATAGAGAAATGAAGAGACCTGGACCCCAGAGTCGGCTAAGGTCTCTGTTTGGATTTGCTGTTAATTCCATCCACTTTCTAGAAACTTCTGGGCTGGGGCTTTCAGATCCTCTACCCCAGCTGCCTCCATTCTAAAGCAGTTCCTGCTCTGCATGCATGAGCATTGGCGACTAGTGAGAGAATGCATGGAAACGACATTATCCACTGGGCCTGTTCAACAGTCCGTCATGAATATTCTTTATTCCGTAATTGTGACAGTCCCCTACTTGAGTGGAGATAATGAGAGCATTTCCTCTAACAGCAACGGAATGGAAAGACTGGGTTAAAACAGAAATGGAGGGTGGGAAGTTCCAGGCCCAGCAGGTGATTCCCACTGTCATGAGGTCACTTACCATCACTACTGGAGCTGAGGTGGGCTCCTGACCAGACCTCTGAGTTTCCCTTAGAATAGCAGACTCCAACCCTGGGGGCTCCTTTTGTGGAAGCACAAAAGGTCTGTCCTCCAAAATGAGATGGAACAGCTGGGGATATACCCAATTTGAGACAAAGAGGGACAGGAGAGCTCAATGGCTATCAGGGCTTCACTATTTTCCTTTCTCCAACAGGACTGATAATCTATCTTGTTTAGGAAATTCTGATGTGGCTGCTTTATTTTTTGAAAGAAGGAAGGGAGGGGGAAGGAAGGAGGGAGGGAGACAAGGGAAGGGAAAGGGGAAGGGAAAAAGAAGGGAGAAGAGGGAAGGGGGAAAGGGGAAGGGGAAGAGGGGAAGGGGGAAGAGGGGAAAGGGGAAGGGGGAAGAGGGGAAAGGGGAAGGGGGAAAGGGAAGGGGGAAAAGGAAGGGGGAAGGGGGAAAGGGGGAAAGGGGGGAGGGGAAGGGGGAACAGAGGAAAGGGGAAGGGGGAACGGGAAGGGGGAGGGGGACGGGGGAGGGGGGGAAGGGGGGGCGGGGAAGGGAGAAGGGGGGAAAGGGGGAAGGGGAAGGGGGAAGGGGAAGAGGAAGGGGAAACTACAAATAACCCTCTGTGCCCTGGGATAGAGCTGAGAGCTGCACTGCGCCATACCACCTGAAGGTGGCGATCTTTTCCTAAACTTCTCCCAAAAATTTCAAGTATTTGAAGAACTTAGTAAAACCTTGAAAAGCGACTGCTGTCAAATAGTACCAAGAGAGAAATTATAATCCACTTAGGAATTTAAAGAAACCAAGACAAATAATTCATGTCGAAGGATACTAATGTTTAAGCTGAATCAGAACAAGGACAAATCACCTGCATTTGCTTCCTGTCACGATCCAGCCTGGACTGTCTGTCCAGGCACCCTCAGGGTGGCCTGGGCAGCTTTTGATGGCAGGAACAGGGAGTGGGTGTGGAGTCAAGCCAAGAAAGTGACTTGCAGATTGAGCCAGGAGAGGATGGGGATGGCATGGGTCTCTATGAGGCTGCCAGAGAGAAGGTGAACCAGGAGTTTCCTCCTGAGCTTAAGCACAGCAGGCTGCTAGATCCCTTGTAGTTTCAGGATGTTACACCAGGATACCTCCTTCCTGCTTCCTATTTCCACCCAGTGCAGCTGAAAAGATACAATGGCTGAATGAAGGGTAGGCACTGGGAAGGCAAGCGGGAGGGAAGCTGACCCGCCAAGAAAAGCAGATGGAGCCTGGCTGGGCCTCTGTGAAATGTCTATAAAACCTGCATTTCCAGATGCTTTCAATTGCCTCTTCCCCAAAGGCTAATGAAGAAAGAGGGTGAGTTCCCAGACCAGCTCAGAGAATATAAACCACCCAGCAGACAGGCTGTGTGCTGGTGTGGGACAACTTAGCATCGTTCAATACAGTGAGAACTGAGGGATTGCACCACGCCTGGCCATCACACACAGAGGTCTCCCTGGAAGATGACAGAGGAAAACCTGAGAGACACCCCCATCCAGACCCAGTCAACCATCAACCAAGCTGCAGCACCCCTCCAAGGCTGGGAGGGTCAAATGTACTTCGGGATGATGTATTCTAAGTGTTAAGGATATTAAGGATGTACAGGGAGAATCTTCTATGTGTGAGCTGTGCGACCTGAGACGTGTTGCTTAATAGCCTTTCTGGGCTGTGTGTCATCTGAACACAAAAATGACACACATGGCTGGGTCATCTCCAGGGGTCCATGTGAAGGTCAAGTGAAAGAGAGAGTTGCAACAGAATCTGAGAGATCTGCCCAGCTGGCCACACCCCTCAATGAGACATAAGTGCCTTAGCAGGCCCTACACAGCCGGAGGCTTTAGCTGACACAGTACCCTGCCCCAACCACCCAGACCAGATGCAAGGATGGTTAGAAATGTAGAAATCCAACCCTTGTCCCATCTTCAACCCTCCACCCTCCTCACACAAAGGCTCCTAGATGCTGACTTCCTTTTAGTTGTTCTGATGACATTTCCCGAAACAACCAACGTCAGAACTGCAGTCTGACAAAGGAATTTTACTGGATCTGGGAATTTAAGCTTTTGAAAGGAGCTATAAAGATAAGAAAATTAAATCATCTTTGGGCCTATGTTAGCCCAAGCACTTTACTGGAAGGACTCAGGTTATCTATCTGATGGTACATTGGTGGAACATCAATAAGAGCGGGGTCAGAGGCCACAGTCTCCTAAGGGGACTTGGGCTCCTGAGGTGAGGACTGGTGACTCACACCACAGCCCAGGGTCCTGAGAGTCACAGTACGGAAGGTGCTGGAGGGGTCCAGGTTTCTGTCTTCCTTGTCCCTGCTCTATTTGCTCTTTGATGCCTATGAAAACCACAGAGAAATGAAGAGACCTGGACCCCAGAGTCGGCTAAGGTCTCTGTCTGGATTTGCTGCTGATCTCATCACCAGCTCCAGATTCCAGCCACCGGGAGATGAGAGGCAGAATCCAGGCTCTGCAGGATTCCCAGCCTAGGGACCTTAAACAATTCTTCTATCTACAGAGCACAAGTGTCTGAACTCTCCCCCGCCCCCACACGCCCTGTGAACTGTCCATCCTCTCACTGAAAGAAAAGTGTGGGAGGGCACTCATCCACCCAGAGACCTCCCTAGATATTAGCAATTTATTGCTTGGACTTTCCCTAGAATGCCCCAAGCCATTGGCGTTCGACTCAAAAGTTCAAATAGCCCACCCTTCCATCCATGTATGAACTGCTTCAATGCCACCTAAGCCCTCTAACGCTGGGTCCCAACACCAATGCCAGCGTCTTGTTTAGTTTGAGGCTGACAGGACAGGCATTAGGACCTTCCTCTCCTACTCTATGCTCTTCTGCATCCCATCAGCGTGCTCAGTGATTCCAGGTACCTGCTCCCTCATGTAAGAGGCTAATCCCAAAGGTTTTGTCCTCAAACTCACCATCTGGTCCTATTTCCCATGATATCATTTTAACACCAGCTCAAAAAACATTTTGGCATTGTTTGATCTGCCTAAAGACGGCACCAAAATGTAATTAAGATAGCTACTCAGAGACCTTACATCAAAGCCTGGAAAGAGGCTCACACTGCTGATAAGAAGTCAAGGAATCCAATCTCTGTATGCAATACAGACGTCATTAAAGTGAGGAGGAAGAGTTCAGGTAAGGACATCCTTTGTTTCTCTGGCTTCACAGAGTACTGAGCTGTAAACTGGGATCACCCAGCCTTTCTCCTGGAGGGCTCACACTTTGGGGGAAAAATACCTAGCACAGTGGTGTGGCTAAGAAGGGGCCAGTTTATGTATAGGTACACAAAGGCAAACTCAGAGGGCCTACCCTGGTCAAGGGTACCCCAGTGGCATATCAGAGAGCTGGACGGCGTGCCCTCTCCCAGTGTCCCCTTTCTTTAATACAGCTGTCACCTAAGCAATCCTGCATACTCTCCATACCTGCTCTCAGCTCCTGGTCATTCGGGCACTTGGACCATGGTGCACATGAAACACAGAGCCTGGCACCGGGGAAGATTGACAGGGAGGGGTTGTGCTGCAGATGAATACAGGGGCAACGCTCAGAACCGTCCTTGTCCCAGGACTGAGATGGGGTAGGGACTGAGGAACTACCCAGACTTTACCAGACAGGCACACATAGAAAACTACGCACAGCTTCCTACTATGGGATTGTATGTATACAAGGAAGCAACTGCCAAAGACTCCCTCAAGACACCAGCCCTGATTCCGATTCCAGGACTGGCCCTTTAAATTGCCTGGCTCCATGTAGGAGCTTGCACTTCTTCAAGCCCCTTGATGCACAACACTGAAACCATGTAGAAAGTGTATTTTCAGACATTCCCAACCATTTTTAAAACAGTCTTTGTTTTTTAGGTTCTTCTTTCTTTTCTTCACCCTCTGCTGTTTTTCTCTCAGCTTCTAGTGGAGCCAAAGGTAACAGAGGGACTGCCTTGCTGGTTTTCTACCAACACAAACAACCACCAACTTGGGGAAGTGCTGCCATCTGCTGCACGCAGGACTCAGAGCCAGCAGGGGGCGTGCACCCATCCATTATTCTTCCATTAGAGCCTCACAGCCTTGGGTCATGAACACAGGCCATCCCTCAGACATAAATGGACCAGACAGCCTTTTGGTCACAATCTCAGGACTCAGCGTCATCTGACCTGAATATGAATCCCATTTCAAGTATTAGTTGGCAGTCTAACATTAGACAAACTACTTCATAAGGATTACATAAGCTAACATATAGTTTTGGGACATAGGAAAGCTTTAAGAGACACTGGTCATAAGTGCTAATGAAACTAGCACTGTCCATATGACAGTGACAAAATTGAGAAGTCCTCAGGGATGACAACAGTGTCACATGGTAAGCCAGTGGGGTTTCAAACAAGGCTGGTACTGACTGTGCAGCCATGTACCGGGGGGCAGGCTAAGCCCCATGTTCTTAGGCAGCTAATCAATCACGATACAGAAGACCAGGGTTCAAAGCTGCCTATCAGACAGAATCCCCTTCAAGCCTCTTATCCAGGAAGAGGTTGTGACCTATTTCAGTGTTGAGCTACAGAGTAAACTAATTCGCCACCACTGGCTGCTTCCTTTTTGCTCTAGTGAGAACAGAAGTTCTCCTACTGTGAATATTCTTTAAGATTTATTTCAATTATGTATATGCCCGTGTAATCTGTCTCTGTGTAGGGATGTACATATGAGTGCAGGTGCCTATAGACCCCTGGTGAGCTGCCTGATTCAGTGGCTGTGAACACCAGTCCTCTGCAAGAGCAGAAAGTATTTCTAAGCTTAGAGCCATCTCCTGAGTCTGTACTGAGGGTACATTACTACCTCGTGATTTAAATGAGCCAGCGTTGCTGCAGAGAAACAGAAGAAATACACCTGCAAACTGCATAGAGCAAAGACCTAGAAACTCGAACTGCAACATTTAATTTGGTTATGGTCCTTGAATTACTGGCCACTTTGCTGGTTTCCTTATCAAATTAATGTGTTTAATGGTTTCATCTTAAATTTTAACAATTTCCAAATGTTTTTTTTTAAATATACCAACAGAGTATTTTAAATGACCTTAATGTTTCTATCTTAGAACCAAAGTGCAATGAAATTAATGTCTCAGAAGTCACAGAAAGTCTCAAGAACCAAAGAAATCATCCACATGTTTCAAATTTTTCAGCCTAATCTTAATTCTGAAGCAGCACTCGGGCCTATCAGGGGACAGCATAGAGCGTTTGCCTAGTGAGGTCACTGCAAAGGCTGGTGTGCTTGACATGTTGTTAGATGCTTTAAATAACTTGGATAATTCCCTTTCACTCCAGTGAGTCAATCACCACTCTCCTCCTCCAGTACAAAAAGCCCTCACGTTTCCACTAAAATCAAAGATGCACAATTTTCAACCTCTACACACGCAACTCGGGGTGGCTTGCAATTCATCATGGATCCACAGAATGACAGTAAACTCCCGACCCTCCTGTCTCTACCTCCCAAATGCACACAGCATCATGTTCAGGTTACATGGTGCTGGCAATGAAACGCGGCATGCTAGGCAAGCACACTACCAGCTGAGCTTGCCCCTATGCACTCATCTGTACACATTCAACCTCTGCTTTAAAATAAAGGGGAGAGTATGTGTAGGCTCTAGGGGAATTGAGCATCTGAAGCGTCTAGAATGTTCTACCCACATTGAGGGACCACGGTCAAGAAATTTGATGTGTGTTTCATTAGGCAAACAGGCCCGGGGGGAGGGGGGGAATCCTGGCTCATCTAGGCCTATGTAGGACCACTCGGGCGGTTCACAGGTCCCTTCATCATGGGTGTGATGAGAGGGCATTTCAGGAGAAATGCAGTATGGTCCTAACTATATACCTTAAGTCACCAAATGTGCCTGGCCTGTTTCCTCCTCTGCAAAGTGAGGAAAACAGACCCCATCTGAGGAGGAGAGAATAATGGACTCCATGGCAAAGCACTCTGAGACAAACACAAGATACAGGGGAGGGCCAGGCCAGCCTCCAAGCAGAAACAACAAGGTGACCTATGTCATCAAAATGCTCTCACCTGTACGGACTATTAGCCCAGCAGGCCATTCTTCCTGGACGGCATCCTGCACTGGAGAAGAGTACACCAGGCAGTTTCCTTGCTCAGGTCTCAAGAGCTTGAGATCTGTTATCTACTTTACTTCATCACAGCCCTGTTTTCTGACAGCCCTCAGAGTGACAGGCATATATCAGAGGCCCCACATAAACTCTTGGTGTGCTTTGATAACATGTGGTACAGTGTCTCTGCCTTGGGCACCTCTGCACCCAACCAAGCAGAAGCTTGGAGGTCACCTCTAATGCTCAGCATTAGTGTGAACAATATGTTCACTTATGCCAAACTGTGTGCTCACCTCTGTGCGCCTTCCTCTCTGCCCTTTCCCACTTCTCTCTCATAGGGTCTCACTATATAGCCCTGGCTATTCTAGAACTCACTATGTAAACCAGGCTGGCCTCAAACTCACAGACATCCACCTGCCTCTGTGTGTGCCACCAAGCCCAGCCTCTGATTCTTTCTCTTGGTAACAGATGATAGCAAGACCCACACAACTAATATGTCCCCCAAAGAGGTCAGTGCTGGGAGATACAGAGTGTGGAGAAAGGAGTTGGTGAGGATCCCAAACACTAACTCATGATTGTTTCAATTGCTGCCTGGGGCTCACCCACACACAGATGCAACCCTCACACTCACAGCCAAGGAGTGGGCGCACACAAAGGGTACAGGCTTATGGGGGGAGGAAGAAAGGAGGCTCACATATGCATGGGATGATGTGTACAAGATGGAGTAGGCGGGGAAGGAAAAGAAGAAAACGACAAATAGAGTCCAGATGCCTGTGTTTCTGGTATTTACAACATGACAAGGCACTGCAGTCTACAGTAGCTATCAAAGCACCAACATTACTTCTGAAGAAGATAATTGCTTTTTTAACATTTTGGGGGGAGGGGGGCTAGAACTGCCAGATAATATGATGACTGGGTATTTAGCCTTTAGCCTATTAGGATGAGTCTTTAACCCAGCAGATATAACTATATGACTAAAGAAGTTACTAATTCAGGGTCCTCATTTATCTAAGTGTCCAGATACTTTACATCCCACCAGCCACACAAGAAGGCTCAGTAAGTGCTCTCTGTTATTAAATTTTGTGAGCTACAAGCCTGGTGAGGGCCTGCCCTCCAGCCCAGGTACTCCCTGGAGCTTGTGGTCCACATGGCAATAAACACCCACCTCTTATATCTGACAATATGAGATGGTATCTGCCAAAAGCATCCTTTTCCCTGGGTGAGGAAGTGTGGCCTGGCAGCTCCACGTGTTTTTACACGGAACATTTCACACAGGTGTAAGGGAAGGAAGGGGTCAGTAAGGGACAGACCACAGGGTGAAGACAGGAGTAGGCATGAAAGCACTTCCTGTTAGCCACACCCCTCTGGGCATACTCACCGAGTCTGGGTCTCTCTGCTGTTCAAGGAAAGCCGAGAATTCCACCAGGCGAAGCTTGGTTGTGCCAATGGATCGGCCCTGCCAGGCAGGAACTGAGGGGGCTGGGGCTGATGCAGGCTCAAACCCTGAAATAACAATTGTCACCTTTACACAAGCACATGCACCTCCTTCCAAACCTCAATGGGGCAGAATTCTAAACACAGAGGACCTAGAAGGGAAGGACAAATCCCTCCACTGGTGACACCCAGGCAGGGTGACACTCTGGCTGGGGCTTTTGCAGACAGTGACAGCTAAGCAGACTGGATGAAGCTAATCATGAAGCCAGCTTCAGATAAGCTTAAAGAGCTGTGGCAGGGGGCACTGTGATGATTCATCACCATGGTAAACCATCTATGAGGTTTAAGTGAAGCAGTGGGAAGACTCTCCCTAAATGTGCATAGCACCATCCCACAGCTAGGGTTCTGAAAAACATAAAAGAGAGAGAGAGTGAGAGAGCTGAGCATCAACATTCACCTCTCTGCTTCCTGTCAGTGGACATACAGTGAACAGCTGCCTCACACTCCTCCCTCCATGACGTCACTGCCGTGATGGACTACACCCTCAAACTATACGAACCCAAACAAACCGCTCCTCTCTTCAGTCGCTTGTATAAATATTTTGTCACAGCACCTAAAATTGACACCTAATGCTGGGTAACAGGGTCTGGCTGGGGAGCATGCTAAGAATGGAGGGAACATTTAGGGAAACATTTGTGAAGACATCCCATGAAGCCAGGACCCATAGTGCACTGCTTCTATTGTCTCATCTTCTATCTCAAGACTGTGCTCACCAGCACTATAGAGCATTCCCTCAGGATGTTTCAGAGGAACACAGGGCAACGTGAAATGCATTTTTTGGACTAGAGGCACTGAAAGGGCAGACCCAGAATTATACACTCTCTCAAGAAGTTCAGCTGAGTGAGCCTATGTACATTTGGGTGACAGGGCTCAGGAGAAAGGGAGTCAGCCAGATTCAGTTTCTGCTATGAGCTTTCAGGTAAACCCTCTCTTACAGGAGGGAACCAACAGGGAACTGAACTTCACTACCTCAGAAAGCTTAAGTAATCTGTGTCTGACTCAATGACATGATTTGGTAGCTTCTGACAAGAGTAACCACAACAACTTCCCCTTGTAAGTAGGACCCAGCATCTTAAGTGAAAGTGGTCAGGCTTCCTGTTTCCTGACCACCCCACAGGAGGAGCTCTCGGAAGGGGTGTTTTAAAACTTATCTTTTATTTACTTATTTTTATCATTTAATCGTTTTTGCCTGCATATATGTATGTGCACCATGTTCGTGCCTGGTGCTTGCAGGTAAGAAAAGAGCATTGATTGTATCCCCTGGAACTGGATTAACAAATGTTTGCAAGCCACCATGTGGGTACTAGGAAACAAACCCAGGTCTTCTACAATCAGGGCTCTTGACCACTGAGCCATCTCTCAAGGCCCCAGGAAAAGGAACTCTTGAGTAAAGAAACACAACCTGACAGGAGATGCCTGGGACTTTTCTCAGCTTCAAAAGTGACCCACCTTTAGGAAAAGGAAGAGAGGCAAATGGTGGCCAAGACCTTTATCACTGCACTCCTGGGACAAGAGAGGCCAGGCTGCCCATCACTCCTCATCCAAGAAGCAGGGAGACTCACCTGGAATGGGGGCTGTGACTGCTGGCTGGATGGGGTAGGCCTGCTGCACAAAGGGCTTGACACTGGGAAAAAAGGGTCAACAAGAGTCAAAATTATGGATGTAGTGGTGGATACTGCCAA
Organism: Arvicanthis niloticus; assembly: GCF_011762505.2. Lineage (NCBI taxonomy): Eukaryota > Metazoa > Chordata > Mammalia > Rodentia > Muridae > Arvicanthis > Arvicanthis niloticus. Next base: position 80,582,809 of record NC_047658.1, on the reverse strand, counting down.
GGCCTAGCCTTGGCCTGCAGTAGAACTCCCCCATCATCCCATCTGCCAGGGTCCCTGCCTGCAGTGGGATTGCCCATTCCACGCAGAGCTATACCTACCTAAAGGAAATTTCTACTTCCAAAGGAGAGGCTACTTAGCAGGCTGCTGAGGTAGAAACACCCACAACATCCACCAACAATGTGGTGGGATAAGCTGGACTGGGGTCAGCCTGGCTTCCCTTGCTATAGTGTAGCAGGTACCACGGAGCATAACTTCCATCCCCAAACAGATCAAGGTCAGCTGTCTAGGGAGGGTTTAGGAGGCCGTGAGTCAGGGTCTCCTGTCTCTAGACCACTAGGCAAAACATATACAAAGAAAATTTCCTTTCTGCTTTATTCCCAAGCTGCCCTTGGCTCCTGTGGGCTGAGCTTGCCCTTTGGATTCAAGGGATCTCAGGGATTTTCTATTAGGCACTCCTATCACAGAGACAACCACAACAGAAAGAGACAGTCTTTGCTGCCCTCTCTCAGGTGAGGAAGACCCTGGTGCTGCAGCCAAAACCATGAAGGATAAGGGACCTAATTCAAGTGTTTAGCTATGTCGCTGCTAATATTGCAGATCAGAGAAAGGAATGGATACATCAAAGATGCTAACTCTCAAAGGTGGGTCCCTTTCCATGTCCTGGAACATGGGAACCTAACGAGGGTCAGACTTCCATTTGACTGTCTCTTCTCCCTTAATCCCTGAGAAAGCCTGATACAGTAAAATGTCCCCCAGGGTGGTCTGCCTAGCCTCTGTTGTCTGGGGCCTTAAAAAACTTACTCTTGTGAGGATCCTGGCTGTCCTGTCTGTATCATCCCAGGCCAGAACTGGAAGGCAAGATGCAAAGGCTTCAGGGTTATGAGTTCTCATCAAAGCACATTGTGTGACATGTTCAAATTATAAGCCGCTGCTGAAGACACCAGATTCCTGGTTTGGCTGTGGTCAGTGCTGTGTTTAAGACCATAGCCTATCCCAGGGAGCTTCCTTTAGCCACTGTGTCCTGAAAACTCTCCTAAGGCCAAGAGGCAATGTAGAAGCACTTCAGTTTATTCTACAAGGGCTTCCTGCATACCCTACACTTATGTAGCTCCCAAGGTCCAATGGAGCAACAGATACACTTTGAAACAAAGACATCAAAGCATGGAGAAGCAACTAGGACACTCACTCATCTTTGCTGTGAGCACACCTAAGGCCTTTGGCAGAATCCTGACATCACTGAGTACCTAAATGACCAAGTCACATCTAATGGTGCCTCAGAATGAGTAACCTCAGCTTTGTCATCTATAAAATGGTCACAAAACTGAAACTACTGAAGATGGCTCTGGGGTCAAACCAGATGTAACAGATAGCTTCTCAGCCTTTTGGGAGCTGACAAAAGAAAATATTTAAAAGAATATTGTGCCCCTGTGGGTTTTGGTTGCTATAAAGTAACCCTGAGTATATAGGGATAGAGACTGAGACCAAGAACCAAGAAAAAGAGTAAAAGAGGAGGCAGGTTCTGACTAAATGTCACTGCACAAACAAGATATTTAATCTCATGTCTTTAAATTTCACTATTTTCCTATCCCTCTTATTCCCATTTTTCTCTTTTCCTTTCTTCCTCTCCACTTCTTCCTTTTCTACCATATCTCTCTTCCCTTTGTCCATCCATTGAGTATCTATCACCTGTCAATTATCCATCTATTTATCCATCTATCCACCATCTTTCTATCCATCCTTCATCTATCTTTTTTATACATTTCTTTTTTAATGATATATATATATATATCATTGCTCTCCTCAGACACACCAGAAGAGGGCATCAGATCCCATTACAGATGGTTATGAGCCACTATGTGGTTGCTGAGAATTGAACTCAGGCCCTCTGGAAGAAGCAGTCAGTGCTCTTAACCACTGAGCCATCTCTCCAGCCCTTCATCTATCTTTTATTCTATGTGTTCATCTATTATCTATCTCTTTGTCTACCTATCTGTCACCTACCTACCATCTTTTATTCCGTGATACTGTGAATTGTCCTACGGACTCATTCACAACAAGCAAGTGCTCTACTACTGAACCACATCCTCAGTCCCATTTCACCCTAGCTTTAGACAGGATTACATCAAGTTGCACAGGCTGACCTTGAACTTATAGCCCAAGTAAGCTTTCAAACTTGTGATCCTCCTAAATCAGCCTCCTTGGTAGCTGGGCTATCTCACCCATGGTGGCCATCATTCCTGGATTTGGTTATTAACTTACCCCCGGTCCCCCTGGGAAGGTGGGGCGTGGAATCCCAGGCAGCCCCAGCTTGTTGTGGATGGCAGTAGCTGAGACGATCTGGGCTGATGACATGGCAGCCATGTGCTGCAGGGCCTTGTCCTTGGCAGTCTGATCCTTGAAGATGACAGTGACACACTGACTTAATAGAGAACACATGTCTACCATGCAGGTTAAACAGTACAGCCACAAGCACAGAGACTACAATACAGAGCCACACGGGGGCCATGAAAGCACACATGCACAGAGAGAAATCAGCACGGCCGAGAGCCAGTGCCTTTGGCTTACTAGCCAGCAGCAGCTAGTGGCCAGGTTGGGTTTTAAATCCTTGATCCATTTTTCCAATGATAGGAAGTCAAACAATATAAGCATTGTTTCTACTTCCAGAAGAATTCTCAAGGGCTTATCATGCCAGGGGTGGGGGTGACCCTACTTTCAAGTGAGAGGTCACCACCAGGGTTAGGGCCATCTATAGATCGAAGAGAGCACAATTTGGGTGACTGCTATCATTGGGCCACAGTGCCAGGCCCCTGCAGGGGTCATTCAAGGCCCAGGAACCGTGGCAGACATCTGTAGAGGGGCAGCTCAAAAAGCAGCAGACGGGCAGGGGAGCAGCCGGGCAGCATGCTGTCGGGTGGGGCACATGCTATGGGGCTAAGGCCACAGTGGTTCCTTTACCAAAGCTCAGAGTGTGGGGATGCTACAGAGTTTCCTTTCTCAAATGGATCTTTACTACAAAGCCAAGATTGGTAACATAAAGCTAGCCAAAAAAAGAAAAACAAAAAGAAAAAGAAAAAGAAAAAAACAAATTCTGCCAAGCACAGCTAAAATACAGAATACTGTTTAGAGAACATACTTACCATGCTTGTTACCTGGATACAATAATAAACAGTTTGTTAAAAGGATCACTTACAAAGGCAGGGTTACTTTTCTTCTTCAGTTAAAAAAAAACATATGTATATAAACACAACATTTGTGTGCCATAAAAATGCATATGCGAATGTGGCAATTCTTATACTTTAGGAGTATGCTATCCAGATGCTATCTAAGAGCCACCACTGACAGAAGTGACCACCCACTTCCCTGGCTGTGAAACTCTGTGGTGTCCCCGATATAGATGGGAGCAATGGTCAGGCCCTGTGTGTGGCAGGACCCACGGGTACACTCAGAGCTGAGGGTCTATACTCAGAACCCAGAGGTCACTGAAGCAGGAACAAAGTAGTGACACTACTGAGGTGCCTCCCACCCAGATGCCACTCAAGAGTGGTGACACCTACGGTGAGGACAGTGGCTGAGACACAACAGAAATGCCAGCCAGGAGAAGCTTCCATGTTTGCATAGCTAACCAAAGGTGAGGAACAAACAGGCCAGGCTGCCAAAGGGAAGGTCAAGAGAAGCTTGAAAAAGAATCAGACTAGAAAACAATTCTGGAAGCTTCTGGCAAGGACACATTCAATTCTTCTAAGTGCGGATAGAATGCCATGAGACTTTTTCTTTAAGAAAAATCAACAGACAGATTCTCAAAGAATAAAAATATTCTACTACAAAGTATTTCTGAGAGAGGAAGAATGAGAAGAGGGAGGGGAAAGAGAAGGAGGAGGAGCTAAACATGCATTTTTACATTTCTAGGCTTTGTATTTGAGAGCTAGGGAGAGTCTGCTCTCCAGACTGTACCTGCCCACTGGGAACATCTACCATGCTATGGCACCTTCTCCATCAAGGACACAGTGAAAGCTTAGGAAGGCTTGTTTGGTTGCTGGTCCCTGCTAGATTGGCCTGGGGTGACTAGGAATGGTGATTCCTATCTCCTCACTAGCAGGCACTTTCAAGCCAGGCTTGATTAGCTAGTCAGTCAAACCTCTAACCTGAAGCCTGTCTAACTGAAGTTGATGCAAGTAAAATTTAAAATCACTCACACACACACACACACACACACACACACACACACACACACACACACGGAAATAGACTGGAAGCATTCAGATGTATCCTAAAGCAGAGCCTAGCTGAGCACACACAGGTGTCAGTACCAGTCAGCTCACTTTAAAAACCCTATGGCTTCAGCTGGCCCCGCCCATCCCCTTAGCAGGGAATGGATGAGCAGTGAGCATGGCTCTACACAGTAAGAACGGCCTGACATCAATCCACACAGGCCAGGTTTCCTTTCAGCCCATCAAATTGGACTCCAGCGCTAAAGCCACTTAACCCATGTTGAGAGGTTATAAATGTTCTCTGGGGTAATTTGCTAAGACTGATGTAATGGCAGAGGAACAGCCACAGGTGCCTTCCCCAAGCTTCACATTCTCTTTGGGCCCCAGAATGGGGTAGTTTGGAAAAGAGAAGCCCAGACTTTTACCCTGCCTGGCTGGTGTGAATTCTTAAGAACTACAAAATTGCTTCAGGACCTGGCTCTGTTTCATGAGAAAGCCATGCACTCTCTCAGAGACCTATGAGTTCTTGTGTTTCTTAGATGCTGACCAATATGATTGGTACATTTTAGTGGGGCAACCTGAAAAGCCATAGCCCAGGTCCAGAGGATCCTTGAGTCTCTAAGACCTATTGATATGAGGACCTGCTGGGAACATTTCTCTTGGCTAGGTATGCTCAAGAATTCTTTAAAATATCCATGAAGGATTGATAGTTTTCCTTAAAAAATAAAAATTAAAAACATTTACTAGGTATGTATGTACCCACATACAGAGTCAGAGGACAGTTTGTGGGAGCTGGTTCTCTGCACTGTGTGAGTCCCTGACTCTACACAGATCAGGCTTGGGAGCAAGTGTCTTTACCTGCTGAGCCATCTCACCAGCCACATTCTCTGTTTCCTGAAACAAGGAAATCAGTGGGGCTGAGGGCAGGGTGCGTGCATTGCTTGACTTCCAGAGCTTCAGAACATGACCTAATTCATCTGTTTAATGACTACTGGCTCCTCTGTCTGGAAGGTCATAAATAAAAACAAAGTTCAAAGGCAGGAGAGCAGAGCTATCGGTTTCTGTGATTTCTCTAGCACCCAGTGCTTTCTAGTAGTAAAGCACCCACTGTTGGGAAGTCAAGTACCTGGCCTCTTCCCTACCTAGGGCAAGTCACATGGCACCTTTTAACTTTCTTATTAAGAATTTCATCTTACATCTTCTGGTTCCATTATAAATGTGTGCATTTGTAACTATGAGGGTGGCTGGTGAACTCCATTCTAACCAGCACATCATATTCCATACAGCCACTGAACTAATGACCAGCAGCAACCAAATAGTTTGTTCAGACCTGGGCACCTCTTGGCTTTCTATCTGTCAGGTTAGGCAGCTAAGAATGGGCTGGAAATATTACCTCAAGTAGTGGCTCCTGCACTTGACCCACCTGCCTGAGAATGGGCAATTTTCTGTAAATGGACTAAAACGTCCTCTCTTGTGATTCCTACCTATTCATTGAATTTCACAGCAATGGCCCTTCATCTACAATATACATGTAAAAATTAAAAGGCTATGTTATGTGTGGCTGGGACAGGGGGCGTAAAATCTAAAGTAACCCTGGAGACAGATAATAAGCACTGGCAGGGCTCTGTGAAAATCAGGGTGAGAGCTTGTCCGCACACCCTCTTACCCTGAAATGGGAGTTGAGAAAGATGATCTCTCGGCTGTCATTTGCAGCCCTGAGACCTGAGGTTGGCTTTGGAAAAATTATCACCCTAAGTGTCAAACCTGGGTAAATTGCCTGCCCGTGTCACTACAGGATAATATCTTGGCCTTTTATCTGTTGGTTCTTCTCACCCTCATAAAAAAAGAGGAGCTGATGGACCCAGTAAGTAAGTCTTGGTGCATGCAAGAAACGTGAGCTACACTCACATACTAAATTAAATTCACTCTAAGATGTATTTGTATCTCTCAATGTTTCTGAGATGATGTTGAGATTTACAAAAGGTGAAAGAACTGTTTTATCTTGAAACACTGCAGGAAGTCAATATTGAGTCATACTCTGCCTGACTTAGACACTGTGTGTGTGTGTGTGTGTGTGTGTGTGTGTGTGTGTGTGTGTGTGTTCGTTCAGGAACACGGGAGAAGAATAAAAGTCTCAGGAGGAACTCCTAGGACAAGTTCATACTCTGTTCCTCCTTAGCCTGTGACCTGCAAAACTCCCAGAGAGTGGCAAACATGGCCCAAAGATGCTGGTAAATTCTGGGTTAGAGGTAAGTCTCATTATCCACCCTCTCTCCTCACCACACAACTGATGCCATACACAATCAACTGCCTCACTGGTCCTGTCCAGTCCAGCAGGCTGAGTCACTCATAAACTCCTCAGCCTGGAACCTTGCAGACTGTTAGTAAGTAAACAGGCTTTCACATTTCGTGAAGCTGAGCTCTGTTCTGCTGACTGCCTCTCCTTCGTGATCACAATGGATGTGGTGGTAGGGAAATGCCTGTATGTAATATACATGTTGAGAAGGCAGCAATATGCATGCACATAGATGAAGAGGAGCCTGTATGAACTAGCCTCTAGCTATTGCACAGATCGATCCCTCCTTTCTCATTGCTTTGCCAGCACCCAGTTGGCTTGCAAATGATCTTGTCTCTCGACATTGTCCACAGACAAACTTTGAGGGTAAGAAACAAAGAGAATGCAGGCTCCCATATGCAGCATATCACAGCTGACACCCATTACTGAAGAGCATGCTATGCAGAGCATATATAGATAGCCTGTAAAGTTCTAGTATATAGAATATACAGTGTGTATAGATAAATCATCTAACAGGCCAATTTATTCATAAACTATCATCTCAGAAATTCATATGGAAATATTAGTAATGTTGCAGGGAAAGATACATATAAAGTCACAGAGACCATGGAGTAAAAGAGCTGTCATGAGCTATTAAATGCTTTCCTGCAAACATATTTTCCCCAGCAAAATAAAATTGTAATTCAAGAGAGGGAAAACAGCAATTTGCTTGAAAATCCACATTTTTCCCCCAGCAGAAAAAGAAAAAACACGAAAAATACTTCTCTAAGAATTACTTTTGCAGATGTTGTTTCTAACCAAGCACAGTGTGGATTCATTCACGTGACCTCTGTAATAATTAGCCGTGACTTAAGCAGATAAACATCACAGAAACATAAGGTGGTCTGGGGAAAGGATGGGGCACTTGAATGTTTTCGAGCCAGGATCTCTAATTTGCTTATCAGTGCAGAAGGCAGGAGCAAATACAAAAGGGGCAATTCTGGTCAGGCCATAGCCTCTGTGGAGGAGGGAAGGCACATTCAGCACTGGCCTGACTTGCTGCCTAATGAGTAGCAATTAATTCATTGCATTGTATTTCGAAATGCCGAAGACTCCATTCACATCAAAGAAAAAATGTTTCAAGGCTTTTACACATTGTTCATTTTCAAATGTACAGAGCTATGTTTAGCAGTGTGTCATTGTCCACAGCGGATCTTTTCTTTCTGATGTGGGCCTCCAGCTTTCACAAAGAACTGCAGATGGGAAGCCAGGAAGGTGAGCCTTGAGACTCCTAGGAATGGAGGGTGTAGGCCAGCTGTGGTCTGGAGCTGGGTGCTGAGGAAAAGATGTCTTCCTGCTTCCTGCCCTCTTGTCTGGGAGCTAGCATCTGGGTTCTAGGGTGAGAGCTGCCCTCACTGCTCATCTTTACCACATCCTTCAAACTCACAGAGAAAGGCCAGCTACAGGGAGCCCATGCACGACTCCTTCAGTCAGGGATGTAAACCCTTCTGAGTCATTCTGTGAGGAACTTGGGCTTTGGCACCAGACAGGCTAAGGATCAGGGTCAGATATGCAACCCCATGCAGGTCACAAAGCCTCTGTAAGCCCTTATTGCCTCTTTGCTAAAGCAGGGACAAAGGTGGCTCAGCTCAGACAAGATGGTGTCCCACTGGCCCACCATCCAGGCTTCTCCTGCTATGACCTGCTGCTTAGGAGCTCTGGTCTTTACTGCACAATCTTGGTTACCAACTCTATTCTAGAGTATTCTCTGATAGACACTGGAGGTTGCTTAGCAAGAAAGAGATTTCTCATTTCAGAATGGAGCTGCTTCAGTTTACCCTACAAAATCTTTCAGGCTTGGCTCAGAACAGAAAGGCAAACAGATCCAGTGTTGGGCTCACAGACTCAGCCCTGCATTGCCACATTCCTGGTGGAAACTCTAATTCCTTCCCACATCAGCTAAAGCATCTATGAGGTCATAGGATTCCTGTCATGATGGCAAAAGAACCTGAAGACTGGAACCTGGAAGAAGCCCACATGGTTTCCCAAGAAATGGCCAGGAGGAGGCAGGTTCCCATCAAGGCTTGGGACCTTGTGTTCTGTTCAGGTCCCACTCCTCCTGTGCAGCCTAGAGGACCACAGAGAGCACAGCATATCTGCTTCCCCTGGAGTCGCACTTAAGCAATGCCCCATGAAGTTCTTGAGCTTGGAAGAATAAAATCAGATATTTAAACTTTAAGCTCATGCTTATTAGAAGGAATGGCTGACTGGAAAAAAAAATAGTCTATTTGAAAAATCAAACCACAAAGGGCCCCAGGTCAAAAACGAAACAACAGCCAGGCGGTGGTGGTGCACGCCTTTAATCCCAGCTCAGAGGCAGGCAGATTTCTGAGTTCGAGGCCAACCTGGTCTACAGAGTGAGTTCCAGGACAGCCAGGACTACACGGAGAAACCCTGTCTCGAAAAACCAAAAAAAAAAAAAAAAAAAAAAAACCACAGCAAATGGCCCCCGGAGAGTCCACTAGCTTCTAGTTTAGTCAGCCACGGGATGGATCAGAGATACATGCCTGTTCTCCTCTGCCGAAATGCTGGTCTTCACTGCCTGCTGTGGCCAGACCTGAGCAAACCTGCCCAAGAGAGATCCCTGCCAATGTGAGGACAGCAGTGGCCTCGCTTCCTCTTCATGTTTTCTCATGCTGTACAATAATTTGAACACAAACATGACTCCACCCATTTCCCATAAGGAAGATGACAGCAGTACACCATCTTCAGAGCCAGGTCTGGATCCTATGGTCTCTGAGATGATGGTTCTGGATATCTTGGGTGGGGAGAGAGACACAGAGCAGGAATCTCTGTGTGAAACTCCACGTAGGAAAGAAAGATACAAAACATGGAAAATTCAGCTGCCATCTTTTTCCAGCCCAGGATGAGTCTCAATTCGTGGAGCTTCAGAAAGGGCTAATTTTGAAATATCCAGAGAAAACATTTCAAAGTAGGGAGAAATTTCGAATGTTACAAGCTGGTCCTTTACAATGGTGTCTCCTGCAACCCAATCTGAGATCTCGGTAAGGTTCTAAACTGAAGGAGACAAGGGCATCTACACAATACACAAATGAGTGCAGGTGCTCCTGCACCAGACACAGCTGGTAACAAATCAGACAGCCAGCTCCAAGTTGGCATCTGTGAATTCCAATCCTCCCGTACCACAGACCCAGAGGCCATTTGCCTACTGCCCAGTATGGGTCTACCTTTGCTGACCACATCAGGACAGCTACAAAGCTGTGGGTCACCTAAAACACACCCACCCACAGAAGAGGCATGAGTCAGAAGGGCTAGGCCCAACAGGAAAGCTATCCTCTAGAAGATAAGCTCCCAGAGGCCTGGAGGAAGAACTTTTGCTTCTTCTTAGGTACTTTGATCAAGATAAAATAAACTCTTGATTGTGTGAATTTCTATCATTCCTTTAGCCATCTTCATGGGCTCTTCTTGAGTGTCTCCTGGAAGTGGACCGTACCATCCTTCCTGCTCTGATGCACTGTTTCTTGGTGTCTTTCCCTATTTCTTTTCTTGTTATGCAGTTGAAGATCCAACCAGGCCAGGCAAGCCCTCAGTCATTGAGCTATATCCCAACTTATTTCACTCTCTTCTTGCATCTCTCCCCATGATCATGGCCTGCATCTGGTGTCATCCAGTGACCAGGTCAGTCTGCTGGGCCTTCTGTAAAAGCCTTATCTTATGTTGGTGCTAAGGGCACCAGCAAGAGCTCTTGGTAGACAATGAGTGACTGCCAACTGAATTCAACTTCAGGGTAAGAGGGGACCCGATTTATCAGTTGCTTTATTTTCTCAATGTGACAAAGGAAAGACTTGGGAGATGAGGGCAGAGGGAGTGGGTTGAGTTTCGTAAGGGAAGAAGAGAGGTTGGAGAAAATTAGAAAGAGTATAGAATAATGTTTCTCTCCTTGATTATTTTGTTGGGTTTTTTGTTTGTTTGTTTGTTTTTTGTTTTTCGAGACAGGGTTTCTCTGTGTAGCCCTGGCTGTCCTGGAACTCACTCTGTAGACCAGGCTGGCCTCAAACTCAGAAATCCACCTGCCTCTGCCTCCCAAGTGCTGGGATTAAAGGCGTGTGCCACCACCACCCAGCCCCCCCCCCCCCCTTTTTTTTTTAAAGTCACCTGTGAAGGAGACAAACCTGGGTGTTGTGTTTTGGTTTTTGAGATGCAGCTATGTTCATCCTAGGAGACTGACTTTAAATTCAGTCCTCCTACCTTCCAAGTACTGTGATTACAAATATAAGCAAGCGCACCTGAACATGTACTGACTTTTTTATACTTAATTAAAAGCTTCATAGTTATTTTTAATTTTGATGCATGTTTCCAGGGGTTTTTTTTTTGTTTTTTTTTGGTTTTTTTTTTTTGGTTTTTGTTTTTTGTTTTTCGAGACAGGGTTTCTCAGTGTAGTCCTAGCTATCCTCGAACTCAGAAATCCACCTGCTTCTGCCTCCCAAGTGCTGGGATTAAAGGCGTGCACCACCACTATGTTTCCAGCTTTTAAGAAGCTCAGGGTTGCCAGGCAGTGGTGGAGCATGCCTTTAATCCCAGCACTTGGGAGGCAGAGGCAGGCAGATTTCTGAGTTGGGCCAGCCTGGTCTACAAAGTGAGCTATTGTCCAGGACAACCAGAGCTATACAGAGAAACCCTGTCTCCAAAATCAAACAAATAAAACAAAGAAGCTCAGGGACTCTGTCAGTCCCCTCACCCCACTGCTTACATGGGTGCATCTGCTCCTCCTTCCCTCTCTCTCCACCTTATTATTCTAAGACAAGGAATACTGGCTGCCTAAAGCAAGCCTATGAACCCGGAGGGATCTGCCCAACACTAGGAATATAGACACATGCTCCTGTGTCCAGCTTTTCACATCAGTGCTATGGATCTAAGATCTAAACTCAGGTCTTCCTGTTTGCTCGGCAAGCACTTTGCTGACTCAGCTACTTCCCAGCTCTTAAAAAGCTGTATTTTAAGTGTGTTGCTGAAACTCTTATTCAGGGGACTGGAGAGATAGCTCAGCAGCTAAGAACACTGGCTGCTCTTCCAGACCTCTGAAGTTCAATTACCAGCATTGACAAGATGGCTCATAACTGTCTGTAAGTAATCCAATGCCATCTTCTGGTGTGCCAGCAAACATGTAGACAAAACTCTCATATATATAAAACATAAAATAAATAAAATAAATCTTTTTTGTTAAGAAAAAAATACTAGTTCAGAAGTTCTATCATATATTTTACAGACTTATGAACAGAACTTGTATTCATACTTCTTTGATTAAAAACACTGAGAAAACCCAAGCAGACATAGTGGGCTGAAGTGGGGAACTGGTAGAGGCTGGCCATAAGGGACAGCTGAAGGCCACTAAGTAGGGAGGCCCTGGCCCAGGTGCCTAGCTCTCTTGCCACACTCTCATAGTTCAATCACTAGGCCTGCCTCCAGCTTGGTCTCTTTTACCAGCCATCCTCTTAGAGCAAACTATAAGGTCTTTCCAAAGGAGCCTGATGTTCCATCTTCAGGTAGGTGACACAGAGCTACTCCGACCACTGCCCAGGGTCTACCTCCATGGTACTCTTTAGGGTAATTCAGATAACCACTCTTGGATTGGGTATTCTTTCTTTTCTGGGCCCTGTTTCCTGCCTACTGCAGAGTCCTGGCTGTGGGAATTTGACAAGGGAATTAGCACAAGGTTTAGTATTTCCTCAGAATACCAGCTCCATGAAGTCAAGGCCTAGGATGCACTAGATCTGACAAACCCCCAGAGGCCAAGTGAAGCATCACTTCCTTGCTTTTAAAGTTCAACAGAACCTTTTCCTGCTTGTGAAAGTGAAAACGGACTTAGAGTCTGCATACCTGGGGGATGATTGAGCCTACAGTCATGCTGAGAAGCAGCCAGGAGCAGTGGCTGACCTTTAGAACTAATACTAACAGTTTTCAAGGGGCTACTCATTGAGAATGCAGCAGGGGAGATAGTCACCTCTGTGAGTTTCCTCAGGGAAACACACACCAGGAACCGGCACTATAACTGGAACACTGAGGCTGAAAAAACACCCTGGGGGTAGTGGTCTCCTTGACCTTCTGCCTGAGGCAGGGATGGCAGTGGCAATGTTTCAATCTATATTCCATAAAACAGCCAGAGGACAAAGTAGAAGTAAGGATTTGAGAGGGTGGGTGTCAGTCAGATCCACATTTACTATTGCAGGTCATAATTTCACTGTGCTGTCCAGCTTAAAACATAAGTTTTGGTGCTGGAGAGATGACTATAGGTGAAATTTAAGGAGCTTAGCCTGAATTCCCCAGTACCCACAAAAATATGACAGGGGGTGAGTGGTGGCCCCTCCTGTAACCTCAACAAATAAGAGGTAGAGACCCTGGATCAAGCTGCATTTCTAGAGCAGCCAAAACAGTACGAGCTGGAGTAAAAGAGAAACACTGTGGCTCAATATGAGGTGGAGTGAAATTAAGGAAAATACCCAATGCCAACACCTGACACATTCGTGACACACATGAACACACACACGCACACACGCATGCACATGTGCACTTGGTTGGTTTTCTGCCAACTAGACACCAGCTAGTCATTAGAAAATAGGAACCTCTATCAGACTATCTTGTAAGCAACTCTAGGGCAATCTTCTTGATTAATGATTAATGTGGGAGGGCCCAGCCCACTAGGAGCAGTGCCATTCCTGGGCAGGTGGTCCTGCCTTGCATAAGAAAGCAGACTGAGCAAGCCAAGAACAGTGTTCCTTCATGGGCCTCCTTTAGTTCTTGACTCCCAGTTCCTGCCCAGACTTTCATCAGTGATGGAACATGAGAATTGTGAGCTGAAATAAACACTTCCCTCTCCTTTAGTTGCCTAAAGAATTCTCTCACTCCCTGGTTTAGAAAAGGAGACGTAAACAGGCTTGAGATGAAGAGATGTCTCAACGGATAAAGACAACTGCCTCACAAGAGACCTATATTATTGGAAGGAGAGAACCCATGCCAGAAAGTTGTTCTCTGACCTTCGTAAGTGTGTCCCCCTGTCTCACACACACACACACACACTTTTAAAGCAAACAGGCTTATGGGAAAGTGTACCCAAAAGGGACCCAGCTATACACAAGCTACTTTTACCATCTCTTTAGGAAGACAAAGAGATGAGACATTGGTTTTAGTATTCACAGGGCATGCAGACAATTGCTCAACACCCTCCACCGTACCCCATTTTGATTTCTGGATATGTGGAAACATGATGACCAGCCAAGAAGAGGCATTACTACTGAGCATAGACAAGCAGCGGCCAAGTCAACAGTCATCTTCTCCAACAAGCCTCCTTCCTACACCTTTCTCAAGGACAACACAACATCTCTGTAATCTTGGCCACTTCCTGCCACCCCCAGTGCATACCCAGGAGTGATCTGTGTCATTTTTAAGATGACTTCAAATTGTATAGTGAGTTTATCTCATCAGTTATTGTGGGAATTCAACTAGGACACTTAGTCTGTCTCCATGGTGAACTCTTCGAAGAGACCTGTCCCTGTGTCTTTCAAATGTGCTGATAGATAACAGAGCACAGCAGAGAAAGCTGAGACAAGACTCTGAGACTACCTACCTCCTCAAGATCTGCAGACAAGCGCTCATGTTCTGCCAAGGGATAGTAAAGCAATATCAAATACTAAAACATCCATAGGAAAATGTGCACAGGATGTATGACTGGCAAGCAGATATGCCAACAGGCATTTTTTACTGTACTATTACCCTGAGAAAATGGACAAGGTACTACCAACTAAGTTACTAATAACCACCAGTGTCCATTCTAAATTATCTCCATATATTACCCACAGGCTCAATAGTGTAGAATAGACACTTAATGGAAGTGCTGTGTGTCCTGAACTAGGAAATAAAGAGTGGCCACTTCTCTACAATATGCTGACATGAAGCATTCTTCTGGCTTAGGATTCAGAAAGAGCTGAGTTCAAATCCTCTCTTTGCTCTTTATGAGGCTTGGTAGCTTTTGTCAAATCAATTATGGACTTGACCCACTGAACCATAATTTTTTCCATATTTTTTCTTGAAATCAGAACAACATAGTACTAATTTGTGAGTTTCAATGAGAGAACACAGAAGGCTCTGCATCAGAACACAACATCTGTCCTTGAAATCCCAGACTCTGAAACACATTCTCCAGGCTTTGGTCATGAAGCTCCTTCCACATCAAAGTGTGACTCTTTCTGCTAACAGTCAACAGTATCCTATATCTCAGAGTCCCATTTATATAGCTAGCTCTGAGACAGGGGAGTGCCTATCAAGAGCCCTCTCCATTAGTAGGTCTAATGGAGAGAAAGACCACAGAGGGCTCCATTTCTGCAAGAGTCGTAGAAGAAAAAAAGAAGCCACTAGAAGTGCCTCTGGGGCTCAAATGTGGAGCCCACTGCCATCCTACAGCCTCTGCCTGACATCTGCTCCTTATGCCTGTTCCAAGAGAGGGTTGAAAGTAGAGAGAAAGCATTCTTTTTTATTGTTTAAGAACAAACATATATACAACATTATCTGTCTAAATGCAGGAGTTATATGTAATACCGTTACATTTATTTAAAGAAGAAAGTTGAAAACCTCCAAGTGATTTTTCCTACCTCAACAGGATCTCTTCTGAGTCAAGACAGTTTTTTATTACCTTCTGAGGTTTCCACTCAGGTCCCAACCCCAGCCCCATTCCCATCTGACCCCCAC
This sequence comes from Arvicanthis niloticus, assembly GCF_011762505.2. Taxonomy (NCBI): domain Eukaryota; kingdom Metazoa; phylum Chordata; class Mammalia; order Rodentia; family Muridae; genus Arvicanthis; species Arvicanthis niloticus. Next base: position 80,567,566 of record NC_047658.1, on the reverse strand, counting down.
CCCCATCCCATATGCCTACAGGGAACATACACACAGTGGAGAGAGTTTATAACATCAGAGATGGAAATACAAAATTGGTATCTGTAAACTTCTTTGTACATCATTAATTCATTAGCCTAGAGAACTAGAATCAGAGGGAGAACTTGAGCAAGCACTGGGGTAGTTACATACATGTAGAGAGTACAGCATCTCCGGTTAAAAAGCAAGATCTAGAAAGTTCCTTTAGCCTTTCAACTGCTCAGCCAGCGCAGCTCAAAGCCAGCCACCATCAGCCACACGTGCAAGCGAGCAAGCATGCTGCCCACTGCAGAGCGCATATCCAACGTTCCTTCCTACCTAGTCCTATGTCAGTCAGCCTGGTTTGCATTTTTAAAGTTGAAGGGGTGGGGTGGGGTGTCAGTGTTCAGCACTATGAAATGGCACTGTTTTGTCGTGGAACAAAACCACAAACATAATAAGTGGGTGGGGGAAAGATTATGAGAATAGCGACAATATGATCCTAAACTAATTTTTACTATGAATAAATAGTAAATAAAGACCTTCCCAAGGGGCTCTGAATGACTGCACGTCAGAGAAGTAAATGTCATGCACACTTCACTATAAACTGGAGCAGAAAAGGAAACTCGGAATTATCAATGCCTTAATTTTTAAACTTTTATTTAATTATTTATTACCGTGGATAGTACTTAGTTATAAATGAGGCACATATAAAAAAGCTCTATGTGAACCAGGCTTGATTATTTTATCTTCAAGACCCATCATTTGGTTTTGTTTTATTCTTTTGTTTTTGCCTGTGGCCAAATCTGCAGATTTCTTTATTTCTATCTCTTTTCTGTGTTTATTTTGTTTTTTGAGATAAGGTTTCTCTGTGTAACAGAGCCCTGGCTGTCCTAGACTGGCTTTGTGAACCAGGCTGGCCTGGAACTCACAGATATCCACCTGCCTCTGCCTCTTGAGTGCTGGGATTAAAGGCATGCGCTACCATGCCAGAGCCCTTTTCTATATTTGAGATGGTATCTCATTACAAATTTGTAGTGATCCTCCCTCCGTGCCTCTGCCTCCTTCCTACTGGGATCACAGGGGTAAGCTACTGCGCCTGGTTCAGATTTCTCTACTAAGGAGAGCCACTAAAAACAGCATAATGTGGACAACATTGGATGAAAATACTATTTGTGTTGAAAGAGATACATATAAAAAGGTATTTTCTTAAATTATTACTATTGTTGTTGTTGTTAATTTTATGTGTACGTGTGTTTTGCTAGCAGAGGCCAGAAAATGGCACTGGATACCCTGGAACTCAAGTTACAGACAATGTGAGCTGCCATAAGGATTCTGGGAATTGAACCAGGGTTCTTTAGGCCATCTCTCCAGCACCGTATTTAAAAATAAATAAATAAATAAATAAGTAAATAACATAGAGTCAGTACTAAATGTATTATCAAAGTCATTTCACAACAACTCTGGAGATAATTTCTTTCTTTACACTTCTCTTTTTTTAGGTATATTTCTCTGGGGACAAATTACTAGCCCAGTGCTACAGGATTACATGATTTTTCTTTTTCTTTTAATTGTATTTCTGTGCTGAAGTTACCAAGATCAGCTCTCTGCTGCGATTGCGTGTTACTGGGAACTTGCACACACTCACACACACAGAGTTTAATGTGAGGCCAGGACAGAAACAGAGAGATTAGACACAAAGAAATGTAAACAGCCCTCACATGCTAGGAAGCTAGGTTACAAGAATCCCAGCACCAGGCATTCACCAGTCACCATGGAAAACAGGAAGTGAGGTGCATAGCAACCACGAGCCAAAAAGCAGAAAAGCGCATACCTTTAGCTTGGAATGAAAATCACGAGATTTCCTTCTGGCAAGAACCTGAATGTGACTAGACACCTGCAGGGTAGGGGAAGGGAGGAAAACAAAGGAAAAGCCTGTAACCATGGAGATGAAAAGCCCCCTACAACTGGGCAAGCCAGACGTACCTTAATGGCGGCTTGAATTTCTCGAACTTTCTTTCTTGCTAAGACCTGTATATGACTAGACACCTACATTTTTCGGGTTTATGCGGGGGGGGGGGGGGGAACAAAACGAGAAAAAAAGAAAACAAAAAACAAAAAAACAAACAAAAAAAAGGAAATCAAATATAAAATCGCTATTCCTTGGGAGGGGTGGGGTAGGGGAGGTTATTTGCATCTCAACGCAGCTCTGCGGTTAGGAACAGACAGTCCCAGCCAGACACCAAGCCCCCAGCACTCCTCTAAAGCTCTATGGACAGGGTCCTCATGGCAGTGACTTGATTCAGAAGTTTGGGCAGGCTCACCTCCATGTTCCCACCTGGAGAGATGACAGGTGGGTGCTGGGGAAAACCTCATTTGGAAAGCCATAAGAGGAGGAGGGATGCTTTCTTTATGAAATTAAAAATGATGGGAATAGAAATAAATTAAAATATTTACAGGAGAGAAAAATCCCCCTTTCTCAACTAAAGAGAGGACTGTCCATAAATCAGCATGCTCTACAGAATCAAAGCTGAGGCTGCGCGCTGGACTCTGATCTCTTGGAGAACTCTAGATTCTGTGGCAAATGCTGAAATAATACTAGCACATAAATTAGATTTCAAAGAAAAATGGGACCCAGTTAGCAGAGCCTCCCTGCCCCAACCCTTTAAAATTTCTTTAATCCTTCCCACTCTTTTGGGAATCGACTGGGAGCCAAGTGGATCTGCATATTATTACAAAAAGAAATGTGTGAATACAACCAGCCAGCCAGTTAAAAATCTGGTCTGAAAAACCACTCAGCTTTGCTGAACAACACTAGAGAGGTGTCGCCAACTGTGGCCTACAGGCACCCCGAGGGTGATGCTGGGTGTGGAGAAACTGCCAGACAGGCCTCTAACACACAGTGATTCAACTGGGCAAGCAAAACCGCATCGATTTCAGTGGGATTTGATTAAATTTAGAAGAGCCCCCAGTGAAGGGGTCACTGGGCAAATGACCAGAGCTTGCTGGCCAACGTGCCAGTTTGGCACTTGAGATGGAAGGAGAGCCTGTTGTCTGCATTGGGAGACTCTGAACCTTCCCATTACAAGTTCAGAGACTTGAGCTTTGTGGCAGTCACCTCATTTCTAACTCTCCAGTGACTCCAGATTATTAAAGACCTTTTGGTGGTTAAATGTCTTTTGAGTTTCGATAATTCCCTTTCTTCCAGGGAAGCAGGGCTCCCCCATCCTCTTCACCTCCTTCATCTGGCTCCCGCTGTTACTCATTTGCACCCAGAATCGCTTCTGATTCTCTGCCTTGATGAAGGCCATGGCTGGGTGCATCCCCAGCAGACAGTGCCTGACTGCCTCTGTGCTGGCAGGAGGCCACCCCTTTCTGCTGACTCAGCACGGAGCCAGCATGGGCAGCTTTTCTGAAGCACAGCCCAGCCCCTGCTCCACACTCCAGAAAGGAAGCTTCCTCCCCACCCTAACCCGGGCACCCTAATGCCACTCAACCTTGAAGAGACACAGGTGGATTGGCTGCACTCAGGATTCAGTTATAGCTCCTTGCTCCCTTTAATTATTCGCCATGAAGTCTCTATATTACCAAGTGGTCTTGAACTCCAGGGCTCAAAAGATCCTGAGGCCTCAGACTCCCAAGTAGCTGGGACTAGAGGTACACACCACCACATCTAGTCAGCTGCAGCTGCTGAACCCTGTGCCGTGTGCATTGTCATTCCACATAGATTGACTTGAAGAAATAACTGTTTTCCTGTCATGGACCCACCCATCACATGGGTTGTTTGTTTTCATTTCCTTTTCTGTTTTTAGAGCTGATTTCCCTCCCATTTCATTTGTGAACCTGGTCACATCAGAGATCTGGGCTGCTCTGTGTCCAGAAGAACCAGGGAAGGCAGAACCCTGGCCAGAGTCAGAAAAGAATTCCCATTCCTGCTCTGCAGCTTATAAAACTTGTAACTGCTTTATAGTCAAAGCAGAGGCTGACAAAAAGCCATTGCTAAAGAAGCCACAGTGCCCTGGAAGTGTATCACTTGCTCAGTGTCGTGTTTAGGCCACTGCTAAAGGCCACTGGCGTGACTTCATTCAAAGCATGACAATTACATAATCATTGCAGGATATTAAAATGCACAGAACCTCCAAATCTCTTGGCTTGCCAGGGTAAGTGCACCTGCAGCCTTCTGCAACTCTGGCAAATGTTAAGGAGGTCGGGGGAAAAAAGACAGGATTGAACACACAGCACGGGAAGCTCAGACACTGGCTTGGCAGGGAACTTTCCCATGTGTGTATGGCAGTGCAGTAGCACATGCTTGGGCCACAGAAAAACCGTCCGCCATGGACTCCTTACAGGGCACTGGGACTAGGGCTCTTAGAGCCAAAGCACAGCAGCCAAGGCAGCCCAATGTCTCCGGGCCATTCGCTGACATGCAAACCTTGCAGGCGGGTACTGTACCTGCTTCCTGGTCCTTGTCTTTCCCGTCCTGAGTTTGATGTATCTGGCTATCAATTCATTTCTACCTGCAAGAAGAAAAAAAAAAGAATTTTACAATAAGGTAGACTACTTAAGAATAAAGAACAAAACAAAGCCCCTAAAAGCTAAGAATAGAAACTCATTCAAGAATTTTGAATTGCAGGAGCTGCAGAGATGGCTCAGTGGCTAAAAGCACTGGCTGCGCTTCCAGAGGCTCTGAGTTCAATTTCCAGCAATCGAATGGTGGTTTACAACCATCCGTAACTGCAGTTCCAGAGAATCTGGCACCTTCTTCTGGTATCCACAGACACTCACACAGGTAGTGCACATACATTTATGCACACAGGCACAACACTCATATATAAAGTAAAAACAAATCATAAAAGAACAGGCAGAGTTTTTAATTGGAATGGGTGGTAGAATTGCTTCTGGCAATAAACCAAGCATGGTGCTGTCCACCTGTAATGTCAGCACTTAGGAAGTAGAGGCAGGAGGATCAGAACTTTTAGGCCAGCCTGGTCAAGACAAGACATTGATTTGTTTTCTTTCTTTTTAATTGGAGCCTTCTTAGTTCATTCCTGACAGGAAAATAGCACAACTATCTGAAAAATATTTACTAAGGAAAATTAAGATAAAACCACTTAACTTTAAATATTGTCCAGCCACTGAGATTGAAATATGTCTTTTAAGAAAATGCCAGTACAGTTTGACACAATGGCAACACCAACTCAGGAGGCTGAGGCAGGAGGATCTCTGAGGCAAGCCTAATCTACAGAATGAGTTCCAAAATAGACAGGGCTACACAGAGAAGCCCTGTTTCAAAAAGATCAAACAAAAAAGTCTGTGTGATCCTGTCTGCTTGCACATAAAAGTGCTGAGCTGGAAAGGAGACACTGACACTGGGAGACACACACATGCACACAGATTATTTAGTCTGGGAGAAAATGAGACTAGATCTTCTGCCTTAGTCTTTATTTCTAAATGGTCATTTTTTTTTTCTTTATCCAAGCTTCTCCCTGTGGTCACCTCATTATAGACACAAGAGAGCAAGGCTCTTGTAGCTGCCAAGTACAGCAGCCAAAGGAAGCTTAACAGTATGGAAGTAGAAGATCCAAAATGTGGTCTTTGCACCCGCAGCTAACTACAGACAAGACTGTTCTCATGCCTGTGTGTTAGGCAAGTGACTCAACCTTCTCCAAGTCTTGTAACCTTGAGCCAAGAAAAAACATCTGAACAGAAAAACTTTTCATTCTCTTGCTGCTGGCAAACTGAAATTTTAAGCAGTTATGATGAAAAAAAAAAAAAAAAAAAAAAAAAAAAAAAACCTATGCTCTGACAGAAACGCATTCACCCCAGAAGCTGAAGAGGCAAAAAGTACCACTAAGCTACCATGAGAAAGAAACCCCACTCCTCAAGATGTGGATCCTTTTAAGAGTGGTCCAATGAGTCACTTTCAACTGTTCAGGGAACATATATATACACACTCTATACCACACGGCATTAGAACCCTGTATTTCATGGTCTTTAATCAGCCCCACAGGCAAGATCAGGTCTAAAGGCAATCACTCTGGCAAGCGTCTCCCTGCCCTGTTGAGCATGGTTTTGCTTTAACATGACATCAGAGCTACTGAAAGCAGTAAGTTCCAGTCTTTCCCCTTTTGGAATGCACCTGAATTGTCATGGCACTGTCTACAGAGCTTGTACTCTGTGTCTCATTTTGCAGACATATTGCACACCTCAAGAACACAGAACCCTTTTCTCTTACACAACTGTCCTGAACAGCCAGCACCTTGCTGGGCAGAGTAATATTAGAAAAATAATCCTTTGGTTTGAATGTGAAATATTCCCCAAGGGCTCTTAGGTTTGAACATAGGTTCCTTTGCACTGTCTGGGGGGAGGGGTTAGCCTTAAAAACATGAACTCTAGCTGGTGGATGAAGTCAGCATAGGCAGGCTTTGAGGGTTAAAACCTAATACTGTCTCTTTCCAGAGGGCACTGTGAGCTCATACCACAAAGAACTAAGGTGAGCCAAGCATGAAGTTTTTCCCATTACCAGGGATGTGCCCTCTAAACTGTGAGCCAAAACAAATCCTGCTTCCCTCAAGTTGTTTCTGTCAGTTATTTGATCAAAGAGACAGAAGTCACTAACACATACACTGCCCCAATAAACCAGTGACCACACCCCTGCCTTGGTGAGCTGGTGACCCCCTCGCTCTGGCAGGACACATTAAACTATGCTTAGAGATGTCACGACTCAGACAACTCATTGCATCTTGAAACGTTCATGTCCTTACAGGAACTTCAGTCCATCAGCTGCCTGTGTTAGGACCTCATTGAACATACAGAGCACAGAAGACAAAGGTGTCCTGTGCCACAAAGTACTCCTGCATTATTACTCCCTCTCTTCTCTGCGACCATAAAACACCCCCAAGTGTGAGCCAACATGTTTAGAATGGATGAAGAGGCCTGCTGGATCTTAAAGCAGATTAATAAGAAAATGAAGTTTCTTCTAATTTTTATCTTTAGACTCTTCTAGGTGCTCTTAAAAGGCCTTCACACAGATGCCTAGCTGCCTTTCAGGGATCCTCTTGGATCCGCAGTCTGTCCTCTGCCTACCTTCCTTCTAGAAGAGTATGCAGACCTAGGAATGGCCATGCTGTGAGGTTGAGTGTACCTATCACCTTCTCAGCCTAGACAGGCCTACTACGCTCACGCTACTGTCTACCACTACTAATTATTATTATTATTATTATTATTATTATTATTTAAATTGTATGTGTGTGGGTGTTTTATTTCCATGTCTGTGTATAATGTGCATGCCCACAAAGGCCAGAAAAGCATGTCAGAACCCCAAGGACTAGAGCTATGAATGATGAAAGCCACCATGTGGGGGCTGTTCCTCCTCCATTCAGATCTGCTGGTATTTTCAAACCCCAACATAAAACTTTCCATTTATTTCTACTCCTATCTCACCCTATTAAGTTGAGCCTATCATTCCAGCCTGTCAAAATCTTTTCAGATCTCAACTCTGTAACTGAATGTACCTTTCCCAGAGCATTTAGAGGAGATGGGCTTCTGAACTCGGCTTGGGGACTGCTTCCATGAGCATCCCCTTTCAAACTGCTCGCAGCCAATATCCCTTGTAGTGTCATTGGGCCTACTTGTCCATCTCTCAGAAGGCTGTGCAGATTCTGCAATTTGTCATAAAGGCTCACTGACAGCCGAGGCCAGCCAGGAGCTGATTACCAGAAACCAGACCTGAATGACAATGTCCACAGATCAACCAAGTACCCTCCAGCCCTGGGCCCTCTCTGGGCAGCCATTCGGGGCTGTTTGAGTGGCCAGGGCTCTGTTCGAAATGCAATTTCATCTGGATCCTGTCCAGGTGGCACAAAAGAGGCTCTTGCCCCAAACTTGCTTGTTTTCTGTGAATATAGAAAAGATAGCTCAGGAGATGCGACATGAACCAACATAAAGACTTTCAGTTTCTCAGAGCACCATGTTGAAGAAGGAAGATGGCTCCAGGAGAGCCACAAGTGCCCAGGATCCCCAGAGCCTATGCTAATGGCACTATGCTTTAATCATGCTGAAAAGTGATTCTAAAGGTGGCTTTTTCTAAAGTACATCCTTAATGGAGGGATGTGCTGAGCACGCCTTTCTGATCATTTCACTGAAAGCCTAGTTTAAGCCAGGTGTGAAGGGCACCAGCTTGAGCTACAGAGACAGATCCTGTATTACAATTATGAGAAAGCTTATCATCTTACTCTCATATCCTCGACCCAGAGATGAACAAGACCACTTTACAAAGCCTGGATTTTTTTTTTTTTCTTTCATGCCCTGCTCCAGAATTTATGTCTTTTAGATATTAAAACTGCCTGTTTTAACTTACGGAGAAAGTGTCTTCCCTAAGAGACTGCAGAGAAGCAGCCTGAGCAGTTCTCTAGCAAAAAGAGTGATTTCAACCCACAGCATCTAATTCAATTAATGTGCTATATAGTTTAACTGGGAAGTACAGGCTAATCTATTAACCTGATCTTTTTTATTGGGGGGGGGGGGTGGGGGGAGTGTCAAGACAGGGTATCTCTGTGTAGCCCTGGCTGTCCTGAAACTCTCTCAGGACAGACTGGCCTTAAACTCAGAGATCCACCTGTCTCTCTGCCTCCCAAGTGATGGGACTAAAAGTGTGATCCACAACTGCCCAGCTGACTCAAACTTTTTTTTAATAACTATTTGAAAATAGCAAATAAGACAGAAATCCTTTAAGCCAAAATAGAAACCGTATGGTTGAGTCTATTAAACTTTCTACATTTATTTCTAAATCTCTCCTAAATTAAAATATTCTGACTTACTTGGGAAACAAGAATGGCGTTCCAAATGTCTGGGTTTCTCTGTGATGTTGATAGGACAGCCTGAGTGCTACTTCTATTTCTTGTGTGTTGGTGTGTGTGTGTGCGTGCGTGCGCGTGTGCATGTGCACACATGTATGTACTCACTCATGTGCAGGCACACACACATTCTTACAAGTGTTTCCATTCAGAGGCCAGAGAATTCATATTGTACTGTAGTCACAATCTCCTTTACTCCCTCTCATTTACACCTAAGCTCAGCTCACGGTTTCACATCTAGACTAGCTTGCCAGCAAGCCTCAGCAGTCGTCCTGTGTCTGCTCCACTCACTCTACCCCAAACCTGTTCCTTTTCTTTTTTTTAAATGGGGGTTCTAGGACTGGAAACTCAGCTCATGGAGCTTGTGTTTACTCAGAAGCTATCACCACGGCCCCCACTTACATCTTTTCTCCATGCACGGTGGATCTATAAAGCCCACAACCCTCAACTTGAACTGTGTAAGTTTCCAATTTGAGACCCAGGTTGGATACTACAACAGCCTGGTGACTCAGTAACTGGGAGGGGTGCCCAGGCTGCTCTCAGGGGCTTTCGGAACACCCACAGTCAATCAGAACACTGGCCAGTAGAAATGCTCCTTCTGGCTACTCTAGTTCTGCCTTGCCTTTCCCCACCCCCACCTCATACACAGGCACATATTCCCATGAACATTACATTGTAATATGGACTTCAACAAGGTAAACTTAATTTTACACTATATCCCCACACACATTCTGCACATTATCAGAAATGCTTAGAAACAATTGTGGTTTTGAATTGTGTGTTTTTCTGATTTTTTTTTTTTTAGAGTACCTACATATATAAATCTGTGAGCTGTGGGCAGGGCCCATATCTACACATGAAATCCATGCACGCTTAAAATAAATACTCCTTTTAATGCCTGCCCTGTAGAAAATGTAATTAACACATTTGAAAAAGAAAAGAGAGGGAAACCAAGTTTTAACTACAACCTATCACCTATCTACCTATGAGGTAGACCTAAAAATTTCCAATAAATCTCAAATGTATTCCAGATTTTTGTATTAGGGAGTCAAAATATATCTAATCTTCCTGTTTCTTTAGGTTTTTTGAGACAGGGTCTCATGTAGCCAAGGGTGACCTTGAACACCTAAACTTCCTTTTCTACTTTCCAAGAGCTGAAATTAAGGGTGTGTGTGGTAGCACAGGCACTTAACTTGCTTTCCTCTCCCCAGCAACTCAGACACGAACCCAGTTATTTTGCTGTAACATGAAGGCATCTAAAGCGGCTCTGAAATACTTGAGTAAACATATCATTACCAAGAATGACAAGACCACAGTGGACAGATAAAAGATTATCTTAACAAGCAGGATCCAGAAGCTCTTGTGAAAAAAAAAAAAAAATCACAGGGAGCTGCCCTCAGACTCCCTGAGCTTGCTAAGCCTACTCTCTGTGCTTGCCTGGGAGGCCACAGGCCACACAGGTCACATTCAGCATTCCTGATACAACCCTGCTCCTTCAGAACAGTACAGCTTACAGAGCTGAGTGGCCATGTCATGTATCATTACTAAATGTCACCTCATGGCACAACTCCTGTGTGTGTGTGTGTGTGTGTGTGTGTGTGTGTGTGTGTGAGAGAGAGAGAGAGAGAGAGAGAGAGAGAGAGAGAGAGAGAGAGAAGGGCATGGCCACACCCACACGGCTTGCTTAGCCATCATAACCACGCTCCCCAGTCCTTAGATCTCTAAATTTAATGTTTGACAGCAGGCCTGCCTCTGGCTTTTCCTACTACAGGACAAGACGGAGAGAGATGCAGAGTTCACACTGAGCTTCTAAACCCAGAGGAGACTGGTTAACATTGTTGTGGGCTGTGCATGTGAAGGAAAGTGGCCTCGAGGTCTTGTTTGAGGCTCAGAAAATGCAGGGTCTGTGGCTACAAATTGTAGCCCAGAGACACTGAGCTTTAAGGAGCAAGAGCCACTTTGTTATTCAATGGAGTCAGTCTGCCAGTGAGGACAGAATGTGTAGCTCTTCCCTGCTACGGCCAGCCTAAAGTAAACCCAATGCTAGGCAAGGCCCTCAAGACCTCCGAAGTATGGAAAGGCCTCTGGCCCAGTACTGGAAGTAAATCTCTGTTGCCCTTCAACCTCCATGTTGGACCCCCACCCCTGTGGATCTATATGAACAGATCCACCCCCTATGTAGAAGAATGGAATGCAGAGAACATCTGTAAGCTGTATCTGATCTCTCTATTATCAGAAAGGCATTGGTCCATGGGTACAGCTATAGGTTAGTGACACCACCCCAAATCCTGTTCTAGCCCAAAGGACTATTAGATTACTAGAATGTTCTCTAAGAACATTTTGAGTTTACTCTTTACCTGGAGTGTCCCTGCTGATGTCTGCATGTCTAGAGTCCATTTATCTTTCTGATAGCACCATTTTTCCCAGAGTTTTGACCTGACACAAGCTGACCAGACCTCTCCTTTTCCAGATACCCCTAGCCTTTGAAATGACAGCATGCAGGTTTTCTGTGGCAGCCTTACCCAGCAGCTCAGTGTTAATGGAGCATGCCCTCATATGGGACATAAACATCCCAACAGACATTTGCTCATGGACTGTCACCATTAGGCCAAGAAAAAGATGCAGTGAGAAGAGGCAGTGAGAAGCTTTCCAACAGGACCACAGCCATGGGAGGCTGTGATGGAGACTCTGTCCTCCGATGCCAGCAGCAGCACACAGCACAGACAGAAGATTCACAAGGGATCTTCTCAGACACGATGGTATTAACATAGCTTCTAGCCCTGGGATTCATTTTCATTAAGCTGGAATTCATCTAAATGAGAAGAAAACGCCAATCTTCTAAAACATGAAAGCTAACAGCCAAAAGGCACAGGAGTAGGGGACATTGCAGGAGCCAAGTGTCACCAGCTCAGCAAAGGTCTGAGGTATGTTCAACTGTGGACCTGGCTAGAGTCACTGGCCTTTCTTTATTAACTTTAAGGCTTAATAATTAGCCACTACCACCATTGCAACGTGTCCGGGCATACTGGGAAGTGGGAGAGGCCTACCAAGTGGGGAAGACACTCACTGGTCAAATCCAAGTGGGTATATTTGATGGAGGACAGACAACACTAGAGGGAAGTGATGCTACCTAAAGGACTTTATAATGTTTAAAGAATCTCCCAAGAGGACCTGGCTGGGTAGTCCTACTGTGTGCTCACAGGTGCCCAGAGTCTCCTCCTGGTTATCAGGCTTTCTGCATACAAATGCTCAAACACCACAGCTCCTTCCCTCCTCACCAACACACACCAAGCAGGAAATTCTCTGCTCACTGTACCGAGGCAGGCAATGGGTAGGCACGAAAAGGTGGAGCGAATGGCTCCACAGGAGGGATGCAGGATCAGTGTGAGCAGGTGACTCCATGAAAAGGGGCATTTTAATCAGTCCCTGAGCACCATCCAGGAGGAAGTAGCTAGGCCAATGTCTCAGTTAATCTCCAATATAAATCATTGACCAAAACCCAGTGCCAACATGGAAAATCACCAGGAAAGGGCCAGGATACCTTCCTAGGTTGTCAGGTGTTAGGACTGCATGTTCCTAAGCCAAAGGTCTACAAAGGGACTGGTGGCAGTTTCCCGAGATGACTAGTCTCTTCATTCAGGGCACAGGAGAACCGCTCATACTTAAGGAGAGTATCACAGAGAAGGTTGATGGACTCCTGCTCATCCAGAAGTTCAGTTCTCCCTAGAATCTCTTTAAAGTTCCTGGTAATAATAACTCAACTTCTAGCTTCCTGGGAGTGTCATCAGTCCACTACCTTGATAGCATTATCAAATGACAGCCCCATAAAATACCTTCATCTTGGGGTAAGACAGCTTATACTTTTGCATAGAGTTACAGAAGAGCAGGTAAATGTGGCTAAGGCTGTGAGCTGAGTGTGACAGTCCTGGTTCTGTGTTCATACAACCTGTGCTCTATAGAAGCTCTGTAGAAGAGTAAACAGGCATGATATTTTAATTCATTATGAAGCAATGAAGATATACCAGTCACCTTCTTAATCCCCAAACAGATAGGGAACGTTACCTTCAGAGTTCCAATGCACTGTCCATGCCTCACTGACAGGGACTTACAACATGGTTCTGGGATAGCCAATCTACAGCTTCAAGGCCTTCAAGGTTCTGATGCCTCTTTAGCAGGGTGTCCTACAGTGTCACCATCTGTCGCCCCATTTACCTTTCTCATGGTGCCCTACCACCATCTTTTAATTCACTTTACCATCCTGCTGTTCTAAAGTTATTCACAGCTTCACTATGCCCCAAGACAACAGGACAGTTAGCGTCAATTGTCAACCAAACACCTGAGAAGAAAATCTCAAGGAGGGACTGTCTACATTGAGTTGGCCTGTGGCACATGTGAGAAGGCTCAGACCACAATGAATGGTACCATTTTTATGCATAAAGTCCTGAACTGATTAGGAATAGAGAGACTGAGCTGAGAAGCAAGCAAATTACTGTGCAAGTGATGTGTCTTGTTGTTTAAAGTCCTGCCACCTCAACTTCCCCGCTCTGATGGATTAAAACCTGGATTTATGAGCTTATTTTCTCCTTAGTTAGTTATCTTTTGTCAGGGTAACAGATGAAAATAAGGCAGATTGTCAATCAACATCCAATCTAGGTCTACCTCAGAATGTGTTTTCTCAAAGACTCATGGCATATGAAGGTGGGGGTATGAGTGGTGAGCCAGGTGGTAGGAGATCCCCTTGCAGGGACTCAAGAACTATAAGCTCAAAAAAAGTAGCTTAGTGCATAGGAGGAATTATGACTTGACTGTCACTGGGAAAGCAGCCTTAGAGCCAACATCAATCACCCTAGTCCTGTAGCTCTTCTTCTCTTCTTTGTGGGCGATCTGAACATACTCCTGTCCAGGAAGCTTCAGAACTGACAGTTCCTTCCAACTCGTTTCTTTCAGGCCCACATCTGTTTATATTGGGTTGTGTTAATGGTCTGAAAATAAGATGCATCATCATACTTGATACCCAGTTGATGATGATGTAGGGTCTCATTTTAAAAAGTGGGTTGATGGGAAAGAAGGGGTATGGGGCTACAGCCCAACCCCACCCCTTGCCTGGCCTTTGATCCAGGTTAGTACCAGTAAGGAACAGCACTGAGACATTCTTGCCACCATGTTGCCCCTCCCTCCATGATGGACTGTGTTCCTCAAACCATGAACCACATAAATCCTTCATCCAATAAGTTGTATTGGGCAAGTATTTTATCAAAGTTATGTGAAAAGTAACAAGTATACCCTTCCTGTGTCTATTCTGAAGAAAACACAAAGTCCTCCTAGGAGCATTCCTGTCTAGGGATCTTCTTCTGCTCAAGGATGAGGAGGGAGCTTTTCCACACCATAGCTCTACTTTCCATACCTCTATCTAGGCTACCATGTAGCCATTCTCCCTATAACACCCATGTATCCATTCTCTCTATAACACCCATGTAGCCTTCTCCCTGTAACACCCATGTAGCCATTCTCCCTATAACACCCATGTAGCCATTCTCCCTATAACACCCATGTAGCCTTCTCCCTGTAACACCCATGTAGCCATTCTCCCTATAACACCCATGTAGCCATTCTCCCTATAACACCCATGTAGCCTTCTCCCTATAACACCCATGTAGCCTTCTCCCTGTAACACCCTTGTTCTCCTCTTTTGCTTTCAATCTCCTATTCATGCTCATTCATCCCACCTGCCTTATTTCTTCCAATATGGTGGTTCAAAAGCAGCAGAAATGAAATTGGTTATTTATTTATTCCTTTACACCCAACAGGATGCAGTGCATGCCCGCTGTGCATTCCTCACTTCCTGCAGCAGAGACTGCTCTACAAAATCCCCTTGCTTCCCTCTGACCCCATATTCAGTACCTTCCAACTGCACATGCCAAAACATGTTTTTTTAAAAATTAGTTAAATGAATAAGCTCCTCTCTTGTGTATAGAGATGAACAAAGAAAGAACTCAAGGATTATGGAAGCTGGGAAGTACCAGCATTATTACCTGGACTCAAAAGTCCTTCTGTTCACAATTTCAGAGATGCACACTTTTGAGACCTAACACTGCCACCACTTGCTCCTTCCTGCTTCGTGCCCCACCCCCACCTGCCACAGAAATAGGGACTCAGTCCAAAAAGAGAGCTAATCTCAACATTAACCCAGGAAAGCCTCGTTAATGAAAAACTTCACTAAGAACACTCTGTCTGTTTGTTAACTATCTGGCCTTAGAGAAGTGTGAAATCCACACATGAGACGTGCTAAGAACCACTGGTCTTTACTGATGCACTGATTCACACTCTGGGTGTGTCTGCTTCCAGCACTGAGCCTACGGTCAGGCCCACCCTCTACCCAGCTTGTTTGCTCTCACCCTCTACCCAGCTTGTCTTCTTTTCTTCTAGTCTCCCTCCCTCGTCCATGTCTCTCTCTCTGTCTCTCTCTGTCTCTCGCGCCTCTCTCTCTCTCTCTCTCTCTCTCTCTCTCTCTCTCTCTCTCTCTCTCTCTCTCTCTCTCTCCCCCTCCCTCCCTCCCTCCTTTTTTCTTTAAGACTCGGTCTCACTATGTAGCCCTGGCTGGCCTGGAATTTGCTATATAAACCTCAGAGTCCTAGACTGGGGCAAGATGCTCTGCAGTGCTAGTATTGAATCCACTAAGATGGGAGGCAGAGCTGTGCTGAAGTACAGTCTAGGACACAAGTGCTGGGATGCCTTTTCCTGAGGTTGCCCGGTTCTGGGTCATGTGACCTTCTAAGCCTTGTGAGGCTAAGCCAGAGAGAAACCAGTGGCTTGGAAAATGTCCTTCCGTGTTAAGACAGTGACTGATCACATTTAAATACACAATCTCTCTAGAAGAAATTTAGGTTTTGAGTCAATTACTTTTATATCTATTATATTTATAATTACCCAGGTACCACAAATATCCTCCCCACCCTGCAAAACAAAACAGAAACCAAGATGTGCACACCACCTTTGCCCTTCTTACCTGCCACTCTCTACACACACTTCCCTGGCACATCCTTATTCCTCGGCACCTCTTGGGAGCTGTTCCCTTTGGATAAAATGACTAGAACTCATTCTGTCCTGTCTCTGTGATCCACCCAAATCTGCTGAACAATAGTGTTTTTGTTTTTTGTGTGTTTTTTTGTTTTGTTTTGTTTTGTTTTTCGAGACAGGGTTTCTCTGTGTAGCCCTGGCTGTCCTGGAACTCACTCTGTAGACCAGGCTGGCCTCGAACTCAGAAATCCACCTGCCTCTGCCTCCCAAGTGCTGGGATTAAAGACATGTGCCACCACCGCCTGGCAGCCTAGAACATCTTGACCATCAGCTCCTGACTCTCTGGACACCTCATAGCACTAAACAAGAATTGCCAGGTGATACAGTGTATGTATCTGCCCAATTTCCTTGACAAATTCTGGGCTTCATGAAAGCAGGGACCACATTCTGTTTCCACAGACTACTGTCTTCCTGGCTCCTAGCACCCTCAGGAGAGACTACGCATGGTAACCACCATACCAATGCTCTTCCTCCAACACTTTTACTCTGAAGAGCACAATTAGCAGCTCTGATGTGTTCTTGTGGCGAGGAACATCAAAGAGCTCCATGCTGGCAGAAGAAGAAAAGGCCAGGGCTCCTGTCCTCAAGGTACAACAGGATCTGGGCAGAAAGACTGTGGCATGCTGAACTCTCTGTGACGTTCCCCCTGAGAGGCAGTTGAGTCATAGGGTCTCACAGGTAGGATGAACAGCCTGCCATATTTTCTAGTGGCATGAACTCAGAAAACTAAAAACCTTCAAAATCCATTCGCCCATCTACCTACCCACCCATCCACCATCCATCCACCCATCCAACACAGGGTTGCCCCAGGATGCCTAGGCTGGTGTTGAAAATTATCCATGAAATTATCTTTCAGCCTGGAGTGGTTGGTTGAGAGGCTTGTATTGGGGCACCTGGCTTTTCTTTTTTTTAAATTCTGGTGGCCTTCATAGCTTTTAGAAGTAGCATCTGCCTCAATCTACCAGACAAAAGGGGGAAGTCAGCCTTTGAGAAAATACTTTCCAGGAAACATCTACAACAGGTTAAACAGGTAGGAATCAACTCACTAACTCAGGCCATATTCCGGGTATCCGTAATGTTTTCTAAAGACAGAAGGACTATACATCTGCTAGCTCACCCACTACACTCAAGAGCCCATGTGTCATATCCTTATATGGCTCTAGCCTTGAATATTGCTTTGTAGAGATATCTCAAAGTGAAATTATCCAGCAAACCCTTGTGTGGATAGAAGGTTCCACAAGTCAACAACCGCTTAAGCAGTTTAAACCAACAAGCAAGATGCCTTCTATTTAAATGCTATGAGCGAATCTATTTTAAGCCTTTAAAAATCCTTCAGGCAGGTGTTTAAGCTGTGTACTGACTGTGCCTGTGGAGGCTCTGGGGTGGGGGATGGCAGGCTCTACTCTCCACGAAGGCAGCGTTTTGTTCAGACAATCTTCCTGCTGCAGGTCATGTGACAAAGGGCAAATAAACAGCATCTGGGGATTTTCAATTACAGACCTTCGCCCAGCATGCCTGCACTGTAATCTCTACCAGATGAGGCCCAGGCCTCCCTATTTTCAATAATTCACACACTGTGTACACAGAACATGACAATAAGGGCATTCATGGTGCGGCCTGATTCGCAGATCAAAGCTAGCAGAGGGCCAGGAGGGCCAGCTGTAAGCAGGCTCGGCTGCTGGATGCTCCGTGCTTTTCACAGGCTTGGAAAGGCTCTCCCCGGGACCTGGCAAGCCAGCCCTCTTTCCTGAGCTGTATTGCTGAGCAAACTCTGAACGGGAATGGGGTGCCCTCGGGGACTGCCAGAGAGGCAGCCAATCCATGTGCATTTGGGGAGGCTGGGAAAGCTGCACAACCCTGAGCCACTGGAAGAGCTGCCTCTTGGCTGGTGCAAGGTCAGTGTAAGAGTTCCTGGGCCGGGTGGTACCTAAAAATATGAAGTCTAAAAACACTGCCGATACCTGGGCAGCCTAAACCAGATACTACTGTGTCTTTCCAAATAACCCGCAAGACCACACTAAGGCCAGGTGACACAGAGTCATATTTTAAAGGCATGTCAGAACCTTAGGTGTGGGAAATGAAAGACAGGACACTCTGTTGTTACTAGTGAAATCTCTACAGTTAATTAACTCAAACGTGGAGACCAGCAATTTAGTCACTGTGTATTGCTCACATGCACACACCTCCATGTCAGTTCTCTAATTGCACAGGTTTCTCAAATCCACAACATTCCAGATGCTGCAAGAGCCTCTAGTAGGGACACGGCTTCCTCCTCTCAAGATTTCACACTCATCACTGAGGGCAGGAACCAGGAGAAAGCCATAATGGTGACTTCCTCTCTGCAAACACACACTGCTCACCAGCTGTGACTGTAAGTCCTTCCCCCTTTTCTCTCTCATTCAGAATGGTTTCCTCCTAATCACAATAATTCTGAAAGTGCTAAAACATATCAATCGTTGGCTAAGCCTCGCCTACAAAGGGGCCAGCCGGCTGGCTTTTATGGCCTTGTCCAACAGCAGCTCATACTTCATTCAGCGACAAATCCAATTTGGCAGTTACAAGAGGGTTAGCATCCCTGAAAAAATATTGGGGTTGATCTGGAGCTCTGAGTCGGCACATGCTCCCAGACATGCTTTGCCCGTTTGTCTGCGGCCATACTTGGATGTCTAGAAACAACAGTCTTGCACCCCTAAACACAATCCCCTGCGCCTCCACAATCTGATGGTGGTAGTGGTGGTGGAGGAGGCAGCAGCCAGGCAAGTAAGTGTTGATGCAAAGCAAACAGTGGGGTTGCTGGACGGACTCACAAACAAGGAAAAGTAGCAGCCATTCTACTTGTCACAGATTCCTAACACTGGGGAAAGAGAAGAGGCAAAAGGAGTTTGCTCTTAAACCTTTGAGTTTTAGGTCAGCTCTAACGATAAGAAAATGTTAAGATTTTTACTATTTGAATAAAATCTGCTTTGTAATAAGCACTCGGAACTAACCAAATCTGAAATTAAACCGCTCTTTTAAACATCAAATCGTGCCCCATGAGGGAGAGCAAGAAACTGACAGAAAGGTTTACGTTCTTTCCAGATGACTATCTAAGTTCAAGTAAAAAAAAAAAAAAAATCTCTAGAGAAAATGACTTAAATAATTCAGTCATAAAAAGAATCCCCCTCCACCACCCAGATGTCATTTTTTAAGCCACAAGGTAATTTATAAAGTAAGATAAAAAGGAAGTGATGTAACAGGAACACTGGCTGGTTTCTCCTTAATATTAGGCTTTGTAGTCAATAGTTGGTTATTTATCCCAGCTACAGTTTTAGTGATATGAAAAAAAGTGAACCACAGGAACATCTGGTTTTAAAACATAAAATTTTTTCCATGCCATAAAAGAGACACGCACAATTGTGGCTGGCGAGTTATCAATGATGGAATATTCCATACATGGAGGTTTGGGTTCATGTAGTTTTAAAGAGCTTATTCTTCCCTGTGAGCTTTAGAAAGAACAAACTGAAACAACAAAACACACCTCTAGAGGCTGCAGACAAATACACCATTAGATTAATATTTTGTCAATGTCACTTGTCACAACAAAAGCAGCAGCATTTCTCATTTACTTGAGGACTGGTTTAATTAAAATTCAAAAAACCGCGACAAACCTATATTGAATTTCATTGGCTGCATGGTAATTACTCACTTTGTAGCTGACTATAAACAGTATTTTATTACATCCACAAAAATGCATTAAAAAGCTAACAGGAACTATGACACAGAGAGCAAGCCCTGCCTCTTCCACTTGAAATGAGGAGCTACTTCCTATTAATGTGACCTGAGAAAATGAAGCACCATGAGATCCTTTTCCCAGTGCATAGGGAGGATGGACATGCCTGCAGGGCCCTGACTCACACCAGGGTTCAGCTCTACAAGAACAGATCTGGCAGAGCTTGAAGAACGAATCCCCCACCCCACCCCCTCTACCAACAGAAAGAGTCTGGCTTGGCTCAAACCCAAAACTCAGACAATGGAGGCTGCCAGGCATGATGGATGACTTAGAAGACTTAAAACCACCATTTGCATTCTCCCAGATAAACAATTAGCTGGGGGGGGGGGGGGGGGGGGCGCGCGCTCTGAGAACGGAGTGGGGCTGGGGGGGAGTGTCCAGTGGCTGAAAGCAACCTGCAAGTATCTCTCATCTGCCTGAATGAAAAGACTTGCTTAGTGAAATCAGGCTGGTTTACTTTAAAAAACAGCTAAGGCATTACCTAAGGTGTCTCACTGTAATGAAAAGAAATGAAAGGGAAAGTTTAGAACCGTTCAAGTCAGGAAAGGTTTACAAGGGTAAAACAAGCCTCCAGCATGAGGTGTTCAAAGCATGGTGTGCATGATGCCCCTTCCTTCTTCCTTTATTTTCAACCCACACAATTATAATAGGCAGCACAGTAACTTTTTAAGTCATTCATGGAACAAGGCAGGCAGGAATAAATGTGATTTAAACATTTAAATCATGAAAAGGAAACAGACTATAGATATTCTTGCCAGGCAGAAACCAGTGGCTCTGAAGCAGCACACAATTTCTTGAGCTCATGAAGAGTTTGGGTGGGGGTGAGAGAGATCTGAGAGAGGACTGAGAAATGTCTTAAAAGTCAGCCTTAATTTCTCCGGAAAGATTTACAGGCCTGAACAAGAGTGCCTCCGGAAGTCCACCAATTCTCCATTAATGCAGGAGGCAGAAGTGTGGTTTCCATGGTAACGGAGACTCTTGTTCGCCAGCAAGCTTGGTGCACACTGCCAAAAGTTTCTCCTCAAATCTCAACTTCCTGTTTGCAGGTGCTAACAAAACCAGACAGACTTTTAAGTACCAGCAAACAGTGCAGTGATTCCCCCCTAAAGGGGTTCTAATTCTAAATCTTGGTCTTTGCCAAAAGAGGCCTGGCAGGTTCACAAGGCTTTGCAGCTAAACCTTGCAGGAAAGGCTCAGAGAACAATCTGAAAGGAGTTAGGAGCCTCCTGAGAACATTCAATGAGTTAAATGTATTTGCTGTAATATTATAATGTGTTATGACAAGCTATATATGAGCATAATAGGCTCTTATGATTAACACTAGTCTGGTTTTTCTTTCTGGTTACAGGGACGGTTTGAAAGGTGGCAACAGCCTGATTTACCAGAACTCAAAGACTAAAAACATCTGAACACATTGTATGCTCTCTCACTCGCTTGCTTGCTCTTCTGCTCGCTCTCCCTCTCTCCCTTACTCCCTCCCTCCTCTGGTGTGTGTGTGTGTGTGTGTGTGTGTGTGTGTGTGTGTGTGTGTGTGTGTGTTTTAGCATTGGGTGTCTTCTTCAACTGCTCTCCACCTTATTTTTTGAGATAGATTCTCTCACTGAGCCTGGGGCACACATATTCAGCTCTAAGAATCCCCCTGCCTCTGCTCCACCAGCATTAGGATTGTAAGCAAGGGTGGCTGAGCCCAGTTTTTAATAAGGGTGCTCAAAATTTGAACTCAGTTACCCACGGCCGCACAGCAGTTACTTTCCAACCTGAGCCTCTTTTGAGCCCTGACAATAGTTCCTTATCATCTATAATCCTGACATCTGTGTTTTTTATGATACACCTTAAAATACACTTTTGCTCCGTGTGAAGAGAGAATCGCAGGAAAGTACAGACAAGAAATCTCCCATTAACAGTGTTAGCTTGCAGCAAAGTTGCTAACCTTTTTAGTCTTAGTTTCTTCATGGGTCTAATTCAATGCTGCTGTGACTTCTGAACCACTTTTACATACTGCCTCTCTCCAGACACATGTAGACAGCACCAGAAAGCAGTCCCCATTTTATTAGAGATCTTTAATTAATAACCCTCTGAATTTCTTCTGAACACTGTGTTTCAACAGTGCAAACCAAGGCGAGTGTATCTCCCATGTCAGCAGCCCAGAGGGCTTGGAGAAGGGGCCTTCCTAATCTGCTATCATTTGAAAACAAACTATAAAAACAGCATGGAAACCAATAAGCGACCCCACCCCGACCCCGGCAGCTTCTCTTGGGGAGAATGAAAAGCTCTGGAGAAGACAGAGTAGATGGTAACACACTCCTTATTCAGGAATCATCTTGCTTTCACAATACAGTGCTGCACAGACTCAAGTACCAGCAGCCAGTGACTGAGGTTAGAGGCATGACTTGGGAGAAGGCAGCTAATGAAACTGGAGGAAGGGCATTCTGTCGTTCTGCAGCCACCAACTCCCATCCTTACACATCAAAGTGCACAGCGAATGTAGGTGGGAGAAAGGCACAGCACAATGCCTATTTTTTAATATTTCTGAATAACCTAGTTTCATAAGTCTCTCTCTCGAACCACATCAGACACCCTCACACATAGGAGGTTCTCAAGCTAAAAGACTCTATCAGACAACAAGTGGCTGTAGTCAATAACACAAGGGGAAAAGTGTTCCAATTCAATTTCCAGATATGTCTGTCTCTGGACAATCCAACTTAAGGATAGGAAGTGTCTCCTGTGCACACTCCTAATCCCTGTAAAAGCCACAAAGGTACCAACAAGAGGATATGGTGCTGTCAAATATCTATCAGAAGTCTGAGCGCCGCTATATACAAATCATATTCTACTCTATGCAAGGGGTCACATACAGGAGCACCACCATTTCTAACAGAGTCAGTGTCTCAATTCATTAAGTGCATACAGCCAACCTCTAGACATAGAATTAATGATGCTTCTCATTGCTCTGACAAAAGCAACTTAAGTAATGAAGAGTTTGTTTGGACCCACAGTTTACAGGTACAGTCTACCAGTGGAGGAGAATGTCAATCAGCTGTCCACCCAGCTAATGTGGCCAGGAAGCACAACCAGCTTCCTCCTGTCTATGTAGTACAGGGCCCCAACCCACAGAATAGAGCCATTCTCATGTCACCTGAGTCTACCTGCTGCAAATGACAGATCTGGAAATTCCATATGTGTCCAGATTTGACTCATTCTGTTAAGCTAACAACCAATATTAACCATTACAGATGGGACACTTCATTCATGCAGATAAACATATGAGTTGAGTGGGAACCATTACCACAAACAATTACTCCAGTTTAGGAATGCTGACTGACCTTTCTCTGCAATTTAACTAAATCTTTACATGAATGCTACTGAGTGTTTATTTAGCTTCACACAAAAGCACTTTAGATGGGTCCCCATTCCCTGAGTATCTCAGTATGATGCTTCTGCCAGATAATAGAAGGTGAACCTTGGAAAAGTAACACAGGAGGTCAGACTCCATGCTGGGAATGGAGACACGGGTAGATATCAAGAAAGGAATGCCCAAACACCTGGATGATGGAGAAGTAAGACTGGGGGACTGAACTAACTTGAAGAACTTACTCAGTGTAGGTAACAAAGAAAGGACATCAGCAAGACATTGTGGTGTAAGCCTTTAATCCTCAAATTTGGGAAGCTGAGGCAGGAGGACAGCTGTGAGAGGAGAGGGCTACATAGTGAGTTCCAGGCCACTCTAGGCTACAAAATAAGACACCAAGATAAGACAGAACAAAACAAGAGAACTAAGAATAAGAAGGGGGAAAAGATGGAGGAAAGACAGATCTCAGGGGCGACTGGTATTTTTAGCTCCACAATTCTTGGAAACAGAATACCACAGGAGCAGTAGCAGAGGCAGTGAGTTGCATCTTCAGTAGGTGAACTTGAGAAGAAAACCCATCCACGTGAAGCTCTCCAGGAAGCAGCTGGCTGTGCAGAGGGCAGAATCCAGCAGAGCAGATCCCAAGGTCACATGGCTGACTACAAACCCAAGGGAAGTCTGGCAGAATATAGAAGGAAGCAGGAATAGAGGAGGAAAGAGGCTTGAAAATAGGCAATGAAGGCGCAGGGGACAGAGAAAGGACTGAATTATAACCTTTAGAGTCCAAAACTCTACATACAGAGTAAGTGATGCTGGGGCATGAGCCACTGTGCAGCTGCTAGATGACACCTCCAGAATGCTAACATCTGATGTTCTTAGTCTCACCACAAGTGGAAATGAAGTCCAGGAGAAGTGGCCGAGTGGTGCTATACAGGCAGAGAAAGAGGTGACACTGCAGAGCCATTTGGGTAGAGAAAGTAAGGGAAGGGAACACCCCCAAATGTGTAAGCGCCGAGGTGGAGGGTGGTCACTCACATGTCCAGTAGCTGCTGAGCTACTTGTACAAGATTTTTAGGGAAAATGAAATCAATATATTCTGTGACAATCAATAGCCTATATAGAATTGACAATAAAAATGGCAATAAAAATGTTTTAGTATTTGAAAATTGCATGACACAAATCCTTGACAGTAGTAAAAGTTTAACCAAGATGTAGTGTTTAGTTTTCTCTCAGTGTGTGTGTGTGTGTGTGTGTGTGTGTGTGTGTGTGTGTGTGTGTGTGTGTGAGAGAGAGAGAGAGAGAGAGCGAGAGAGAGAGAGAGAGAGAGAGAGACAGACAGACAGACAGACAGACAGACACGCATTCACACTGTTATAAAATGCCATCACCACATCACCACTACTACTGAATCTGAATTTCAGGCTCTAGAAGTTTCAAAGGCGGGTTCCCTCATCAGTAAATACTGTCTCACCGAGCACCCACAAGTCACTCCCCGTGCCTGAGAGCTGCTCACAGTGAGCCAGGCAACACCTACATCAGCCTAGCACCCGGCATGGCTGCTTCTTAGCCTTCACTCTTTCTGTCTCCTTTCAGTAAACCTTGCCTTGTGGCCACCCTCACCTCAACTCTTACCCATCACTGGAGTACCCAACACACATACCATACTGCACCACAAACACACTACAGAGAACATCCCTGCTACCTGCAAACCTCCATTCACCTGCCAAGAACCAGCTGAAATAAAGCCTTCACTATGTGCCATTAGAAACCCTTTTACTTTCAAAGCCTCTGTTGTTCTTGGCGTCAGAAATACATGTCTATCTATCTGCTACTACATAGCAAGTTTGTTTTCTATAACTTCTGTATCCCCAAGTTCCCAGGACACTACTTAGCAGACAGCACATGATCAATAACTTTGTTACCTGAACAAATGAGGCAGAAATAATAATAAAGTATAGGAAGTACTTCTGTAAGTTTAAGATAACATGGAATGAAGATACTATTTTCAAAAAAGGCTTACTGAGAAATTTCCCTGCAAATGGCAATGTTTGGAGGATTTTGTTTTTTGTTTGTTTGTTTTTAACGAGCTGCCTCTGTGGTGACATGTTTTCTGTCAAATGGAATTCATCCGTCTATTTCCCCAATTTGAGCCACACACATTCTTTCTGCAGAGAAACACTGTAATTGCATGTGTGGCTCTCATCTCTCCAAGCTTCCTAATTACAAAACATTATCACTTAAAAAAAAAAAAAAAAAAAAAAAAAAAAAAAAAGCAATCAGAGTATCTGCAACTGCCCTGCCTGAGCTGAGAGGAACCCTCTGGAAATAGAATGACCGACTCCAGAAGACAGCTGAGGTCCAAGGACCATGCCAATGTCACAGGTACGAAAATTTAAGTGAAGAGACACAAAGAGACATGGATCCTTTTATAGCCAGCAAGAACTGAGGCTGGACTGGGTTTGGGAATTTGTTTTTGTTTTATTCTTTTTTTTTTTTTTCTCAATTTTGGGGTTTGGGGGTAGGATCAAGAAAGTGCATGTGTAGGTCAGAGAATAAAGAGTTCATGATAAAGGAAAATACAGGAGTGAGAGAGGCTGTGATCAGACAGGGATGGTGTCCTTTACAGAAAAAGGGAGAGGCAATGAGGCGGCCTCTGCTCGGAGTGAGGACCGGAGAAAGTATGCAGGACAGCCTCCAAAAGTCTTCCAGACATACCGAAACCTTCTCCCTGGGCTTCAGCCTGCAGAACCAGGTGACTGTCTGTGGGTCTCAACTAGGCTGGCCTTGAACTTGCTATGCAGCTGAGGATGCCCTTGAACTCTACACTGTCACTCCATGACAATCTATATTAACATGGCACTGCCTTCCCTGAAACATTCAAGAGGATACCACCACTTAATGACATCTGGGACACTATGCTGTTCTTAGGTCACCCACAGTGTGACAGCCCCACTAGAATACTCCAAAGTATCTAAAGCTTCTTCACAGGTTCAAACCTCACTGATGCAGATACCCACATGCCCTGCCCGGCACAGCCCACTCCAAACTTACTACAGTATGTGGGCCAGAGAAAAGGGTTTTTAAAAAGCCTTTGAGTATTTGCAGTGGTTAAGAACTTAAAACACAGCACTATAGTATGATGGGAACAGCTAATTTTTTGGTCATTTTTTGAGATGGTTTTGTATAACCTAGGCTAGTGTCAAACTCATTCTGTATCTGAGAATAATCATATACTCCTTTACACATGGAGTGTCTGTGGAGTATATATATTTTTTTACAAGTGTGTGACATGTGTCTGTGTGCTTAAATGTGTGGCATGTGTGAGTATGTGTGCCTTACATGTGTGTCCTGTGTCTGAGTATGTGTGCTTTACATGTGGGTTGTGTGAGACTGGGTATGCACGCTTACATGCATGTGGACAGGTGTGAAAACCAGAGGTTGGCACTGGAGCCCTCAGGCCACACAGAATCCACTAATCTAGCTAGCCAGATTGCTAGACTAATTAAATGGTCAATTTTCATTTTATAAATTAATTTCCAGCATTATAAATAATTAATTTCTGCCTCCAAAATTCTGGGATTACAGGCATACCAGCACCACCCATACATGATCCAAAATCACGTTTTCATTCTTGTATGACAAGCTATTTATCTCCCTCTTAGCCATCTCCCTTGATTTCAACCTTGAACTTTCGATGCCCCACTTCTCAAAGGCTGGGGTTACAAGGATTCGAAAGGTGAGAAAGCTGAGAGAACTAAGAGTAGGAAATGACCATGCTGGTTCCTTGTACTCCTAAGCACATTTAGAAACTGGCTAGTGGTGTGCACTCCCGAGCATTCTAAATAGTTCATTTCCAGATGATTGACAGTGGCTGGAGGTAAGTTAATTAAGCTGTTTGCCTTTGCACTAGGGCATATGTGGCTGCTTGGCTAGAGGGAAAGAGTCACTACGGGATGTTCAGTATTAATTAACTTGTGTTTAATTGCTGAACATTGAAAAAAAAAAAAAAGACTGAAGAGGCCAAGTTAGTTGGATTACAGGAAACTGCATTTCATAATACAATGCCTTCAAAGGTTAAGGTTGCAAAGGAAAAATAGATCTTTTTTTGTTTTTAGAAATCTATTTTCATTATTTGTAATTGACTGCTCGTATGTGTATGTAAACGCAGGTGCTGGGAGTCAGAAGAGTCAGATCCCCTGGTGCACAGTCTTAAGCAACTGTGGGCTTCTGCAAGAGCAGTGCTTGCTCTTAACCACTGAGCCATCTCTGTAGCCCCAAGAAACAGATCTTGTCATGACAAATGTACCTTTTACTCTGCCATGTCCAAGATGAGGTAAAGGACTGTCAAACCATTCATTGTCAAGGCAGGGAAGATGTCTGGGCACTACCAGAGTAAACTTGGGACAGTCTTGAGCTAGGGTGATAGCGCGGCAGAGAAAACCTGAGTACAAGCCGGATCACCATGTAAGAGCCAATGTGATGACAGAGCACACTTGTGACCTCAGCACCGAAGAGGTAGGCAGGCAGACACGGCTTGACTGGCAGCTGGTTCACATCATCTTCATGAGCTTCTAAGTGCAAGGCCAAGCCATGAAAGCAAGCCTGCTCCAAGCACTGTGGGGAAGAGGGAAGTTCTCACTACTCTCACTGACCCAACAGAAGGCAGTCATTTCCTTCTGGCTACCGCTTGGTGCCAAATGCCCCAACCCAGTGTCTGCTGGAGTCCAAAGGCTCTCTCTCTACTTGAGCCTATTCTCCCATCCTGTACCTGGAGGAGCCCAGTTTAGGATGAAGAGTTAGCATTCTGGCTGAACTCCATCACACTACAATAGAAAACCCCATCACCCGGCCTGGCGGTGGTGGCGCGCACCTTTAATCCCAGCACTTGGGAGGCAGAGGCAGGCGGATTTCTGAGTTCGAGGCCAGCCTGGTCTACAGAGTGAGTTCCAGGACAGCCAGGGCTGTACAAAGAAACCCTGTCTCAAAAAAAAAAAAAAAAAAAAAGAAAAGAAAAGAAAAGAAAACCCCCATCACCCAACGACACATGAACAGGGGTGTTTTTTTTCTTTATTTAAGAAATTGTTTTGGGTTTTGGTTGATAGCTTTATGGTGAGCTACACAGTGCTGCTCTGACACACACTGTAGAATGACAGCATTGGGCTAATACACACCTGTTCATTTCACCATTTATAATCTCACTGAGAAACAAATGGGATTTCTTAGCACTATGAAAACACCCTGAGGAATAATGTCTAGGCTAACACTACTTAACACTACTGCTGTTGCCAGATCTTCCCTGACACAGTGCCCCTCAGATTCAGTCACACTCAGGGGTGCATGTTTTCCAGTAGAAAAAGCAAGGTTTGGCAGGTCATGGTGGTAACTGTCTTTAATTTCCAGGAGGCAGAGGCAGGTGGATCTATATGAATTCCAGGTCACTCCTGAATTTCAGGAGAGGCAAGGTCACATACTGGAGACCCTGTCTCAAACACACACACACACACACACACACACACACACACACCCAGAAAAGCATAGTTTGCTGGTCCCCACATTCAGGGCAGCTGTTGGATCCGGATAAGCATGATTTCTGAGACAAAGGAAGCCACTTGCAACTAGAGGTAGGATTTAAAGAGGTGAGGATGTAGCCAAGCCTGACAACCTGAGTCTCCCACAAGTTGTCCTCTAACTGCCCTATACCTACTGTGGCACTTACCCGAGTGTGCACATACAGAGTAAGTACAATATAATTTAAAAAAAAAAAATTAACGCCACTACAATGGAGAGCCTTATGTTTAATCAGCACCAAGAATCTCTTCTGAAAAATCTACCCCGAGGCACTCAACACACATCTCATCAGCTCTTCACCGGTATTTAACAATTTCAGGCATGGGACATCACATTCCACCTGACAGGTATGGAAGCAGAGCCTGAGACCTATGTTCCCCCACAGCACAACAGATCACCTGATGCTAGCCTGGTCTATCAGATCCCACTACCCATGCTGAGTGCCCATGGTTACCTGTTTCATCCAGGCTACACCCACAGCATACATGTAGAAGTTAGGGTGAACAGTTGAAGCGTATCAATCACCAGGAAAAACCTCAGCTCTGACTTATACCTCACCTTGTCCTCTCCTTCCGCAGAGACATTGACTTGTCTTCCATACCTCACATGGTTTTACTCCACACTGTAATAATGTCCCAGGGCTGGTGCCCAACCATTTACTCACAGGATTTCACAATATCTAATTTGATCCAAGCTGTCCTTTTTGGACTCCAACTTCAAATTCTCATTCCTCAAAATGTAATGATTGCAACTCAATTGAAAAAAAAAAAAAAAAAAAAAACAGCATTTATTAAGCCCTTACATAATTACATGTGTCACATCTTCAAACACAGCCCTTGCCCAAGGCAAGCTCAAGATACTCTCTGTGAAACAAGTCCCCAACCTGTAAACATTAAGAAGGACCTGCTAATTTGCTTTAGAAAATGCTGTGGAGGCACCTCAGGAGCTTTGAAAACCAAAGAATCAAGAATGGCTATTGTGACAAAGAAAATGCCAAGTAAAAAACCAGGATAAATTAAAATTGCCATGTGTGATTGTATAGTAAATATATATGATTAAAGAGGCGGGGATAAACCACACAGCTAAGTTATAAACAGTTTTTAATTTTTGTTTTTAAACAACTTATTTTATATTTACATGTGTGTGTATATGTACAGGTGTGTACAAGTGACTGTCAATGCCAGAAGAGGGTGTCAGATCCCCTAATGATGAAGTAGCTGTGAGCCTCCCAACATGGGTGCCAGGAACCAAGCAGTCTTGACTGCTGAGCCATCTCTCTCCAGCCCCACTGTGACACAATTTTACACAAGAAAAAGGCTCTATCATGGTGAGCTGGGGATAATGTTTCCCTAGAAGCATGGTGACAGGAGACAACTGAGTTTCAGGAAACTGATGGAACATTCTGAATATCTTCCACAGCAAGAGACTTGAAGGTAAATTCCACGTGTTCAGATTTTACAGGCCCTGGATGTCAAGTTCCTAAGGACAAATTTCACAAACAGGTGCCTAAGGATCTCCTTTATGTCACCTTGATTCAGGTACAGGGGCATCTAGCCCTGTACAAATTAAATCCAGGACCAGGAAAAAGGCCAGGTAGCACTC
The DNA here is from genome assembly GCF_011762505.2 of Arvicanthis niloticus. Taxonomy (NCBI): domain Eukaryota; kingdom Metazoa; phylum Chordata; class Mammalia; order Rodentia; family Muridae; genus Arvicanthis; species Arvicanthis niloticus. The sequence continues at coordinate 80,537,349 of NC_047658.1, read as the reverse complement.
TGTTGCATCTCTGCAGACTGGAATGCAATGTTTATAATTAAGACTATCTGAATCCCCTGCCCCCACCTCCGAATCTTTTTCTTTTCTTCAACTCATTGATAAAGTCCTGATTAAAAATACAGACATTTTGTCGTTCTTACTACATTAACCTCATCTCCAAACTCTCCTGGCTGGATGAGAGCTAATGCTGCTGCCTCTGTCTGGTCAATTATTGCATGGACACGAGGGACCAATTAATGCCATCCATAAAAGCCTGAATCATTCTGTCAATTAACGAGAGCTAACTATGTCATCAGATATATTACTGGTGAGCAAGTCTATTTGGTTGCAGTGTGTCTTGGAGGAGAGCACTATCAAATGAATCACAATTGACTTGGACAACTGCTAGCATAATTTCGAAAGATGAAAAGACAGATGTGGTAGTTATTAGTGGTCCCCTGAGGAATTACGGCCAAGCAATTGTGATGTGCGAAGGCTGCACTAGCAGGTGCCTGCAGTAGGAACCAGGCGGAGGGTTAAATCAATATTTTCAATTTCTTAGGATCAATCTGGTGTTTGAACGAGATGGAAACTTGTTAGCAATTGGCAGGATGTGTAAATGAAAAGTCAAACTTCTTATTATTTGTTAAAAGGGAACAAGTGTACTGCCTCATGCCCTTGGCACAAGCTAACGCTTTCATGATCCAGTAGCCAGGGCATTCGTTGGGAATCAAGCGGTTCTTACATTTTAATAGAGTACAAAAGGTTAGCTTCGTAAAGGTTGAACATTTGAGATCTTTACAAAATGATTGAAGTGTCAATGGGAAAGTTTTGAGCTGTGACAACAGTATAGTTATTAATGATTAGTGCAAAACGCAGAAAGAAATGTCAGCCCAGCTAGCAAGAGGGGAAAGCGGTCTCACCAACAGTGTGGAGATTAGGCAGAGCCCTGAGAATGCCACTGCTTTTTCTGTCTCTGGAATCAGTCTTACCTCGATGGTTCTTTACCAAAAACTTTGTCTTTTCTCCCCAATCTTCTGTAACGTTTGTGAACATCTTTTATTATTAAAATTGTATTGGTTGTGTTCAGAGAGACGGAGACAGACAGACAGACAGACAGACAGACAGACAGACAGACAGCTTTAAGTCATCAGGTATGGGCGGGCAGTGGTGGTGCACACCTTTAATCCCAGCACTTGGGAGGCAGAGGCAGGCGGATTTCTGAGTTCGAGGCCAGCCTGGTCTACAGAGCAAATTCGAAAAACCAAAAAAAAAAAAAAAAAAAAAAAAAGTCATCAGGTTTGACTGGCTGCACAGGGATTTACTGCACCATCCCATCAGCCTCTGGACATCTTAAATGAACCATCTGACAATGTCTCTTCTCATGTTTTGTTTACTTGCTTTGAATTAGGAATAAACAATCCTTTGAAAGACACAGAGGTATTAAGGTGCAGAAATTTAAAGAAAGTTTGGAATAAACAAACAAAAAATTTGCAACCTAATACATCTTTGTGAGCCAATACTGGAATAGCTAAAGATAGAGCCAGTGTGCTCCATGGGGAGACAGTAAGAAAAACAGCATCTACCTGGACCTGCCACCCCCTTCCCGCTGTGCTGCAGATCCTCTCACACCTGTTGAGGACAGGAAAGCTGCCTGGCATATCAATTGAAAGGTGCAAAGGTCTACACCTTACATTCTATTTAATTACCTATTTCAAAATAAAGAAACAAGAGTATGAAAAGTGAAATGCAAGGTTAGCGTAAGTATTACTAAGCGCAATGTAGACTATCATGACTTTCCTATGGGGGGGGGGGGGATAGTCCCCCTACAAACCCTATAAACAAAACTAATCCAAACAAGGATTTCTTGACTATAAGGGAGCAAGATCTCAGAGACAGGAGGATAATGAGGTAGAGCATCCGCCCAGAGGGTGAGAGGGGAGTATTCGCCAATTAACACTAACAAAGCAGATGACAGATCAGAGGCGGGCACTGGGGGAATTCGGGAAGGAGAAAGCTTTCAGTTGGGCAGGGCAAGGAAGGGCAAGCTCTCCAAAGGAAGAACTCACAGAAGATCCCAGAGATGAGCTGGGTGAGCTAGACAGGGCTGAGAACGGCGAGGAAAAGGGATAAAAGAGCCAAAGCAGGCCTACGGCCCTAGGTTCCCAGGACTGCACAAACTGGGAACAGTGGTACACACCTGTCATCCCACTTGACAGATGGAGGCTAAAGATTACAGCTCAAAAGAGAACATCCTCAGCTATATTGCAAGTTCAAGGCAAGTCTGGGCCACATAAGAAAAATCAGGGAGAGAAAAGAGAGAGAATGCATTTGAGTCATAGAAAGAACCGCATGAGGGAGAAGGAAAACGAGCAGCCTCCTGTCACAGCCCTGCATCCTGGAACTGACACAGGGATCTGGCAAAACTGAGCTCAGTCAACAATAGAACAGAAAGAGGAGAGACCCAGTGGACCCATGGGATGTGTGCTGCACACACTCTGCCCATGCTAGGTGGGTTTCTCTCTGAGCTGACCACAACACCTCTGTCTGTGTACAAACACAGATGTTTATATGTTTCATTTCAAATGAATGCAGGCTGGTTTTATTAAATCACATAAGCAGGAGGTATCTAACATAAAGGGTTCAGTCAATTGTGAGAGACCAGCACTGTTCCCTGGGCCAAGCCCCTGGGACCTGAAGCATCACTCCCTGATCTCTGAGGATGAGGGAAGACCAAGCCCCAGCCTTGAGTCCTTACAAAGCCCAGAACTTAGGGCTGTGTTATTAACACTGCAGGCCAGCAGCAGTGAACCCAGTAGGGCAACCAAGGCCATCAGGGAGAAGCTACCTTCCTGCAGAGACAAATACAACAAAAACTGAGAAATAAAAAGCTGAGCAGTGCCAACTTGTCCATGAATTCAGAAATGGAATCAGAAGACAGAAACAACATATTAAAATCCACTAAAAAGCAGGACCGTGGTGCTGCACACCTTTAATCCCAGCACTTGGAAGGCAGAGGCAGATCTCTGAGTTCTAGGCCAACCTGGTCTACAGAGCAAATTCCAGGCCAGCCAGGGCAACACAGAGAAACCCTGTCTTGAAAAACAAATAAAAAACCAGAATCCACTAAAGATGTTAATGAAATAAGCAGCAGAATTTGCAGGGAAATGTCAAGAGTGAGCCACGTCCCCTCCAACATAGCTAGATCCTCCCATCTGCAGATCACATTGTCGATCCACTGGCTGCTCCTGCCAACTGGCTTGTCCTCTGCCCTCATTTAGCTTATCTCTCTCACCCTCAACCAGGACATCATTCACTGGGACTCTGTTCAATTTCCAAGGATAATCTCCGGATTCGAAAAGTACAGAGGCCTTTGCATATCCTTTCTCCAATAGCTCCCTGAACTCTATGTTCCTGGGCCTAGCCCTCTTCAATGCTCAATCTCAAGACTCAGCTCCACAACCCCATCTCAGCAAGCCTCTCCCTCATCCAAACTGTCCATTAAAAGCCCTTGGATGTCATACTGAGTGGTTTAGAGAACTGGAAACGGTCTCTGCAGTCTGATGATAACGTGTGTTATGTTCCCATCTCAGGAATTGTGTAAGAACAAGGCAGGCACAGACTCCAGGGTAGGGTAGTATTGGAATATGCGGACTCCAGTGGTTTGTACATTGCGAATCCTGTCTACCAAGGGGTGGTAGGGGCTGCAGACCTCACACTCATACTTCATCATTTCTTATGCAACAAGGGAGCTCGATGAACACAAGGATAAAGGAACAATCTAGAAGGGCATCAGTAGGAACATTGCCAACTCGTATTCAAAATCAGCAAGATAAGAACGAACCCTCAGTGCGAAGGCACTGGGATGAGAAATGCTTTATGCTGTAATCACAGCTGGCATTTATGACTCAGAAGAATTCTGTATCATTGCCTCCGATGCTGGCCTTGGTGAGCTGGGTAAGAGTCTCACCCAATGAGTAGTGAAACTCAAGGAGAACTTACAAAGAAATAGGGAAGAGAAGCTGGGATGAGTAACTCCTACATTCTCATAGACTTGCTGGCCTGGGTACCATGAGAAACTGTGGAAGTCAAGAGTATAGCCAAGACTACCATGTAGAAACTTGGGGTATTCTGGATCAAAATAGACCAGTGTAAAGTGCTGTGTGCTATGTTTCAGTATGGGAGGACAGCTCTGACACAATACCTCCAAATGCACCTCCACCATGACATGCTCACCAGTTTACCAACATGACGGCATTAAGGGATCAGAAGGAGCTGGGCATGGTGGCGTACATCTATGAACCACTTGGGAGGTAAAGATGGGACGAGCAGGAGGGAGTCTAAGACCAGTATCAGCTACATGAGCTACACCAAACTGTGTCTAAACAAACAAACAAACCAGGAAAATGAAAAAAAAAAAGGGGGGGGGGAGTGTAAATTTTTCTTTCCAATATTTAAACAGAAATACAAACTTTTTCAGTGATGCGGCGTACACCCCATAATGGTATCATCTGTAGAACTGGTACTACATATACAGGCAGAATTTAGGTAGCTCATTTCTACTCCAACATGTTCCCAAGTGTTTGAGGCAGGTTCCAAAACCCCAAGATGAAGAGAAAAGGCAAGAACCCTACCAAAGAGATGGTAGGAAAAAATGATGAGAGATGATGGGAAGAAATGAAAACCAAGAAGAACGCTGCCTGGGCTGACACCGATAATAAGAAAAACCAAAGTGAGAACCATTCGGTGTGTGTGTGTGTGTGTGTGTGTGTGTGTGTGTGTGTGTGTGTGTGTGTGTGTGTGTTGAATGTACACATGCTTGCATGTATATGGATAGGTACATGTGTATGGAGACCCAAATGCCATATGTATGTCTTTCTTCCTTGATCATTCTCCATTCTGTGGTGTTTTGAGATGAGCCTGGTCTACAATGTGGCTGGGGTGGGAGGTAGGGTTATATCCACTGAGCCAACTTCCTATCTTTCACTTAAAATTTTTATTAATGTTTTTTTTTTAAACACACACATTTCCACATATACCTCATATTTCCCATATTTTCGTCGTTGTTGCTGTTGTTTAAATGTGCTAGACATTGCAACTCATAAAAAAAGGAAAACTGCACCTTTAAGAAATTCAGCTCATAAACACTAGGCTTTGAAAACCAGGGTTCAGCTAAGAAGAGCCAATAAAAACCTTGTAACTTGAAACCAACCCACACAGCATAGGAAGAAAGGAGCCCAGCAGCGCCCAGTTTGCAGGACAAGAAGCTAATTGACCGGAATGTCTGCTGCATAAGCTATAAACTAAGTACATAAAGAACAATATGAACATACAGTTCAACAAAAAGGCCCAACTGTCCAACACCACACTGTGCACTAAACAAGCAGGATGATTGTTTGAGGAGCCGCCGGAGGAAGGAGGAATAATTAGTGCCCTTGTGAATCAAGTGTCTGCCAGGAAAAGGTCTCCATTCCATGGAGTGGCCCTGGCGCAATGGCACATTTTGCCCTCAAGAGTCAAGCTGGGAGGTTGGAGATGGTTCAGGCAGAAAGAAGGACCCTAGTTCAGATCCATAGCACCTAACCCATGGTGTGGGAGTGAGGCCTAGATCCCAGCACTGAGAGACAGGACACCTAAAGTTTGCTGGCCAGCCAGTCTAACTGAAATGGTGGACTCCAGGTCTTATAAGATACCCTGAATCAGAAAATAAGGTCAGAGAGACACTAAGGAAGACATCCAACATCGACCTCGGGTGTCTAGACAGGCACACAGGCAGGAGACACATACGCAGAGCCAAGGTTGGATTTTAAGGCCCTTTTACTGACAACCATGAAGGAGGTAAATATATTCTTCAGTCTACTTCTCTTCAGGTTTCACAAGCTGCCCCTTTCCATGACAGAGAAGGGTTATTTTCTCTCATTTACTGCCTCATTGGCTAGGGATATAAGAGCCTGTGCCAAAGGGGCAGGGAAGATACCAAAGCATCCATCCAAGTCATGATGACACAAAGAGGGCCTACAACAAAATAGCACGTCCATGAAAGTTTATCTAGGGGTCAGAGAAATAGGACCTAGGATCTGTCTCATTCTCTCACTATGCATGGAAGTGGGTAATCTTTACCCTTCTGGTGCCTCCTGTAGCTTCCAGAAGAAGCTGCAAGGCAGAGCATTGGGTACTTCAGGACCCAGAGTTTGCAAATCCAAGTTCAAATCCCCACCCTCCCTGAAGAACAATGTCACCAAGTCCTTCATTTACATGGACTTTCCTTTTCCCTCACACCATCCTGCTCCAGCATTGTTGAAAGCACAAAGAAGAGATTTTTAAGCCTCTGAATCTGACACAGATGTGGGCCTATTACTTCATCTATGATACTCAAAAAATGTCAGGCATAGTCTCCTTGCTATGCAAGGGATGCAGACAGACAATCAGAAGGTGCAGCTCCCCTGCTGAGAACTCACAGGCTAGCTGGAGTCAGACTATACAGGTTGAGTGATAAAGCCAGGTATGGCATATGTCACTGGAGATAATGAGTCTAAATGTTATTATTCAACTCACTTAATTCTTCCGCACTCGAGAAACTCCACTGAGCTCTACCCAGAAGGTTCACAGCCTCCAAAACAATAACAACAGATCAGATGAGTGGCATCTCCCAACCCCACCAAGGGGATTCTTGGAGACAGAGAGTTGAGAAGAATTCCCTCCTGAGCTTTAGTTACTCTATGAATTTAAGCTATGGAGATAGCTACAGCCCAAAGGAAATCACGTCTGCAGTGACAGGAGAACTTGCTTCGGACTTTGAAGTGCATTCTAAAAAAGAAAACACTTAGGAGCTGGGACCTGAGTAAGGAACCTCTAGGGTCTGATCCCCGAGCCCCATAAACTTGAACACCAACTGCTCAGCAATATGAGTCCAGCACTAGCCCTTTAAACATATTTTCTTCCAGTTCATGTTCAAAGCAGCCTTACCAAAAAAATAATTTCTTTATCTCTCTTGCATGACATCAAGTGATGAACAACTAAGAAGTGAAGCAATGCTCTAAATCCATGATAATTTTTATCCCATCTCAATCACTTATTTGTTTGGGCTGTATCCAATTTACACTCATTACATCTTGAAAATCACACATATAATCTTCTTTGCCAAAGAACCAAAGATACCATGGATCCCCATACTCTGGGAGTTCACAGATAACAGGGGAAAAAAATGCAATTTAACATACAATTCCCACCTGCTTTAATTCAAGTTCTTCTGCAAGTATTAGCCAAGATAGCTCCAATAATTGAGTGATACATACATACATACATACACACACACACACACACACACATACACACACACACTCGGGGTGTGGGGGGTTACTATCAAGCTTAGCCCCTCGATTGCAATCTCAGACCAACATGGTACGGGACAAGGAGACTCTTTCAAGTTGTCCTCTGACTTCCACATGACTGTGGCACGCGTACCACCCCCATAAACACACACACATTCACTCAAGCAAAATAAATATAGCAAATATCCCAGAAGGGAAGATGGGATGTTCCCAGCCTGGCCTTCTATCTAAGCACTAAGGTCATGAAGACTTGGTACAATGTTTTCTGAGAGATCCTGCCTAGCCCTACAACCCATCTTTAACTACATTCTGTATATGGAATGTAAGATAAGGTTCTAAAATTATCATTCTGTGTATGGTGATCCAATTTCCTAGTAATGTTTGTAGAAGACTACTGAATTAAACTCTACTACTTCTGAATTGCACTGGCTCCTTTGTAGAAAGATCAAGAATGAATAATAGTTTATTTCTGCACTCTCAATTCTGCTCAACTGTCTCAGCTTACACAAATAGCACCCACGGTCTATCGCTGTAGCTGTGTGCTAAGTTTTGAAACCAATATATTCATGTCTTCTAAGCCTTTTCCTTTTCCGGATTATGTTATCTTGGGTCCTCTGCTTTACTATGTTGATTTAGGAAATGGCTGCCAGCTTCACCTTAAGGAAACAAAGACGCCTGGATTTTTTAAAGCCCATACTGAGTCTGAGTCAATTTGTGGAGAATCAGCAATATTGAGTCTTGCACTCCATGAAGATGGAATGGCTCTGTTTGCTTACAGCTTTTCTTTTCCTTAACAAAGCTTGGCACCTTTCACTGTTGAAGCCTCATACTTATTTCATTAAATTTATTCATAAGAGTCTTGTTCTTGCCAGGCAGTGGTGACCCATACCTTTACTCCCAGAACTGGGGAGGCAGAGGCAAATGGATGTCTGAATTTGAGGTCAACCTGGTCTACAGAGAAAGTTCCAAGACAGCCAGGGCTACACAGAGAGAAACCCTGCTTCGAAAACCGAAAACCAGCCAAACAAACAAACAAAAAGAAACTTATTCTTTGAGCAGGTGTGTGTGTGTGTGTGTGTCTGTCTGTCTGTCTGTCTGTCTATATTTCTCAGGATTTCTCAATACCGGCCCAACCTATCAAGAAATAAGAACAGTGTCACTTCATCTTTATAATCTGGATAACCATCATTTCTAAGTGTGCACTGTTATTTTGGTCAGAAGTAGCAAGAGAGGACATTAGCATCCTTGCCTTCCAGGATCTAAGAGAAAGTTGCCATCATCATCACCACCATCACCACCACCCGCAGGTAGTCAGCTACCCAAGTGTTTCTCTAGAGAACTGGAGAAACAGTTTCTTATATTGATGACCCCTGAGCACTCCACAATTAAAAAATACACTTGTAAACTTAAAAAAAAAAATCGAAGTATGTTTTCACTTTAAGAAGAACCATAAAGAGCCAACAGATAGCAAAAAAGTATAAAGTTACTAACAAGTACATGAAAAAACAGAACATCTCATGTAAGGATTGCTTCAAGCAAAGATAAGGCAACCTAAGTGGAGGCAGGCCTGCTGCCCAAAGGTTCTCCAACAGAGTTCAAGACGGCCTAGCCCTTAGGTCCCATCTTCCCTCTCTCTGAAAGCTTTTTACCAGGAAACACTATTGCCATCCCGAATGGTTTAAGAGGAAGAATAAATACACTGTCCATGGCAAGAACATGCGTGTCTGCTGTCCTATCCCATCACTTACAAAGGTCCCCACTATAGAAAGGCCCTCTGAATGAAAAAGTACCGTGACTAACCTAGTAGCCCCAGCAGGGTAGCTGTCAGGGAAATATGTCTCTGGCCTGTTTTACAGATTACTTCCAAATGGCTTCTACAGTGGCTTCACACACAGCCTTGCAAAGTAGGTCTAAGAGATGGAAACTTCTTCCAGGCTCAAGGAACCTAGTAACCTGCCCCAGTGTCACAGCTGGTGGGTACTCAGCACTTTCCTTGTCCCACCACCTCCACCACCAAGTGCTTAAAGGTTTTATTTGCCATTAGATAGTTCCTAAAGAGGCTCAGAGATTAAGAGAACACTAGCTGCTCTTCCAGAGGACCTGGGTTCAACTCCCAGTATTAATATGGTAGCTCACTGTCCATAACTGCAGCTCCAGAAAATCTGATAGGTAGGCATATGGTGCAGGCAAAACATTACTAAACATTTAGTAAAAATATATTAAAATTTCTAAAAAGCTCAGAGACATCCAGTGAGAAAAGCAAGGGACAACCAATGTAGCAGCTCTCCAGTCATTACTGCCACAGGTGAGATGTGCTAAGGGGGTAGAAACTTCAAAATAAGAAAGGAAAAAAAACCTGACATATACTCTTTAAAAATCACTGGACAATTACTTACTAAAAATGTTGTCTTGAAATGTGAAAACTGCAAATTAAACCCAAGCTAGGTCCTGAAGAGCTTTTTCAGCTCACTTGTCTGTACAACATGTAATCAGGCATGCTCGGAAGATTACCCCAATAAGCTTTGAAAAGAGCAGTCATTAGATAAAATCATGAGATAATTGCAGGGTTCTCCGAGCCGGGTGTTACTAATATGGATGCTAATCTTGTCTGTGCAGCCATACTGATAACAGAACCAGGGTGCTCCCGAAACTCAAGTTGCTCCACGCATCCCAGTCTTCAAGGTGCATAGCAGGGAAAAGAAACGTTTTCTGCCCTGTGGCTGCCGAGATCAGAGAACATAAGACATCGTCTCTGGAAAAGAAAGACATTATGGCTCCCCAGCTACTCCCCTCTGTGCTCATCACAGTTAACACTCCACAGTGAAGCTGGGTAGATGGCTCAGTAAGCACTTGCCCTACACACATAGAGACCTGAATCTGAGCGCCTGGGACCCATGTAAAAAGCTGGGCATGCCTATAATCATAGCATCAGGGAGTGGAGACAGGTAGATTCTGAGGGCTCACTGGTCTAGCCAAAAAAACTTCCAGTTCGGTAAAAGATCCTATCTTGAGGCCATAAGGAAGAGAGTGATAGAGGCCAACTATCTATGCCTTGCCTTTGGGCCCCCCATGCATGTGCCTATGTGCACGCACCAGGCACACACACCAAAATGGAAAGTAAAAAGCAAGAAGCACAGGGGGCAATCTGAGTACACACTGGAAAAAAGTGTCATCCCATTTTACCGGCTGTCAAACGAATGGGAATGCATCAGGTAGGGGGATTACACCTTGCATATTTGGGGCTACTTAGAGAGGAATCTATAGCCAGAGCACCTGGGTTCAAATCCAGTTCCAGAAGTACCCTGGATACCAAAATCTGAATGCTAACATTTCTTCTGCAGAGTGTTGTCAAACATACAAGCAATCTGAAAATACCCCGTCCACTAGATCACTCAGAATGCCTAATCCGGTGTGAATAAAAGTTAACAAGCTCTTTTTCCTGTGTAAGTCTGTGGGTGTTTGAAGAACCCAGTACACTGATAACCAGTTGTACCACTGTTTCCTCAATGCCAAGGAAGGGGCAAAACAAGCCAGGTAGGAAGGAGCAGGGCACACACATACAAGGGCTGCACACGCTCCCTCTCCTTCAGCCCTTCCTTGCCAACAGCCAATATCTGAGAGAGAAGCAGCTAGAATTGTATACACTCTAGACACCATACTTTCAGATTCTACCTGATCTGCAATACGATTCTTGTCACCTTGAAACTGCTTGTACTGATTTAAGTGCCTGTGTGTACATCCACAGCACAATGAAACATGACTCTGCTGAGGAAGAGAGTTAATCAGGGAAGACAGCACTCACGTTCCCATATCCCAAACAAACCAAGGGGATTCACCCGTCTGGCCCTGGCCCCCTGGAAGAGCAGCCATGACTGTGAACAGTCACTACTTTGTGTTCCGACTCTTCCTGTAATTGCACTTCCCCTCTCAAGCCAAGCATGTCTAATAGCCCTGCAAGTTCCGACTCCAAAGCCCTCTTTTAGGATGTTGCGATCTCATCACTAATGGAGACAACTGCTTCCAAACAGCTCCGTGACACGTCTGACTTGTAAGCCTCTGAGATCATGGTTTGGGTGAGAAGGAGGACGCTTTGGGAGTGGGATAAGAGGAAAGGACATACAACTGTGCCTTTCTTCTCATAAGACAAAGTGCTATTAGACCAGAGCTCTAGATGGCCTGTGGGTGAACAGAGTGGGGTGACATAGAACCATAAGGGTGCCATGAAGAGCCTGCTCTCCCTCCCTGACAGCAAAGGGGTCTGAGGGACTGAAGGATTATTGTAAGGCAAGAGTCTTGAGCATATGGCATTCAAACCGGACCATGACACATCCACCATCATACTTTTCCTCTTAAGACCTTTGTCCCAAGGCTCTGTACTGATGAAGGATTGTATATGGGGTGGCATACAGCACCCTTCATGAGCTGTCACCATGATCCCTCAGCTGATTCACCCCTTTCTCTGACTACACGGTGCTGAGCTCCCAGCAACTTGGTCCTTTTACCTCTAGTAACAATAAGGGTGAGAAGCTGTCACTCCCCTCAAGGAACTCCCATCAGAGCAAGGATAATGTGTTAGTGGTCAACAGACAGTAAAAGCAAGCCACTTCCTTGTCTGTGGTACAGTCTTACTCATTACATCCAATGCTGTAAAATTGAGCCAATGGATTACAAAGTGAGGCTACTCCTTTGGGCTTTCATTCTCCTTTAACACACACAGAACTAAGACAAGAGTAACAGCTTAATGTTTAAATGGAGGATTAGAGGGCTGGGCACATCTGACAGGGAACTTGTCCACTGTGTGATCCCCAGCACAGGAGGGAAAGAGGGTAACACAAGGGGGTGGGGGAAGGAAAACAGAAGGGGACTGAAAGGGAAAAGGAAATATCCATATATGTAACTCATTTTTTAAAAAAATGTTAAGTGCCCTAAGTACCAGCAATAATGCCACCACCATGCAGCCATCTTGTACCAGGGATATCAAGTCTGGCTTTCACCAGCTCTCCACCTGCATGGCACACAATGTCCACTGTCTACATCTTAGTCAAAATCCACCCCAGGTTATCCAGGGCTATGTCAGTTTCAAAGTTCAGGTTCTTGGTTCTCTAGAAAACCTCAATGGTGTCCAGAGGCCTACAAAGCTCCCAGACTTCCTGTGATCCAAGAGCACCTGGAAGGGGCCTGGAGCCCACAGCCTGTGTGTCTACTTACTTGTCCTCTCCCAAAACCTGAGAGGACTCAGTTGCGTCACACCGGTCCCAAGTCGGCACTCAGCTGAGTCACAGGGCTTTCTCATTTCATCACTGAGCTGATAAAGGTTACAAGAATTTCTGGTGCAATTCTAAATGGCATCTGCATACCCCAGCTTGTGAGTGTCCCAGGGATATTTCACACTGCTCTGGCTCCATGTCTTCTTCCTGCTCTCTAAGCTTGAGAAACCCATGGATAATGAATCTCGTTTGCCAGCTTGGGCAATGATGGTGGGGAGTCCACACAGGAGGGCAACTCTTTGGAGCCAGATGTTACTAGACCACTCCAACACAAATGGCTTACATACTCAAGTGGCCAAACACCTTGAGTCATGATTCTAAGTGACGCCATTCACCTCCAAGGCTGCCATATCTCCAGGATGCCCTCAAGCCTTACTTGAATTTTTTTTTTTTTTTTTTTTGACTCTGGAAGAGTTTAATGGGATGTGGAATGTCAGAACTATCCAGATCTAATCTGTGTGTACACTTGCCCTTGTAGCCACGTGTTAAATGGTACTCACTGGGGTCAGGAAAACTTGCTTCTTTAATGGCATCTCCGCCTTATTTTCTGAGACAAGATCTCACTGGACCTCTCTCTTTGAACTAGACTGCCTGTTCGGTCACTGAGGCCCCAGGAATCCCATTTCCTAGAGCCATCCCGGGGTTCTAGATCTACTCTAGAGAATGCCACAATGACATTTCCTGAGTTCTAGGGATCTGAGTAAGTCCTTCATTGCTTGTGCAGACAGCACTTTACCCACTGCTCTATTTTCCTCAGCTCCAAATCACACAGACAAGGTCAGAGGTCACAAACTTAAAAGGAGCAGGATACAACACTAAAAAGCAGAGTCTCTAAGGGATGAGTGGTACCCTAAACACTGCAGCTGTGCACTGTGTACTTTGTGGATGCAAGTGGATATGCACTTTCACCATAACAGGAGTTCGGGGCAAAGGTTACAAATCAAAGGTGTTTAATGGCTATTGTATGGTACTACCCACATGTATGAGAAATAATGAGAATGTGTCTTCTAATTTCCTATAGGTTGCCTGCCAAATTCCTGCCTTCTTCCCAGGACAGAATCTGTAGTGTTTTCTTTGCTGCACTGATATACCCTGTGTCATTATAAACAAATGCTGCTTTCTTTGCAGCTAATAACCACAATGTGTGGGTAAGAAACCTCTCCAGTATAAATCCGTGGGGACAAGGCTGCATTGTGGGCATTAAATAATTATAACAATCTGACATGAGTCAGAGGATTGTTTCTCAATGGCCCAACTGCACTTCTAACTTTAAAGTCAACCCCAAACTCTCTTTTCCTGGCACTCACTCCATGTGCTCCACTATTGGGAAACAATTCCCATTCTTTACAGTTGAGTCTCATTGCAAGAAGTTGGCAACGTGGGCATTCATGAAATATTAACATGATACATTGATTTTTTTTATAAGTGTGGCCAACAGTGGATCAATTATATTACTATGAAAAGCTTTTCATAATTCATTTGGGGGGCACTGGGATCTTATTGCTGGATGGCACTCGGGTGATGAAGCCGACAGTTCTGAAGAGGTTGGAACGCACAGAGAGCAAACACATTATATGTGACAGATGGGTGAACACAGTGTTCACAAAGACAGAAGATGTTTGCATCTGCCAGGAAGATTGAAATAGGGCACAACAGATAAACAAGTTGGTTATTAGGTCTATGCCAGTTTCTCTCCATAAACAAGAACAGGAAAGAAATATCCCACACTGGATATTTATTCCCCTTATGTCAACCAGGATATGTCTATCCACACCCCCCGCTGAAGTAAGATCTGCTACTTTCTAGATTCGAGAAGGAAGAATTCCCATTTGTAGCTTCTCTGAACTTTTTTTGTTCCTAACAGCTTACTATAAACTTTGGCTTCACTGGTTTTTGTTTGTTTGGGTTTTCTGGGAGAAGGTCCCGATATGCAGCCCAGGCTGGCATCAGACTCACAATCTTCCTGCCTATGTTCCTGGCAAGATGACAGGCATGTGCCATCATACCAGACACACTCTAATTTCGAACAGGTGAGATATCAACAGTGCACCAGGGTATATGATTCAGTCCTCACAGCCCAGAGACAGAAGGAACCCTATTTCCTAGATAGTGTGATCCAAGCAGTGTCCAGTCCCAGGTGCTGATCCAGCCACTAGTGAACGTGTGTGAGCTTCTCTTCCAGCTTGTCATATGCACAAACCTCACACAGATTTGGGGTAATAGTTCATCAGTCACAGGAATAACCAATCCAGCAGTCCTGTGGCCACACATACTGGCCAGGCAGCCACAGAAGACATCAAGGAAATAAGGAAGGTGGGACCACAGGGAAGGAACAATGCCAGCTCTGCATCTTCTCCTTTCTCGTTCTGATGCTGCTGCGGTCTGTGGCTAGCTGCCCTAGAGTCAACGTGACCTTTACTCACCACCCTTTGCTGACTGGGAAGATGTGCACAGATGTGGTGAGCCAATAGCCACAGGGTGTGCATTCTCCCTTCTGTGCTCTGAGCCTCACAGGCAGAAGGTCAACGCTGCTTCTTCTTAAACTGCCCCATAGGATTTTTAAAAATTGCCCAAATGGTCTCTTCCTGAGCTCCTGGATTAGGGCCTCACATGGAAATGCCCAGAATACACAAACAAAGGCTTTCAATCACTCAGATGATCTTGACTCCAGTATCCTGAAAACTGAGCCATGTTTAAAACAGACATTCTCAGGATTCTTCTGTAAAATCCTGTAAGGATTTACTGGTGGCACAATGGGTCTGTGACCAGAAAGACCAAGAGATGAAAACTGGGGGTGACAAGGCCATCAGTCTGCCTGCCACCTGGTCCCATGTGGAACACAAACATTAAGAATGTGCCAAGCACAATCATAGCATCTACCCCCTCAGTAACTTACCACCAGAGAAAGAAGACAGGGTGGTCCCCAGTCTGTCCCACCTCAACAGAAGCCCTGCCCAGATTCCTAAGAACCCACCATGTTCTGAAACACTAATGATTTCAGTCAGGAGCCAATCAAAACCTAAATTACAGCTATTAGTAGATAACGGAAAAAGGTCACCCTTTCTGCTTCCTCCTGAGCCAGGGCTGTGCTAGGAAGGAATTCATTGATCTGTAAGGCAGTCAACAACTTCCATGTATTGCTTGTAGCCAGTGTCTGTTGCCCTATACACCCCAGGGCTAAAAATACACAAGAAATGTGTGACCTCCACAGAGGTTCTGAAAACATAAGAAAGAGACATACCTAATTCTAAAAATCATCTAGTCTTAAATACTTCTGAATATATTACAAATTAGTGCAATAATCCCCCAATCATCGGAATTACTTGGCTACTTTTGGCTGAATTTTTAACCTGGAAACAAGTTTCAGAGATGCAGCATCAAGCTGGTGCCCAGTATCAATTGAGGAACACGGTTACGGCACACACAACCATGGGAGAACACTGTTGGGTCCTGGTTTGGTTTGAAGTATTTATTTTTACTATTTTTTGCCATGTGTTGTGTGTATATGTGCCTGTGTGAGGATGTGCCTGCATGCTCTCACAAGTGCAAGCGACTGCAGAGGTCAGAGGCATCAGATCACTCTGGAGCCAGAGGAACAGAAAGTTTGATCTTTACCATGAGTGCTGAGAACCACACTTGGGCCCTCTGCAAGAGCAGCACACGCTCTTAACCACTGAGCCACCTCCCCATCCCCATCCTCTGTGAATAACTACATTTTTTAAATTATTCTAAATGCCCTACAATAAAGTATGGGTGGAAAGTTATCACTTGGAGACGGGTCTCTTTATGCTGTGGAGGCTGGTCTTGAGATTGCTGTCCTCCTGTCTTAGCCTCCTGATTTGAAGACTGCAGGCTTGTATTGCCATGCCTAGCTATGGGCTGTAAAACTCTAAAAACCAAACAGAAACCCCAGAGCACTGGAAACCCTCCCCATTCCACATACAAATGAAGACAGGGGTGTGGCCATCCCAAAGAAACAAAGGCTCCCAGATCTTGTAGTCTCCTGAATGACAGAAGGAAACCAGCTTCCCTTTCAAAATCATCTTCTCTGCAACTTGGAGAAAGGCCTCTAGAGCCACAAAAAGAAACCTACCCTAATCTACAAACAAAACTTGCTTTGATGTTGCCAAGCCGGCCTGCATCCCTTTTCAATGGAGACTTATCAGCAGCTGCATCTCCATTAAGCACTTAGTCAGCAACCATTAAGGGGCCCAGTTCTGTACCAGGTGCCTCTCCAGAGAGGACTGAAAGGAGCAAGCAAAAGCCTTGCCCCCTCCTTACCACAGACAGACAGAGGCAGACACAATCAACCTCTCTCGATCATACACACACACACACACACACCCCACGGGGTGGGGGGGGGAGGGTAATGGGGGCACAGACAGACAGACAGACAGACAAGCTCTAAGACTGCAGGTGCTGTGTTTGAGGTCACACCTCCCCTCTCCACCAACCCTGCTGTTTGGGAGTGAGAGAATCAGGATGGAGACTCTCCACAGCTATTTGGCTTTTCACTGATTTCTGAATTCCCCTTCAAGCAGGTCTTCCCCTCCATGACACTGGGGCCTAACCCTGGTATTTTTAACATGTTCCCTGAAGCCCATAGATGCCCTCCTAATTCAGTCTCAGAGTTCCCTTCCATGTTAATTTTTCTGGCTAGGCTAGCAGCGACTGGGAGGGGTGAGGGTAGGAAGAGAGGTAGTGGAGCAAAGATGTCAAAAATTCCAACTGCACCTCTTTAGTGCAGGCCAGAGTGCCCTGTGCACACTCCAACTACCTATTCAAGGCACTGTGTATACATCTACTTCAAAGAACAAACTGCCTCAAGAGCTAGGGTGGAAACCAGCACTGGGTACAATCCCAGCAGCACAGGACACCATGCACTTAGGACAGGCGCTCAGATATACTTTGTGCACTCTGATACCCAGAGGCCTCAGCTCTAGCCACCTCCCTCTGCCAAACATCCTTCATCTATGGAGAGTGTTCACAATAACCTACACTGTCATTTCTCCCACATAGTGAGCCCTTGTGACCAGTGAGGGGGGCAAGCAACAAATAGGAGGTGAGAGGGAATGAAAAAAGTTTCCAGAACAGCCTGCTTGTGTAGTCCACTGTTCAGACCAGGATGCTGAACAAGCCAGTGCAGAGAGACACACCCTTTGCAGAGTACTTCCTCAGGACTATATCTAGGAGAGCCAGATCTGTTATGGACAGTGGCTTCTGTCCTTTCATCCTTAAAGTGACTCAAACCCCAGCCCAGCCTAGTCTGAATAGAATCTGAAAAATGAACTATGAGCTTAGGGTGCACCCTCTACCTGGATAGAGTCAGGAAGGGAGGCGGGCTTATGCACCCAGAGCATCCCCTCCAAGCCACAGTCATGGGAGACTTCACCTCACTGAGTCCTCAAAGAGCCCTCTCTGTAAGGTTCATGAACCCTGCATGCTGAGGTTCAGAGAAGTGAAGGGGCTCACATAGATCCACACAGCTTGTATTTGGCTTTTGTTTTTGTTTTAAGCCAGGGAGAGAGAGAGAGAGAGAGAGAGAGAGAGAGAGAGAGAGAGAGAGAGAAAGTAAGTAAGTCAGTCAGTCTATGGCTTCAATAATACACCTCTGGAGTAAAGAATGAAACAGAGACAGAAACAGACAGATAGATGAGCATGAACGGACAGAGATGGACAGAAGGACAGAGGAACACAGGCAGTCAGGCAGTCAGGCAGGCAGGTACGAACTCATACACACAGGCACAATTAGTCTCCCAGCCCCAAACGTGGGGTGAAATGGAAAAGACACAGTGTACCCTGGGTACTTCCTTCAGTATCACACTTCCCTTCCCTCCAGTCTCACCACAGGACTCACTTGAGCATCCCTTAACAGTGGACATCCTCATGGATGAATGAAAGCTGTTATTTCCACAGCTGCATAAGAAAAAAGCAAATGAAACAACCAACAACAAACAAACCTGCCTCCCAGAGCTTCCACCACCTCTCATTAGCCTGCCACTAATCAGAAATGGGTTTTAGAACTCCAGGGCAGCCCCCAGGCTCTGCTCTGCAGGTGCAACAAACATCCACACTGGGATCAGCCTCCTCCCTCCAGTTCCAAGCCACCCTAGCCCACCAACATTCCCCAGGAGTCGCTAGATGCCAGCTGCTCTGCCCATCAACCCTTGCCCCACTCACAGACCAGGTGCTTCAGTGGTCACCAGCAGAACTCTGGTTACTCAACACAGGCTCTGTCCTCTCAGTCTCTCCACTGGGCCTTTGCCCAGTCTGGCCCAGAACCTTCACAAAAGGCATGGTTCTGCTCAGTGAACAGAGATGTCCTGAAACCTACAAATAGGGAACTTCCAGCTTAGCACTCCAGAACACAGATGAAAACTAGCTCCACTTTCCCAATTCAGTGCTGACAGATTGCTGATAACACCCTCTTGGGGTTTCTATCATCATCATCATCATCATCATCATCATCATCATCACCACCACCACCATCACCACCACCATCACCACCACCACCACCACCACCACCACCACCACCACCACCACCACCACCACCACCATTATCACTATTAATTTTTGAGTTAAAAGAAAAACTCACTTAACCTGGCTGTCCTGGAACTCCTAAGAGGTGGGACATTATGGCTAAGGATTTTAAAAAAAACCTTAGGCTAACCAATTTCTCTTAATAAAATTTAATGAGTTAACACCCTGGCTGCTATATTTGAAAGAAGAGTAATGACCATAAAGTGTATAATTGTTTTTATTTTTTTAAGTAAGCTGGGCCAGTATTCAGCAGTCAATATACTGTCCCTATAGTCTGTCATTTTTAACGACATGAGCTCGGTGGGATTCTAAAAGCTGTGTCCATGTTTTCTTCTCCTAGTGATCAGCAGACACTATGTGACTTATTTTCTTTTGAGACACAGCCTTGTTCTGTAACCACTGGCTGCCCTGCATAGACCGGGCTAGACTCAAACCTCCAGCTTTGCCTCCCAAGTCTGACCAGTCACATGCAGCTCTTTTAACTGTCACCCTTTTGGGATTCTAATGACAATACCCAGCAGGGATCAGATGCTGCTGCTCTTTCAAATAATCACAGCATTGCTGCCCTTTGCCCCCCCCCCCCCAAACCCCCAAGTACTCACTCTGCAGGTGGTAGCAAAGGAGTCCTTCCCTACCATCCCGTTCTGCAAACCCAGGAAGGGGCTTTCTTGATTCACAACCCAGGTCCATCAGTTCTGAGTTCGGCCCTCACTGGTGTGAAGACGTAGACACACTGGTGTGATAGCTGTGAGTTTGGCCCTCACTAGTGTGATAGCTGTGAATTATCAGGCCAGTCACAGGTATCCTAGAAACCCAACATCACAGCAAAACTAGCAGACAGTACCTATTGCTGTTTCCTGACAATCCACAAAACCCACCATACAACTGCCTGAGACACGATAGAATTAGGGTTCCCCTCCCCAATACACAAAAGCACATGTAAAACCTAGGCAAAGATGGGCTCTGGATGGGATATTTGGTTTATTTGGGGATACTCCAGAGTGAGCATAAACTCCCACAGATGCACCCCATCCCAGTCAACCTTTCTTTTGGAATCCTAATTGACTCTTGCTTGGAGGGCCCCTTTGACATAAGGTAGAATATGCTTTAATTCAAAGGAAGACCCTGGCCCCAGACTCAGGGGTTTAGGGTCATCCTCAGTTACGTGGTCCCAACACAGAATTTGTACAGGCTGTTGTTGCAAAGCCCTCAGTTCCCAGTGGGATGAGTCTTCATATCACGTGACCAAATGCTTCTTTCCAAAAAACAGTAATAAAACTGGCTTTCAAGCAGAGGAGGGGGAAAACGTTGAATGACTCATTTAACTAAACTAACAAGTCTCATGTTCTAGCCGCTTCCGTGGCACCATGAGAAATCTTGTTCCCTCCAGACTCATTTTCAGCAGTGACGGGGCATGCACACCTGCCATGTTGCAGATGCACAGACCTCATGTCCACACAGTCAGCCATCACTGACTCACACTCCAATCAGAGACAACTCTTCTCTGCCAGAAGCCACAGCAAGGCAGATCCTCTTCCTGTCATGTCATCCCTGAACAGCTACCATGGGCATGGCTGTCTGACCTGTGTATACTGGAACCTACCTCTGGAGTTCAAGTGAGGCCAATGCCACTCAGATCATCCGCTATACACAGAAGATGCTGTCCTGAGTGCTTTGGGTAAGCAGAGGGGCTGCAGAGGCTGTTGTACATGTCCTGCAGAACTGGGGGCTACCTAGGCACCTTCCAGTTGCCTCTGCACAAGTGCCTATCAACCTCTAGGCTGGCAAAAGCAACTTCTGTGATAGAAGAGAAATGGACAGCAGCACAAAGAATTAATTTCAGGACCACACATTAAGACAAGAAGTTGGCTCCTTCAGAGACACAGGCTGAGACCTCTATGGTCAAAGGTCATGCAAAGAACATCCAGACAGTAAGCCTTGCCCCATCCCAGCCCCTGCAGAAAGCTAAGAAACTGAGCTCAAAAAAAAAAAGAGAACCTCAGGTCGATGGATGCAGGGAGGAAAAGGGGCTGCACCATGAAGTCACTCTCCAGCATGGGTGATGATGTTCCTATAACTGCACAGATGAAGTGAAGCCCATCAGTTGATCTTCAACACTACACACACACTACACACACACACACACACACACACACACACACACACACACACGTGTACCTGACCAAGAGGCTACATGCAATCAGAGCAGAATAACACACAAAGAGCTAGGGTCTTAGGTAAGGGGACAATGACCATCCCCCAAATCACACACAAATGGCTGGGGTCTCAAGTGAGGGGACAATGACCACCCCCAATCTTTCTTCTATAGGGAAGGTCAACAGTCAACAGATCCACTCTAAAAGATTCCCTGAAAGTCAACAACTGGTGTAGATGTTAACTCAGAGGACAGCTCCTCAACTCAATATGCACACAAACATTATCACTTCCAGTACCTTTTCCAAGAGAGTGCTTTCATACTCGGAGCTTTTATGGTAAATATTAGCATAACATCCTCTGACTGTGCAGTTTTGCTACATTTTTCACATCTTTTTTTAAAACCTGCAATGTGATTTGCTTCTGTACAGAGGGTGTTTCATTTGGTTCTTACTGTAACCCACATAGTTTAAAAAGTTTGTCAATCTCCCACCCACCAAAAGCAGCTTCAGGATTTTGCCTGTGAGAGCCAACCTACCAATTCATTTGACTGCTTGGTGCATCCTGAAAGTTTTACATGCAATTTCATGTTGTGGGGACTGTATAGCACATGTCTGTGGGTCCAGAAGCTGAAGATGAACAGCGAACTTGAACAACCAAATAGTAGCTGCACATTTGCCACTGAAAACTCAGACTGGAGTAGCGGTGGAACGGTGTACAGTTCCCAGTTGTCCACTTGACTACATCCGGAATGAACTACAACCCAGAAATGGTGGCCATACCAGTGATCCAGATCCTGAGGCTTTTGATCTGGATCTTGAGACAAAGTGGACAAGAAAAGCTTAGGCCCAGTTAAGGTGGTACATGCCTTTAATCCCAGGAGACAGAGGCAAGCAGATGTGTGAGTCCAAAGTCAGCCTGGGACAGAGCAAGTTACACTCACTTGTCAGCACATCTGGTGGACCACACTTCAAGACGCCAGCTTATACAGAAGACCAGCTGAAACATCCAGTCTCATGAGACTGAGCAACTACTTGATTCTTAGATTTCCCATTCAGAGCTGCCCATTGTTCCGTTAGTTGGACTGCAGACTATAAGTCATTCCAATAATTCACCTAAATATTTAGAGATATTCCATAAGTTCTGTGACTCTAGAGAATCCTAATACAGTCTTCAAATCTAAATGAATGGTGGAAACATCTCTGTCAACTCTGGAATCTTAACTGCCATACTCAACCGAGTGTTTGTTTTTACATACATTCAGAAGAATGTTAAGCTGAATGGTCAGTTAGTCACACTCCTCCTATGGTGGTACAGAGACTTTGGGGATCAAGAAGATCGTCCCTTTCATGTTTTAGCTCAGGGACCTAGAACAAGATGCCAGAATTTCTGGCCCCAAACTCTACCATACTTTCAGGGCTGAAGAAGGTCAGCATCCTGAAACTCAACTAGTCTCACAGCTGTGTGCACAGTAAAAGAAGTGGTCCAAAGGGCCTGGTTAGGTGGCCCCTGAATACTAGGGAGCTGGTTAGATCCATTCGAACAGGAGTACTATCATTTTAATCGGACTAATAAGAACCCTACACAAACTTTTAATCGATTCAGGAAATTAAATAAATAAATATCCTCAACAATTCTATAGTAAAAATAAACAAACTTCCTGAGACCAGCTCATCAGCCTAGAATAAGTGATAACTTAATTTAAATAGATCAATACTCAAGAAGGTACAAGGTGTACCAATCAATGTTCTACAGGTGTCTGTGCCTACTAATCTTTAGCTAATCATGGGACACATGGTTCTGTTGACAGTCTCAATTACAGAACCTCCATGTGCTGTCATTAAACCATACTGCATGGAAAAGAGGTATTATCAGTTTATCACTGGTACTAAGATGTGCCCATATGAAGAGCAACCATTTTGCAAATGAAAAGATACCAAGCTGTGCAAAAAACTGGAGCCCCAACTTTAGTGAGTCTACATCAGAGGTAGCTGGAGTTTTGTTTTTAATAGTGCTTTTATAATCACTAGGATACATCACATCATCTTTACTTCTAGAGTCAAAAAGCAATTAAATACCCATGATGCAGAATTATGGTACAACACACCAAAAGCCAAGTAAATAATGCAAAGTTGGTTCTTTGAACTGTCCTGTCCCAAAGAAACACTATAATGTCTGCCTTGTCTCTGAGAGGGCAGCTTCCTT
This sequence comes from Arvicanthis niloticus, assembly GCF_011762505.2. Lineage (NCBI taxonomy): Eukaryota > Metazoa > Chordata > Mammalia > Rodentia > Muridae > Arvicanthis > Arvicanthis niloticus. Next base: position 80,513,873 of record NC_047658.1, on the reverse strand, counting down.
TTGCCTCCCCATGTATGCCTAACATATTCAGAAGTAACTGGGCCTATGCACCAAGGACATGACAGAAAGCACACCAAACTCCATGTGTTAGTCAATGGAAAGCATCCTCTCCTCCAGCTATGTAGCCTGAGATGAGAGGTTCATTTCTGCAGGAGCAATGTATATGAACCACTGGGCTGCTGAGTCTGGTGCTCATGCTCATTATACCCGGACATCTAGGCCATCTCCTTCCTCAGATGAGCCCACCCTTCCAGCACTGGCAGATCTCTTTCTGCATTCCGAGTAAAGTAAGAGGAGCAAACTCAAGACACTATGCAAATGCCAGGCATAAAAAAAAACAGTATGGTCACCCCCCCACACAAAGGCTCTCCCACTTCCTCACCTGCTCTCACCCCTGAGTCCTAACCAGCTGCAATTCAGATCAGTCTCTGCATTCAGCCCATAAAATGTATCTATTTTTAACAAGGAGACATGATTAAATCATATCAAATGTCTTGTTTACTACGTTAACCTCAGTTTCTGCTTAATATGCTTCTCAAAGAAAAGAAGACAGCTTGCCTGGAATGGCCGGGTTTTAATGAGTCTATGCTGGGTAGGAGAGATCTCCACTAGGGAAAAGCCCAGGCTTTTCAGCCCATATTTAAAGGCATTATACACTCATGAATGAGCCATAGAATTGGATTTAAAGCCTTGGAATACAAGCTCAGGCACAGCACTATCCCCTTCAGGTTCCCTAAAAGATTTGAAAAATAATGTTTGTTATTGTTAGGAGGCAGTCAGGGATTTGTCAGTTCAAGACCAGCTGGGGCTACATAGCAAGTTCCTGACCATCCTGAGCTATACAGTAAGATGGAGAGAAAAGAAGGTAAAGGATAGAGAGAGGGAGACATCATAGGGTGGGTGGTCTTTGTTTTGAAGAAAATTTATTTTAGCATTATCTGAGGTGATGTCTCAAAAGAACATTCTATTCTTAAATTAGAGGGTTGATAGGCATGCAACACCTGTACCCAGGTCATGTCCTTGGTACACAGGGCCAGGAGAGAGTCACCTGATCTGACTAGCTAGATGGGTGTCTCCCCCCATCCTTACAGCCTGGCATTTGTCCTTTCAGAGGCTACACACTGAAGTGAACCACCTTTCCAGACAAAGGAACGCCTTCCTACTCTCAAGGGTATTCCAAGCTACTCCCCTGCTAGAACCTCCAGCCAAGGTCTCAAGCATATTGTTCTCTGCTATCTCGGGGCTCTGGCAAAGACTGCAGAAAGGCTGAGCTTCATGGTATTCCTCCCTCCCCCAGACACCACTTAAGCAACGGCACAGTGTATATACACCACCCAATTCCATCCAGGTTGTATGTTTTAAGATTTATTTTATCTTATGTGTATGAGTGTTTTGCCTGAAAGAGAAGGAGTTGGATTCCCCTGAAACTGGAGTTGTGAGAACTGAACCTGTGTCCTCTGAAAGAGCAACAAGTGCCCTAACTTCTGAGCCATCCCTCCAGCCCCTCTACCCTGCTTTCTTAGCAAAGGTGTGCCGCACACTACAGTCTATAATACACACAGACTAAACACACCAACAACCCCGTGGAGCACCATGAGTGTGGGGCCAAGTTGCAGGGTTACCACGAGCAGCCCAGGAGAGCCAGTTCCATGAAGACTTATTCAGTGTCTGTGAACCACAAACACCAGGCACCCAGGATGGAGCCTTCCTCCCTACACACCTCCCACCTCGTCTTATCAGGTGGGCCACACACACAGCACTCAATCAACAAAAGCCATGAAAAGTATTATCATCTTTGTGGCTTATGAAAAGCCGTAATTCTCCTTCCTGTTTTACTCAAAGCCACCTGAAGTTGCTTGGTCTTAAACATGGCCCACCTAAGCTACCAGAGGCAGGAAAGAGGGGCTCTTCCTTGTGAGGATGGAAAAACAAAGTGGTTCTAAATTCGCACACACATTTCTAAACCCACCATCCCCAGGGCCTTCAGAAATGCCCACAGGAGGAAGAAATTTTCTCAACTGTTCTGTGGCTGAGAACACCTGGGGTTTCAGGATGAGTGATAATGGAAAATTTACCATAAACAGGGAATGTGAAAAAAAAATTAGAAAGCCTTTCAGGAAAGGGGAGTGAGCAGCCTCAGGACTCCAGGGCAGGTGGGCAAGGACAGCGGTTTTCTGCCAAGCAGAAATACATAGGTAAAAAGGATTGGGCCTACGCAACTTTTGTTTCCTACACATCCAGCACCCAGGATGGCCCTGGTCAGAAGGCTGCTTGGCTCCTGGCTACTGTGGTGGTTTTTTTTTTTTTTTTTTTCCTTGACAATTCACTTCCCCAACAGGCACAGTGCCAACTCAAATGAGACTCAGAGCACTGAAAAGCCCTTCAGGTAAACAGTGTGATAAGCTAAACTGAAAAACTAGACAATGTTTTTGGACTATGAGGTAGTTGCTATGGAGACAGTTGCTAATTAACTGCTTTCAAGCAGGAGAACAAAGGGCTCAGGGCAGGCAGGCCTCTGTATCTCCCAGCTAGCAATGCTTGGAGCTTGCGCAACAGCACGTCGCTCATATCTGGAATACCTGAGACCCGGCTGGTCTGCTAGATGCCTGGGGAATTGACAAAAGTACATTTTCTTCATTGTGACCTGGATTAACAGCACCTGGCCACCAGCACCTGTCAGGGAAGCAAGCTACAGTGAAATGGCAGATTTCAGAGTATCAACAAAAAGGCTGGCCCTTTCCTAAACAGTTATCTCCGTTGCTGCCTGGAGACAATGGGGGATGTGTTTGAATGAAGGGCTGAGCAGAGAAACTTTTTTAGTTTTGGGTCCTGGGGTTGAACCCAGAGCTTTGCACATACATGCTTAACATGCATTCTATCATGGAACTACACCCAAGAGATAAATGCACCAGAATGAGTAATTTGTATGTAGGCATGTGTCTCTAATGTGCATGCATGCGGCCATAAAGCTACATGAGGTGCCTTCTTCTACTGCTCTGCCTTAATTTTTGAGACAGGGTCTTCTATTGAATATGGGCCACATTAATATGGCCTGACTGTCTGGCCAGAAAGCCTACAGAATCCACCTGTCTCTACACCCCAGCACTGGGGTTCCAGACTCATGCAGCTGGTCCTGTTTTTTTGCATAGGTGCTGAGAATCCAGACTTGGGTTCCCATACTTGTACAGCAAGCACTTTACCCACTGAGGCATCATCTCAGTGTGCCTCCACCCCAATTTGTAAACATGAGTTTAACTTTTCATGCTTTATTACAGATGGGGGGGGGGGGCATTTCAAAACAAAGACATAAATCTCTCCTCTTTTGGGATTCAAGTTCCCTGTGGAAAACTATGCCTGGATATCCTGGATACAGCTCAAGACCCAACAATAAAACCCACAATCACACAATACTCTTTAGCCCCAACATTATGCATACTCAATAAACATGCACAAGAGTGCAACTGAAATGTGTGTATCTCTCACCGGCTCTTTCCTCATCCGTCACCATCCCAAGCTGACTGGGTTGACCCTGAGGCAACAATGCTATGTTCTGAAGGGCTGGCCCCAGAGCTACATCCCTTTACCAACATCAACACTGAAGCAGCACATCACAATTAGTGACCACCAGGTCTTGGAAAGACTCGGAAGAACTCTGATAAATCCATGGAGACCCAAGTAGTTGTTTACGCCAGGTTACATGAAACATAGCTACATTAAGTAAATGTGCAGTAAGCTCTGCCTGTGAGAACACATCAAACACTCCTCTTTATTCTTAAGAATCTCAGATCAATGCGACCTGGAGCATCTACCTTCATTACTAGAGGCAGAAACCGGATTAAGCAGGCCATGATTCTCAGAGACACAATAAGAGAATTCTCAGCTGGATTCTGGGGTGTTCATAAACAACCTTAGAAAAGGCTGATGGTTTTCTGGCATGGCTGACATCCAGCAAAGTGCACGAGCTGTCAAAGCAGACATGCTGGATCACACCCAGGTCCTTGTGGCATGGTCTTTTGCAATACTGGCCCCTTTGAGCTCTGGCTTTCACATTTGCAAAAGATACCAGTTTCGGAGAGTCCCTGAGCTAGCTGGCTGCTTGCTCCAGTCCCTAGTCTATAGCAAGCAGTCAAGAGACCACAGCTGTTTACCACAGTCTCCATTTATTAACTGCTTTCCTTCACAATGGCATAAAGCTGCTGGAGACTTTAATTCCCCAGGAAAAGGAAATAGGTATTTTCAATAGGGACTTGTGACTCTCTCTGCCTACAATACAAATGACTGTGTCTAATGTCTACGGTTTGAACGGTGGGCACTGGACCTGTCATACTCAGGCTCAGTTGTGTCTGTTCTTGTGAAAACAAGGAGTTAACTTGTTCTGCAGCGGGCAGTTTTTAAATAATGCCTGCAGCCCAAGCCCCTCCCTGCCTGGGTTACATTTCATCAGCCAGTGCCCAGGGGCATCTCACCTCATCTCATTTCAATCTGCTTCCTCCACTCCTTCCAGACTGTCCCCCATCCATCCATCCATCCATCCATCCATCCACACATTCAACAAAACTTATCAGCCATGAAAGGTGTGGCAGACATGGTGTGCTAATGCAGAGAATACAGAAACCCAATCCAAACTCACAAAAAGGTTCAAAAGGTTCACAGGCCAGTGTCGCCTACATAGGACCCTTAAAATTCTATGAAAGGGGGCTGGAAAGATAGTTCAGTGGTCCAAGGCTTTTGCCAATCTGGACAACTGATATCAATCTCCCAGAGTCCACATGATGGAAAGAAAGCACTGGCTCCCACAAATCATCCTCCAGCCTCCACACAAGTGCTGTGGCAGGTACTCTCCCCCAGCGAAGAAGTAACTGTGAGAAGTCAGGCATGGTTGTGCATGCCTGTAACCTGGGAGGCTGAAGCAGGAGGATTAAGAGTTCAAAGCCAGCCTTAGATGCCTACTGACCTGAGCTACATAAGACTTTGGCTCAAAAACAAACCAGTGAGATTAGCCTTCTAAGAAGAGTACATGTGCTCAGAGGTGGAAACCAGGAGGGGCCCTACCAGTTTTCTTAGAAGAGAGAACCAGAGCTGTCAGGACACTCTTCCTTTTGGTACCGCCATGCACATCCACCCTGCAACTTGTATCCCAACCTGCAAAACCAAGAGGGACCAGTATAGGGGGAAAGGCAGGAAAGCTGGACATTGGGTAATATATTAGGCTATGTAATTCTCCACTCCCTCTGACACCTAATTCCTTGGCATAGCTGTCTCCCACCACTGACTCAGCTCCCTGGGACAGGCTCAAGAACCATGTCTCTCATCAGCCACACCTGCTGGTATGAGAACTGTCCCCATTCAGCAGCTTGTTCATCTGTCCTTCTGTCCAGAATGCCCATGGAGATGCCACTGTTACACATGTAAAGTCTCTACACTGAAATAACAGAAGTCTGAGATCACAGACACAAAGAGGGGAGTAACCCTAGCTGGGAGGGCAGGCTCTGACTCCTCCCTCCTGACAGGGATGGCTGCAGCCCTTTCTGGGCAGAGATGCCTGGCTCTGGAGGGAGAAAAATGATCCCCTACTCTCCAACCAGAATCTTCACCTGAACCATGGTTCACCCACTGACCATCTTCTCTGAAAACCAGCCACACAGCCCAAGAAAAAGAGTTGGTTTTTGTTTTTGTTTTTGGTTTTTTAAAATCAAATTAGATCTTTAAAAAATAAAAATGGAACAAAATCATTGCATCATCTATTAATTTCCCTCTTTCGAAAACCAACGCTCTCTCTTCTGCTGTCTAGCATATCTACACATGGGATTCCAGGTAGAAGGAGCCATCGTTTTTATCCAGCTTGAGAACTAACCTTAAGACAGAGACTTATGTCACACACAGCTGTCGGAGCAAAGGGCTGAGAGTCCCTATGGTTCAAACTGCAATGTGTCTGTTGTTGACTAAGAGATATAGTATCTGAAACAGTAACCATAAATTAAAGTGATACATGCCTTGCTTGGGTGGTTGGGTTTTGTAATTTAATACACAGACACACAAACACAGACAGGCGCACACAAAATCTGACGAGGGAGAGAAAGCTTGAAGTTAACTGTGGGGAAGCATACCACAGTCCTGGCACTCATAGGATGAGGCAGGAAGACAGAGACTTCCTGACCAGCCTGGGATAGACTACGTAAAATAAGAGGGAAGGAAGAAATGCAAAGATTTATGAGAATAAAAGGCTTAGTGCGTTGGGCATTAAATTGGTAAGAATGAATTTACAGTCAGCTTCATAAATATTCGGGGCCAATAAATGTTTTAAAAGTGTCTTATTTAGGCTGGTAAGATGGCTCAGCGGTTAAGAGCATTGACTGCTCTTCTGGAGTGCAAATCCCAGCAACAACATGGTAGCTCACAGCCATCCATAATGAGATCTGATGCCCTCTTATGGGGTGTCTGAAGACAACTACAGTGTACTCACATATAATAAATTTAAAAAAAAAAAAAAAAAAAGCTGGGCAGTGGTGGCACACACCTTTAATCCCAGCATTTGGGAGGCAGAGGCAGGTGGATTTCTGAGTTTGAGGCCAGCCTGGTCTACAGAGTGAGTTCCGGGACAGCCAAGGCTATACAGAGAAACCCTGTCTTGAAAAACCAAAAAAAAACAAAAACAAACAAAACAAAACCCTTTGGGCCAGAGGGAGGAGGGGAGTGTCTTTTTCAAACAGGTTTTTCCTTTTATGTATGGCTGTACATGGGTTTGTGCATGTGCATGTAGTATCCACAGAGTCCAGAAGAGGGCATCAGATCCACGTGGGGCTGGAGTTAGGCGTAGCAGTGAGCTGCCTAGCTTTGGTGCAGAGAACCAATCCCAGGTCCTCTGTCTGCAAGAGCAGAAGGTGCTCTTGGCTGAGGTCACAAGCCTTAAAATGAGTATTAACTGCACTGACTGTCATCTGTGAAAGGAGGACAGACACTCATACTTCTCAGCGGTGTTTTAAAAGGTCACTCATTTAAAATTTGAACTTAAATAAGTTAATCTGTCTGAAGAAACAGCAAAACCAGTTCACAGTTGTTTCTAATTTGACAAGTGAGACCCATAGGTAAATTACACACAGTGAATAAGTACTTCTCAGAAAGCTGTTCTCTCAGGTTTTAGTGTACCGTTAGTAGCACCCAGTTAAAACACAACTGTGCCACCGCTCTGATTGCCCAAGTCCATCTTTCTACTTTCAGCTCGGTGCTATCTAGCAATTCACCAACCACCCCTCCGCTAAAAGTGAGGGAACTGGGAGACATCAATCACTGCTACCACAGAAACTTGGGCTCCTTTTATGAAGACCTACCATGCAGGTCTCAAGCATCTGAGCCAAGCTCAACTGCAAACACAAGATGTTTGCCTCCAGTGATCACACACAGCACCCTGCCTTCAACATACCAGAAGACCTTTCTGTGGGCTTGTTTCAATAAACAAGCTTACTGGTTCCAATTCCCTTCATGCAGGTCTTTGACCTGAAACCTGAGATCCTACTATGTGTGGACCAATGCCTTGCATCTGATGAGGAAAATAGCAATCAAATTCTAGCCTTTAAAGAAGACAGCTTAACCCCACTTGACCCTGACTTTAAGGAGCTGGGTTAACAGCTGAGTGGTGTGTTAATCAAAGTATGTCAAGTTATAACAAAGTTAATGAAACATGCTAGATAAGATGAGCACTCTCCAACTCTGGAGGAAAGAAACCAATATCCAGAACCCATATATAAGGCAAGATGAGGTGGCACATAGTTTTATACAGGAGTGGGGTGAGGTGGGGTGGGCACAGAAAAAGTCAGAATAGCCTAGGAACTAGTAGGCCAGCTAGTCTGAAGTACATCACCAAGTGGCAGAAACAGGAAAACTCTATGCACAAGGTGAAAGGACAATTCCCAAAAGATGTCCCATGGCTGGCAACACACACACACACACACACACACACACACACACACACACACAGAGGGAGGTACAGTATTATGTTAAAACAAATAAGTGATTGATGGGGAAAAACAGACAGAAAGACCCAGACAGGCCCCTGAAGGGGAGGAGTCTGGTCAGCAACAGTGTCAGAATTCTAGCTCTCGCCTAGAGATGCTGTCACAAGTCCCAAAAGCACACTCCAAGACCAAAATGCACACACCGCCCCAAATTTAGTTTACAATCAATAACTCTACAGCAGAAGGCCTTTTGTTTTCTTTAGATTTTTTTATTTTTATTTTATGTATACAAGTACACAGTCGCCATCTTCAGACACAAGAAGAGGGCATCAGATCCCATTATAGATTGTTATAATGTGTGAATGATCGGAATTGAACTCAGGACCTCTGGGAGAGTAGTCAGTTCTCTTAACCACTAAGCCATCTCTCCAGCCCCTACAGCAAGAGTTTTAAAACTATGTGTGGGAGAAACAGCAAGAACAAGAGAGAAAAAACAGCATCCGTTTGAGTACATCTGAAAATGCAGACCAAATTAACCATTAGGTATTTTCTTGCTATCAGAGACTTTACAATTTAAAGATCCAGCACTGATCATAACCTGAGAGAGTGAGTTACTTCTATAGTGGGGTGGACATTGGTAATACAGTGAATTAGCAAGGCTCTTAAAGTAAATAACCCACCTTTTAATTACATTTAGGAATTGGTACTAAGGAAATTACCAACATTATTATTCTAAAACATTCATAATAGCTACTTATGGAAGGGAAAATCATTTTAATCACAACAAAAAATAAGTAATTGACTAATAAAGCATATTTGAATGTATACACATTTTCTGTTTACATCTCTTGATACATACTTATAAACAATTTTTAAGTAATTTCAGAGAATTTTCAATGATATTTTGGTATGTAAGTTACAATCCTGAGCTGGGAGTAGTGGTATGTGTCTTTAATATCAGCACTCAGGAGGCAGAGGCAGAGAGGCAGAGAGGCAGAGAGGCAGAGGCACGCGGATCTGAGTGAGTTCCAGGCCAGACTGGCATACAGAGCAAGTCCAAGGAAGGCCAGAGGGCTACACAGAGAAATCAGTCCTGAACAAAACTATTTTTTTAAGTTATAATTTAAATGATCAATTTTATAAAAAGTTACAGGTATGGGTGTTGGGGGAGATAAGATATATACCAAACTATTAGTTAGGCTGTGGTCAATAGTCCTGGCCAACTCCTTACACTTCCTCCTGTTTGGTCAATGACTAAACAATGAATATTAACTTGATTAATTTCCAGAATAAGAACTGAATTTATTTTAACGTTTTTCAATCTCTTCTAATGCTACAAGAAAAGAGTATACTTTAAGATTAGAAACTCTGACTTACAATTTTCACTACGAATTATTTGCATGGAAGATAATATGGTCATTAACCCTGGTGGAGCATTTTACCTCAGTCCCGTGGTATCTATCAACTTTCCTGTGTCTCGTTTAATACTCACAGTAGCTGCACAACTGTTCCCCAGAACTGCCCTGTGTTAAAGGGTCCCCACTGGGGAATGGGTATAGGTTCTGCAGACAAAAGCTCCTCTGTGCACACCCCAGCCTCATAATTCTAACACCAGGAATTCTGAGAGTGTAGCATTCCCAGGGGTCCCTGAGAGCCACACTGTAAGCATCTCTGGGCATCACCCAGGGACAGGCAGCTCTCGTGAAAGACAACAGAACAACAGGTGTGCAAGACCAACCCCAAATCTTCTTTACAGGGCTGAACAGGAATTACAGTTTTCTTTTTTTCTTTTTTTTCTTTTTTTGGTTTTTTGAGACAGGGTTTCTCTGTGTAGCCCTGGCTGTCCTGGAACTCAGGATTTACAGTTTTCCTTTTCCTATTGCTCAAGAGTCCTTAGAACCCGTCCCCACCCCAATGAAGGTTCCAGGCCAGAAGAAATGCTCCAGAGGGGAGGGGCACTGTTATCTACGGGACTGTGAAGGAAATCACTCTTAAAAATACTTACTTTCACCTTAAGTCTCTGTAGGTCACCTATCAAGGTTCTAATCTGGAAGGTGATCTCCAAGTATCCCCAAGCACCTTAAGGATTGTCCCGACACACCCAAGGTCAAGCCTGCAGCCTCACCTCCCATCCCCTAGCCTAGAGTTTCAGGAGAGAAGCCACAACTCCAATTCGAGCATTTCCAGGCCTCATGGGTTCCCTGAGCTCTGTGGTTTCCTGGGGCCACCTACTTTATCCTAGTAGCCAAGGAACCTTATAGAACTCATATCCCAAATGTAGGAGAGTGTTTGATCGGGACTGTCTTAATCTGGTCCTCATCAAAAGGCTCTGAGGCTGATACTTAACTCCTGCCCTTTACTCAACCACCTGTTGACTAGAACTGGTTGGAGCCAGGAAAAGCCTGTTGCTCAGGTATCTCAATCAATGGAACTTCTCAAAGGAAGCCCCACCCACCTCAGAAACTGACAAGTCCTTATCGGGTCTTTCAGGGATATCTCAGTACTGGGAGAATTGTCTAACAGCCAGGAATCCCTCTTCCAAAGCCTGCAACCCACATAACAAGAAGTCCACCCATGCTGGTTCTGAGGAATGCAGGAAACCAACCCCAGGAGACCTTGGGCAGATACCTTTCATGATAAAGGTTTCTGCAGATCTACTCAAGAGAGCTGCCTGCCTCGGCTTTCCTGAGCCCTAGGGCTATAGTCGTGCATTCCTAAAACAATCAATCTTCTTCCCTGAAACATGAAAGTTGGAAAGGGAGGTGGGACTAGCTGGCATTTGCTAGGTACAAGCCCCGCTACATAAACCATCCCTGGAACATCTCTGCAGAGTGTCCTCATTCCCAGTCCCTAAGAGGCCACCCATGAGAACAATGCTCCATCTAAGTGTGAGTCTGCACACAAGTATGTTTGCTTGTCTTAGGTAGATTGATTCAAGCAGACATTTAAGAACTTTCCGGTTGCTGTCCAAGAAAGCTCACCACTTACATTCTTCCCACTCCTCCCCACTATCAGGCTTGCTGACCATAGTCGTCCTAACAACTGGAAAATGTCTGCAACAGACAGTGGGGTTGGTGTTTCTGTATGCCTTCTGGCAATTTATATGCCCTTAAGAGAGAACACCGGCTTAGGTCCACTAGCAACACCAGTGAAAGTCTGGGTTGGTAAATGAGAAGCACACAAGAGCTTCTCTTATGAATCTATGTCATATCAGAGAGAGTAAACTGATGCAGATGTCCCTTCACTAGAGTCCCTTCTGCTCCAGCTTTAAAGAAAAAAAAGTTACCTACACCTTCCTTCTCTCCTCAGCCTTACACAGGGGTGAGGACACTCTTGTCCTCTTGGTCCAAATTTAACCAGTCATTTACTGGGCAAATGGTTGCCCCAAGGAGCACAGAGATAAATTCATGTCAACAGCTTCCAAGGAATCAACTGTCTAGTGAAGCAACAAGCCCCATGAGGGTAGGATGACTTGCCCAAGGATTTCAGCACCATCTGTGTGTTGTGCCCAAGTGTCATAGTAAAACAGAACAAAGACCATCTCTGGACATGCTGGGGAGAAAGGGCCCCTGTGGGCAGGTAACAAGTACCCTAAGAGGCTTCAGGGCCCATCTCAGGCTTGGAACTGCCCCTGGAGAGTAAGGACCTGGTCTTCAATCATGGTTATCCCGCTGACCAGAGCCCTGCAGAGGTAATGAGCTGAAACCTGTGGCACACACACTGTCAGTGCTGAGGCGGGAAGCTGTCACCAGCAAGTGACAGATTTAAATAGCAATGCAGGGATTCATGCAGCTCAGGCCTAACACAGGCATCAAGCGGTTGGAGGCCACAGCCCCCTTTCGGGGCCCTTCTGCTCCCTGAGCCCACTAGGCAAGACCCAGAATGTGAAGTGTCTGTATACCAGCTGAGACCTGGATAGGCCCAACTCAGGGTGATGCCTACAGCAGCCCAGCTGAGCCCAGCTGCACCCCCAGCCAGACACAGACCTCCACATACTGTGTGCTCCACTCTCAGCTTACATTTGTTGATACTAATTATCAAGCTGGCTGGGCAGCCATCTGGAGAGATAGCAGGCAGAAAGGCACATTCCCTGGAACTTTAGGGCTTCCATCTACTCTGGGCCTATAATTCTACCTTCACCTGCTTGCTCCCCATCAAGGCATTAGAATTTGAACTGGCATGTCCCTGGATAACACATCAGCAGGTCTCAGTCAACACAATGGGGCTAGAGAGATCATGGCTCAGTGTTAAAAGCATGTGACTGTCCTTGAGAATCAAGATTCAATTCCAGCACCCACAATGGGACACTCACAACTCTGGTAACTCCTATTATTTCTGGGCGCTGCAGGAATCGACACTCATGTGCACAGGCACACACACATATATACACACAATTTTAAAGTAATAAAAATAACTTAGTTATATATAGTGATACGTATACACATTTGTATGAGTAACAATTAGAAGAAAAGATAGGGGTGAGCAAATGGGTTGGAGGAAAGAGAGATGTGAGGTAATATTTTAATTAAAAATATTAAAATCAAACAATAAACCTTTAATAACAAAAGCAATTCTAGTAAGGATGATATTGCTATGCTGAAACATACCACCAGCTTATGTGAAAGGCTGGGTGCCGTGGGCCAATACAAGCCACCTCACTTAACTGGTATAAGAAAGCTGATGGCTTTATTATTCACATTTTAAAATCAATTTATTTATAGAGGGAGGTGGTTTACCACAATGTGTGTGTGTGTGGAAGTCAGCTTGCAGGAACCAATTTTCCTTTCATCATCTGAGGCCCTGGGTTAGAACTGAGGCCACCAGGCTCAACAAAGAGCACCTTTACCCACTGAGCCATCCTGCCAGTCCCATTACTTCCATTTCACAAAAAGGGCTCTATGACTTAAACAAATTGAGGTCAAGAGTGATGGGTGATTAATGCTAGATCTTTCTCCTCTAAAGTGCTCCACCACCACAGTACCACAGTACCACAGTAGCCTCAATTACACATGAACACTTTAAGTTGAGTTTAAATATCTGACCCGCCCCCTTAAAAACAAAACTCACTGGCATACAGTAAGAAAGCTACTGTAAACCAACCGCCCTTCTTGTTAATTCTGTACACACACCTAGATTTTAACTTCACTCCAAGTAGTCAGCCCTTCCATGCTACCTCAGGTTATGCCTGAGGCCCCAAACACTGGCTGCTAGGTGAGCCCAGTTCTCATGTGAGATGCCAACAGGGTCTTCAGACCTGCTTCCGAACTGGGGAGAGCAGGTCTGTTTTCATATCTGAAACCTGTGGGATGTAGATGAGTTCAAGTGTGTTCTGAATGTACCTTCTCGGACGCATCTCGTGGGTGCTCTGAAAACACTCAGAGTCCTCGGCAGGCTTGTTTGCCAGTCTGCCATTAGTCAGCAGGCTTGTCAACCGCTTTTGGAAAATATTTGCCTCTACTGTCAAATTCCCATCAAAACTGGCTGACATTTAGAATAATTTTCACTACTTAAAAGCCAAACCTGTATAGACTCAGCACTTTTCCCCAAAAAAACATAATTTCATGAAAGCAAACTAATATCTTTACTTTTAAATATAATCACTATTTGTGTGACATTTAAATGTTTTTCTTTCATGTCTATTTGTCTTTATGTAAACTGGCATCCATGTCACAATTCAGGTATGGAGGTCAAAGGACAACTCACAGGAGTCCACTCTCTCCTTCCACTGTGCAGTGTCCAGGGCTTGGACTCATGTCATCAGGCTTGGCAGCAAGCTCTTTTACCTGCTGATGCACCGTACTGACCCTGCTCACACTGCATCTGAAGCTGGTCTGCATATGTAGCTCAATTGGCCTTGAGTTCTCTACCCTCTCACCATGGAGGCTGGGGTTACAGGCGTAAAGTTTGCTCCTGGCTTCTTTGAATCTTCCAAGCAGGCTGCCCTGGCCAGGTAAAACAGAGTGCCTTGTATACCTTTTCAGATTGGAAAAGAAAGGGATGCTGCCAGGCCCAACGGCTCTCTAACAATTTCAATTTAAGCAGATTAGTCTATCAAAAAACAACTTCAGGGCCGGAGAGATGACTCAGTTAAGTGCTTACCATGAAAGCACTGGACTAGCCACGATTCTAACACTGTGGAAGGTGGAGACAGGAGGATCACTGAGCCTTGTTCTAGGTTCAGGGAGAGATTGTTTCACAGGGCGATAGAGCAGGGCTCAGTGCAGCCTCTGTAAAGGCACTGGGACAGACAAAATACCAGGATTTCCATTCAGAATTTATATACATACTTTATCTACAAGTATTCACATGTACCTACATACACATATTCATTAAAGTAGGAAGGCTTATTTTCCAGACGAGCAAAGATGGGGAAAGGGACCATGGAGGAATGGTCAATCTGTTCTGACTGTTCCTTCCACTTACCTACCACACACTCCAAACACTCCACCACACACTCCACTGTGACCTCCACGAATCCAGGAGCTCACACCTGGTTTCACTCACTGTCGTCTCCTCAGTGCCTGGGACAGCCTCTGCCATATGTTGCTCCTGACACTCCACAAACTGGAGAGAACTGGGCTGAATGAAAGAGCATTGTGGTTGGCTTCCCTCTGCAGTGAGTAAACCTGGCCTGCCCCTACTGACTGGGGTTGCCATGTAAAACACAACCTTTGCATATGACATGCTTGAATTAGAAAATGACTTATCCGCAAATCAAATCTAACTGGGCACCCCACATTGAACAGGGAAATCTTAGTATTAATTATAGGAGAGAATGGTTAGCCTTGGCCCACCCAGGACCTCCAGGGGAGGAAAAACTCTAGGGTGCCATCTGAAGACCCAGTGACCTTTTCTGTCCTTTATTACAGAGGCCCTGTGGTGATATGAGTACCGCCAGATTTGGATGAGAAACGGCTTGGTGCTGGCTAAGACAGCACAGGACAGAGCCCTGGCGTCCACCTCTTCTGCTGTCAAAGATCCTACTCTGCCAAGGGTTGAGAGGCCCAGCTGCTCAGATGGAAACAATACAGGAAGGGCAAGTAACCAGCTCTCCTCTCCCTCCTGCCAGGAGCCTGCAGCCTCAGGCTTTGCTTGCACCTGCATAATGCCTCGATTAGGGCTTCAGCTAGTCAGGACCCTGGAGGAGAAATGTCTCTTGTGACCCATGTGCTACCAGCAGGCCATGGCAAGCCCATGATCCTGTTTAGAATAAAAAGAACATACTCAATGTTAACAGATCTATCCCAAGTCCTGAAAATCAAATTATCTACATCTAGATACTAGACAATCATGGACGGGCTTTCAAAGGAACAGTCTTCTGGTTTTCCATAGGGTTCCTATCTGCTTTCCTGGGCCTGTGGAGTGGGAGGGATCTGAAGTTTCTGCTCCGTAGACCAAACCTCAAAACACCTAAATCTAAAAGTTCCTGGCATCCAAAATCATGGGACAGGGTTGGTGGGTTGGTGGGTGGGTGGGTGTCAGCCCAAAGGGGAGCTATGGAAAGGAAGGTCCTATTTGCTGCTTGGCCTAACATGGTCCCGCTTGATTCTGTTTCTCCTAGTGTGGTAACAAACATGGCCCACTTACTCTCCAAAGTGTTTCTGTTTGGATTTTAGACAGGACAGCTAGCCTAAGCTGGGGACACACTGGGAACAACATCTGAGCCCTGGGACTGGGATGTCAGAAGGAGACAGCTATGTGGGAGCAGCTGCAAACAAGGCAGCCAGTGTGTCCCCAGAACTGGAACCAGGAAAGGGCCTCACTGGAAGCAGCTTCTCTGAAAGCTGAGGCGGCCGGCTGCCCTCTCCAGATCCCCTAGCCTTGAGTTCCAGGGGCAGCTGCTGTGAGCCTGCCCTCCCCTCCATGCCAGCCCACAGGAGCACATGCAGGCCCACACGTCCTCAGCTTCCAGGTCCCCAGAAAGCCCGAGCACTGGCTCAGGCACATCTTCACATGAGGGTATCAAATGACTGGGAAGCTGCCTTTGATCTGACACAGAGAAAGGGCAGGCCCTGCTCCTCTGACAGAACCTGCCTACCAACCATCTCTGGGTTTTCTCTTCAGTTTTCAAAACCCTGCAGTTGGATCCAGAACAAGGAGTCAAAGAGAGTTTAGAAATGGGGACCATCTCCTGCCAGCATCACCACTCAGTGAAGATGGGGATGGGGGGGACCTGCAAAAAGGAAACCCCACAGGCAGTCAAACTCCTGGGGAAGCTGGAGTAAGAGACACCCCTTCCCTACCTCCATCCCCTAACACCCACCCCACCCAGTGTGTCCAGACAGCTGTGGTATTAAAAAGGCTAGGATCGTGGGAGCTGAGTGTCCTGTAGGGAACACAAGGGCTTTTGCATCCCCTGAGGCTGGTGGGAAAACTGTCATACCTGCATCCCACCTGGCCAGAAGGTATGTCTGAATACTGAATGTATTATGCAGCCAACACAGAACTGACTCGAGGCTCCTCCACCACACCTGCAGGGTTTCATGAACCATCAGATGTTTACTAAGACTCTGCATGGCTTAGCTACATGGAGTTGAGACCTCCTTTGGGCTCCCCTCTCAGTCTTCCTCTCTAAACTGTACATCACCAACAGAATCTCACCCACTTCCAAGATCCTAACCCTAAATTATGCTGATGCCTCAAGCCAAGAATCTTCAACTGTTGGGTACTTGTAGAGAGCCCTACTGCATGGAAATTCCCTAATCCAAATGCACCACTCCAAAGCTGCCCCCTGAAACCTGCTCCTCCTTGCTTCCTACCATTCTCTGCAAATGATAGCCATGCGGATGAAAAGTCGCCATCCCACAACCCCTACACTGTAAGCTCAAATACCTAGTCTCTGATATAAGACCTAAAGACCCATTCCCACCCTATATCCTGTCCTTGTCACTCCCTTAGTCTCAGCACTCATAGGGGAGACTAACACTCTCAAGCAGTGGGTCTAAAAGCACAAGGTTCCTCCCTCCTATCTGTGTGGTATTTCAATGGAGAAAGCGAACTCTTCTCCATGTTTGCTCTCAGCCTTGGCTCTCCATGGACTTTACTATGTCTCTAGTTCTGTCCTTCTAGATGCGCCCCATTCTACCTCTACTTTCAATCTATGCACTACTGACTCCTATGAGCTGGCGCTCAAGTCCCTAAGTCAGTGGCAAGCCAGGACAGCAGCCTGGTAAGTTACTCTAACACAAGCTGAACTGGCTTACACACATACAATGTCATCTGAGAATGACTACTCTTGAAAGTGACTCTCAAACTCAGAGTGGATCTGGGAAAAGCAGCATGCAAGCAAGAATTTGCACATGTGCACCCATTCTTGCCATTTAAAAATACCTCAGACACAAAGACACAGCCACCAATGGTGCACTGCAAGTTTCCTGTCACCAGAAGAAGCATCCTGGGCCACCTCCTAATCAGAATACCTTCAATGTAATGTTTTTAAAGGTGAAACTGTAATAAAGGGGATCCTCTCAGGGTGCATGACAGGCTCTCTAGTAACAGGCTCCACACGGCCAAGCATATTCTGAAATCTGCAGTGAAGCAGCTGCTGTGCTGAGGATGGAAGAACCGAGAGCAGCCACAGCATCTGCCCTTGGAGAGTCCTTAGGGATTGGGGACAGACAGACAGACAGACAGACAGACAGACAGACACACACACACACACACACACACACAAGCCCAAAGTGAACTCAACAGTTTCTAGTATAATTTAAGAGAGTCAAGTCTGCCAAGCTCTTTGACAGATAATAAAGTCTTAGAAAGGACCTAGAAATCTAGCCCTGCCTATGAGGCTTCACAGACCAAGTATCTTTCTTAATAGATTTATTTTTATTTTATGAATACCTGAGAGTACGTGTGTGCGCGCACGCATGCACGCACACACCTCTAAGCACCAAGTACATACCTGATGCTGAGGATTCCAAAAGAGTCAGATCCCCCAGGAACCAGAGCCATAGGCAGTTGTGAGCTGACATGTGGGTGCTGGGAACCTAGGTCCTCTGCACAAGTAGTCAGGGTTATTAACTGCTCAGCCACCTCCAGCCCTAGAGGGGTATTTATTTTTACAATGCCTTGAAAGTCCAGTAGGAGTTTAGCAAGCAGAGAGCAGGATCAAGGGTGTCCCCACATCTAGAAAAATTCACTCTCCCTCTTACACTGCTACATGGAGTCAAAATACCAGAGCAGGTAGCAGCATGGTGACACTAGACTCCTGGGACAGCAAAGAGATCAGAACGCTAGCTCTGGACCCAAACTGCGCCTTGTGACTTAGCAGGAACAATAACCAGCTATACAATCCTAGGCAAGTTGTTAGACTTTTCTGGACTGTGCTAATGTGTAAGGCAGTAACGACTTTAGATGTATGATGTCCTCATCCAGACATCACCATGACCTTAATCTCTTCTCAGGGAAAAAAAAAAAAAAAAAAAAAAAGACAAAACCAGTGAGCTCTCCTAAGAAAGTCACCTTAGATGTATTATGAAATAATGGTGGCAGCCATTTGTAAAGATCCATAGGCCTAAATGTTAGGTATCAGAATAGTGCCTGGCATACTGCACACGTGATGATAATAAATTAATGTTATTATTACCACTACTAGGATTCCTTGTCACAACAGCTGCCCCATTCATGCAGGCCTTAGTGGCATACATTTCTTTCACTTTTTTTCCCCCAAGGCTGACCTCAAACTCGGGTCTGCTTGCCTCTAACTCTGAAGCACTACCACACTGGCCATAGTAAAACACCCTTCAAAAGGCTCTTGTCACTATGCCAATGTTCAAGCTACACAAGAAGCCTCTGCAGCTACAATGCCCACGAGTACTGTCACAGGGCATACAGCTACTGAGAATGCTGCCTACACACAGTTTACAGCCCTAGTAGCCTAAGTCTTGTGACAATATCTTTCACAGTCAACATTCATCTCCACTATAAGTTGTGTGTTGCTGTAAGACAAAACACAAGCACACATCCTAGTGCATGATTTGCAAGCTGAATAAACACACAATCTGATATCTAAAACTGGGCATGCCGCCTCCCCACACCTTTTCACAACAGCTACTTTAGAGGTATGCAAGTTCTTATCAGTACATCGTCATGGTCCACTCTAGACCTTACTCAGGCAAGTGGCCATCAAGAGCTAGCTCTCCTAAAGCTGTAATGGAAGCAACTGTGCTTGGAACAGCATCATTCATCTGGGGACAGCTGCCAGATCTATCTCAAAGCCGCAGTGAGCAACTCAGGTGATAAAGAGGGCAGGCAAGAGCAAGTCACAGGGAAAACTCAACCTATAAACAGAATAAATGCTACCTGGCACTGGGCTCATCAATAACATATCCTACAGGGAATTCTCTCCTTTAGATTATTCAAGGGTTTCTCGGTTGCTTGCAAAAAGAACAATGGTCTGCAAAAATTTTTCAGGTAATGATAGGGAGGGAAGGAGGGAGGGAGGGAAGGAGGGAGGGAGGGGAGACAGAAAGATGCTGTCCCCCCTCCAATCACCCTCTCCTCTCCTCTCCTCTCCTCTCCTCTCCTCTCCTCTCCTCTCCTCTCCTCTCCTCTCCTCTCCTCTCCTCTCCTCTCCTCTCCTCTCCTCTCCTCTCCTCTCCTCTCCTCTCCTCTCCTCCTTTTGAGACAGGGTCTCACTGTGTAGCTCTCACTATCCTAACACTAACTAGGTAGACAAGACTGGCCTTGAACTCAGAGACCAACATGCCTCTGTCCCCAAGTGCTAGGAATGCACTTAAAGGTATACACCTACTCCTGGCAAATGTTTGTTTTCAATAAACCTAAAGGCCCAGGCGCCAGGCTTTGTGGCCACACCTTTCAGCGTGTGTTCTAATAGTCCAAGAGGGAAAGGAAGGACACTGAGACAGGGAGAGAAGTTGAAGAAATAATATCCGGACAGGCTTCAAAATACAGATCTGACTTTGCTATTTGCCTGCAATGGAAGCATTTAGGCAAGGGAAGGAGGGCAGATAGACTCTTAACAGAAGCACCAGGTCAATGAAACCCATCTGCAATGAACTATAATCTAATGAGTGATTAGAGTCAAGTGAGACTTTGCAACCCGCCATAAAGTCCCTGGAGCATTTTCAAATGCTAAACGCACCAACTGTGCCCAAAGGCAGGGCAAGAAGAAGATTACTTGCCAGGAATCTGTTACAAAGAATAGCAAGTCATCAAAAAAACTACTGGCATTTTGAAAAAACAGACACTCCCCCCAAACACCCCCAGAATAAACCAGGTCTACTGTGAAGTACAGGCTGAACTATGGAGAAAATCCTAACTCGGCAGAGAGCCAACTCACTGTCAGCCCCCAGCCACCCACACCAGCACTGTACCATAACTTGGGATATGGCTGACTGTTGGTATGGACAGCTGACTGACAGACCAAGTGGTTGGGCACCTGTTTAACTCTACACTCATGCTAAGAACACACTGCTGTCTTCTGCACCCCAGCACAGACCCTGCGACACCTCTCCCTGTGCCCAAGCTAGGCATCCCAGCCACCTCAAGTGAGAAGAGATGTTCACTAATCCCACATCCTCACCCTGGGACCCTGCTGTGTCTTCCCAAACCAGGACCCCAGGGACACCTTGCCACAGTGCACCCAGGCACCATGGCTCCCTTTCTACCTATGCTGTTCTCTCAGTTGTCTTTAATGAGTGCTTCTTACTTGGAGGAAAAAATAAACTTGATATTATTATCTCTTTTCCTCTAATTCCAAAAGTAACATATGCTCACTATTTTTAAAACCCCATTAATACCAAATCCTGTAATAGAAAGAAGCACTGCAATCCCATTCTCCTCAGCAACCACTGTGAGTGGTTGTAAATGACTCCAGACTGTTTTGTGATCCCACCCACACGATGCATTTATAATACTTCAAACTTACTAAGCTGAATAATATCAAAGACAGAATCTTTACTTAGTAATCAACAAAGCATTGCAAGGAATATGTATAAATGGTAATTTACACTTGTTGACAGATTTCAGTATCAATGGAATGGGGTGCAACTAGACCACACACTCCCCGGGTGAAATACAAGAAATCTCTGTGGAAGGACCTGAGGCTTTAGAAGGGGTTAGCAGAGAAAAGTTATATGGCTGACAGCATGTGCCCTCTTCTTCTCTCTGAGGCTGCAGAAGCTCCTGCCTGCTATGGGGCTCCTCCCCTCTTCCCCACAACAGGCTCTGAGCAGTTCCTCCTATCACACATAACAAAGGCCCATAAAAGTCTACAAAAGGAGAGCTCAGACCAATCTCTCCTTAACAGAGGCAAGCCTCCAGAAAGACCCCAGACCAGTTCTACTGGAAGCGTGTTCTCACACATGACTGTATTCTCCCCAGACACTGCCAAGAAGCAGGGAGGAATACCCTGGCTTTCTTGTCTCCACTCTTCTGATGACAACTAGCCCAAGGAGACCTCACAAGTACTTATGGTCTGGAAAGAGACAAAAAGGAAGCATGTCCTCTGACTCTAAAGTCCCTTCTGCCACTTGATGTTTATTGGGTCTATGCTACCGAATCCTCTATGAAGTTCTACTCATAGCCGAGGGGTCACCTAAAGTCCCCCAGGGAGGGCTACTCAGGTATCATATTCACAAATATGCACTGTACTTATACCAGAAGGAAGCAGTTAGCCAAACCAACCCAACACAGATATCACTGATGACCCCGATGCGATGCTCTTCTTCCTTGACTCTACGGCTACAGCCCACAATGTCCTGGCTACACCAATGAACTCAGAATCTCCCTGTCTACTAAGGAGCCTGCAATCCTGACCCCATTCCCATAGCCAACAGGCCTCTAACAGACTCCACCTGTCATGACTGGCCCCTCCAGATTCCCCAGTTCTCCACCTCCACAACCACACACACTATCTCCCACCCTGATATAAGGCTATGGGTAGACCATGTTCAACCATGCTAATGGCCTCTTCACCTTGCACAGAATTTAATTCAAAACAGATTGCACAATGTGGTTTGAAACGTGACACTTTCAGAGTAACAGAACAGAGAAACTCTTCACTAGGCACCGAGCATGACAGGCAGAAAGGAATGTTAACTCTATAGATGGTGTGAAAATGAAGCTTCTGCTTTTTAAGTTTTACCCAACTGAGCATGGTGGCACACACATATATAGTCTCAGTACTTGGGAGGTAGAGGCAAAGAACCAGAAGTTTAAGGCCAGCCTCGGGCCAGATCTTATCTCATAAATAATTAAATAATTAATTAAATAAATAAATAAATAAATAAATAAATAAATAAATGAATAAGAACAGCACCCCACTCAAGTTTCACTCACCTGGAAGTTCTTGTTTGGTTGGTTTGGTGTTCACCCCTCCCACCCCAATGTAAAAAAGACAGCAACAAAGCTACAATATGGAGAAAATACTTATAAACCATGAGTCCCACAAAGTCCTGTCTCTAGAAGATTGTCTAAATGTTCAGTTATAAGATAGGAAAAAAACACCTGGGGCTGGAGAGATGGCTCAGTGGTTAAGAACACAGACTGCTTTTCCAGAGGCTCTGAGTTCAATTCCCAGCAACCACATGGTGGCTCACAACCATCTGTAATGGGATCTAATGACACCTTCTGGCGTGTATACCCATGTGCATGAAATAAATATATAAATAAATCTTTTTTAAAAAAGAAAAAAGAAAAAAGAAAAAAATACCTGAAGTGATGTCACCACCCAGGAGCATTCATAATCCAAATGAGCACAGGAAAAGGCAGTCAACTTTAGTGGTCACTAAGGAAATGCAAATTAGGAACACAGGAGCTCCTGACCTACACTTTTTACAATGGCATGGTTCACCTCTTTTAATCCTAGCACTTGTGAGGAGGCAAAGAAAAGCAAACCCAAGTTCTGAGCTCATGGCCAGTCTGGTCTAGAGAATTAATTCCAGGACAGCCAGGGCTACACAGAGAAATCCTGTCTTGAAATAAAAGATACAGGACCAAATGGTGGTGAGGGATACAGAGAATGCCGATGAGAACATGCAACAGTGCAGCCATCCTGGAAAATAGCTGACGAGTTACATGCCCCTCTCCCCAGGAATTTACCCTTCAGAAAGAAAGAAAAATTCCCGAAACAAATGTTCATAGAGGAGTGGAGGTGGTAAAAGGCCAGTCAACCGAGATGCCCTTCAACATATGCTTAACCATTTAAGCCTCAGATAGGGACAAGGTTCAGTGGCTAATGCTGCTGTCTAAGCATGGGACCTGAGTTCAAATCCTAGTACCCACATTTAAAAAAAAATCAGGGCAGAGCAGCATTAACACCTGTTGACAGAGACAGGACAATCTTTGGGGCTTGCTAGTTGTAAGGCTAGATCTAGGTTCATCAAGGGGACACTGTCTTAAGGGGATAAAGCAGAGAGGAAAAAGAATGCCTGATGTTA
Organism: Arvicanthis niloticus; assembly: GCF_011762505.2. Classification (NCBI taxonomy): domain Eukaryota; kingdom Metazoa; phylum Chordata; class Mammalia; order Rodentia; family Muridae; genus Arvicanthis; species Arvicanthis niloticus. The sequence goes on along the minus strand of NC_047658.1, from coordinate 80,490,520 downwards.
CCTGGCTTTCAAATGTGTGTACATAAGTGCCAACACCCACACATACATGCATATCACATCACATCCACAAACATACAAAGGTTAAATGATGGTTGTTCACATACACCAGGGGATGCTTCTTAATGATAAAAGGGTATAAACTATTAATATGAACATATAACTGGATCATCTCCAGGAAATGACCAAATGAGGCTAAGTAGAAAAATACTACTGTCAAAAGACAATGTACACGTCTAATTTCACTAATTAAAAAAGCTTAAAATGGTAACATTTGAAAAATGGAGGGCAGATCAGGAGTTACCAGAAGACAGAAATGGGTAAGGAAAGGGCAAGACAGAACTTAGCATGGTCAGTAAGGAGCAACCCAGGGTCCCTTGTGGTGATGGAACTATTCTGCACTCTGACTGACAGAACAGGAAAGACACTGAATACAACCTAACAAAGCTAAATGCACAAAGACATGCACATGCATGCACATACATATGCACCCATACATGCATGCATGAAACACTGCTGGGAAAATCTGAGTAAGCTCAATGGGTTATACTGATGTAACATCCTGGCTGTGGTATCATAATTGTACAAACTCTAACCACTGGGGGAAATGGGCAAAGTGCACACAAAGGAACCCGTTGTGTATTATTTCTTACAATTGCATGTTGATCTATAATTATCTCAATAAATTTTTCAATAAAAAAAAGTACTAGCCTCCAACTTCCCTTGGGCCCTTCATGGTTCAGCCAGCAATTCTGCTCACCCTGTCTGTCTAGGTCCCATTCTCCCATAGCTGTAATAGGCCTGTTCCACTTCTCCACAGCCTATGGGCCAGCTCAGCCATGTGGCCTTAATCACGGTCAGCCCTCAAGTCCTCTCCTCCATTGTGCCTGGAAACAGAAGCAACCCCACCCTCTAAAGTCCCTTCTGGCTTTTGCTCCATCAAAAATGCCCTTAATTCACAAACTCCTCTCCCCAGCTCACCATATAGACAAGCCTGTTCCTATCCTAAAAGTTAAGTCTTCCCTTAACTTGATAGCCAACCAAGGTATCATGTCTCTTTCCACCTGTGGTCAAAGATCACCACCTCACTGCACTTCAGAGCCTGGGCCATGATCACGTGTCTGGTGATAGGTGAAGAGCAGACTGAATGAAGAAGTCAACTCAGCTAGAAACGTGAGGTCAGAAGTCACTGTGCTGCCCTGGCTCTTTCACCAATTTGCAAAGCTAAACTGCTGCCCAGCCCTGTGGTTCTCAAACCTCGGATGACCACCTGACACACCCAAGTGCTCAGAGCAAGGACTGAGACTCTTTGAACACTTGTCCCTCCTTTTCCCCTCCCAGCTCCTCAAGTTTCTGTTCCTGATAATCAGGTAGAGGAACCACGGACCTATTCTTTTGTTTCTTAAAAGTGGGGCAGGAGGGAAATCCTGGAGTTGGGGTGTAGCTCAGCAGAGTGCTTGTACAGCATGCACAAGGCCTAGGTTCAAACCCAGCACTGGACACTGGGCATATCCAGTCATGTAATCCCAGCACTAGAGAAGTAAAGGCAGGGGGGAACAGAAGGTTAAGGTCATGTTCCTGGGCTACATAGTAAGTTCAGACTATACAAGACCCTATCGTAAAGACAGAAAGGAAAACTGGGAAGGGGAGACCCATAGGAAGCAATCTGTTTTCTCTCCCCACAGCTCTAGACATTTCATTTTAAACCTATGTCAGGATCCTGCAAGATAATTCAGCAGGTAAAGGTGCTTGTCCTTCCAAGCCTGATGGCCGGAGCTGGACCCACATGGTAGAAGAGAAGAACTGAGGGCCGAAAGTTAGCCTGAGCTCTATATATGTGTGTACAATGCAATACAAATGTAGTAACATTTAATCCACACCAGTTTCGGCTTTGTTAAATGACTAACCTGGCAGCACAAGTGGCTGCCACCACTGCTCTACTATGCTTCTCCTCAGCAGGCGTCCTGGCCTGAGCTCTAAGCCTGAGTCCCCAACTTCCCACAGGGCAAGAAGCCACACCGACAGATACCTTGAACAACCATGTGATGCACGGCACCTCCTTCCCACCCTCTCCCAAACCTGCCTCTCCTGTCTCCACTCTCCATCTCATTTCATAGTCCACCTACCTCCCCAGCACCCAGGGGTATAACCCCAGCATAAACCTCTTCTTTCACAAGCCACTTCCCGTCAGCCAGTTCTATGGGTTCCACCTTGGAAACGTAAACCATCCCCAAGCCACACTCCAGCACCAGCACCAATGCCAATGGAAGCCTGCAAGAGGCACTGAACTCATCTTTGCCTGCAGGGTTGGCATTATAACATGCAAGCTGAGCCATGTTACCTTTCCTGAAACACTGCAGAGGTTTTCCTCAGAATGAGCGCCAGACATCTTGGTACATGCCCTCCACCAAGTACCAAGCTACATGGAAGCGTTTATAGTAGGTGCCCAGGTGGCACACTCATTTCCCTGCTCAGAATCATGCTGTTTCACAGCAAGGAGCCTACCCCTTCATCCCACCATTCTGAATTAAGACTCCACAAGTCATGTGAAGTCTCCTGCCAAGGTCTACAGCTACAACACTCTGAACAAGGCTAACGAGTATGAAGTCATCTGCTACAGCCTGCAACTATGCCTTCACCGTCTCTGGCCAGAAGAGATCTATAATCCAAAGAAAACCATTAAGTGGTTCTTTTCCCAAAATTCAAAGTTAGAGCAGGTAATTGCCTGTCTCTCATTCTCACTTGCTCACTCACCTACTCTCAAATATACATACGGAAATTCCCAATCATTTTCTCTCCCTCCCTCCCCACTAACCCATGCATCTCCAGAACAAAATATGCATGCTTAGTTGTAATCGACCACCCTGGTTGGAAATGTCTACTTCACAGCTTCTTTGCTGTGTGACCTTAGAAAAATAACTTGACCTTGCCAGGACCTCAAGCTTCCTCAGCTGCAAAATGGAGATTCCTGGAGTTTATCATTGCATGTTAGGAGGACTAAACAAGACAACACCATTCTAAGGCAATTCGAACAGATCATCCATTTTCCTTATGTTGCCCCACTCATGGTCAGTCCTCAGTGATTTCTACATCTGCATGCATCTTCAGAATCCCAGTTGTCCATGGTCACAGCAAAGCATTAAAGGGTAGAAGAAGTTGAGAATGACTTAGCATTTTTTTAACCCTTTTCCTCCCTCATGACCCAATCCTAAACCACACACCTTGGGAATAAATTCTGCATGTCTGCTCCCACCCCCTCCACATTACTTCCCAATCAGAATACTGATGACACTGGCTATTCTCACAGGAACCAAACTGGGTCAAAATCCCCTATTACTCATCTCATCTGCAGTGAGGAGTCTAGAACTCACCCTGGCTCTCCTTGTGTCCCTATTTGAGTCAGAATTCCTTCCTAATACTTCAAGTATAATCACCAACACTGGCTGGGGAAGAAGAAAAAAAAGGGGCTCCTCTACCCTCATCTACGCAACAAAATAAGTGAATGCATTTCTCTTCTCGTCCCCTTTCACAGCATTTCTTCCCATGGAAGAAGTTCTCAGAGCACAAGCACCAAACACTGAAGACACTTTACTATGTCTGACCCTACAACAAAGCCTGCAGAAAATAAGAGTCCCGGTTTCCTGCTTGTTCCAGTATAAAGCTCTGTGTTGTATAGTCTAACGGATCAACTTGAAACAACAGGTCGAAAAGAAAGTTAAAGATGCCATAGGATGCCTAGATGAAGAACTAGCAAGAGTATGTTCAACCCAGGAAAGACACTTTCCTAAGGACCAGTAACTGTAGTTCACTGGAGTCATTTATATACAAGGGACTCTGGGAGCTCCACAGACTCAACCATCCTCCTCATCCCAAAAATGAACCATGAGAGCAGTTTTCATGTGGAAGCACGGACAGTCCTGTTTCTCCTTAAATGGTTCTCAGGGCTGAGCAGCAACTGGGGACTAACTGCATCCTCCTCCTGCCACCAAGCTGACTGACTAGCACACAGCTGTGCTCTTACCTGTGTGCCCTCTCCTGCTGATGCTCTGACTCACTAAGCAAGCCCCTTGAAAACCAGGCCAGCAAGCAGGCAATTCCATAGTCTGTGCATGACTGGCAAAGCATAGGTCAGCAGTGGGGTAGAGGCACACATACATCTTCCGTCTTCCTGAACTAGTTTGCTGTTTGGGACTGACCAGTAAGTAAGTCTAGCATCCTAACAAGAAACAATTCCCACCCCCACTCCCACCCCACCCCTCACACACAACATAGATCATTTGACAGAATCCTTGTCTTGCATGCATGAGATCCTGGGTTCAATCCCCAGCACCACAGGAAAAAAAATCCAAACATACAACTGGAGGTAGGAATCCCCTGCTTCCCACCCATCTCAAGAAGGAGCTTACAGGCATCTGCTCACAAGAGAAAGCCATTGCCTACCAATGGCTGTGCCCAGTCAGCCTGCAGCGACCTAGGATACTAGAACCTTCCAGACATCTTCCTGGCCAGCACCAGGGCCAGCCTTGTGATCTGGACCCTCCCTGCTGTGTTCTCTTCCTGCCAGCAGCAGGCCAGGTGTCCTGGACTTTGGTAGCCAAGAACAGGCTTCAAAAGGCTAAGTGGAAGGTGACCATCTTCAAAGCGTCCTCAGACTTCCCAGAAATCTCTGGCACCCAGCCCTGACCTCAGGTCAGTTGCCGGCAAGTGAACTTGTGACAGCTCCATGAGGGCAGGGACATGACTGTCTGTCTGGTTCCTAGCCCTCATCCTGGCAACCACAAGCATGAGGCTGGCATACAGCTGGTGCTCAACAGCAATTGGCTGGGTTGCTGTGTAATGGCCTCTAAAAGGGAAGGATAGAAAGCACAGTAGGGGTGGCCCAGGCTCTGGAGCTAGTCAGACCTGGACCTTAACCTTCCAGTCACCTTATCCTCAGACTATGCTGTCCCTCTCACCCAACCCCTTCACCACAGCACCTCGGAGCTCTCAGGAATGTCATCTGCAAATAACATACAGAGCCTTCAGTCAACTAAGGCAGAAACGTCTGCTCTGCTTTCAGTTCACAAACACTAAATAGCACTCAGCTGTACACAAGATGCTATCCAAGCACGGTGGGCAGCCCCACATCATATTGTCTTCAGTTAATTTTTTGTGACAATCCTCTGAAGTTGGGTCTATTTAGCACCCTCCTTTGTACTTTGTACTTTGTAGCTTCATACTTTGAAACACTAGAGAACTAAGACAACTTGCCCAAAGCCTGAGACCTAAAAGTGCTGGGCCAGGATTCATATTAATTACACAGTCTAAACTGCTAAAGTGCTGCACCTGTCTGCCCCTAGGGCCGACAATCACTGCAAACTGGTTTCTGTCTTGATCCTTGAAGAATTCCAAAGACATGTGACCACACTGTCAGACTGTGTCTTCAGTTACAAAGGGAACAAATTCGGGTATTCCCATGGATCACAGTTTGAGGGATTTGTTGGTTGGTTGTTGGTTTTTTTTGGGGGGGGGGGATTTTGTTTTCAACTGTGGTGTACTCCTCTGAAATCCAATTTCAGAGAAGCATGTTCACTGAAAACTTCCCTCCCATCCCATCCTCCCTCTCTACCCCCCAGGAAAAGAAACACACAGCTATGCAAAAATGGGTTAAGAAACGAAAGAGGAAAGGTGCAGGTTTGTGCAGCTTAAGGGCAAAGTCAGAGGCAGCAACCAAGAGCAAGAGCTGTCCATCAGAGAGCACAGAAGACGTCCAGGCACACAGAGTCGGGAGGGCAGCTACATAGCCTCAGCTGCCTGTTGTCCAAGGTAACAGAAAATTAAGCCATTTCTCTTCCAAGGGATGAAAGCTTATCATAAAGCAGTCTCCGTTTACTCTCCTACCAACCATGATGTAAATCTCATTACCAAAATAAATCACTGGACCTTGCCTCTTCCAGTGTTTCAGGACTCGTGACAACCTGGAGAACTCCGTAAATGCTCAGATATGGAGGAATGAAATCCTCAAGGAACACACACCAGGTGTTTCACTTGGATATGACTTTGACTTCACAGTGCATTCATTTTCAAAGGTCTTAGAGAACAAGGATGTTCAAGGGGACTGCGGACTCCTGGTCCACCTATGTTCAGATTCCTGTGTGTGATAGCAAAAGCTTGATCACAAAGGGTGACCCTGGCCTTACACTGGCTCACATGAGTCTGTCCCTAACTGGCTGAGGTAGCACTGAGGAGAGTCAACTTTCTCTGATCTCAAAAGTCCCTGACAATGTTAAAGCAGATCCCCTAAAGGAAGGCAGTCTCCAACTCCACTAGCCCAGGAATTACCACACTTCCCTCCAGGATAGCACCAGGCATTCTATCATATGCCACAAAGACAGGGAGCCGAGGGGAGTGCTTCCTCCCTAGAGAGATGGAGATATTGCAAGGCTAGTGCAGAAAAGCCACCTCTTCCTGATCAGGAACAAAACCCTACAGGTTGTGTACTCTCTTGCCCTGTGAAAACCCACAACCATACTAGACTCTTCCTCCCTAGTGAATTGTGACTCCTGAGGCTGCACGCTCAAAAAAAAAAAAAAAAAAAAGAAACGGTTGCTTCATTTTAAATCTGGCTGGCCACCAACACAGACAGTAATAGGATAGTGTTGACTTAAGGAAAAAGGCACCCATACTCAAAAACAGATACAACTGGGAAGTACTGGGAAGTACTGGAAGCAGAAATACCCTGCTCCTAGAGACATGTCCCACAGCCAACACCAAACTTACCAATATCCAATCACCCGAATTTCATATCCCCAAGCCACAATATCCAATATGGCAAATCCCCAAGGACCTGTGGTCTTCATTTATTTGACCATCTTTCCCAGGAGCCCAAAAATACACTAACACCAAGCACAAATGTGATCAGGTTAATTGTTGAAAGAATAATGCCAATCTGAAGCTTCCGTGGATTCAGTTCTTAGCAAGAGATCTTAAACATCATTTTCACATAAAAAGTCTACAACTGAGTTATAGGCAAAGTAGGCAACTATTCACAAAGAAAATCTCAATGGAGAGAAAAAGCAGTTTTCAGAAGCATGATCTCACGAGATAGCTTTAACTCCCACTATCCTCCTGCCTTAGCCTCCTGAGTGTTGGGATTGTAGGTGTACACTACCAAATCCGTCTTATGCCATTAATTTAGATTAAAACTATTTCTGAGCAAACAAGTGGGAGCTTCAGGGTGCAACACACCAAAGCTACACTTAACCACATGTAACGAATCTTCAGGGGAAGGCTGAAGAAGGAGAAGCCAGGGAAGAAAGGTCGCAGGACACCTGAAGCCTGCAAACTGTCCACCCACAGCAGCTGAGCAGTTTCCACCTGACTTCACTAGCTGAGATAAAAAGAGGATTCTCTGGCTACAGCAGAATGCACAAGATCATAAAACAAATGCCACAAGTTTGGGTTCTCACTCCTGGGTGCATGACAGGCTGAGAGGCTCAGTGCCACAGAAAGCAAAAGTGTCTTTGTTTCCATTACATCATCCGTGGTGAAGGGGGAGGGCAGGCGGGGCACAGCTGGTGGCAGCTGTGCTACCATCTGCTCTCCCCTCAGAAGCCTTTGCTGGTCTGAGCACAGCCTCCTTGGGCTCCTGACAGAGACACTCGGGGTTAAAGGTACAACACCCTATTACAGAAATAGTGGGAATTACTGAGAAATAAATCACTGCTATGTTGAGTTAAGCGCCTCGAGTAGTGGATGAGCCAGTTCCTAGAATTTATGCTGGCTGTATCTCTTTAGACTTGGTGACAACACAAACTCTGTCAACTCAATTAGACAAGCACTATGTACAAGCAACCACCTGCCATCTGCTTCCCTAAAGGTAGATAGCCAAAAACCACAGGTCTGCAGCTGGGAGCATTCTGGAAAGGAAGAGAGAATGTCCCAACCCTGTGGAAGTAAGCTTCACACTAGCTAGGGGGCGGACATACGCTGTTGGCATCCAGAGTCATTTGGAAAGCTGGGATTGCCTTCCTCACCCTCGTGCAGCTTCCCTCAGAACCTATTCAGAGGACAGTCATCAAGGAAGGGGAAGCTGGTAGCTGGGCACATGCATTTGGGGAAAGACAGATGGGACAGGACAGGACACACAACAACACATCTCAACTAGTCATTCAACTACAAGTTGAAAGCAAGAATGGAAACAGGCTAATTATTTATCTGACCAGCACAGCGTTGTTCCTGTAGTGGAGGATTTCAGTATTTTTAGAGGGATATAATGTTGAGACAGAGTCTCATGCAGTCCAGGCTGGCCAAAATTCTCTATGTAGTGGAGGAAGACCTTGAACTTCTAGTCAACCTACCTCCACGTCCTGAGTGCTAGGATTACAGTGTGAGTGCTGCCATGTCTAGTTTTCCAAGTGCTGTGGATTAAACCTAGAGGTTCGTGCTGCTAAGAACAGCCTGAGCCACATCCTCAGCCAATAAAAAGAATAGATTTCAAACACAAATCTAAATCACAGGTTCTTCCTGCAAGGGTGGGAAGGACTCAAGAGACTCAGTCCGATTCCTGACGCCAGCTATGGGGAGCTGAATGACAATGCTCCCTTGAGATAAAGGGAGTATGCTGAAGAACTTGTTCTCTCCTGCATCTATGCCACTGTGGCACCTGAACCCTGAGAGCATCTGTCAGAAGGCCTGTGAATCCAGAAGAGAAAACCCCTAGGGATGGTATCCCAGGATCCTCCTCTGTAGTGGAGCCCTGGTCCCTGGGATAGGCAAATGTCATTCTACAAAGAGCATCCGAGCTGCCTTCAGAAAACATCCCCTTCCACTTCGGCAGGTTGGAGGCCCTGAAAGGAATGTTCCATGCCACTTACCATACATTTTGCCTTCGTCTGATAAGATGATTTTCCTCCTCCCACATGGCGGATAGATAGCCAGGGCCTCCTGGAAACTCTGCTCAATATCAGGACTCCAGACCCCCTCTGCGTCGTTGTCAATCGGCTTATCTGCCGAGTCGCTCATCCTTTCCATGTTTTCGGCAGGGCTCTCGCTGCCGCTCCAGCTGCTGGGCTCAATTTTGGCGGTTGGATTTTCCAAGCCGAAGCCTGGAGCCTTTTCAAGAAAACAAACCTAAAGAGAAATGATAAAATTGTATGAGGCTGGGGGTGCCATCAACATAATGTTCCTACAAGCTGCATAGTAGGTTCTCAGGTCATCGATAGTGTTATGTGGACAATAATTCCTGGAGAATATGGAATTCCAAGATTCCCAGATGATTTTGTTCACTCTATGTCATGTTAAGTACCCTACAAAAACATTAATGGCTGACTGAAGTTGGGTACTCTTGCTGGATGAGAGAAAATTCTCAGCTTGATGGCACTCACTCAGAGCTACCCATCTGCAAGACTCATGTGAAAACCTGTTACTAAGTGCTCACACCTTACAAATGGACCTCAAAGATAGCCAAGTTCCCACAGCAGAACAAGTTTATAAGAATTCACTCTGGAAATCGACAACTTAAGTGAAATACCAAGCCATCTCAATAAAGGCCATCGAGATGCAAGAGTGGGAGACAGAAGAAATGAGAGCACTTAGTGCTGCAGACCTTACCCTACTGAGGTGCAACGCCAGCTGACCTAGACCCTGGCATCAATCTTTGAGGATGCTACCCTGTGGAGTCAGGTCACTGGGTCCTAAATGCTAACTCTGCATGAAACAGAGACTAGTCCCGTCCCCTCCTACACCTGCCACTCTTGTGGGAATGTCCCATCCCATAGCCCTGTAGCATACTCTGAATTCCTGATTACATGGAACCTGAGGAGCAATCTTTCCTTAAGTTTTAGGGCAATGAAGATAACAGAACCACAAGAAATCTTTCTCCAAACATGTAGATGCATTCTCCTTCAATTATACATGCCCCCCTATAGTCACAAGGGGATAAGCTTTCTAAACAAATGTCACTCACAGGCTTGACACCAACCTGAAAATGATCAAATCCAGTATTCCCTGCTGGGTACACACTAACATATCAATATTGCTTTGTGAAAACCACATCAGATCATTAATGCAAAGGACTCCCCAAAAGAAGGAAGGAAACCTGCTCCTGGGAAATGAGAAATGAACCACAGTGTGCTGAGCAGGGAGGGTCTCACGTGATCACTGCTGCCCACTTACATCCCTGCAGTATTTCAACACAAGAAAACAAAGAAAAGCATGTCCATGTTCCAGGGCACTGTCAGCTGAGCAGAAACCCGAGGTTCTTCCCTTGCCTCTACCTACTGCATCCTCTCACCTGTTCTCCCAATCTGGATTTCAACAAACCCCAGAGACATAAACTCGGGAATACTGGGAAATCCGTGTTCTAACTGATGGGTGGCTTTGGGCTCCTCACCTTGACTTCTTCAATTTGGCAGCATTAGCATTTTAAAAAATTAGCATGTTTAGTTTCAACTGTTACCAACAAGCCATCATTCAGAGAACACGTCAGCAAGATACTGACAGCCCCTTACCAACACACATATGCTTACTCAGGACTTCAAAATATGGCAGTGTCAAGGTATAAATTATGAAACAAGAAAGGGTTTTGTGACTGGCCTCCAGATGAACTATGAGTGCTTGCCTCGTGGGCCTTTTGAATTTTCAAGTGATTACATTTTGGGTTGGGATCTGAGAGTTCTATACAATTTGAGCTAAGTTGTAACCACTATAGTGATTGCTTACTGGAGAAATTATGAGAACAGGAGGGAACACTTTGATAGTGGCTAGCCTCTCCCCCAACAAACAAAACAATGCACACGACATGTAAACTATAGCCCAAGCCAGGACAGATCACAGTGGAATGAAATCATCCAAGGAGGCTGTATTTAAAGATATACATAAGACATGTGGGTGCTCAACCAGTATAGCCAAGGGATGAAACTCAGCACAGTGAGGGCTGAGAGGCCTGGGCCCTCACAGGCCTGGGAAGAAGGATCTTACACAACCAAAAATAAGTCTCCAGAAAAAAAACATACCAACAACCCCCACCCAAAGTTTTAAGACCATCTCCCCAGCTGGTCACACAGGCTATGCTGGAATGTCACCAGTGGGAGGACACTCACTGTTTCCTCAGCACCTCCCATCATCAATCACACTGGTGTGCTGAAACTGTTCAACCAATTAGGTCAAAAGCTATTTCTTCCACTGACTTTAACCTATTCACCCTTGAGAGTCTATCTGTCCTTTAGGTCAGCTTCCCTCAAGACCCACTTCCCATGGCCTGACCAGGCATTGGGATCCTTACAGACCTTCATAACTCTGCTCACCCTTCACCAATGCATTTGTAATCCCAAAGTGGGGATCAACTCAACTCTGTGATGCTCAGAAGAAGATCCCATGGTAAGGAAAGCCTGTCCACTAGCCAAACTGTCCACCAAGAATGACCTCATTCAAAAGACTAGCAGCAAAGACTGTCTGACAACATGCAAGTTGCTTCTAAGGCTAGGCATCACACAAATTAATTGATCTCTCCGCCCAGGGCATACAAACACAGCTCTAAGCACTCCCACATTCTGATTCAGCAAAGGGAAGAGCTTCTTGAAATTGGGTCTACTAGAGCTCAGGGGGATGGAGTTACCTTCTCTGGACATGAGACAGAAAATACCAGATACAAAATCTAGAGCTACTCAGGCCCTTGGTTTTACAACCCAACTGTAAAATGAGCCTCTGTATGGGCAGAGTTTCCGATCACAAGGCTGGTGGGGGTTGGCTGAGAAAACTCCCCATACTAGATACCAAAATAACCATCCTGGCATTCCATTCCTCAGCTCCAAAGCCACCTCATCCTAGAAACTGTCCTTGTCGCTCTAGTGACTCTGAGAGTATCAGTCACATTTTATGAGCATCCTACATATGTAGAACTGGTGACTGCTCAATCTACCTTGATTTGAATGCATATAAAAAAAAAGCACCTGCTTATTACCAACATTAAGATCTAATCAAGTCAGGCACTGCAGCACACACCTCTCAACTCAGTACTCTGGAGGTGGGGCTGGGAGGATCCTGAAATGAAAGCCAACCTGAGCTAAAAAGTGAGATCTGGTCTCAATCACCACCACCACAACAGAATATAATGGATTTCACAGACTATCTGCAGAGCTGATGTCTTTCTCTCCCCACACATCTTTTGAATGTCAAAGTCCAGTTTCCCTCAATTCAGAATAAAGAACTCTCTCCTCCCTCTGCAAACACAATCTCAAATCTCTCTCTCTCTCTCTCTCTCTCTCTCTCTCTCTCTCTCTCACACACACACACACACACACACACAGAGAGAGAGAGAGAGAGAGAGAAAGAGAGAGAGAGAGAGAGAGAGAGAAAGAGAGAGAGAGAGAGAGAGAGATATTCAAACTGGATCTAGAACCTAAACTTGACACAGTCACAAGCCACGTGGCTCAAACTAAATTCATCTTTTTGAAGCTCAAGATTTCTCTTACGAAACAGAGATACTAGATTCTATTCTAAAGCAGAAAAGCAATGGGGAAAGGCAACTGCAGCAAGACTGCCGTGAGATTAAGTGAAGTAAGAGGAAGAATTCTGTCATCTGACAAACCACACATTCATTTTCCAGTCTGTCCTCTCCAGATAACAGCATGCTATGAGGTCAAAATACCTACAAAAAACTGGCAGAAGGAATAGAAGTGCCTCCCCTGAAAGCTCACTTAATCAGGAAATCAATTCACAAAATATTTGCATCTTAAAATAAGACTTCAGAAGCCAAAGAGAAATTTCAGATTGTTGACAACTAGTTTCCTAGTATCCACCCAAGATCAACCTTCCTCACAAATTACAGTTTTCATATCCTTCTGAATTGAATTGTCTCCAAGAAAAGACTGTTGAAACCAACAAAAACATGTGTAGTGCAGAGGACCTCAGTTTCATCATGAACACCACCATCCAGTAGGCCCCTCGTCCCCTGAAATCTCCTAGCCTGAGATACTTGAAACACAGCTGTTAAGAATAACCTAAGCAGCCTGCTAATTAGCTAGACAGCCACCCTCCCATCACAGACATTCCTTTCCCAGGACCCACCAACACATCAAGAAGAATCACAAGAGTGCACTTGACCCACACAGCCTATTCCAAGAGCCCTGGGACAGAAGGGAGGGGAGAGCAAATGCAGGCACTTCTGACACCAGCGCCACTCTTCATGGGGTGACATGTGACAAGAGAAGGTGCTGTTTCCTTCACAGATTCCCGTGAGGCACTCACCATGTAAACATCTTACCCCTTCATTAAAAGCAGCCTTAAGGTTAATAAGTCACTGAGCATGAGGGTCAAGAAAATCCATAAACCTTGTTTTAGTCAATGTCTTAACTGTCTATGAAAACAGGAAAGAAGCCAGTCTACGAGTTGGACTTAGATGTCTGCCTAAGAACCCAGAATGGCATCCCATGAGCCTCAGTGGCCACTGTTAACCACGAAGGAGGCCAATTCATCCATCTACCCATCATCCTATATTCCCAGACAGTGCCTATAACAGAACTGTGTTACTATGCCCTTTAACTGTACCCCAAGGTACTTGAAAAAAGGGACCTAACATCTTCTTTGACACAATACTGATACAGAAGCAGCTAATAAAGGACTGGACATCACGCAGGTGACCTGAGCATGCTTTGAGAGCATAGCAGCTCATCCCCCAAACTCATGCTAACTAAATTTTCACTGAATATAAAGTACTTAAAGAAACCACTGGGGCTTAGCAGTGGTGGTGCACTCCTTTAATTCCAGCACTTGGGAGGCAGGTGGATTTCTGAGTTCGAGACCAGCCTGGTCTACAGAGTGAGTTCCAGGACAGCCAGAGATATATAAAGAAACCCTTTCTCGGGGAGAGAGAGAGAGAGAGAGAGAGAGAGAGAGAGAGAGAGAGAGAGAGAAGAGAAGAGAAGAGAAGAGAAGAGAAGAGAAGAGAAGAGAAGAGAAGAGAAGAGAAGAGAAGAGAAGAGAAGAGAAGGAGGGACGGAGAGAGAGAGAGAGAGAGAGAGAGAGAGAGAGAGAGAGAGAGAGAGAGAGAGAAGGGGGAACCACTGGGATGGAGCTTGGTGGTGGAGTGCTTAAATAGCAAACATGTTTGAGGTCCCGGGTCATCCACAATACCACAAGAAAATGGTGGGAAGGGGAGGGAGGTAGGGTGGTCACCATATTAGACAGATGTCAAAGATAGCACATAGCAGAGTGTGCACAGTCCCACTTCCTATCTAGCAGCCATTATTACTGACAACTAGTAGATCCTACGAGGTAAGCTGCTATCATAAACCTTATTTAAAGGAGCTTCTAACATTCTCCAGTTCCCTCATCTTTGGACTGCCAGAGAGGAGAGAGAACTAGAAGACAGAGCTGTAGAGAGAAAGCAGGAGAGGGCAAAGTAATGTGAAGACCGAGTGGCCGGAGAAGTCCCAGAAAGAACTTCCAAAAGGGAGGAACTGGTAAGGCTGAGGGATGGGGTTGGGGGTGGGTGAAGAGCTGATAAGCAAAGATCTACACTAGCTCAAGAGGTGCCAGAAGCAGGAGCCACTGAGGGAACGGGTGGAAAGGGAACCACACAGAGGGGTATTTATAGCACTCAGCTTGACCACGGATTGGACAGCTTGAAGGTCACAATGATCTTCACAAAGGCCCAGGTGTTTTATGTCAGACAAAGCCATACTACAAAACAAACAAACAAACAAAAAACCCACAAAGCCCAAGGCGGTAAGGAACTTTCTTTCCAATGTAATCTCAGGCAGCATATCTAAATACAATTCTACAGCTTCCCAGGGATTCCAGGAGAATAAGACAAAGATTTCGAGTCTGCAGGCCCTTCATCGATGCTCAGACCTTGGGCATGAGCCCCACCTTAGAAGGTCCAGAGATGGATGTTGTCCTAAGTCAAGAGCTTCACAGAATCTGAGTCTTTTGTCCAGAAGGAGTGAATCCATAGGCATATCAAACTGACTGGCCATCCTTAGTAGGCCGGAGGAAGGCAGTGCTGAATTCCCAACTCTGTCCACAGCTGACATCATCAAGCAGTCTAATTAATTCCTAATGAATAGCGAGGACACTGACTAACTCACCTCCCTGGGCAGTGGGGAGGAATTCTGGGCACTAATGACAGTTAATTGCTTTTGCATATGTAAAGTGGGGCATGTAATTATTTTCCTATCATTTCAGACACTCACAAACCTTGCTAACAAGTGGCCTAATCATGTGAGGCTCAGCAGCCAGAGGGGTGGAACTAAAGACTATGTGTAATTGTTAGAGATGGCAGAAATCTCTAGAATGAAGCAATGTCTCTGAAGCAATGTCTTCCACACAGCCAGCAGCAACCAGTGAGTCCTGTTTAGTGTCGTGAGCTCCAATAAGGAAAGACTAATCTTTCCTAATCTAATTTCAAAATTTGCCTTCCTGTCCACAGAATTCCACCTTCATGTCAATGCCTCTTTACTAGTCCACTGTTTCTGGCAACCCAACATACCATCCTGAGATGTTCCATTTCCCAGCCCCTCCAGTCTTGAGTATGTGCCCAGGTGGCAGCTCAAAAAAACCTTTGACTGACTTTATTTAAGACATCTCTTACCTCACTGTTACTGGTTGATAAAGGAACTACCTTCTCCACTCATGAACCACTAAGAACAGCAATCTTGTCCTTTCCTCCACCTCTATTAAGGTGACCACAGTTCCTCCTTCCTCGTAAATTCCTCAAAAAAGATGGAGCCATCTACCCAGTATCAGGCAGTCTATCCCACCCTGCCTCTCCAATGCAAAAACCTGACGTAAAGACACAGTGAACACAGTAAGATGAAGACTGCAGACACAGTCCAGAACCTCTAACATGAGAGTTAATACTGACTGTCAACTTGACAGGGTCTAGAATCATCTAGGAGAGATAGCCTGTCTGTGACAGGTCACCCAGGTTGGGTTAACTTCGTGAGATGGGAATATTCACACTAACCATGGATGGCACAATCCATGTGCCACGGTCCTGGACTGAGTAAAAAGGAGAAAGCTCAACATGTATTTGTTATTCTCTGTTTCCTGGCTGCAGACCTGGTGTGAGCAGCTGCTTCAAATTCCTGACAGGGTGCCTTCCTGGCCATGATGGGCTAACCCCTTGAAATGTGAGCCATAAGAAACCCTTCCTTCCATAAACTGTTTTTGCCAGCTATCTTGTCACAGCAAGAGAAGCGTAATGAATACACCCAGTAGACAACTCTCCCTGAGAAAGACTTCAACACAGACACAGATCTTCTTTCCAGCTCCAAGAGATGACCACAGTGAGTTCCCCACCAGTAGCCATCAATGTCTCAAGATGAAAACTAGTAACCATGCCCAGAGGTTAACAGACAAATCCCCAAGAGTATCCCCAGAATCCTAACAGGTCTAACCAACAAATGCTGTACAGGTAGACAAGTCAACCATAATTCATGCTAAAAATAAAACATCAGTAAGATTAACACTTCTCAGGCAGTAACCTATATATAACCATAATCCCACTTGCTCAGAAAGTCTGGTTCACTCTCAGGATATCTTAGCACTTAACTGGACTGGAGAGATGGCTTGGCTGTTAAGAGCACATGGTACCCTTGCAGAGAACCAGACTTCAGTTCTCAACACTCATGGCAGGCAGCTCACAAATCACCTGCAGCTCCAGCTCTGGAAAATCCTACACTTTCTTTTAGTTCCAGGGTACCCGTACTCATACATGCACATTCCCACACAGAGATACTCACACATTGTTTTGATTTTTTAAGATCTG
This sequence comes from Arvicanthis niloticus, assembly GCF_011762505.2. Lineage (NCBI taxonomy): Eukaryota > Metazoa > Chordata > Mammalia > Rodentia > Muridae > Arvicanthis > Arvicanthis niloticus. Next base: position 80,473,773 of record NC_047658.1, on the reverse strand, counting down.
AAAGTCAACAATTCCTATTCTTATTTCTTTTAAATTTTATTTTTATTGTATGAGTACGTGTGTGTGTGTGTGTGTGTGTGTGTGTGTGTGTGTGTGTGTGTGTGTCTGTCTGTGCACTATATGCATGCCCAGTGACCACAGAGGCCAGAAGAGATTGTGAGAGCCCCTAAAAGTGATGTTACCAACAGTTAAAAGCCAGCATGTAGGAACTGGAACTTAGGTCCTCTGGAAGAGCAGCCAGTGCTCTCATAGCTGACAATACATCTCTGTAACCCAACAGTTCATACTTTAAGACATACAAAATAAATATGTACAATGTGTTTGACTATACTCCATATGGAACCAGCATTTCCAAAGAGTCCACTTTCAAGCACACACCTGAAGTGATGCCTATATGTGAACACCATACTGAGGGACAGGAACTAGCTCCCTGGGTCTGCAGGAAAATGCCTCAGGAGTCACCTGATTACAAAAGAGACTCACCCAATATTACTGCTTGCTGCCAGCCAACTTAATATTGTTGGCTCTGGACTCACACCAGAGACCAGCAGCTAACCTGCCCAGATGGGCCCCCCTCTCCACAGGTGATATGGAAGACACACTCTCTGCATCTATCACTCCCACTATATGTGAGGGAACCATCCTTGCCTTTCTCTCTGGGCCTCCATCAATACAGATGGTTTTGATGCACATGCTATGGGGAACAGAGAGGGGGAGGGAGTCTACAGCTCATCTCTCACTGGGTCATAACTCGGACAACAAGAAAATCTTGAGTCAAGGTGGGATTTTGAGCTATTGAATTAAGAAGCCCAAGCCCTGCTCCTCCCAGCACTTAAATTAGATAGAAAACATCTAGGTACCAACACACCCAAATTAAAAAACAAATTACCCAACAAGCTAGGGTAATCAAGAAATAATCTGTCACCTCACTCTCTTCTTTCTCCTTCTCAACAAACAAGGTCAAAAATCAGGCCATCACTTCCTTGAGGATCCATTTCTAAAGGATCCGAGCAGACACCCTAACAGTTAATCTAATTCATGCTTGAGTGTTGGTTTTGAGTCCCAAACATGACCCCTAAACACCTAGGGCATAGAACCTGATACTGTGCCATCACTAGGACCTAGGGCAGTGGCCATTAGGACACTAATTTAAAAAAAAAATGGAGCTAGGTAAAGTGGTGGGTAAGACTTAGTACCTGGTGCAACAAATCTGCACCCATGCAATTCTGAAGCCCAAGCCGAATGGCTTACAATGGCCTATAATAAAACTCTCACGTCAGGCACTATGGCACAGCCTGTAACCCCAGAATCCAGAAGGCTGAGGCCAGAGGATCCTGTTTAAGAGGTCAGTCTGGGTCACAAAACAAGTTTGAGACCAGCTTGGGTTACACAGTAAGTCCATATCACCAAGGTATACAAAACAGAGCAGTGCCTCAAGGGTCCAGAAACAACCCTATGCATACATTTCCACATGGTGTGTGAGAAGCAAGCATTGTGTTGCCTTTGATAAAGGACAACTTTGTCAATAAGTGAATAAGGGTAATCAGTATCCACATGACCAAAATAAATGACTACTACCTCATAAGATACTCAGTCTAAAAAGAGACTTTAAATCTGAATTTCAAAAGCAAAATAATAAGACAGTCAGAAGAAGCCCAGAAGATTACCTTAACATATCAAATTATTACTATAAAAGGATAAAATGAGGCTGGCAAGTTGGACTGGTAGGTAAAGGTACTTGCAAACAAGCTTAATTTCCAGTTAACCTAAATTCAATTCCAGGGCTCAACACTAAGGTCAGAGGAAGCCCACTCCCTCTAGTTGTCCTATGATTTACATACTGCTCAGTGGCATGCACGCCTGTGTACATATACACTACAGATGGACAGACAGACAGACAGACCTAAAATATTTATGAGTGGGGCTGGAGAGATGGCTCCTTGGTTAAAAGTACATACTGCTCTTGCAGAAGACCTGAGTTCAGTTCCCAACTCCAGGTCCAAGGATCCAATGTCCTCAGATCTCACTGCACACTTGCTTTCATGTACACAAAAGTAAATAAAGTTAAAAATAACAATACTAAAGAGAAAATCTGGTTAGAAATAGCAAATACTTGGTCACTTGAACCCAAGAATTCAAGGCTGGCTTATGTAGAACCAAGCCTCAGAGGCAGGGAAGAAGGAAGGGAGGGAGGAAAAGAGGGAGGGAGGGAGGGAGGGAGGGAGGGAGGGAGGGAGGGAGGGACTCTGTTAAAGTTTAAAACGTTCTTGTACTTCAAGAAGCATTCAGAAAATAAAATTCACCAGGCATGGTGGATGTAGGCATATCTCTGTGATTGAGAATACCAAGTTCCCAACAGCCAGGGCTACACAGTAAGACTCTGTCTCAAATTTTAAAAAGAAGCCACAGCTGCAAAGTCACACAACAGACACTCATTTCCTTATACATAATAAATTCCTACCAAATAATAAGAAATCAAACAGCAAATCTGTATAAAAAACCAAAGGGACAATAAATGAGAAAGTGTTCAGGTCTCTCTTTCCAACATCTTTGAAGTCTTTCCTGTTGTTTCTGCGTATGTACTGCATGTTCTGGGCTAGCTGGCCCAGAAGACTCTGGATGACTGACTCTGTCTCCGCCTCCACCATCGAAGAACTAGAGAACCACTGGAGTTACGGAAGCAGCCTACTCATCTCATAAGGCCCTGCAGCAATCGCTTTTACCTGCCCAGTCTTCTTCTCAGACCGTAAAAGACTAATGCTAACAAATATTGTCCAGGATGCTGAGTGCCCAGAACCCTTACAGACAGCTAACAAAGAATAAAGTAGTCCAAGCATTCTAGAAAACTCTTTTGCAATCACTATGTACTACTAGAACTGACTTGATGCATACTTGCTGACTTGACAATCCTTCCTTCCTTCCTTCCTTCCTTCCTTCCTTCCTTCCTTCCTTCCTTCCTTCCTTCCTTCTCACAAACCTCACAGGAGAGGAGAGGTTCTCTGGAGGGTGGACATAAGAATGTTTATATGATCACTCATCAGGGCAGCCAGAGATGCTCAAATTCTTATTTAATGACAGGATACATACATAGCCTGCATCATATTCATAAAATGAATGCTAGAAAAACCCTCGGTCCAATAACGGTCCATGTTAGTAACAGGCATGTTTAAATGTCAGTCACTAAGATTAAAGCAACAGCATTTCGTGATCTCAGGAGCCACCTGTGGCTAGGGGCTACAGTGTAATACAAGACAGCTTTAAGAAGTGGTTTTGACACTGTGAAAGTTCTGCAGGATGTTGCTATTGCAGTCAGTTGTGATGTTTAGTGGCATAAACCAGATACAAAGAATCTCCTCTAGGCATCCATTTACAAGTTCAAACACTAACAAGACTAATCTAGGAGCTAGGTGTAGTGGAGCATGCCTGCAATTCCAGCACTGCAAGGTTAAGAAAGACTTCAAATTTAAGGTCAGTTTAGATAGCAGAGTGAGACCTTGTCTGTGATTTAGAGTAAGATAATTCAATTAAAAGAGAAGCCTAATCAATGTTATTAGCAGTGAGCATATAGCCTCACCAGGGAGGTTGAAAGGCGAATGCCTGTAAGAGGAGCATAAATTCATATTTTATACTTGGTTACAAAGCAAGTTTGAGCCAGCCTGGGCTACAAGAGACTGTCTCCAAAACAAAACAAGAAGGTCTGGAGGTACAAGTGTTCTCAATGGAAAAATACAGGGACCTGAAACTGATGACTCGTGCAGTTTTTCTAAGCATGTTAGTTATACTTCAATAAAAATCCTAGTGGGGAAGGGGAGAGAGCCTAGCCAAGCATGATGGCACATGTACCAAAGGTCACAAATTTGAAGCCAGCCTGGGCTATACAGAGAGATCTTATCTCCAAAGAAGGATAAGGTGTGTGTTTTGGAGGGAAAGGGGCAGTGAAAATAATGAAAACCACCTGTGTATTTCTGGACCATTCTTATTCTGAGTTACTCAGAGTCTACTCCAGTAGTTCTGAGCACAGTTGTTCTGACTGTGAGATGTTAGATGTGTTTCCATGAGCACCCAAGGATAAGCAGAAGAACCATTCAATGTGATCAGGCACTGGATCCTCCCCAGTGAAGGTGAGGTCACTCATAACAGCTCCTCCACACCCACTGTTTTTTTGTTTTTTTTAAACAAAGATCCTTAAAGAAAGTGGGGGGGGGGAGGGAGGGAGGGAGGGAAAGAGGGAAGGGGGAGGGGAGGGAAGGGGGAGACAGACAGACAGACACCACACAGTCAGCAAAGGCTTTACCCTCCAACCTCCATCCTCCATCCTCCATCCTCCATCCTCCATCCTCCATCCTCCATCCTCCATCCTCCACTCCGGCTGCCAGAACACACTGAACCACACTGGAGTGCCTGGGGCAAAGTGGAAGGCCATCTGAGCCTTCATATTTGGGCTATTTCCTAAAGTCTACTTTGGCCCCCCCATCCCTATCTCATAATTTATGTCTTTCTGTACTTTTAATTCTGCTATACTGCATTCTTTCAAGGTCTCTTAAATTTATTCTGAGGACAGGGTGTTCACAAAAAGAGACATTTCCATTTTCCAGTTATTCTCATTTAATGTAATAAAGTGTATACTGAATGAGGCCTACACTCTGTACTCCTTATCCACGACCAGGTACAAGAGATGGGAGGTCACTAAATATACTCTATTACTGTGTGCTGGCTAGCTTGTATGTTAACATGTGTGTATTTCCTTGACTGAAGACTGGTATAGAGGGCTCAGTTTTCTATAGGTAGCAGCACCCCTGGCCTGGGGGTCTTGGGTGCTAAGCCACAGGCTAAGCAAATCATGAGAAACAAACCAATAAGCAGCATTCCTCCATGGCCTCTGCATCAGTTCCTGCCTTCAGGTTCCTAACCTCACTTCTCATGTAAAAGCTTGCAAAATTGCTTTAAGCCATGCTGTTTTATCACAGAAACAGAAACTCTAAGACTTGTGAGGGCCCCATCCTCAGAAGGCATAAAGGACACTGACTATCCTTCAAGATCCCCTCCTTCCCTAGAAGCTTGATTTGACCCTCCTGCTTGCTCTGTGTTCTTACAAGTAGTATATGGCCAATGTATGAATGAGATACAGTTTGTCTGCCTGTCATTCTTGCCAGTTTGTGGACCTTTGGGGATCTTTCTGTCCTTGATATCCAACAGAATAACTGGCACATGCTAACTTGACCCTCTAAGATATTAGTTGAATGAATGAATAATATATTGAGCTGAAGGGAACACATGAACAAGCAACTGAATCACACACACGAGAGAGAAAGAGAGAGAGAGAGAGAGAGAGAGAGAGAGAGAGAGAGAGAGAGAGACTATTCGATGCACCTAAGAGCACAGAAATGGGATTCTACTCTATGACTCAAGTAAACGAAAATTTCTTGGTAAGTTCTATAAGAACATAGCGGCACTAGTGTGTTAAAGTCACAGCTAAGCATGAAAGCAGAAAGGCTGGAGCCAAGACACAATAATGGTGTGTCAAACTCCAGGTTCTAGGCCTGTGGCACAGGGGCCTAAAAGGCCAGGAACAGAGGTGAAACTGTTCATAGAACAGACCAGAAAACACCAGGACTGTGCAATTCCAGAAGGAGTACATGAGGGGTGTGTGTGTGTGTGTGTGTGTGTGTGTGTGTGTGTGTTCGACCGTGTGTGCGCACACTGTGTGCTTTATGCATAGGTATATAAGTGTACACATGTGCCTTTGGAAATGTATATGCAAAATGGTTAAGTCTGTGTAGAGGGAGAAAGGATAAGATTATTTTATCAATGTAAAACCACAGTTTTTAAATCAAAAGCATTTTCAGTGTGGTCTGAGACCAGGAAAACCCCTAGATCATCTCAGGAATAACAATGTGGTCTATTTCTTAAGCATTCCAAATTTACAAATGCATGAGAGTGACAACTCAGGGAGACAAGTGGGGAGACAGTTTACACAGGTGGCTTGTTTGAACAGCCAAAGGTGTGGATTAATTCTGCTGAGCGAGGGGGCAGTCACTCAGCTCCAATAACTGCTCACCCAACTTCAATCTTCCAGCATATTTCCCCATCCCTAAAAGGGAGTTTGAGAATGACAGTGTGGTGACTCAAGCCTCACCTCTCCAGGGTGCGGTGCTAAGGCCAGCAAAGCCAACACAAGCTAAAGCAGAAGCTAACCAAAAACACAGCAGGGAGGGACTGTCTGTCTGTGCCCATGAAATACTCAGTGAACACGTAGTTGTATGATTTCTTAAATGCTGCACTTAGTAACTGTCCCCCAGCTTCTTTTTCTTCAAAGTTAAAATATTATCACCATGGTAGAGAATAAGTGAGATGGCATAAATAAATAATCCCATAATAATAAAGATTATAATAAATCCTTAATAAATTGTATGTCTCTGTCATCAACAGGCAGTTATGTACTGCTTTAGCTGGATGTACACAGATTAGTGTGAACACACTTTTTCTTTCTGGAGACTCAGTTTATAGCACTACCAGACCTGGAGTGGGCTATGCTGACCAACCTGGCCTCAAACTCAGACATCTGCCTGCCTCTGCCTTCTCAGTGCTGAAATGAACGGGTGTGTTACACCGTGTGTACGTGCATCTTGACTTTGTTGGCATGCATGCTGCAGGATTCTCAAGCAACTGCTGAATAAATGCATTTAACAGTATTTGATAATTACAGCATAAATGTGTGTCACCTCTGTATAACCAATTTTCAAAGGCAGAAACTATTTTCCATTCAGTTTTGCACCCCTCCTAACACCTAATGCAATTCAGTAAATAACCATCCAATTAATTTAAACGTCAGACATTAATTCTTTTTTTATGACTTTTAAGAAATTAAGTCAGGCTTGGTGGTACTAGCTGGTAATCCTAGAACTCAAGAGGGCAGACTGCACCTCAAGGCCTGCTGGTGTGTGTGAAGGGGGGTGGGGAGCAGAAGGGCTTTGAAGTGGGAGGGGGTAGGGGAGAGTGTGATGCACACAAAATTTCTCCTCCCCTAACAAATTTCAAGGATTGATTCAGGCATACCCTACCTAGACTAGACCAACAGAGCAAAAGCAGTAACTCGCTGACTTAAAATATTCCTCATTTCCCCAAATCCCAACTGGGTTCAATAACTAACTAACCCTTTCACTCTTGACTGCAAGGCTGAGCCCTCACCTCCCATCCCAGTAGGGCCTGCAGAACAGCGATCTGAAGTTCTCTCTAGTGACCCCACCCCTCCCCCAAGGCAGCTGCTTGGCCCGGGTGACTGCAACTGCATGGGCCCAGCATCATTTTCAACTTAGTCTGAGTCCCAAGGCCAGGGGGCTCCTCTAAGTATCAGGTTACTACAAAAATAACAGCAGGCCAGTCAACACCCCTGCCAAGTGCAGGAGAGAAGTGTTCAGGAGGTGAGAAAGGAACCCAGGGAGTAAAGAAGGCAGACGTTTGAATAGGAGTAGGAAACAATCCCCACCTTGAGAGAGACACTTCAGAATTCCTACCCGCCTTCTCCACATCTCCACTGTGGACCCCACAATCTCTAATTCCCTCAGAAGCCAGAGAACTCTGTCTCTATGATACTTGACCATTTGGAAGGTCCTTTTGAAAACTGTTTCAGGGGCAAGCTGGAGAGACGGTGTTCTTTCAATAGCATACATAAAAGTCAGATTTGAGTCAAAGGTTTGTACGAGGATTCCCAACTCCACAAATCCCTGATGTTGCTCAGCTTTAATGTAATGTTCTCAAAACCAAATTCCAGCACCACAAAGCTAATTAGGTCTACAGGAGGAGAGGCAGGTCTTCAAGAAAGAAAATGCTAGTAAAAAGGCATTTATTCGCTGTTCTGTTCCTTCCTAAAATGAAATCAAAGTTCACTCCTGTGCCGCTGCCCTCGTGCACACAGGTGCACAGCCGGCTTGATGTGGTCTGGCCCAGCCTGGCCATTTCAAATAAAGTGAACTTCAATCACTCCTCAGAGTTCGCACGTTATTGATTCTCCATCCATCAGTCTTTCATCTCGGTTTGCTCCCCACACAGCCTCTTTAATTGGCTCCTGGAAACTGTTTTATAAGTGGGTGGGTGTGGATCCAGCATCAAGTCTCTCCTTTGGACCTGGCAGGTAACTCTCAAGACCAGGCCATCGATTGGGCAGATTAAATCTCCCACTGACATCCCACAGGTGGGAAAGAAACTCGGAATATCAGGAAGGCTGAGCTAACTCCAATAAGCATGAGAGACTCCCAAAATCAGGTGTGAAAGTGAACAGATCACACTCATCAGTGCCTAAGTTTTTATAAAGGGAACCCTGAGTTTTGGATTTTTTGAGGTTTAGCCTTCTACATATTCTTGGGGTCCTCATGCAGCTCAGGAAAGCCTTTGATTGTATGTATATGTAAGTCAAGACTGGCCTTGAACTCCTGGTTCTTAAGTCTCTACCTTCTGCTCATAAGCATTCACTGCCTGGCTCTAAGATTTCTTTTTAACTTAATTTTGATGGGGGGAGGGTCCCCCAAAAGTCACACTGCTTTATAGTTGGTTTATGTTTTATGTTAAAACAAAGGGATAACAAGTATTCTATGACACAGCAAAATTCTAAACAAGGAACTACTAAGAATGCGCCAAATAAGAAAGAGTTTATAAAGAATATTTTAGTGCAAGCCACAACAGCAGTAGACATGCAGACAGGCAGGAATGGTGGGATTTCTGGTGTTTTTTTTTTTTTTTTTTTTCCTTAGCTTGTAAGAAACAGCCCCTCTCCCAGTTAAATCAGTGAGGAGCTTCGGAGGACCCATGAGCAACAATCCCATTTCACAACCCATGCCTAGTTCCCAAACACAGGATCCCATCTACCTGCCCAACGCCACAATCAAGACACTCCATGCGGAGCTCTGCACACCATGCATATATCAACCAGCTCGAAGTTCTGTAAGAATCCCGGTGTTTACCATAAAAGCTCTCATTATTATCTCGCTCTCTGTGCTTGGTCAGTGTGCCTGGCCACTTACAGGAGGATGAGAAAAATACACAGGCTCAACTCATCTTTCCCCGGCCGGCCTTGTCTCCCAGGGAGCCGCTGGTGTCTCTGAAGCACAATGCCACCGCACTGGCTGGCTGGGTTTAAAATTAGCTGAGCCCTGGAGGGCCATGGGTAACCTTCTGACAAGGTTAGCCAGAGAGCTGAGCACGGCTCAGAGAGGGACATTAATAAGAAGCCAAGTGGGGCCTTTCAACAAGCCCATTAGGGCCTCTCGGAAGCCTGTGTCTGGGAGAGCCAGGTGGCAGCATGGGGAGGCTGACCTAGGCTCTTATTTTTATCCCATCAAGTCAGCGGCTTCCTTTACAGGCCATCAACACAACCTCCAACGTGCCTCTAACAGGATAAATTCAACACATCCTCCCACAAACTGGACGGTTTCTGCTTAAGATATTTAATTGGATTTTTTTTCAAATCTAGTATCTGAAGAATAGCTCTCATCATAAACATCCATCACATGGAACATGGAGAAAGGTACCAGAAAACACTAACCACACTGTATACCATCAAGATACTCGGTGTGAACCATGCACTCAGGGTGTTTTGTTTTGTTGCATTAAGTAACATACTGTCACCCTGCCTTGACTTTTGGGTGTTCTACAGTCCACATAACATCTCACACTCTGCTGTCCTCCTAACACCTCACCATTGGCGTTTTTACTGTGCCTGAAAAACCTTCCCCCACCACCCCCATGTTTGAGATATGTGCCATTCAAGACTGTATCTGTTTCAGTGTTTCATTCTGTGTCACATACAGACCAAGTTTTCTTATGGTACCAAACATTTCCCCTACCTGCCCCGACATACACACCCTATACACACCCACACAAATAAGGTCCCTTTGTGCAGCCCTGGCTGTCCTAGAACCCCCTCTGTAGACCAGGCTGACATGGAACTCAGAGATCTGCTGGCCTCTGCATCCTTAGTACTGGGATTAAATAAAGGCATGTGCCACCACCACCACCTGACTGCCAAACCTACCTAGAGCCAAAGGGCAGGAACAATCGGAAGTAGAGTGAACACCCACCTCCCTCAAGAAGGAGCCATGTGTCTCCCATAGTTCTGACATTAAGTGCTTTCTGCATAAATAAGAATCTCGGGGCTGGTGAGATGGCTCAGCGGTTAAGAGAACTGACTGCTCTTCGGTGGCTCACAACCATTCCTGATGAGTTCTGATGCCCTCTTATGGGTGTCTGAAGACAGCTGCAGTGTACTTACATATAATAAATAAAAACCTTTGGGCGAGCAAGGCTGGAATGAGAGGGAGAAGGGAAGGGGGAAAATGTCTCAGTTAACCAGGACATCCTTCAAGTCTATGGTGATACTTTCCAACCACCTGCTTGAAGATCAGGCCCAACATTCAGTCAGTTTCTTAGCAATGAGCCTAGAGACCTCCAGCCCTTCTGAATCCTGCTCCAGACAAAACCAGGTCCCCCACTCATTCCTCAGCATACTTCTCTGGCACAGCAATGCTGGTTGTCTATAACATATTTAAAAAACAAAAACAAACAAACAAAAAAACCCAAAGAAACAAACAACCATACCACCACTTCCAGATTTGGTAAAGAGCTTGTGCTCTGAGCCCCTCAAGCATCCTGCCCCTCTCTCCAAGTGCCAACTCCCCTGTCCTGAACTGAACCAGTAAAGCATACTAGGGCCTCCATGGGTCCTACTACTAGGAGACCCTTATAGAACAATGGTTAATACTTTAAACATCCCTGTTCATAAGCACTTTTTACTTAAGACTTGCTTTTTAAAATCATGCGAACATACAAAAAAAAATTTTTTTTATTTTCAAAAGGTATGGATAGGGATGAGTCCTCAGACTCTAACCCAGGTTAGCCTAAAACTCACCATGTAGCTAGACTGACTTCAAATTCAGTGATTCCCTTGTCTTAACCTCTCAAGGGTTTAAAAATCTTTTATCAGCATCACTTTGATGTGGTTTCTTGAATTCCCTAATACTTTCTTTTAAGAAACAAAGGTAGCAATCATTAAGAATACTCTTACCAACACACCTAACCAGCGACTGTTTCTGCTCAATACACAACAGTCCCCTTAGAGAGAATAGTAGTAAGTCTCAATGGCATGGAGAGCCCAAGGGTCTGCTTGGATCACACGGGACTTTGGGGAGATCTCACATTTCCAACTAGCCTCTGAGTCGAGCTTAAGCAAAGGGTAAGAAAGGCTGAGATTTGGTGAGCAGGAGGCAGATAGAGCCCAGCCTTCTGCCAGAACCCTCCCCACCTGGACTTACCCACAGTAGCACTAGAAGCAAAGCTGACTGAGCACAGCCACGGGCTGGACACACAGCTATGCATCTGGAAACCCAACTCTCTCGATACTGTAGGCAAAACCCGGTGCTTTTCCGTGGAAAGAAACAGATAATGGCATGTGGACTGAGTTTCATTTCCTTGCAATGTTTTCATCTGTCCTCTAATGGGGATGCCAAGGCAGGAAAACCATCCAAGAAAGGGAAGAGAGACAAACAAGGGGCCTGTATAATTAGACTTTGAAAGGATAGAAGATGCAAACCTGGATGCAGTTCAGCCCTGCCCAGCCCAGGGGCAGCTCTTAGCCCCAACTAGAAGAAGCTCAAGGAGGGGGTGCTCACCCATCTACATTGTGGAGGAATAAACTCCAAATTCAGAACCACTGTGGAAGTGAGAAGCAAAGCTACAGCTTCAGCACCAGACTAGGAAGATGCTAAGCATCTTAACTTGGTTCCTATTGATTTGATAAAAATCCATGACCAAAAGCAACTTGAAGAGAGAGGGATTTTATTTGGCTTGCATATCCCAAGTGGCACCAAGGGAAGCCAAGGAAGGGACCCGGAGTCTGGAAATAAAGCAGAGACCACCATGGTGGAACACACTGCCTGCTTACTGGCTTGATCGTCATGGCTTGCTCAGCCTTTCTCATATAATCCAGGACCACTTGCCCAAAAATAACCCTCTTTCCCCACTCTCTACCTCCCTCCCTCACCCCCCCCCCCCACACACACACACCAAACCACCATGGGGCAAACCCTCTCACATCAATTATTGACCAAGAAGACTTTGCCTACCGACCAATCTAATGGAGACATTTTCTCAACTGAGGTTCTCTCTTCCCAGAATGTAACTTGTATCAAGTTGACCAAAACCTAATCAGCACATCATCCTCACAGTGACGGTTCTGCAATCTATACTTGAGGCATAAGGACTAAGACTTGACCTTCTGGAAGTTAATTTTCTAGTATCACATGGGATCAATATAGATCTTTGGATGCCTGTACTCAGGGTGTTAGGATGTCATCAGGTTGATTAGCGTTATTCATCACCTCAAATATGTATCATCTCTTCTTAAAACTCTAGTTTTGTCAGTTAAATATATATTATCTTTTTAAAAAACAATTTCTTTAGATTCGTTTACTGTATATATTTACACATTCACACTGGTACCCATCTGTGGAGATTGGGAGGCAGCTTGCCCTTCTATTCTTTCCTCTCCTTCTACCATGTGGGTTCAGGGAAATGGAACTCAAGTTGTCAGGTTTGGTGCCGAGTACCTACACTTGTAGAGCCCCTAAACATACATTAATCTGAGCTACTATCACTGTGCTGTCAAACAGATGACAGGGTTTGCTTCGTCCCTACCTGAAACTCCCACCATCTTACAACCGTCTCATTTCCCAGTCTTCCTGTGCCTGATGCCCAGCTTGTGGACAGATACTACCCTGATTTCTACTTCTGTAAGTTCAAATTTCCACATTCTTGGATTGATCATGGTTTTATTATTTTGTTTACCCCCAACATAACTATGAGGTAGGTACAGATGTAATCTTACTTTCCAGTATTTGGAACAACAAATAAACTTTTAAAGCATTAAATTATTTACCTGAAGTCACACCACTGATTGAGATAAACTTGAAACTAAAGCCAAGTCCTGTTACCTTGAACCTAAGGAAGGTCTAACCATATCATGAGGTGCTAATGCTCACATCACTGGAGATAATCAATAGCTACAGGCTGTTTTAACAAGAATATATGAGAAAGGCTGGGAAAGGGAAGGTTGTCAAGGAGACTCCAGTCCATCTTCTGATTTACAATGGCAGAAAGATTCTGCCTGAGGTGTACCAGCCCTGCATGATATGCTTGTGGGACACAAAGAGCCAGCAAGACTATGTATGATGTGAACATACCTTAAACTAAGATCACAGGAGGACAAAGTAGTTTTCAGTTCTCAAAAGCAGGGAAGGCCAGCCAAGAGCTGGGGAGATGTCCACTCAGCACAGTGCTTATCCTACAATAGTAAGGACCTGATCCCCAGAACCTAGTAATAATTTTCTAAAAAGCTGGCGACATCTTGTCGCCACACTTGTAATTCCAGTGCTGGGGAGGCAGAGGCAGCTGAAGCCCAGAGTTCATTGGCGAGCTAAGCTAGTCTACTCCTAAGATCAGGGATCGTTGCAGAACCATGTCTCAAAGAAGAAAGTGGGTGGAAAAATGATGGATCTAAGGAAAAATATCCAACATTTATCTCTACTCTCCACACACATGTACACATACATGTGTGCATGTTCACACACACACATGTACACATACACAAATAAACCATATTTTTAAAAGCAGCTTAAGACAAACATCAGAAAAGGCAGCTCCAGAGCCAAACTGATCACTAGGGCACACTAGAACTAAGATGCAGGCAAAACACATTGCCCTTTTCTGCTTTTCCACATCCTTAATGGCCAGGAAAGTCTGACATTGCCTGGCTAGAAAAGAGTCCCTGCCTCTGAACTTTCTTCCCACATAACACCAACCTTTGTGGTGATGAAACAATTAAAATCTACACTGGAAAATATACACAGAGCTCAAGTAGAAACAGATGGAGAACCCACAGCAGGCAGTGAGCACATATGCATCTTCTCCACGAGAGAGGGAAATGAGCCATAGCCAAGCAAACTTAAGGCAGTGCTTTAAAACACATAATCAGCAGACCTTTAAAGGTGGCTCACATGTCCACGGCACATGGTGAAGAAATCCCACTAACACTCTGAGGGTTAACTGTGGAAACCCTACTAGCTACACTGACAGCCTCAAAATCCTGTGACCTCTTAGGAAGTTACCAAAAACAAGAACACTGAACAGGACACCAGAGTGAATGCAAAACCATGAACTACAAACTATTTACACAGTGCTGCAGATGGCAGGAGAAACATGACACCTGAAAGCTGTCATAGAATCCCATACCTGTGTGCTATGGCACACAAGCACCCATACTCAAACACAGCATACACATGCTCAAAATAAACCAATTTCTCCAACATCCACCCATCCAAGCCCTGTATTTTCTTCACATAAACATCCATGATGGGTTTACCACCTACTATTTAGGTAGCTAAATAGCTAAATAGGAGGAAAGACAGACACTGGTGACAGAAGGAAGACAACACGTAAGCTGGGGTAAAAATGAGACCCTGAATATTCATACCTGAAAAATAAGGTGATTCTGACAAATGCTACAAGATGCCACTAAGTGAAATATGCCAAGAACAAAAGTACTAGGACTATAATGACCTCACTCATATGAGGTACCTCAAAGAAAGCAGACCATATCAAATGTGTATCACAGGTTCTAAACATGAACGTAAGCCAATGGAGGGATCGGTATCTAATAGGTGCTTGATACATCTTGTCATGAGTCTATCCATACATCAACAGACCTACATTTCTCTTGAAGCCTTTCTGGGCACCCAAATCCATCTGGACAATACTGCTGCAAGCTTACATCCCACCACAGCCTTGGCTGCTGCATCTAAACACCTCCCTGTCAAGACCATTGTCCAAGTTAGGGTTACTATTGCTGTGATGAAACCAAAAGCAAGCTGGGGAGGAAAAGGGTTTATCTGGCATACACTTCCATATCACAGTTCATCACTGAAGGAAATGAGGACAAGAACTAAAGCAGAACAGGAAGCTGGAGGCAGGAGCTGATGCAGAGGCCACACAGGGGTGCTGCTTACTGATTTGCTCCTCATGGCTTGATCAGTCTGCATTCTTAGAGAAACTAAGACCACTGACCACAATGGGGTGGGCCCTCCCCCATTAGTTACTAATTAAGAAAATGCCCTACAGCCAGTCTTAGGGAAGCATTTTCTCAATTGAGATTTCTCTTCTTTCAGACAAAACCACCTTCCCAATATTAAGCTCAGTTAAGGCAGCATCCTGTCTTCCTGTGTCCTTCCTTGGGACAGCACTCTGAACCTCTCATCTTTAAGCAATCCTGAATCCACACAGGAACTGAAGGCTAGGGAGCAGGGGTGGGCTAGGGGGCTAATCTTCAGAGCTCACACACAGGGCCTCTTACAGGGTGGTCAGTAAGGCAACTTAAAGATCCAGCAAACAGACAAAAGCTTCATCTGAAACTCAAAGGAAAAGGACTCCACTGCAGAGGAAGCATTCAGTCTCCACCATTTCCTCTGTTTAAGAAAGAGGGAGTTATTGTGAGCTAGGTGATTTCCAGAACGTCCACATTCACAGAGGTCAACCCCCTTGCAATCATCTGATAGCCCAGGACTAAGATTCTGGTGCAAGGGACAGTACAGGGAACTTGACAAGTGTCACCTTTCCAGTTCTCTAGGATACAACTGTATTTTCCTCTTTGCCAGAACAGAAGTTTAAATTGAAACTTGATCCATTGTCAGACACCTATTCTTTGTACTAAAATTAGAAAACATTTGACACGGCTGCTAAACCAGTAGTGCTACTTAGAGGTCAGCTCTGAAGGGACTGGGTCAGGGTGATTACTTTCCTTACTGGATTCACGTCCTTTCCATCCCTTAAGGCAGCCATACGTACTCTATCTTCCATGGTTCCTGCCATGTAACTGTCTGTATGTCCCCACCCAAGCCATTCCAGGATCCACACCTCCAAGCTTACTTTTGATTTATGCTTCAGGTAAGAGAGACAAAATGTTTGGACCTACCACTGAGCAAAATACCTCCCTTGTTTCCCTCCAACTACTAACCACATAGTTAAGATGGATGCTAAATCTGCCTAAGAAAACCTGGGACCTGCGTCCACCCTCCAGACTCAAGCCCAGGATGCTGAGGAGCATAATCACCTGCCAGCATGTCTCCAAAAGAGAAATCTGACAGCAAACGGTTGGGAGGGTGTGGAGAGTAGAACACTTACTAATACACAGTGGAAGTCAGTTTGGAGGTTTCTCAAAAAAGTGAGAAACAGAATTATCACATGACCCTGCTATTTCTTTTCTTGGTACACACCCAGAGAACTCCATACCCTACCAGACATATTTGCACACCCAGACTTAAATTGCTCCTTTATTCACTATAGCAAAGAACTGGAATCAACCTAGCTACCCATCAATAAATAAATGGATAATGAAAACTCTGGCACAACAAAAAATGAAATACTATTCAGCTCTAAAGAGAAATTAAAATTTAAAATTGACAGAAAGTAGGCGAATTTAGAATGTGTGATATTAAATGAGATCACAGTCTCAGCAAACAGCATGTCCTCGCTCATATGCGAATCTAGCCAATATATGTACATATGGAAACAGATGTCTAGTCTATGTGGGTATAGTACAACCTGAAGAACAGAAAAGGCTAAGTACTGGGGAATGAAGATGGACTGAATGTAGGAAACTGATACAGTTATGAAAGAAAGAAAAAGCTAACTTCTAGTTCTAATTCTGTATGATTTTTTTTCTGGGTTTGGTCATGAATAAGTACATAAAATTATTGATAAAGTATAAAATCATATGTAAAGATCAAAGGCTTCAGAATCATATTCCAAGTGAGACTTTGGGTCTAGCTAATTTTGGTATGTGATATGGGGGGTGAGGGGCTTTTTTAAATAATATGGTTTCAATTTTTAAAAAATCACACATCCTGGTATAAGACTAAATCACAACTGGTCTTAAGTAGGCATGCAGTCAGATTAGGGTCAAGCTATGTAGATAATAACAGGCTGCTCCTTCCCAGGCCTCACAGTAAAGTGCCGGAGAGATACAGCAACAGGGAATATAAAGAAAGGCAGCCTAGTAACATAATGATGGAGAAAGATGGGAGAATAGAGAAAGCAGGAGAGGCTGGGGTGGGGATGGGGGTGTATGCGTGTCAACACGTATCACACAGGTATCTTTCCATCTTGGTTACACTTGTAACCCCAGAATACAGGACTAAATAAATAAATAAATAAAAACACAAAAGGGAAGGTAAGAAAAGAAAAGGGGGTGGGGGAGGGGAGAGAAGCAGCCCGGAAGGAGGGAGGAGAAGCAGAGAACTAGGAAGACAGGTAAGTATGGAACATGACTCAGACCTGGGTCTGAACCAGCCACATTTTGCAGCTAGGCTCCAGGGTATCGCAGTTGCTCCCCACCCACACCGTGAAAAACTCAGTGTCCTATGTGGTCTTGGGAGGTCTGTGATGTAAGGAGTATATAGAATGCAGGCCAAGGCAAAGGCTTTACCCCAATCCCTGCTCCCGGAAATGCTTCAGGACTTCTCTGTGCTGCTTGCTGCCCAGAGCTGGGACCAAGAATGACCCAGAACCACCACAGTAGGGTAAGAGGGGGGAGGAGGAGCTGTTTGTCAGTCTATTTTCCTTTCCTTCTCCGTACTCCTTTCCTAATGTGAAAGTCTCAGGGAATGAACTGAAAAGGGACCCCAGGAAGGGGGTTGGGGGGTGACTCCCTGGCTAACCGTGTAGCACAGAGAAGATGGTTGGTGCACTGTGAGACAGAAGCCTTTGTACTCCTGAACTGTAAAGCAGAAAGTCCTTGGAAACCTGAAACATTCCAGCTCCTGCTTTTCTGGACTGCCCCCAAGCCTAGACACTTACTCTGAGTTCTTTCCCCTAATCTCTGTATTTTAAATTCCTTTATTCAAGTGCAAGGATAACTACAGAATGTTAATACTTGATAAACACAAAAGATCTAAACTTAATGAACCTAATTTTAGATCTACTTTCTTTTAAGAAACCATATCTGGGTTCTAAGATGTTTCTATAACATAGTTCTGTTTCCAAACATTCCTGTATACGTGTACACTCCCATGTAGGTACCTGTTGGGTAGGTAAATCAAGTCAGCAGTAGGCTTGCACCTTTTGCCTTGTCATGGCTGAGGGAAGTGGGCCAGGTACCACCATGTACATGGGGAGGCAGGAAAGGTCAACTGTATCTGCCTCAGACACTTGCATGCTTGCCCTGCATACAAACCAAAGGTCTACCCAATGACAAGGCCACTGTAATTCCCAGAAGACCACTGGGCAAGGTTAGATAGGCTAAAACTCTCCTACAGGTCAAGTTGAACCCCTATGGAGCCGGCCTCAAGAGAAGTCTTCCCTTCAGCTAAAGGAGTGAAACGATCCAAGAGGCCCAGGCACCCCTCTAGCCTTCTTCTGACCACCTACCCTACCAGACAAAAGTAATAGACAGAGTCTCTCTAGTTTACAAGGATGAATTGTGATTTTTCATCATGTAAGGCTTCCTCTTTTTCCATAATCCTGAGTGCACACTAAGCACTTACTCAAGATATAGCATTAACAGTGTAACCAATGGATGGACATTGTTGGAATGGCCTGAGAGCTTCTGAAAAGTTCAGATTCTAAAGCCTGCCCTAGACCCAGAGTCCAAATGTACATTTAGATGCACACACACTAAAACAAGGCAGGGCTGGTGCTGTTGGTCCACAGACCAGGCCTGGGGAATCCTACTCTACCTCACCAGCTCGTTCACTCGGTCCTTCCGCCAACTCAGGAACTGCACATGCAACTCCTACATCTATCTTATCTCTATAGGTCACAAGCTACTGAATGGGAAGACTCCCTTAGTGTATAATCATGCTGCCTGCCCGCAGAATTCAGCTACACACAGTAAGAGCCCATGGATTCCAGGCCCTCAAATGCCTTGCAGGTGTCAGGCTGAGACACGCCCAGATGATAGCCAGGCCCCACTGTTTGAACAGAGCTCCTTCTATTTCTGCAGGTGGCACATTCCAAAGATGCTTCTTCTTACAAAGCACGGCAAGAATTCTACACTGAAGAGGAAAAGAGGTTAACTAAGGGCCTGCCTTTCCCCTGAGGACAGAAGAAACTCAAACCTCTCCCAAAGAGGTTTACATTTTAAAACTATATTTATTTTATCAACCACAAGCTTGCAAGTCAAACATCTCCTCAAAGATGTTTTGCAGATAGAGATATTCTGGGAGCACACTGAAGGCAAGGGTATTTATGCACTACTATTGTAAGACTAGCCTGGAGGGATGTGTATGTACCAGATGCTAGCCACTCCAATGACTTATCTGCCTGCCTGCTGGCTACACAAGGTCACAGCCACCTTATGTCCCTGCTCAGTTGTCAGCTTGTGTCCTCTGATCCTCTGAGAGCCTTCCGACTAGCCTATGCTGTTCTTCTTAGGAGGAGTGCTATGTATGCCCCATGTATGACAGGTAAACTGGTGGTGGGAAGCAAAGGCAGGTGCTGAGCATTGCTATGATGCTGTGAGCCGGAGAGCAGGCAGAGAATTAGACCAACGCAGATCAGTGGCTTCAATGTTCCAAGGGGGAAATGCAAGAAACGGGATTTCTGGCACTATACATGGGTCAAGACCACAGCCCCTCCGTTTAGTGTTTTGAATCAGGTCACCCTGTCAATCACAGGAGTTAAGATGAAGGATGCCTTCCACAACACTCCTGGTCACCTATTCCTTGATCTGGTCCCTGTATTACCAGCAGAACACCTTGGATTCAGGGCTGTGGCTAGCTCATTATCACATCCCTATAGTCCAGCAGATTCCTCACCCATCCCAGGTTTCTGGGAAACAGCAGTCAAATGGCAATACATTGCTCCATCATAAACAAGCTTCAGAAAGACAATATAGGACCAAGAACCAGAAAAGCCTGGAAACAAGCTTCAATGTAAGGGGTGAGGGCATTCCTACCGCCCAGTAAGCCAAGTGCAAAACAGAAGGAATTTCTTATCCACAGCACCTCACAGACCCAGCCCCTATGTGCAAGCACTGTGTATGGACGAGGTTTCTACACACTAGACTCTCACTCTCCAACTAATCTCAGCTCTTGTCTAACTTGGAAAACATCATCAGTACACAAGCTAGTGTATAGACGGTGCTTATCTTACTACAAAGAGAACCATCTTTCTCAGTGGGATGAGCTTGAGATTTGGGAAACTCTATACCATAACCTAAGAGCTTACAACAGGGCCCCATTCGTTCATTCAGTCCCAGTGAAAGACTGAATGAGAGTTGGAGACAGGGACACTTTGTAATTTATGCTGGCCTCAAAACACAGCATTCCTCTGCCTCAAAGCTTCACTGAGTGTCACCATACCCTGCCTGGCTTAGATATTTTCAAAATGTTTTTCATAGACATTTTAGCTTTATTTCAATTAAAGCCATGTTAGAAACAGCAAGGAAGGCTCAGATACAAAACCCCTCCTTGAGTTGTACCTCAAACCTGACTAGTTTGCTCTAAAACCTTGTCTCTTTCACTAAGTTCACCTCCTCTCACAAGTCACCCCAGACTCAGCTTTAACACCCACAGAAACCTCATTTAAGGTTCAAAGAAAACAGGAAAAATTAATTTTAATATTAGCCCATGTTGAAAATGTATTGACCTTGACTTGGAGGTGACATAAGCAACATTTAGTAAGTTATTTCTGCATTTAACCCTCTGCACTAAATCTTCGAAGTCTGTGATCCCTGCTTATCACATGCTGTACCTGAGATAGACTGGGCACCTATCCAGAACCCCGCAAAGCCAGCACTGGGGACTCCCACACTTTAAGAGGGCTTCTCTCATGTGTTTGGGTTTCACGGAGCCTTCCATCAGCTGTTCCTACACATAAAGTCTTTTAGCAATACTAATAGTAGGTCAAAAGGGGGCCCCCAAATGGCAGTACTGATGGCAATATTTTAGGGTGACAGCTCAGGTCCTACCTGGGTCACGTTTGGCTAAAATGTTTCTCAGAGGCCCTTAACAGCTGGTTGTCAATAACAGTCAGCACCCTCATCTGTCTGAATGAGTGCCCACTGGCTGTTGAGGCTTCTGAGCCATCTCCCTGACACAAACCCATATAAAATAGAACCAGTTTTGTAACTGGACACTGCCCTCCACTATCCCAGGCAGCACAGTAAACTGCTTTTCTCTCCATGGACTGGATTTGTTCGATGACTTCTTGCTGTGCCTACTCACACACAGGGAGGGAGGCTTGGGTCCTCCTTTGGAGCCCTAGTCCTGCCCTTAACACAGAACTGCTGACTCAGCCTTCCTATGGTACAAACCCTTTGCTGGCCTCTGCCACCCACCACATTCAACTCCTAATCCTGAGTTCCTCCACCTCACCATTTTTCTCTCCTGCATGCCTCCTCACCAACTAGCTAAGTGCCCTTCTCTTGGAACCGCCAGAACAACTTTTCTTGCCACAAAATCACCAGCGCCCTCCTGGGTGCCACCAACATTTGGTCTGGGATTCCCATCCCTCATGATCTAGCCATTCTCTTGACAAACCTCAATCCACTTGAGGACAGCCTCTGGATCACGTTTCCATCCAACGGTGCTTACCCACCCATTTCTGTGTCCAACCTGGCTCTCTACTCCCTCCTTTCTTATCTCTAATCTGCAATCCCTTAACCCCTTATTCGTGTGTACACTACTGGTCCACCTTATAGCAGGACTTCTACTCACAGTCCAGTGTGGACTACATACCTTTCACCCTGTTACTAGGATGCTTTCTATGTTGCCTCCTTCTTAGGACTTCATCTCATTGTCCATGGGGGTCTTCTCGTTCTAAGCCAGACCCTGCCACTCCTTTGCCCTGTCTCCTCAAATCTCTTGCTTCTCTTAGACCATTTTCTCTTTCACTGTAATACAGCTTGGCCTCACTACAAACTTGATAATCAGTCTCAATGGACAGAAAATGGCATCCTTGACTTTCAAATTATCACTGACCTTGATGGCCTCTACCAAAGCACAGGCAAATGGTCCAGCTCCTCCCAAAGCTGACGCCTTCCCAACCAAATCCTCCGAGACGACACCACCTCAATCGCCTGCTCCTCCTACACCGCCTTAAACCTGCTTCTCTACATCTCCCTTACTCTGCCCTCCCTAACCTCATCCTCCACAAGCGCCGTCAACTCCTTACCCACTTGCCCCTCAAGCTCCAAAGGCACCATTGCCTCCCTTATCCCCACAGGCAGCTCTTACCAGGTCTAGCACTGATGGAATCTATCCTTTCAGAGAAGTAACCTCTCTCTTTCCTCAGGTAAGAAAACATCTTGGTTCTTTCCTCAAATGACCCCCTAATTTCATCAAGAAATTTAGGTACCTTCCCCTGGCCTATAACCTAACCTGGCATGACCTCCATGTCCTCTTTTCCTTCACCCTCACCCCAGAAGAGGCAGAACGAGTCTGGACAGCTGCACAGGCTCATACCAATGGTCTCCTCCTGATGATGGTAATTTTCCCATGGAGGTGACGTGTACCTCATAGTGATCCCACTATACCAAACAAATTAAAAAAAAAAAAAAAATACAAAAACTGGTCTCCCAGCAGGGCAGCCTAGGACAAGATTGCCTTCTCTTGGCAAGGCTTCAAAAGGCCTCCCGGGAAGTGGTCAATTTTGACAAGAGAGGTTAGACAGAGGCCAGAAGAAAATCCCACCGAGTTCCTCATGTGGCTCAGAGGCTCGCTTCACTATACTAAGCTAGACCTAAACTCTGAAGAGAACATGCTTGCCCTTGATACTTCTCTCTTAGCCACTGAAAAACTAGGGGAAAACTAAAGAGGCTGTATGGCGGTCCTCAAACCCGTCAGAGATCTGTTGAATGTGACATACAAGGTTTTGTAAAAGGATGGGGTAGGAAAGGGCAGAAAGGGCTTCCTGTGTTAGGCAGAAATAACTGCTTCTGGCATCAAATTTGACACCAAAACCCTCCACCCAGGCCTGCTTTAAATGCAGAAACACTGGCCTCCGGGAGAAGAGCTGCCTGAACTGCCAGGGCCCTGCCCAAATGGTGGATAAACAGGACACTGGAGAGTAAGACTGCCCCTCTTTGCCCTGCAAAGATAGGTCAGTCGTCGTCCCCCCCCCCCCCTTCCTCTTCCACAGGAAAATCTTTCAGGTCTTCTGGACCTGGTACCTGAAGATTGATGCTGCCCTGGGAACTCTGCCTTCATCAAAACTACCAAGATTACCACAGTGGAGTCTGTGGTAACTATCTAGATGGTAGTAAGTCTCTGACATTTTTGACTCATATGAGGGCCACTTGATCTATACTTCCTGCTCACTCAGTACAACTTATCTATCTCCCATGGGACTTGTTGGCCACCCCACCAGCCTAGGGCTACTGGCCCGCTTCCCAGATTCTCCCCAGGGCTATCTGATCACTCACCCTTCCTCATTATAACCAGCTCTTCTACCCTGTTGCAGGGCAGAGACACCATGGCTAAGACACACTTCTCGTCTTTTCACCCACTTTCTTGGGGCTTTTCCTCCTCCTTCTAGCCCCTGAAGCACCTCTTTAAACTGGGGCAACACCCAACTCTCTCCCAGCCTCCCCTGTGGATTCCAAGGTGTGGAGTATTCTCTCTCCTCCAAATGCATTCCATCATTCCCCTAAGAAGCTCTGACTCGAAACCCTTGTCATCCTCAATACCATATATCGCCTAAAACATAAAGCCTGAAACCTTCCATACAACTCAACAATCGTATTAGCAAGCCCACTCACTCACTTCAACACCCCTATCCTGCCCATTCTAAAACCTGACAACTCTGCAGCCTGGTCCAGGACCTTATTATTGAGGCAGCAGTCCTGCCTACCCACCCCGTGGTGCCCAATCCCTACACTCTACTCTCTGGGATTCCCTTTTCACCTTCTCATCTCACTGCCCTGGACTCCACCCATGCCCTCTTCACCAGGGAGGACCCGGACACCAGAGCAGCATTTCGACTTACACAGACTATCCCCCATCAGGGGTCCCAAGATAGCCTCCATTTTTTTCCTAAGCTCTAGACACTGACCTTTCTCCCAGTTGTGATTCAATCTGTAGCTGTGCCGTTAAGCTCCCACTCCACAGACCCGCTTCTTCTCATCGCACCCACACACTACTCAACTCAACCTTGAGGAAACGGCACAGGGGTCTCTCCTTCCAAGGTGCAACTCTGTCCCTCGGGTAAAGGATGCAGGTTTTCCGCTGTCTCTTGGCTCTCTCAAGCTCACTCTTCCATACAGTGTGTAAGGTCCCTTGATCTTTGCACCACTAAAGGTTCTTTCCTGCTGGGTCTCATGGGGTACCTCAGAACCTAGACTCCCAACTCTGCTGTTTTCACTTGCCCCTCTATGAAGCAGCTTAGGGGTCCCTAATGGAGGCCTTAGAACCTATTACACTTGTCACATCTGCCTACTCTTGTCCACAAAATACTCTTGTCCTTACGAGCTCCTGCTCTGGCTCTACCAGACCTTGATCAACCCTTTATCTCTATACTACTGAAAAATGAGAAATGGTCTTGGGGTCCTGGGTCACATGAAAGGGTACACATTTGCCCCTTTCAAACAAATGGCTACATCCTTGCCTATGTGTGCTAGCAGCAGCCTCCCTATTAACCCAGGAAGCCTCTAAGCCCACCTTTGGTCACTCTGCCCTCTCCCCTCACAGGCTCAAAGACCTATAGTCATACAGAAGCCTTGCTGCTCCATTTCGCTCTAACTTCCACCTCTTCTATATCACTTTTTTGAGAGAATGCTAAGCAAGCATGGCGGTGTGCACCTTCAACACAAGTACTCCAGAGGCAGAAGCAGGTACATCTGAGTTCAAGGCCAGCCTGGTCTACAGAGTAAGTTCCAGGATAGCCAGGCATACACAAAGAAACCCTGTTTCAAAAAAAAAAAAAAAAAAAAAAAAAAAAAAAAAAAAAAAACCCAAACATGAAGAGAGGGGGAGGGGGAAGGGGACAGAGGGAGAGGGAGAGGGAAGCAAGAAAGCCAGCCAGCCTCCGGTATTTCTCTTGACACCTGCCCCCCTCTTAACTCAGCCATACTCTTCCCTCAGGCACTCCTGCTCAGAAGGCCAGCCCTCACAAAGCCCTAGTGCAAGACCATCAAAATACACAGATTCTATATGTGCATCCCACATGCTACACCACCATGCTTCTATTTGGCACGAGAGGGGCTCCCCCATCAGCAAGGCCACACCTATTACCAATGGGCTGATAATCCTAAAGTGCTAGAAGGAAGTGGTGGTTATTTACTGTTGAGGTCACAGGCCTCTATCAATGATATAGCTGGGAACTGCTTTAGCTGACAAGACTGTGAAGGAGGTCAGCCAACACCCACCCCTACCCACCTTCCTCCATTCTCTTCCAAGCCCCTCCAAACTTAACTCCTACCTACTCTGAGTCCCAAAGACACGGCCCCCAAGCCTCAGGAACCATTGCTGGGCCAAGTCTAGCATCTTCTATTAGACAGGTCTTTCTGACAGAAAATCGTGAGGCTTTCACACCGGGTCTCAACCTCTCTACCACTTTCTTCTACCCTAGCCTTTCTGCCCATTAAGACTGTCACCCAAGGATGCTCCACCTGCACCCAAACCTCCCCACAGCAGGCCTTATGACTCCCTCCTCTCTTCAGTCCACACCAGTTTCAAGCTACAACTGGATAAGGGCCCAACATTCATCTCCAAAGTTACCTGGCTAGTGTCTAGGCCTCTGAAGATACAATAGCACCTTTAAGGTAAAGGGGACCGTCCTTCAGGAAAATGTATGTCCTCTGGAACCAGCCCACTCCATAACTGCTAGCTTTCCTCACTCTTAAGACATCTTCTTGGGAACACATGTCCTCCCTCACCCACCATCTCACCATAAGACTGGGTTTATTTGAAAGCCTCTACCCCACAGGCCCTCAACCCATGCTGGAAGAGTCCACATGTGGTCATCCTCACCACAACAAGGGCAGCTAAACCTCTGGAAATCTCAACGTGGATCTATCTGTCAGGGCTCAAATAGGCTCTGGATACATTCGCTAATAAGTACTTCTGTCCAAGAAAGCTTAAGTTCTCTCGTTTGCCCTCTATCCCTGAGGGACACCCTAATACGAGTTCCTTCTTCCCACTGCTGCTGGGAATTCTCCCTGTCTTCCCTATCACTCAGACAAGGCAACAAGCACGTGCTACCAAAACTAAGTTCATCCTTGGTGCCACCTTCTGCCCAGTCTCTGGTTGTTGCCAGAGGTCCACCTGACTTTCAACCCCTTAGGGATCCTGTTTTCAGGAATGGGACACTTATACCACCTCCATAAGCTGTTGAAGGCCAGCTCCTCACCCCACTTCCCACCTCCACGTTATATGATAACCCCAAATACCTGTGCTTCCCAGGACTGAACTGGGGTGGGTGTCCAAAGTGGGTATAAGTACCAGCCAGGTAGAAGAAGGGATTAAAAACCTGTAAGTGCTGGCACACAAAATCCAACCACCAGGAACTAACTCCAACCCAGGGCTCTTAAGGCCCTTGGCTCATGCTCCTCAGGCCTCTGACCTCCAATATTCATCTCAGAGTGACAACTGCCCCTATCTCCTCAGATTTTTTTTTTTTCAAGAAAAAAAAAAAAATCAATGAACTGACCAGATGGTCAGTAAACCAGATTCTTCTTATGGAATGAATTTCCTCTGGTCTCCCACCATCACCAGGCGCAGCTTGAATCCCTGCTGCTGGATGCTGTCCTCCACTATTCGAGGCAGCTCAGCAGCTCTGCTCTTAATAAACTGCTTTTCTGTCCACAGAGTGGCTTTGTTCAGTAGTTTCTAGCAAAGCCTACTTACAACTAATTTGAGAATTGTAAGGTACAAAATTTTTTCATCTAGGGGCTGGAGAGATGGCTCAGTGGCTAAGAGCACTGAATGCTCTTCCAAAGGTCCTGAGTTCAAATCCCAGCAACCACATGGTGGCTCACAACTATCTGTAATGAAATCCGATGCCCTCTTCTGGTGTGTCTGAAGACAGTGACAGGACAGTGTACTCACATACATAAAATAAATAAATCTTTAAAAAAAATTTTTTTTTTCATCTAAAAACCTAATTTTTAATTTTTTGCAAAGCCTTCAAGTCTCCTGATCAGTGCCACATCTTTAAGGTGCCTCTTTTCACTGTCCCTCTACCCTACCAGGAGCACCCTAATGCCCCCGACTTCATTCATCACTGGCCCTGCCACCTGCCATGACTGTGCCTGCTCAATTGTGCTTTCCTCCACTGCCTGCATGTTCCTTGGAGACAGGCTTGCAAACCACTCACAGCCCAAGCCTGTCTCCCAGCCCAGTGGGCGCTCAGTTGATTATTTAGGAGATGCATGGGTTGGAAAAATGAATAGCATCCTCTTAAGAGTGGCCTCATCTGTAAAATCTGCACAGCTCCTTCTGGTTCAGTTAGGAAAGGCCTGTTCATGTCTGCGTTGCTGGCACAGGAGACAGGTGCAACTGGACGCTGACGCTTGGCCCTCTGCACAACCAGCTATAGCAGATGACTGATCCGGGAAAGAAACTTTACTTAGATACACTTTACAATGCATTTCTCAGACCCAGCACAGACGTTCAGCTTTCCCCCGCACCCCCCTGGCTCTTTGAGGTGGGGAAGTCACACTCTGTAGTCCAGGCCCAGGCTGACCTTGAACACAGGACAACCCACTTGCCTTGGCTACATGAGGCTTGAACCACAGGTAGACTTAAAAGGTAACTTTTAAGTATCTTGTGGTTTCAGCTAGCCACAGAACTATGGAAATATATCATAAATATATATAATCTCATCTAATTATTGAATTGCAACGACCAGCCATTTATGAATGTTTTATTTCATCCTTAGAGTATCAATGTCACAGAAAGATCTTAAAGGTCAAGTTTTGGGCACTGGGCTAGTACCCTCCTGTGCGATTATAGACACATTATTTTAATCTCTACCATCTCCATTTCCTCATCTCTAGAACAAGAAGTACAACAAATCCAACTCATAAAACAGTTTCAAAGTCAGAATATCCCAACTGCAAAGTCAAGATGCTTTCAACTTATAAAATGCAGTTTTCCTGAGTTAAGTAGCAGTTACTATATAAACTGCTATAGTAACTGTTGTCAGATTAGGTGACAGAGAGTCACTCATGATAAACAAGGACACCACCAGGCCTGGAGATACAAAGGCCAGAGGAACCCCAGATACACTCCCAGGCTGAGACCAAATGGTCCCCATTTGCCTAGGCAGGCCTCACCAGGGGAGTCAGGATGAGGCACGGGAAGCCTCAGCCCCCAAGAGAGGTGGCTGTGAACATGGTGCCTACTGCAATACAAATGAGCCAACCCAGAGAGTGAGCAGGGAGTGGAGGCTGGGAGTTCCCCTCCCAGTCTAGTCAGGCCAGTCAGTCCAGGAGGCCCACAGGAGCTTCCCGCCTTTTTCTTCCTCTTTCTTCTGCATGAACTTTCCCAAACCAGCTCTGCCTGTTTCACGCAGGAACCCAGCTTGCAAGCGCACATTTTATTATTTCAGAAGAAAGCATCTGCAGTCGGCTAGTGAGTCATCTGTAAGCCTTGTCAATCCGCCAGCAGCCTGCCCCTCTTCATTACAAACGTAAAGATAAAAGCCCTCGATGCATTAGCCCGCATCCGCCTCCACAGACAGCACAAATAAATTAATTGTGCCTCATCGCAAACAGCAGAGAGGTGTGCAGGAGGGAAAATGTGCTCCTTGTTTCATTAACAAATTAAATGGCAACAGAGCTGACACACACCCAGCTACACTGCCAACTTCAGATTCTCCCACCAGGCAACTGCCTGGCCTGCATCACCCAGGTAGAGCAGCCATTATTAAGTGAAGGAGGAGTGGGTGTGGGTGGGGGTGGGGGTGGAGGAGAGGGTGGTACTGTAAGGCCAGACCTAACCTTGGCATCCCCACAGTGAGCCTGGAGAACAATCACCGAGCGCCTGTCAGATCAGATGCTGAGTGCTTCTGTTGCAAGCTCCCCAACCCCCACCCCGCCTTGCAGGGGTGTTTTCACAATTTACCCCAGGCAAATAAGCAAACCAGTTCTGGGGCCCTGGTATGCATGGCCCAGTGAGAGAGCTTGTCATCAAGGAGACGCTGTCATACTGAGGATAGCAAACATTCCAGAAAGAACAGGGTGAGTCAAGACCAACTTGAAAAACATGTCGGACTCCCCTGCACTAGCAGCTAAGATTACATCCTCTCACACACCTTTCTTTCTAAGGTTTCCTGTTTTACTCACAGGCAATTTGTTACAATGCTGTGATTTTCTTCTCACTCTGTAGTACATAATTTAGGAAAGCTATGTTTCGAGAGTTGAAGGAGCATGACTAAAAACCAATCCTTTTATGTTTTTATCTCCAAAGACACAAACACAGTGCATGGGGGCGAGGGGGGACAGGAAATGGGAATGGGGGCTGGAGGAAAAGAACAAAGAGAAGTCTAGAAAGAAGAGGAAAAGACCCTCGACTCTCCGAATGTCACCCTATTAACTCATGACCTGTAAGGAAGTTAAAATCACAAACAGCTAATCCAACCATAAAATATGTCCGAAGTATTTATTATACAAATGGACGTTTGGGTTCAGTTGTTAAGTTAGTTGGTTTGTATTTTATCTATAAAATCCAGGAATCTAAAAAATTCTACACAGAAAAAAAATTGACCTGAGCTAGGAGCTAGGAGCTGCCTATAAAAAGCAAAGGAAATAAAAGCTTAAGAAGAAGAATAAATAAAGCCATATGCAACCTCTCCACCATCTAAGGAAGAACTGAACAGCAGTGCACCTCTGAACCAAGTCTTTGTAAAACATTCAGTGTCTGCAGTGGGCCACAATGTTGAAAGTGGGGCCCTTCACCCCGGGGCTTGCAGCACTGTGGAGTTCCAGACTCTCCTCTGGAAGGAAAACAATTTAGCAGTATCCATTGAGAACTAAAAAACTTCTCTTGTCTTTTAACCCCTCAAACCCTGCTTCTGGGAATTGACCTAAGAAAATAATCTACAATCACAATGAAACTGCACCTCAAAATATTATTTATTAACAGCACAGAACTTTGGGGGGAAACGTCTAAATGTCCAACAACAAAGGAGTGGTTAAGTAAACTCAGTCTGTGGGATGAGAGGGTGAGACCATTAAAAGTCATCCTGAAAAGAACAGAGCCATGAGGAAAGGTTTACTGAGAACAGCAGGCAGGTCTGACTGAATCTCTGTGATGGCAAGCTATAGAGAGACATGGCATAGCACTTGGGGGTCGGGGAGAGCTACCGGTTATTTTAAAACAGAGCTCTTTTTTTCTGCTCTTTTGTTTTGTCCCTTTATTGTGATTAGAGGATTTTGGTTGGAGTAGTAGTTGTTGCTCTTTTGAGTTTTTTTTTTTTTGGGGGGGGTGAGAAATAAAGAAAAACGATTAGGGGGTATAGAGACAACTGCTTTGCTCACATTCGGAGGGGAACCAAACACCTACGGGGGAGGGAAGATGAACACACTGCACTCATCCAGAAGCCTGTCCTAGCTTTGCCCCCGGTCACGTGGTCCCAGCAAGACGCTTGAAGAAAGGGTGACTGAGAAGTGGGTTAGATCTGTCTTTAGACAGGCTGCCTGCAGGAGGCTATGAGGTGATACCAATACCCAGAGACCCGGCTCCAAAGCCCTGGTCCACACTGTCCACTGTAGCTCCTAATTCCAAGGCCTCTCTCCACTTTGGAAAACAGTTTCTTCCTCAATAAAAAGAAGGGGTTCCAGCACTGTCTCCACGTCAGTCCTCTGACCGCTGGCATCCAGATTCCTGTTAGAGGAGGCTAAAGGCCAGCTGTCAGTGAATGAGAGCATGTCAAAGTGAGGGACCACAGCCTGCCTTTAAATGAGCTTTCCAGGCAACTCTCACGCACACAATGAGGAGCAGGCCAACAGCTTCCAAGTCCCACATCCAGACTCCTATGCCCATCTCCCCACCCACATCAAACTGTGCATGGGAGGGGGAGGGGCTTTACTCAGAGGCTGGCGCTCTCTCCACTTAATACTTCACCAAAAAACAGTTACAGTGTTTAAAACAGAGGGCACAAGACAGTGGTGTTTCCCAGCATCTTCCATTCTGGTGGAATCATTCCTGGGCTCACAAGACACTTGATAACACATGCTCCATGCTTAGTTAGCACAGTGCCAAGAATGGAACAGGTGTTCAAAACTGCAAAAGACAAGCACAAGAAGATGGGAGTGAATGAGCTGGCAGGCAGGCAGGATCTGAAACACACACACACACAGACAGACAATTTAAAAAAAAAAAAAAAAAAAAGGATGACTCATGGGTCAGGAAAGGTCTGGTACAAACCCCACTGGGCACTTCCATCAACAACAAGTGATCATCCCTAAAGCAGAGGGCTGGCGGGTCAGAAGCCAGGAAGTGGGGGCAGGATGCTGTTCCACTGACCACCAAGATAAACTTCCTAAGTTTAATGCTGAAGGTCTCAGCATTTGCAGATTCAAAACCAGCAAGCAAGGCTCCAGGGAAAGGGGTGGACCCAGAACCCTAACTGCCTACTGTTCCCAGCACTTTAGAAATAAGCAAGTCAGCACCCTCCCTGTCTCCCTCCCTTGGCTTTATTGAGTTACCACAGGAGCATCGTGTATTATTGCGGTGAGTACTGCTCTGACATAACCTAATAAGAAGCCAGTCTCAGCATTCAGCAAGAGTGAATGCTACAGGGCACACGTGCAAACTTGATTCTCCATCTAGGGGTGATTTCCGTGGAGGTGTAATTCCATTGTCCGCTTCACCCAGAACATCTTCCATCCATAAAGCACAAAGCCTCCATCCGTCACGGTTCTCAGGAATGAAAGGTCTTGCCTCCCATCCTGGGATACAAGGTACAGCTAGCCCCGCTCTGGTGACAGGAAGTCAAAGCTAATCTGATCTTTCCATTTAGACCACACAATGGTAAGCATGCACAGGCCTGTGTGTACCAGGTGGCATTTCTCCAGAGGGACACATCATGTCCAGCGTGCAATTCTGCTGGTTACTTATTTATTAGCCCAAAATTACTAGGGATATTGTAGTCTGTGATCATTATAAACTACATTCATTACAGTGCTCATTCTCCTCTGGCTAAACTTGAGCATGAAAGATGCATTCTCTAAAGATTCAAAGATCACCACTTTCTTTGGGTAGCTAACAATGTGATGTGCTCTTGGAACTACACTGGAGGGCAGATGAAAAGTTAAACCCAGTCCTTGATATCCTGGCCAGATCTGTCACCTGGGAGGTGCAGAAGCTGTGACCACTCAGCCTAAAAGTGGGGACTGCCAGCCAGGCTCTGATCTGTTATGTTCTTGTGTCGATGACTCAGAAGAGGGTTGGCAAATTGAAGCTCACAGGCCAAATATGGTCCACCATCTGTTTTCATATGGCCCACAGACGAGAATGAGTTTACCATTTTTAAATGGTTGAAAATTAACCCAAAGGGCATATTACTTAGCATTCACATTTCAGTGTCCCCAATGAGTTCTTGTTGGGACATAGTCACAGCAACAGGTTTACACACTGTCTGTGGGTACCTGCACGCTCACTCCTCAGAGCTGGGTGGTGGGTGCCTCAGACCATATGGCCTGTGTTATCAGAAATATTTACTGTCTGGCTTGTAAAGTGTGCTGATTGCTAACATACAAGCCAGGGCCATAGCACTAGTGAGAAAAGGCCTTGACCTAAGGGCATAGTTCAGGATGAAAACATACAAAATAGCTTCTCAGTTCTAGACCTAGTCAAAGGGCTCAAATAGACCTGCCTGGCGGAATGGCCAAGAGAATCTGCAACCAGGACACTGTACTGTGGCTCAAATACAACTGAAAGAGAGAGAGGGTAAGGAGGGAAGGGAAGCTGGTGCCAGAATTCTGGACCCATCCTTCTGGCCCAGCAGCCTGAAAGGGGCAGACAAAGAACCAAAGAGGGATGTAAGGCCCAGCCTAAGCCATCAAGAAGCCATGATCTCTGGGGGCTGCTTAGTGGAAAAGACAATGACAGTCAGGCTCAGGTGAACTGTGAATGGGATGACAGAACATGAGTTCCTCTTTAAAAAAAAAAAAAGTTGTGTGTGTGTGTGTGTTTTGTGGGGGTAAGTAGGGATAGATGAGCTGGGAGAAGTTGAGGGACATTAAAAATATGATCAAAATGTACTGTATGAAAAATAAATTTTTAAATCCAAAAATTTTTTTAAATTGAATCCAATATTTGCCACATTTTTTCTTTTTTAAATGAGCTAAGACTGACACTGTTCCTGTCCCCAATACCCTTGTCTCCTTTATTCTGAAAATTAAAGAATAATTAATTAATTAATTAATTAATCAATTAATTTTTTGCAGGGCTCAAGTTGTTCCTTTCCCGGTAAATACGGGTTCCAAATCTTGCTGCTCCGAAATGTAATCATGGATGTGCAGTGAAGTGATGCTGCTGTCTGATATGCAAACCTACATCCTGCATCCTATCTAAGCACTCAAGCCAGAAACAATCATTCCTTGTTTTCCAAAGGAGGTGACCCCTTGAGCCCCAGCATGACAGCTGTCTGGACCTCGGTCAGTTGTACCTCAGTGCAGCTCCCTTGGCCTCCACAGAATGAGGCTACCACACGCAGCTCCAGTCTCAATACTCACACAGCACCAACTCCAGCCCTAACCCAAAGAGATGATCTCAGCACTCTCCTATTCCCAAGCCTGGCCCCCACTGCATTCTCTCAGGAAGCCCCTCCCTGGCTACACCAGGCCACAGGTACTGGTGTTAATCTAATGAGGAATGCACCTGAGACATGGATTTTAAGAAGCTGTGTTGGGGGTAGGGGTGCTAAAGTCATTTTGTTAGAGGCTCCTAGACCAGGCCCAGAGACATTAACTGGGGAACAGGAAGCAGCCACCCAAGGTCAGCTCCATGGGGGCAGGAGTTTTATTTACCATTAATCACAGCTGACTTCCTAATCTCTAGTACAATGCTTGACACTCACATCCAAGAAATAACTATGAAACAGTTATGGGTAGAAGTATGACACCTCACCCCCCCCCCAAAAAAAAAAAAAAAAAAACTATGGAAATCCAAACTCCTAATGACTGAAGATGTGACTGTATTTTGAAAGGAGTCAGGCTCCTTAAATGTCCTCAGGTAATAAAATGAGTTCCCATTTGACTGCTTTCCAGAGAAGAGATCTGGGGACTGGAGAGATGGCTCAGTGCTTTAAAATACTTGTTCTTACAGAGGACCCAGGTTTAGTTTCCATCATCAATCAACATGATAGCTCTAGTTCCAAGGGATCTGATGCTTTCTCCTGTCATCATCCAAAGGCAGCAGGCAAGCATCTCCCCCAGCCACCTCCCCCCCTCCCTCTCCCCCTCCCCCTCCCTTTCTCTCCCTTTCTCTCTCTCTCTCTCTCTCTCTCTCTCTCTCTCTCTCTCTCTCTCACACACACACACACACACACACACACACACACACACACACACACACAAGGCAAGGCCATGTAAGGACACAGCAGCAGAGGCTGTCTGCAAGCCAAAGAGAGAGTCCTCAGGAGAAACAAGGATGTGCCAACACCTTGGTCTTTGACTCCAGCCTCTCAAACTGTGAAAACAGAAATGTCTATTGTCTCTGTGGTGGTTTTTTATGGCAGCCCTGAGAACAACTAAACAAGCCAGCCAAGAGGAGGACTCGCCCATGCCTGTCCCTTCTCTTCTCAGCACCACCTTCCCGGCCTATGCCGGTGGTGAGCACTCAGTAAAAAGGCCAAAAAGAAGGACTAAGGACTTAGCTCAGAGGTGCTGTGCTGGCCAAGCATTCCCAAGATCCTGGGTTCTATCTCCTGGAGTAAACATTACCAGGATCAACAGGGGACAGTCACAGGCTCTGGGGCGGCTATCCCACTGAGACCTTGATTGCCTAGAGTTTAATGGTTCAACAGTACCCAGATTATTGCCTGTAGAGATGCAGTTTTCCTATCCTAACAGTTTACCCTACCTTTCTTGAAGGCGGAGTTTTGATCCCAGGCTGAGTTCCTTTTCTACTAAGACCCTTGAGTGTGATGATTGCATTTACTGAGTCCTTGGTTTCATCTGGGAATAGGTAAGTCACCTAGACCTTACTGTCCAAATGAGGCATGAAAGGATCTGAGGGATGGCTAACAACAGGAAAAGATTCCTTCTGAGAAAAACTGAACAACTCCCAGGCATTCCTGTGGGGATGTGATGGCTGGAGCTGCTGCAGCCACTGCTGACCACAAAAGGAGGAAGGTAACAGTTAAAGGACAGAAGAATAGGAAATGGGAAGAACTGGGTGCTGGGTGATCCCAGGTTGCCAACTTGAGGCTGCCTACCTTGGGAAGTTGTCCTGTAAGAGCTCCGTTCTCCTGCTAAGCCATGTTCACCTGGACTTCACCCTCCAATCACACTGCACACACCAGAAGGATGCCAGACCAGCCTTTGAGTTTCACTGGTTACAATCTACAGCTTCGGACTTGATCACGAATTTGATAACCCCTTTTAATAACAGAACATTCTACAGTCCACCCATATAATAGGGTACTACTTAAGTATGCAATGATAAAAAACCAATCACCTAAAAAGATTGTTTGGTGATGTTTCCCACTGGATTTGCATTTTAGGCTTTCAGAAATTCCTGCAAACACCCATGTGTCAACCACAATGATATTCCCTCCACCAAATGGAGCTGCAGAGAATCACTGGCATGCACAAGGGATTCTGAACCCCAACATTTACTGCACGGACCTCAAAGCACACTCAAAAAGCACTTACCCTTCAATTAAAGAATCCAACTGTTAGCTAGAGAGATGTCCCAGTAGTTAAAGTGTGACCATGTGGTCATGTAAATGACCATGAAGACCAGAGTTCAGAGTCCCAGAACTTGAGTGGACTCCCCAGCACTTTCAACCTCAGAAGACCTGCGGAGATACAGGACCCCCACCAGAGGAAGCTGCTAGTGAGAGCAGCACAGTTATTACTAAGCTCTCAGTTTCAATTCACCTCAAAGAATAAAGTAGATGATCAAGGATGACTCCAGACATCAGCTTCAGGTCCCCAGACGCATTCACTCACATGTGGATATGCACCACACACAAGTGCCCAGACATACATAAACACACACCCAAAAAAAAATAGAATAAGAAAAAAGAATACAGCATCTAGACAGAAAGCCAAAGATCTATGTCCCAAGGGTAAAAAGAACGCTGGTGACATCGACAGCTCTGACATTAACGATGGTGGTCGCCATATCAGAGCCAACCAATGGGCAAGTGCTACCCAAGAATCTTCAAGGCAAACTGAGCTAAGCACAGAGAATCCACATACCAACAGACATTGTGCCAGCAAGCTGAAGGAGCTCACCCAAAGCTATGCAGCAGAGCCACAAGGGCAGTCCCAGCCCAGATACCAAGTGAAACTGTGTGGACAAGAGAGCAGGAAGAGGTCCAGAAGCACAGGGACAGGGACAAAAGACAAATCTGCATCCTGAGCAGGAAGAACAGTGAGACATGGTCCCAAAAGGAGCGCAATTAATCGGACAGACAAACAGGTGGTGGGTGAGTGGGTAGACACTGGTAGATTTTTAAGGAAGACGGGTCATCCCATGAAATACTTTAGGAAGACTTCCCATTACTTAATGGCTGAGGACTGCTTCAGAACGTCCCACAATACAAGCAAATTATCCAGATAAGCAATGGATATTCAAGAGGAGCTGCTATGGAGGAGGAGCTGAAGAAGTAGAGCAGAAGAGAGAAACCAGCTTATCTGAGGGGTGATGAGAGTACAAGATGAATGACATGGAGAAGCCTAGTGAGCCTCCTGGGGGTCTGGGAACCAAATACTGGGGACAATGGCTCCTGAGGGGGCCCCTGTGCTGAAGTGGGACTATCAGTCTGTAACCCCACCTCCATGGCTACCTTTGTTACTCTGTTTTCTTCCCCTCTTACCAGCCTCCCTGTGGCTCTTAGAAAACCCCAGGAAGGTAAAGGGCATGTTTGCTGAGCTTTAGGGGGCAGGTGACTACTGTCACTCCTTGGTGAAGGGGACATGAAGGACTGAAGTGGATGTGGGTAGCTATTAAGAAAGAACCTGAGAGCTGAGCATGGTAGTACACATCTTCAATCCCAACCAGTGGATTTCTGTGAGTTCAAGGCTAGCCTGGTCTGCCAAAAAAAAAAAAAAAAAAAATTCCAAGATAGCCAGGTTTAGAGATCTTGCCTCAAAATTAAAGGAAGGAAGAAAGGGAGGGAGGAAGGGAGGAAGGAAAGGAGGGAGGAAGGAAAGGAGGGAGGGAGGGAGGGAGGGAGGGAGGGAGGGAGGGAGGGAGGGAGGGAGGGGGAACTTGGTCCAATCTTGAGGCCTCAGTTACCATAGCCAGGGCCCTCAGGGGAAGACCTTAGGGAGAGGGACTCGACATTTGCTTGGGGAAAATGGGAGTATAGAATGAAATGTTCTCTAAGAATGAAAGGCTAGGGTTTGGCTTAAGAGTCACTGGTGACTTCTGTAAGGACATCACACAAACATGGATTAAAATACACAGTATGAATTTGCTATCACGATTTCAACTGCCACACTGCTCAGGACTTCTGGTACCTGTTGCCTACTTTACCTCACCTTCTGTGCCAGTCTGGCCACTGCAGTGGCTTCTACAGGTCCACTCTGATCCTGGCTTCCTTCCCTTCCTTTGAAGTCAGAGGCAATGTCTGTACCACATCTCTTCCCAGTGTAAAAGCAGCAGCCAGCTGGCCACTAAGGGCTATGACCAAGACTCCTCAATACAGAGCAGAGCCTAGAGACTCCACCCCAGCCTTGTGGGAGGCACCTAACAATGAATGGGCTTCCTCTATACAGCCACCACCACCTCTGTGCCTTGGCACCAGCTACAACCTCTGCCTGGAGCACCTCCAACTCATCCACTTCCTTCCCCAACACTAGCTTCCTCCTCTCCTCTCACAGCCTCGCTCTTCCCAAGGCCTACTGCTTTCTAACTCGAATCTCACACCCCTCAATGCTCATACTCTACTCTCTGCCATACACTGCCCAGGTTTCTCCTGCCAGGTCCTTTCTCTTACTCCAGAGATGCTTGCTCTGTTTGGGAAGGCCCTGCAAGCTGTTCATAGCTGTCTCCAGGCCCTTCAATGGTGCCTGTCCACAGAGCTTGCTCTGTCCTTGGGTGAACAGCATTGCTCTGTCCTGACAGATGCACAGCACAGCCAGCTGAGTGTGATCACATATGGTACAGCTTCCCTGCACACTCAACTCTTCACTGAAACTCTTTAATCACTGGACATGGGCCTTATCTTATCCATTGTATCCCAAACACCCAGCACATGGTGGATGTTGAATGGTATCATTATCACATTATATTCACAAAAGACACCAAAAAATCTAGTTTTAAAACATATACATACTTTACTATGCTAGTTGCTGATTAGCAAGGAGTCTTCCTAGACGGATCTCTACCTTATTTGTAGAGGTAAGGTTTCTCTCGCATTTGAACCTAAAGCTCACCCACCCTACCTTCGGAGCACCAGGATTATGGGCAGGCAGCCACACTACACATGTGCTCAAAACTATGCATGTGCCAGGAATCTGAATTCAGCTCCTTAAGCTTACACAGCAAGTGCTTTAGCTGCTGAGCCATCTCCCGGCCCAGAAGATACTTCTTCAAAATTAAAACCACTACTATTGGCCAGGACAGCATGGAACTTCATGCTGGCAGAATCACTGTGGGGAAATTGCCCTTTGTGGATATGGTTTTTGTATGAATTCTAATACTGAGATGAACAGAACTTTCCACTTGAATATTTCTAAAATTCTCCATGTTTTTCAACTAGGTTCACTAGACACACTAAACAATCCCAGTGCCCTGCAGGAGACTAACAGCATTGACTGTCTGTCAGAAGCACAAGGCTACGGAGGTTAAGTGCATGTGTGTACCATCCCCAGTTCTCCCTAGCAATACTCTCTCTGCTTGTAGACACTACAGTGAGAAGTAGTAATTTGTCAGGTCAGAACTGCAAAGACATAAGAAACAAGAAGCCAGGAGAGGCTCACCTACATATGAGGGAGCCTGGTTTAAAAGACAGACTATTAGTGCAACAGCTAAGCTCTGGTACCCAGAGTTTGTGAAAACTAACTCAAGGGCCATCACACAATCTGAATACTGAAGCCAGGTACGGGTGACTCATGCCCATAATCGTAGCAGCTCAGGAGACAGCTGCTGTGAGTTCAAGGCCAGTCTGTACTACCATAGCAACAGCCTATCTTTAAAAAACAAAAATCTGAGTATCAAGCTCCAAAGTTGTCAAAGCTCAGACATGTCCCTTAGTAAAAGGAAAAAAAAAAAAAAAAAAAAAAAAAAAAAAATTGAGGCATTGAATCAGGCAGGCAGCCAGCCAACAGAGGAACAAAGGGTGAACTCAGGACCAGAGTTTTAAAACAACATATAACCTTGTTTCCCAAGAAGAAAGAAAGGAGATAAGCACCCAGGCACATGAGCAAGTCCCCTGCCACACAGGGGCAACAGGGAGCTGTAAACGCAGAGCCAGCTTGGAACATATACTGCATATGGAGTGTTGGAGTTCAGTTCTCAGCACCGACCTCTGGCCACTCACCTCTAACTCCAACTCTGATGATTCCAAAGCCCTCTTCTGATCTCCAGAGAAGAGCACCTACATTCACATCCACCCACCCACACACAGACACACATAAGACACTGAGAGACAGAGGGATGGACAGACGGACGGACAGACAGACATACACACAATTTAAAGAAATAAATCTTTCATAAGACCTGCACAAGTTCAAACCAGGCAAAATCCCAGCACTTAGAAGAGAGAATAAACACAAACTCCTATCCCTAACTAAGAAGCAATCTGCAACTGGTACCTACTGGGGAAGGGGAAATAATATTTTCCTCCAGTGGAGTGTCACTCAGTTTATCAGCCACATTCCAGGGCAGGACCCATGCATGGAGCAGCTGGCCAACACAAAAGACTCCATGGCATTTTGGGGCACTTTGGATTTTTGGGCTTGTCTTAGTGTTTCCCTGTTGTTGGGTTTTTGGGGGTTTTTTTTTGATTATCTGTTTTGACTTATGTTTTGGTTTGTTGTTGTTGTTTCTGAGAAAGAAAAATGGCAGAAAGTTTCATCCCTACAGGCATTGGGAAGATCTGGTAGAAGCTGGGGGAAGGGAAAGGAATTAATCAAAAATACAATATATGAAAAAAAATATTTTAAAAGAATGAAATCTTTTTTTCAGTAAAGCCCTACGTCTTGTTAGGAAATGCAGGACTGAAGAGTGGTTCCTCAGCTAATTTAGATCTATCTGGGGAAACACAATGTTAAATCTCAATGAAATCAGCTCTTGCTCTCCCCAGACGCTTGGTCCTAGCCTAACAGGGACTGAACGCAAACCTTTAATTCCAATTGCATTGTTTCCCCTAAACAGCTTGAGCTAAGCCTCAGTTTCATTCACTGGTTCGGTACTAAACGAAGCGGACTGCCTCATGTATTACGTTCAACTTACTTAACAAGTCCACAAGACACACACAGCAACAACTGTTATATCTGAGAGGTTTAGAACAATGGAAGTTCTTTGTGGGGCAAGGGCCTTAAAAATGTCATTTATCATCGAAACACATATACTTCAAGACTTACCTTGAGTGGTCAACAAACTGGTTTGCAAAAGTCAGCTTCTATTTA
Organism: Arvicanthis niloticus; assembly: GCF_011762505.2. NCBI lineage: Eukaryota > Metazoa > Chordata > Mammalia > Rodentia > Muridae > Arvicanthis > Arvicanthis niloticus. The sequence goes on along the minus strand of NC_047658.1, from coordinate 80,432,981 downwards.
TTTGGCATAAATAGTCCGAAAGAATCCTTTAAAAAGATATGTTAGCAAACACTCCACGTACTTGTATGTGGTGCTGTTCTCAAAGGCTTTGCACTCTGTAAGCAGAGCCTGCATATGCGACATCCACCTGTAGGTTCCAGCTGTTACACATGCTACCGTGTCTGCAATATTTCTAGCCACTGTTCTCAGAATATCAGATCAAGTTTTCTCGTAGTATTAGAAAGAACAGGTCTTACTTGTGTTTATTAACTGATCTTTCACTCATAGGGAGCAGCCAGGGTTCTTTTCTGGACTATCAGCGTACCACAATGGCACCAACTGGACTCACAGGAGCTTCCAAAGTGAGAACTTAGGCACCTCGAAATCTGTGGTGGACTTCTAGGATTCTGATGAACAGGGTAAAAACTCGTGGTCATAGGAAAATATGAAATGGTACAGAAGCCACCGTGTCTCCAAACCAACAACAAGGAGAATGAACCTGAGTCCTGGGGCACCCGCCAGCTTCTCTCCTGCGGCATTCTTCAAGCCAAACACGATCAGCTTCGAAAGCTGGAGGACAGGCCTGGAAAGGTGGCTTGATTAAGAGTGCTTAGGAGTTCTTCCAGACCACTCCAGGTGGTTCACAAACGTCTCCAAGTAACTCCAAGTCTAGGGGAGATCTGACACCCCTGGCTCCACAGACAGACAGACACACACATTATTTTTAATATCTTTAAAAGGAAAGGTAGGAAGAAGAGGAAATAAATAGTTCAGAGGGCAAGAACAGTTGCTCTGCAAGCATAAAGGACAACTTTATGCTTTATTCAAACTCCTAGCACCCATGTTAATGAGGGTTGGAGACACACAGATCCCAAGAGCCCAAAACTACAAGGGTTTTAGCTCACTAAAGAGATCCTGTCTCAATGTCAGGCAGAGGCTGACCAAAAAAACCACCTGACACTCTTTTCTGGCTTCCACACCTATACACATGACTGTGCATACACACACACACACACACACAAACACACACACAGCATACACCGCCACTCACCTACACACACTGTGTGTGTGTGTGTGTGTGTGTGTGTGTGTGTGTGTGTGTGTGTGTTTAAGCACCTAAAAAAGACCAAGGGGACTGGGGTAGCACAACTAAAGGGCTATGTAGAATACACGAAGCAGCCTTGGTATTAATCCCCAGCACTGCATAAACCTGTGTAGTGGTTCATGTCTATAACACCCGCCGCCGCCACCCCCCATACACACTGGAGAGGTGGTCAGGCAGATCTGAAGTTCAGTGTCATTCTTAGAGAGACAGGGAATTAGAGGCTATGAGTCCTTGACTCAAAAAGAAAGAAAAGGAAAAGGAAGGGAAGGAGGGGAAGGAAGAAGAGGAGGCGGGAGGAGAAGGAGGAGGAAGAGGAGGAAGGAATAAGTAAGGAAGAAGTCAGTCTGTCCCGCCCAGGGGTTTGGCAGCCTGCAGTCCATCCTCGAACATGCAGGCTCACTTCTCCCAGGCCTTCCAATTCTAAAAGTATTCTCCAAGTTTTACATCCCCTGCTCTATGCAAAGCTAAGTGGCTCAAGTTGGCCATCAAGATTTACAATATAGGAAAACACAGATGGACGCCATGAACCAGATGGACGCCATGAACCAAACGAGGAGGCAAAGGGACGAACCTAGAGAGCGCAAACAGGAAGGAAACTCCACTAACCTCATTGGTAGCAGATAGGAACACCAAGGTATCAAATCCCACACCTCACCCTACGCAACCTCAGCCTGGGACCAGCCTAGGATCACACGTTATTTGTGGTGGCCACAGGAAGAAACAGAGAGTCTGGTCCCATTACATTAGAGTCTGGTCTACGGGAGGGACTTTACTGCAGCCAGGCATTGCATAGATCAAGGAAGTGAGCAGAAAAAAAAAATAACAGCACTTGGTTGATTCCTAGTCATAAAGCCATAAAGCAGGTGAGCAGACCAGGAAAAAAGGATCTGGAGCCACCACAGGGTGCTAGGGGGCTCAGGTGCCCCAGGTGGGCAGAGGGGCTCACAGTTCCTGCGTTACCATGTCACTTGTTAGACAGGATTTCATAGAGGTTTGTAATTTTCTTCTAATGTTCTGTAGTTTCTGTAGCCCAGGGGCTCCTATTCATGAAAGTTTAAACTTTCTTTTAGCTATGTTAAAAAAAAAAAAAAAAAAAAAAAAAAAAAAAATCTGGAGCCCAGGCCCAAGGCTTTTCAGACAGGCTCCACACCTCCTCCACGTGACTCAGTGGTGGCCTGGTATGGTGCTTTACAGCCTTTCTGGTTGATGCCTGCACTTCGAGGCTCCCGGATCCACTAGCAAGGAGTTTTGGGATTCTGTTTTCCGAATCTTACACAGTTCAGACTCCAATAGAGGATGGACTGAAATTTCACGCCACCCTCTGGGACAGGAAGACAGTGAGCCAGACCCAGGACAGGACCCCTTTCAGAGACCCAGCTTTTCTGTCCACTGAGAACTGGTGATTCGCTACCCAGACTAGGATCCTGCATTAGCTTCCCTAAACTTCTACTTCTAGCCTGAGATGAGAAAGTTTACCTAGGGTTTGACATCTTCAGTTTTTGTTTTCATTGCTACAGATTCTGGCAAAGTAAAACCCTTATTACCCTTGAAAGACAGTTACTAAAATTAAAAACACTCCAGAGTACTGCCCTTTCCTTTGGCCAACTTTTTCTGGCTAGTTTTCAACAGTTTTAAAACTGATGAACCAAAAAAAACCCTTTATTTAAAGAAAGAAAAAGATAATCTAAGTCAACAGTTCACCCTGCTATCTAAGCATTCAGACACAGTCTATCCACATAAGGATAAACGCAGTTTTATTAAAGAAAACACAATGGCTCTACCCTTTCCAAATATTGTACAGTGTACACATAAAGAATCCAAAGGGTGGGAGAGGTAACAGGGTCTCTGGGGAAGGACCACTGTGGTTGCTTAAAAAAGTCGGACTCAGTCATGGCTTGAGCTAGGTCCAGCACCTGCTTAATCTTGTCCAAAGTAGAGCTGCCTGGGGACTGGCAGACAAGGCAATATGGAGATAAAATCCTGATAAGGACTGTGGTGAAGGAGCTCAAAATATCTGTGTGTGTGTGTGTGTGTGTGTGTATGTGTGTGTGTGTATGTGTGTGTACGCGCGCCTGCACACATACATGAATGCATGTGTGTTTCAAAACAGGGTTTCTCAGTAACAGCCTTGGCTGTGCTGGGACTCACAGCGATCCACCTGCCTCTGCCTCCCAAGAGCTGATACTAAAGGTGTGCACCACCATGTCCAGCTCAAAATAACTTTCATTGGGTTTGGAGATGCCCTGGTAGATAAAGTGCTTGCTGTGAAGGGGGAAAGACCTGAGTTCAGATCTCCAGCATCAGGAGTTACTTCCCTAGCATGTGCACAGTACCAAAACAGACATACAAACACAGACACACAGACAGATGCACACGCACACACACACGCACACATGCACACACGTGCGCATCTACAATTCCAAAACTAAATTAGATATAATCTCAATTTGTCTGGAACTTCAAATGCACTGTGTATTCTTCTGTATTTTGATTGTTCTTGCTATTTGAGCATATTTTAATACCCATGTGTTAGCAGTTACAAAACCAAAGAGACTACACTTCTGGCCTGGATACCTGTACCTCAAATGAAATGGCTTAAGTGGGTATTGCAATTCTCTCTAAGGAATCCTTACTTACAAAATAAAGAACCAAAGTTCTTGGCAAAAAACATTTTATTTTGCAGCTAGTAAAGACGCCTGCCACCAAGCCTGATGTCCTGACCTCAATCCCTATGACTAGCATGTAGAAGGAAAACTGAGTTTTCTCATCTCAACACATGCATGATAATGTGTGCATATATGCACCTTTACATGGATGCACACATGCAAAATAAGTAAGTCAACTGTTATTTTGTATTTTCTCCTATTAAAAAAGTACTGATACCAAAGGCTAGAGAGATGACTCAGAAATTAAGAGCCTCTTGCAGAGGACCTGGATTCAGTTCCGAGCAAGCACATGGCGACACAACCATGTCAAACTCCAATTCCAGGGGATCTGACATGCTCCTCTGTCTTCTGACTCCTGTCTTTGCAGGCACCAGGCCTACACACATGCAGACAAATACGCATACAAATAAAATGTAAATATTAAAAATAATTAATCAATTTTTTAAAATACCAAAATAATCTATTTTCTTTGTTTTAAAACAGGGTTTCTCTGTGTAGCCCTTGGCGGGGGGGGGGGGGGGGGGGGATGTTCTCTGTGTAGCCCTGCCCCTGGCTCTGGCCCTGCCCCCTCCTCTCCTAAAGCTATGCACCACCACCACCCAACTTCCCAGAACAATCTAAAAGTGAGATGGTTCTAAATTACACAAAATGACAGGATTACTTCCCAATAGTCCCAGCTGACTGTGCTGAACTACCAGCCTCTACTGTGTACAATGAAGTCAAGCCTTATTGTCAAATTTAAGAATATCCTCACTATTAAGGGTTTAGATATCAGTTTCCCTACAAAAGACTTTCTGGCTTGTGGGTTCAAATCACTAAAAAGACTAGAACTGAGGGCTCTGGCCTATTCAATTTATTAGCCCACTGATGGTCTGCTGGCCTTTCAGAGAAATGATACAAAGTTTCAGAGATGCCATGCCGGGTAGGTGGAGCAAGGCTGTATCTTGTCCAGGAACTTCTCTGTGTCTGCCTCCTGGCCACCAGGTGATCAACTTCACTCAGCTTCACCCTTCCACCATGAGCCAAAATAAAACCTTCTTGTTTTCAACTGTTCCTCAGGAATCCCGTCAGCATGCTGAAATAATGGTTACCACATGCAACCTTGATGTAATGGCAGAGAACTTAAGTATCTGCCAAAAGCTACAGGACAATCTCAAGATATGTGACGAATTCAACTGGTATCCATGACAGACAATTCCACATGCCACTGACCATCTATTACATGGCCAGAGCCTCTGGTAATCAATGTATATGGAGCATCCATATGCCAGAATTTCCCAGACCACAGTTTATAAACTGTGGGTTGGGATTCAATATGGTGGTAGTCAAGTAACTAAATGGGGAGGGCACCAAAAAACTGACAACGATAAAGTTTCTGAAAGGTCAACTACCAAAAAATAACTAAAAACCGAGTATATAATAAACCCACAGTGTTCTCAGCTGCACTCAGCCATGATGGATCATAGCAGTTGCCACAGCCTTGGTTCCAAACACACAGCATATGCACTTTGTACTGTGCATGATGCCATCCATGTAACCCCAAAGATGCTGTTTGAAACCCCTTGGTATGCTGCTACAGGTATATTTGTACAGCACTGTGCCCAACTCTTGAAGAAACACTGTGGTTTAGAGTAAACAAATGCAATAGTTCTGTACTGCAGTTTGCAGGCATGTGAATACCGAATTATATCTTGGAATGTGGTTTTGAATTTTAAAACGGCCACTTGTAGGCTAGGGATGTAGCTCAGTTAGCAGAGTGCTAGGCTAGCAGGTGTTAAGCCCTGGGTGGATATTGTGGATCACTGAGTAGACCCTCTGGGTAGACACCACGGTAATCCCAGCACTGGGAACTGGAAGTGGGGATAAGGGGGTCAGGAGGATCAGAAATCCAAGGCCATCCTTGGCTACACAGTTCAATACTAGCATGTGTTACAAGATCCCACCTACCCCCAGCCCCCCTCAAGAACAGATACATAAGCAAAATTTGCTGACTGAGATGAAATAGCCCTAAACATATTTCCGCGGTTAAAAAAAAACTGTGTGCAGCCTATGTGAGTTTACATGAACCACACATACATACACAGGTGCCCATAGAAGACAGTGGGCATCAGATCCCCTGGAACGGCAGCTATGACCTACCATGTACGTGCTAGGAACCAAGCCCAGGTCCTCTTCAAAGCACACCACGCTCTAGCTCTCACTGGCCACAACTCTAGCCTTTGGTACTAAATATTTATGCAAACCGTGTTCTCAGCATTTTCAGCAAATGTTTTAACTACACACTCACTAAAGAATCTCTTGGGCGAAAAGGGGGTCATGATGAGAGAAGCCAGGTACCAGATACTGAGCAATCACACAGGCAAACACGGTGTGCACAGGACCTCTTGAGAGGCTGGCATCTAGTGGGCAAGCTGGGTGATGAGTTTCTGTTACAGAAAAGAATAAATAGACAACACTTTCAAATATTCATTACAAGAGCTCATGTTCAAAAAAAAAAGGTAAAACACAAACATATAGGCTTTAGTCTTTAAAAGGTGAAAGTGACTAATCCAAACAAATAAAAGACCTGTAATCTATCCAAATAAGCTATTTCTAAAATTCAGTGGGAAAACATCTTTTTAAAAAATAATGCCGGGTGGTGGTGGCACACGCCTTTAATCCCAGCACTTGGGAGGCAGAGGCAGGCAGATTTCTGAGTTCGAGGCCAGCCTGGTCTACAGAGTGAGTTCCAGGACAGCCAGGGCTACACAGAGAAACCCTGTCTTGAAAAAAACAAAAAACAAAAATAATAAGAAAGGAATAGCTGTTAGATATTAAAATACTTGACAGCACCAACCAGCCAGACAGCCAGACAGCACCAACAAGCCAGAGCTCAGCCAGAGTGAGGTTAGCAATGAAACCTGATGGCTACCCTCCTGCCACAGAGGTGACATCCTCTCCACCGACTTCCCTTATACACCCCTATGCAAAATAAATACAGTCTATTATCACTGTTAGTTAATTACTGTACCTCTGTAAGACATTTATTTAGTATATGTGTGTAGGTGAATGCTTGCCATGGTGTGTGCCTCTGTGTATGTGTGTGTGGTCAGAAGACAACCTGTGTAAGTCTGTCTCCCAGTTTATGAGTATGAGTCCCTGGGCTTTTGCTGTTGAAGCCTCCAGTAGTAAAACTCACTGAATCTCAAAGACTCTCTGACACAGGAAGCCTCGGCACGTGCACTGCATATTTATACAATTGATCACAGGCAAGCACTTGCCAAAGGCTTCTAGAACATTTCTTCCATATTGCTCAGAGATGGAATGAAGCAAGGGGAGGGGCCATCAGGCAGGACGCTCAGGTCTAATGACACACCTGGCTTGCCTCTTTGCCAGATGCTCAGCTAACCAGAACTCTATGGTGCCCCGAGGCTGACTGGAAAAATTCCTCACCCGACAAGCACTCTGGAGCCACACTCTGTACAGCCTCAACCCATCCACAGGGTGGATGGCCAGCAGAAAGTGAAGGCAGGAGACTGGCAGTGGAGGTCAGAGCCGGTTCAAATCCCCTTTGTTGTTATGGAGATAATGGGGGGGGGGAGGGCCTCAATGATGTCGCTTAGAACAAGGAGGACCAAGGCAGAACAGCTTGGGGACACAGCTGTCCAATGAAGCTGCCTTTCCAAAGCACTCCATAGGACACATTTGCCCACAAGTTTGTTGACCAGACAGCCTTTGGCTCCATTAGCAGAACTGGCTCCCACTCGGCTAAGGATAAGTGGGGAAGGATACAGGTTCACTGTAAAACAGGTTTACCAGAGACCCTGAGTCTCTCCTGAAAGATGGGCAGCAGAAAACAGGAAATGGCAGCCTTCCCGAGGTCTTTCTGGGCTTCTGCACATACACTTTGTCTGTCCCTCCTCCCACAGCTTCACTCAGGCTTCTCTGAACACAAGGGCCAAACACCTACTCCCCAGGTAGCATCTGCCTAAACAGCGTGTGCCTGAGCTCCTCTACTGCATGAGCATCAAAGCTGGAAATGCCACCTTAAGCCCCAAGAGTTTGGGAAGCAGAGGCAACTAAGCCTGGGTCAGGTGGCCTCTCTGATCCTAACATCAGAGAACTAGTGGGCAACTTGGTCTTCCTATTGAAAGCATTTACCTGTCAGGTGTGATGGCAAAAACATCAACATTAATGACATCAGCTGACCCTGCTATCAGCCCAAACTTTGCAAGGGTATCAATCCTGTAATTTTATCATCTGTCCAAGGAGCAGACCCTCAAATGACAGGTAGACATCTTTTTAGCTTTCATGTTCATGGTGGATATCTATTATTAAATGGGAATCTATTTCTGGTTCCTCTTTGTCTCCTTAGAGGAAGGTTCTCAGCAGGAATTTTGTCTGGAAAGAAGCAGATCCTGGCCAATACATCCAAAGGACCTAGAAGTCTTTGGAAAGGGACACACACATAATATCACATATGACATACACGACACACAAACAGCACAAGACACACAAAATGTAACATACAACACACACAGAACTCACAAGAAAATATCTAAGATACAAACAAAAAACCCACAACATATATAAAACATACAAACTATGCAGAGCTGGAGTACTCTGGGTAGTATCAGGAATAATTTCCTGCAATAGGAAGACATCTGAAGAAGAGGTTATAGGCCAGGCCCCATCCTGACAAACACCGCTGAACTTTTCAGAGTCAATCTTCTGTGTCTTCTGCACCTAAAGAAACAAACACATTCCTCACAGATCATGGGCTGCTCTGTGAGGTAGCTAATAAGATAATCTGTTACAGGAGGCTTACAAATCCATTTAAATTGATTTTAATTAATGAATCAATCCCTGACCCAATGAAAAACTAGATCCACAGATAGTAAGCAATACAATGATTTCAGTCTCTAACCCCAGCCTCAAATCTACATAAAAAAGAAGGGTGTTTTCTGCTCAATGCAAGACAATAGAAAGAACAACAAATTATATTGCAACCTAAGGTGAAAACCCCTCTATGTTTAGATAGCACCCACCCCACCTGAGTAAGGGAAACAGATTTCAGAATGGTTTCCACACAGCTCACCTACCATGAAGTGGGGGGAGGGGTGTCATGTACCAGGCTGACATCGGGAACATCTAAGATCCAATAAATTCTCAAAGCCCTTCAGAGTCCTTCAATCTGGACAGAATATTACCTATACACCCCAAATACAAGTGACAGATAAGCCTAAAATGGCCCTCCAATCAGCTGTGTGCTAAACAGTAAGCTGGGTTCCAGTCCCCAGAACCAAAAATGCAATAAAATCAAAATCTACGCAAACTTTCTCATTTGTTGAGATTTTATTCTTTCTAGGCACTGACAGCATCTGGGCTTTCAGAATGGCTGCTGGGGATGAGCTGGAAACAGTCCCCACTTAAAGACAGGGCTTTACGGTTGGTAATTATTTATTTATTTCTCAGTGGCTTCTCACTGGCCTGTTGACCCACTCTATTTTTAGAATCCAATCAGAATTTCCAAGGACAGACTACTCCATAAAACCTTTAGCAGGGAGACAGAGGTCTCCTTCAGGTCTTTTTTTTTTTTTTTTTTTTTTTTTTTTTTTTTTAATTTTTAAAAGCAAAATCTGTAACCAACACCAGTTATCAGAGAGAAACCATGAAAGGCTCCAAAAACAGCAAACTCTTCATTCAAACACTTTCCAAAGTTTGAGAACATCCTATCAAGGCACACTGACAAACAGAGTGAGTCCCTGCCTGGCAGGGACGCTGGCTCTGTACAGAGGGAAGGCTACTTAAAAAGAAATGCAAGTCACAGCAGCAGAGCCAAGGCACCTAGAGAACACTGCTTCGTGTTTCTTCCTCACTCCTTCAGGATAGTTCACAAACCAGTTGGATTCAGCAAGCAAGAAACAAACGGAAGACTGGCTGGAACACTGCAAAAGCGACAGCCACAAAAGACCATCAGGAAGTCAACTGCAGGAAAAAAAAATCAGGATACAGACCAGAGCTTAGGCAGCGAGGCTGTTGGGCTTCCCCCACCTCGTGTGTGTGTGTGTGTGTGTGTGTGTGTGTGTGTGTGTGTGTGTGTGTGAGAGAGAGAGAGAGAGAGAGAGAGAGAGAGAGAGAGAGAGTGATTTATCTGTCTGCTCCTCTCCCTCTCTGTGTTTCTCTGTAGCCATCAGTCAGTCTCTCCCCCACAAAGGGAATAAACAAAAGAACTCTGCTCCTAAGCCCCCAGGTTTGAGGACTCTGGCACCATGTTCCATAAGTGTGCACCAGCAATTCTGAGGATTTAGTCTGTGCCTTTTGGGCTGTGCTGTGCAGGGCTCTACAGCAAATCAGGGAGTGTCAATACAGCCTGAGATTCAGAGCGAGACCACAAATTATAAACAGTTTCAGCAAATTGACTTGAGAGCCTTTGTTCCTCAGACACCCATGCAGGCAGCGGAACCTCCCCACCGCTACAGTCCGGGACTGGGAAAGGAAGTCGTTGAAGCCTGGATTTCCTGCTTTTACTTGTAGCCAAGAACTATGAGGCTTGTAGTGGTTTCAGGAACTGACTCATCCCATGATTCATGGATAAGATACTGCCTTTAATATGTTTCTGACCCAAAGACTGGGGAATTTCAAAACCAACCTGAAGTCACACTCCAGTCTTACAGTACAAATGACTATTTAGGGCAAAATAAACAGGACACCAGATTACCATTCCTTAGGCAGAGGCAGGGAAAGTGAAGCACATCATGTGGCAACGGTGATCAGAGCTTAATCCACAGGCTGTGACTTGACAACAGCCCAACTTCCCCAAAGTGGATAACAGGTGGGATAAGGTTATTTTCAGACATCATTCCCCTAGATGTAAAAATAGATTTAGCAGAGCAATATTTTAATTTAGGCTCATGTGAGGATGAGACTCCATATACCCAAGATGTGCAGAAGCACATGGCTGGATGGAACTGTTAGAGAGAGACCCAGAAGCTAGCTAACCAATGAGCAAACACTCCACTGTGTATGCAGGAAGACTGCAATTTTACTCCTACTCTTACTGACCACACTTCTTTCCCTTCTGCACATACACAGGCACATATGTATACACGTGCTTAGACACACACACAAGCAAGCACAGTCCAAGACTTAGGAGCAACACTCTGCAAATGAACTGCCCCTGTGCTCGTACAAGTAACTCTAATTAAACTCAGTGGGTCACAAAAGATACCAAAGTAGAAAGGGGGCTTTCTGGGAAGAAAGGGTTCAGTGAATATGAAGGGTGTTGACGGTTTCATAGAGGGCAAAGATGATCAAAATACATTATAGATGCATGAAACTGTCAAAGGATAGATTATAAAATTGTTAGTTCTGGAACCTTGCACTTCTGGATGCTCCATCAGCACAGACAAGTCCACTTAAGGGGGAATTCTCAGCTCTATGCCTAATAACCCATGAATCCTGGGGTCCCCTCCCCAGTGCCAATACAGAAAAAGAAGCAGAAGACAATTTTCAAGAGTGGCTTTCATAGGCGCTTACAGATAAACACAAGCTGGGTTGCACAGAGGGAAAGAAGGGGCAGGGAAGAAAGAAAACAAAGGCACAGGCTGGATGGGAGAGCGTGGAGAATAATAGGTGACCAGGCGAGGCCAAAGTGCAGGGGCTGGCAGGCAATGGGCAGCAGGGCTCCTCCATCAGATTTACTGAAGTGACGTCAGTGGCTCCTATCCAGAGTTCTCTCTGACAGCTTTCAGCAATGCCTCCTGTAGCTTCCACTGTGCTGGGAAGCCACAGCGTGGCAAGGAAAATTCCCTTCAGGAAGAGACTTGCCTTGTGAATTAAGAAGTTTAGCACCTATTTCTGGGTACACATGGAGCAAAAGGGTGGAGACAAACCCAGTAACACTATACCATGGAACAGAGGGGCCATTAAAGGAAGTTTGTGAAGTGGAGGACATTAAATGCATATGACTTCCCAGGGCAGGGAGGTCAGCTCAGTAGAGTCAGAAGACCATAATTTCGGATTACTCCCTCACGCTGTTTCTAGGCTGAGCTGCACTGCCCATGGCTTTGTTTTGCCAACAAGAAAGAATCCGCTAAAGCTGAAAGCCCAAGCACCAACTGACCTTCTGAGGAGATTACAGCTAGCACTTTTAAAAACGAGGCGCCCTACCACCATCTTTTTCTACCTAAGTGATGTACCAACATGGGCCTGAAACAATTTACAAGAAGTAGAGGCAGGAATAACTATAAATAAGTTAAGTAACAGGCTGGTCAACAAAAAACACATATACTCGTTTGTCACATACAGGGCTTGCTAGTACATTCTTAAGAGTGTAGTAAAGCAATAGCCATCCAGGCTCCTTGGGGACATGCCAGGAACTACAAAAAAAAAAAAAAAAAAAATCAACATTTTTTTTTACTTATAAAGATAATAAATGATAAATCCTTCAAATGACAGAAACATTAAATATATTCTATTTTAAATACTTTGAATAGAGGACTTACAGATTTAATTCAGTATTTACTGAACAGATATATATAAATGGCCCCAGTAGCATCTTCAAATAAAGCCTGCAGTACACAGGACCCAGAGTCACCATGGAGTGAGGCATGTCCCCTGGGCTTGGTTTGTAGACAGGAGGTGAGACACCTACCAGGCAAACGTAGGGAAAGAGCTTTGGTCTTTGGAGTGAAACCATGAACCACAGTGGAAAAAAAAAAGGTTAGTCTTCAATTTGGGGAATGTTTGGTAGATTTGGAAAGTGGAAGGGTGTGGGAGCCCCAGGCAGGTCTCCTGGCTATCCTCCTGCCTCAGTCTCCTAAGTGCTGGGACTGCAAGCGTGTGCCACTGCACCTGACTAGAGTCTTTCTTTAGGAAAACATAGGGTGACAAGCAGATGTAAGGAAATGGCAAAGGAGATCCAAAAGAGCCCAGCACGGAACGTACACAAAGCGTTCTTACGATAAATCAAGGACTAGACCACGGTAGTCAGTGAGGTCCAATTCCAAACTGGAGCAGGATATGATCAGAGATCCTGGCTAAAATAAAGTGTGACATCAACATTCTTCCCATAAAAGGAACATAACTGCAGAGACACTTGTCATAAACCTGAGTTCACGAGAGGCTGAGCATGAAGGAAGCACAGGGTCCGAGAAAGGTGTCCATAGGACCCAGGAGACAATGAAAGCCACCACTGCTGAGCATGAATGAGCGAGTGACCAGAACTGATTCAGTCGCATCAGAAAATCTAAAATGTAAGACTATAAAAATCGCAAAACAACAGAGAACAGGTACAGCAGAAGACTGTTAGACACTTGCCTAAGTAAGGCACGGGGTTGGGGGTGACTCTGCCTTCCTTTTAAGGAAATGGAAGGCAAGGTTAAACAAACAGCTGGTGAAAGTATCCCATTGCAATAGCAATCTAACAGAGGAAAAGTAACTGAAATAGGGGATATGGAGCAGGAATATGGAGTATTCATTTCTCAAATAAACAAGCATAACCAATCATGCTCCATCGTGAGACAGAGCAGACATTATGTACATGTCAAACAAAAAAAATTAAATAACTGGGGGCTGGAGGGGCCTCAGCCATCCAATTCACAATGGTCAGTTCACAACCACCTGTAACTCCAGCTCCAAAAATCCAATGCCTCAGGCCTCTGCAGGCAGCTGCACGCACGTGCATACATGGGGGTCAAATGCACACACACACAGAGACACATGATTTTTAAGAAAAAAAAATTAAACCCAACCCAAAACAGGTCAGACTCTAGATTTAAGAGCTTCTAGATCTAACTCTCAGTTGCTGAAATTCAACACAGAACAGAGAGCATGATCAACTGTACTATGTGATGCAGCTGTGGAATCCAGATGGAGCTGACAATGAGGAAGACACCGGAGCGCTCGCTCCCCCCACCCCTCTCTCTCTCTCTCTCTCTCTCTCTCTCTCTCTCTCTCTCTCTCTCTCACACACACACACACACACACACACACACACACACACACACACACACACACGTCACAGAGGGAGTTCAAGGGTCAGCAGATCCTTACCTTCTCCCTTGTCTGTGGCAGGAACCCTTGCTCACGGGTATATGCTCCAGGCTAGCCGACCTGTGACCTAGAGACTCTCCTGCCTCCAGCTCTCACATTGCTGGGCAAATGCTGCATTTCCAGGCACTTCCTTATGTTGCCTCCTCCAGCTTTATGTAGCTTCTAAAGATCAGAACTCAAGTCCTGGTGCTTGTGTGGCAAGCACTTTACCCACCCAGGCATCTCCACAACCCCACAGAGTTTTAAGAAACAGCAACCAGGCCTGACCTGTCGGTCTTGCTTGAACCCTGATTTGAACAATTTAAGTAGAGGAAACATTGATGAGGCAATCAAGCTGCTCTGAGTGGCGATGCTAAGCAGTTATTAAGGAGCCAGTGTGACTGTGACATTGTGCTTGGTGGGATGTGAGATTTTTTTTAATGATTAAGTGTGTGTGCATGTACATGTGCCATGTGTATATGTGTGTGCATGTGTACGTGTGTGATTGCGTGTACTTGTACACATGTAAGGGTGTTTCTGTGGTAATGGGGTATATGTACCTGAGCACAGGCGCTTGCAGAGACCAGAAGAGGGCATGGGACCCCACAGAACTGGAATTACAAGCCAGACGGGGGGGGGGGGGGGTAGTGGGAACAGAACTACAGTCCTCTCCTGAGAGAGCAGCAAGCGCTCTTAACTTCACAGTCATCTCTCCAACTCCACCCACCCCACACCCAGTGTTTTTTTTTTTAAAGCAATCACTGTAGGAACACATACTGAAACTTCATAGATGAACCTGTCTGCTTAGATGAATACAGAAATGCTTCAAGACAGAGTTGGAGAGGTGTCAGAACAGGACTGCAGCTGAGTAGCAGAAATGGCTCAAGGGGTGGGGGGAGGGGGCTTTCCCTGACCTCTGCTAGGCTGCACTTTCTCATGACTGAAAATCTGAAACAGAATAGAAACAGGAAAGTCAGACAGCAAAGGCAATGGGCAGCAGTTCGCTTCAGGGTGGCAGTGACCACAGTCCTAATTACAAATAGCATTGTTCAGGAGGCACCATGACAATCCTTGAAAGCCCATAAATGTCCATGGCACAGGTAAGAGTCAACGTTCCTCTGGATCAACGAGGCTCCCAGAGTGGAATATTAGTCAAACTCTCAAGTGCAGCAGCTGATGAAAATCACAAGTTGTTGTCTTTACAAAAACACTGAGTGCTGTGATCTATAAGCCAAGAACTCCAGTACAACAGAAGGACAGATCCCCCGACCCCAGGCATTTCTGGTGAGGAGAGACAGAGATAAAGACAGAAGGGGGGGGAGAAAGAGAGAAAGAGAAAGAGAGAGAGAGAGAGAGAGAGAGAGAGAGAGAGAGAGAGAAAAGAAGAAGAAGAAGAAGGGAGAAGGAGGAGGAAGAAGAAGAGGAGGAAGAAGAGGAAGAGGAGGAGGAGGAGGAAGGAGAAGGAGAAGGAGAAGGAGAAGGAGAAGGAGAAGGAGAAGGAGAAGGAGAAGGAGAAGGAGAAGGAGAAGGAGAAGGAGAAGGAGAGGAGAAACCACTGAAGTGGGAGAAAAGTCAGGCCTGGCAATCTGTAATCCCAGAGCTCAGAAGATGGGAGAAGGATGATGCACACTTGAAGCTAGTTTAGGCTAACAGCAAGATTCTCAGAAGAGGGGTGAGAGACAAGAAAGGGAGGAGAAAGAGTGAAGGGGATGGGGCCTGAGCAGGAACTCCAGCAAAGAGGAAAGCTGGGAAGCCTGAAACACACCCCTTCCCCAGTGGGGACATCCAGATGGGAAAGGTTCCATCTTAGTGGGACTGAGACCTGTGGTGGAGGGAGCAGGAAGCTTAGGAAAGTTGGAGGGACACACAGTGAAGCTTCCTGATGGCTGGCTGTGTGGTTTCATGGGCCTTACACCCCCAAGTACTATTCCTCCCCTACTTTTCAGGGGAGGACACAGTGCCTGGCCTGGGTCACAGTGTCAATAGCAGAAAGGGCCTGGACCTATGTTTGATGACATGGACATTCCTGTCAAGCTAATTTGCAGAAGCCCAATAGTGAACTAAGCTGGGGTCACACCAAAACTCTACAATACAAGCATCTAAAACAACTGGGAAGAGGGCTGGCTGAGACAGAGGGAAAGACAAGAACCCACAACTGGCAAGCAAAGACCCCAATCACCAACAGACCTAAGAAGAGCTGAGCAATACAGTTACAAACCTTTCTCTCTCTTAAAACCAAGGCGTCAAAGATGAATACCACCCTCTTCCCCACCCCATCTCAAAGTTCATCCTCTGAAAAGCAGGTGATAGCCCAATGGGAAGGTGGGGGAGGAATTCATCAAGGTTACCTGGGGGTACCCTATCCCAGCAGGAGTCATTTACATAGAGCGGCCTTGGGGGAACTGAAGGCAAGCCTCTAGACTGCCAGCCTAGAGACCGGTGGGGCAGAGCAGCCTCCAGCTTCCCAAGCACACCTACTCCTCCCCCACAGACTATGGGAAGCAGACAGACCCCTTGCTCTCATTTCCAATGGCCAGTCCTAAAAAACTTAAAGCCAAAAGCTAGAGTTGACCTTTGCTCTTTCCCTGCCAGACAAACAGAAGGCTCCTCTGAACCACACCCAACTGTTTAAGATCTCAGCCACTTGTTTATACTCAAGATGGAGAAAATGCAACTTACAGAGATAAAGTATCCATCCTCTTTCCAAGGCAAAACCTTTAACAAAGAAGTCTCTTTGTTTCCACATCAAGGACTACCTTAACTCATTCAAATTCCACAATAAAACCTGATAGGTGATAGGTAATCCTAAATCTTTTGTTAGCCAGCACATCTAAGAACAGGCAGTGTGACCTTGGAAGGCTCAGAAAACCTTTGGAGCTTCTTCACAAGTCTCAATTACAAATGGAGCTTTTTACATTTGAATGGCTGGTGTTTAAGAACTGGCTTAAAACAGAGCATACCTCCCCTTCCTACCCAAATTCCCACTGGGATGCCCGTGAATTATCACAACCAAAATGACCAGGAGTGAACTGGCCTTAGAAGTGTGGGTTCCGTGGGCTCCCAGATTCAACTCACATACTCAGGCAGCTCCAGGGGCAGACCCCAGCATCACCCCAGACCTAAAGCCCTGTAGTTGGCTGGCAGCATGTTGGAGAGCTCACCTTGAGTCCCATCCACAGAACAAACCTGAGGCCACAGAAAAACCAATGACAGAAGATTCCCACCCCAAACTCCCTGACTACCTCCAACACCCTCTGCCAACAGCACCAACGGAGGACGAGTTCCTGGGCTCAAAGGCCAAATCCAGAGGCTCCAGTCTCCCTCAGACCTCACACACTGAATTGAATACAACAACGAGACAGAACAGCCAGATAAACCCCAGCACTGCCGGGTGTGGTGCCATACACCTTTAATCCCAATGCTCCGGGAGGCAAAGAACCAGGTCTGCAGAGTGAGTTCCAAGCCAGTCAAACTACACAGGGAGACCCTGTCTCAAAGACAAACACAAAAGACCCACTAGCACTAAATGAATTCATACTGACTTTTGGTATGGGGCAAAGATTTCTTCCAAACATTCCTCAGACTCCACCCCATTTTCTCCACCCATGTGTGGGCACTAGTCCGGTCTTCCTCAGAACCAAAGGCACTGGAAGCCTCAGGACCCCTATTCCTTCCTTCTCCTGTCCAGACACTGTTCTTTCTACCTAATAATAGGGAGTTGACCAGTCTCCATGTGCTATCTACCACATCCTTTCAACTAAAGTATTCTGAAAGTAAAGCAGGGTGCCAAGACAAGGCACACTGAGAAGAAGTATGAAACTATAAACAGTGGCCACAGTGTTAAGGAGACAATTAGGATGGGACTGGAGGACGTAGGAACAAGAAAAGCCCTGTGAATGGTAAGAAAACTGGAGAGTACAGAAGTTGAAAGCTCAGCTATCAATTAAAATGACTTAGACTCCTTCCCCCCACCACCCCCACCACCACCACCTTACAATTTACAAACTGGATATGGCATCGGGCAAGCTGCCCATGTGCTGTCCAGAGGTGACTTCATCTTCTACTTGATTCTTCATGATGTCATTTCACTAGATGCCATCAAGCTTATGTTACGAGCAGCTGACAAGAGTGTTGGCCTCGCAGGCACAATTCCCTGGTTTAGATCGCAACACACAAGGCAGAGGCAGGAGGATCAGAAGCGCAAGGTTACCCTTAGCTATACAGTAAGCAAGTTTGATGCCTACCTGGGCTTATACATAAGACCCTGCCTCAAACAAAAAATAAAAAAGTAAGTTTAACCAGTAACTACAAGGGCATATATCATTTGGGAGCCAAAAATTCAACATTACTAGCATTTAGTAAGTAAAAGATTTCCCACACTTTGTTTTGAGACAGGATCTCATTAAATAGCTTGGATTGGCTTGGAACTCAGAGATCTGCCGGCTTCTGACTCACAGGGCTCAGATTACACTAGGAGGAACCCAGGTCTTTGGTACATGCTGGGCCAGAACTACTACTAGGCTACACTCAGCCCAATATGCTCCATTTGACATACCCCTGTGGCTTCATTTAAAAGCAGTGGTTCTCAACCCCTTTGCAGTTGCATATCGGATATTTATATTACAACTCATAACAGTAGTAAAATTACAGTTATAAAGTAGCAACAAAATAGTTTTATGGTTAGGGGGTCAGCACCACCAAAGAACTGCTTGACAGGTTGAAGGCGGCTGCTTTAAAGGATCTCTCTGGGTCTTCTTGTCCCTTCTTCACCAAACCCAGCAAACTGATATAAGCTCATTAGGTCTAAATACTAACTGCTTGAACCACCACCAAAACTCAAGGGACATGGCAGAGGTGCAACAGAGGGCAGTCATCCCAAGTACATTACTCTGACCACACAATTCACATTGTGAAACCTAACCTTTGAGAGTATACAACATACTGTCTTCAGGAAAGCCAAGGAGAGGGCACTGTCCGGTTTTGAAACCTTGCTGTCCCCCTGTGCCTGAAGGCCTCCCTCCGGCCCCACCACTCTCCTCCCTGAAACATTTTTAGTTTTAACTTTTTTCAGACTGGGAAACCTGACTGAGCAGCACACCCTTCCACGCATGGCTTCTTAAGAGATAAGGAAAGGAAGCCGATAAAATGCAGGTGGTCCCTGGCTCAGGCTCCCACAGAGCAATCTAACTGCTTAGCCAGAGTGACCTAAAAACTCAGGGTCAATGACACACCCTGAGCAGAGAATCTGAATAGACCAGGACCAGTTAGATAGAACAGCTGACTTCAAAAACTACCCACGTGAAATTGTGAAAGACTTCAAAAGAATAAAAAAAAAAAACAACTCAACAGGCAATTTGGCTTCCCAGGGAGTCCTGCAGTAGGCTCTCTTCTCCAGGAAATACCTGGAATTAGGTATTTAGGCTAACACTTAGGCTAACAAAAGTCCTGTCCCCTTAAATATACAAATAGCAAATAAACAGAGAAAAAAGCTGCACCCCGCCCCCATCAGCACCTGAATTAGCATGTGAAATGTGGGGAAGCAAAGGACCAAGAGTACAATCTGCAGTCTTTGGGAGCACAAGGGCCAGGCAGCTAAGAGCCACTCCTGCAGCCTGCCTGAGAGCAGCCGCTGACCAGTGGAAGCATCACTCCAATGCCTAACCCCATTTCAGGTGAGGAAATGGAAGGCAGTCTGCCTTAAGTAGTCTCAGAGTTTTGAAGAAGGCCAGAGTTTGAGGCTAGCCTGGTCTACATGAATTCCAGGTCAGCCAAAGCTACTTTAATAAAAACTAAAATTACAAAGAGAACAATAAAGTTAGACATAAGCTGTGGCCCTCTCTGCCTCCCAAAACTAGGTTCCAGGTCTAAGTCCCTTTGCACTGTCTTCCTAAGGAAATGGCCCCTTCCAACGGTCACCAAAAGAATTTACAGACATCAAGCTCAAATCAAAATCAGGAAGGGAGACTCAAAAGGCCTTTCTTTTGGAAAGATATAAATTACCTATTTTCTGAAGAATTTTCATTTAATTCTGATTACCACTTTGCAAAGGTAAGTCCAACTATTACATATTTACTGACGGACTCCTCCACATACTGCACTGGGGAGCGTGATTCCAAGCAATGAAGGCAGAAACTTTGCAGAGCTGCTTATTTACTAAGCTGTGCCTGGATGAGACCCCGGCTTTCGGGGGAGCCACCTGCAGGCTGACCTCCAGGCAATCCCTAGAAAGTCTGATCTGTCAAGACTCCAGTGAGTACTTCACAGTTAGTTACTACCCAGTGAACCTGCTCTACAGATTTACAGATAGTAAAGGAGTCAAGGAAAGCATCCCAAGAACTGAGGCAAGAGGATTATGAAATCCAGGACAACTTGGGCTATACTAAAAGACCCTGCCCTAAAAGGAGAGGGGGGAAGGGATGGGAGAGGAGAGGAACCATCCCGAGGAAGATGCCAAAGACAGAAAGGTCATAGTAACCATGACAGTCTAGAATGGCCTAAGTCCACACAACCGCACTCCTGGTAATGACATTCTTAGGTGTGCCTACTACTTACTGACTTGTCTCAGGATAACTGCATGCGATCTATTGGCTCTGAAGAGTATCTGAAAGTCAAGTGGCCAGCCACAAGATTCTCCCTTTCATGCACATCCCAACTTACAAAACCCTCAAGCTGGCTGGGGATGTATAGGTTGGCTGGCAGAATGCCTACTGTCAACAGTAAACCCAGGGTTCCGGTGTCAACACCACATAAACCTGGAACAGTGACACATGCCCACAATCCCAGCACTCAGGAGGTGGGAACAGGATGGTCAGTTCAAAGTCATCCTCAGCTTACAGAGTGAGTTACAGGCCAGACTGGGATCCATGAAATAAGAAAGATGAAAACCACCTCCTGGGCTGAGGATATGACTTAATGGAAGTATGAGAGAAGGGGGGGGAGGGGGAACTGATGCTTAGTTCCACAAAAGTGAAAAGAAAATAAAGATTTGTCCTTTAGAACTTGGTAAGTTCGGGGCTGGAGAGATGGCTCAGCAGTTAAGAGCACTGACTGCTCTTCCAGAGGTCCCGAGTTCAATTCCCAGCACCCACATGGTGGCTTATAACCACCTATAATGGGATCCGATGCCCTCTTCTGGTGTGTCTGAAGACAGCTACGGTGTACTCATATACATTAAATAAATAATTCTTTAAAAAAATAAGAATTCCGTAAATTCAATACACATACCTTCCCCACTGGCTTCTCACTACCTCTGCATATCTGCCTTGGAGGGGCCCAGAGACTGCTCACTGGCTGTCTTTTCCTGATCACCAAGCCACACTGTCACTTTAAATATACAGTCGAAAGCAGCAGCTCTAAAGATCTGGATGAGCAAGTGCCCGAGAGTTAAGGAGAGGAAGCACGGAAACGTGAGGACTAGAAGCTGAGCACCGTGGTCCCTGTAAGTCTGATTTAGAGCTGCCGTTGGCTTTTCCGACCCCTCAGTGCTCAGATGCACAGGAGGAGCTCTAGAGCATATCCACTGGAGGACCTCAGCAGCCAGAGCGGTTCTGCTCTAAGCCTTAGGAATCACATCTGGAAACAACTAACAACTACTGGCCTCTCCAGGGGAGTTGGTGATGCCAGACACAGAGAGGCCGGTCTGCTTCTTTCATACAAAAAGATGGGCCAGTAAGATGGCACACACAATCAATAATAATAAGTATTTCTTTAAAAAGTAGAACTTTGTACATTGTTTAATTCCAGGAAGATTCCTCTAAATTCCTAGGCACAGATAACTGAGAAACCACTTATTCTGACTCTTATCACAGGTTTAAAAAAAAAGAAGAAAAAGAAAGAAAGAAAGACAGACAGACAGACAGACAAATAGAACATAGTCCCCTGTCCTGAAGAGATGTCTTCAGAGGTCTTCTAGGATCTCAGAACTCTAAGGAAACCAGCCCTTCAGGCTCTATGGCTGGCTGATGCTCATAGTATAGGCAGAAGTAGAGGCTAACCAGGATGTGAAGCAGAAGTCATGAATCAGCCTCTAAATGGGTCTGTGTGCCCTCAGTTACAAATTCAAATGTCAAAATGTGAAAACAGGTGAGGGACCTGAAGGGTGAGGGTGCACACACAGGTGGGAAGGTGATGGGAAAAGGGTCTCACCATAGCTTTCCAGGCAAACTGAAGCAAAAATATGTGCTCAGCAGCTGATAAGCCAGTGGTCATGTGCATGGATGGCCAAACATCCTAAACCAGGTAATGTGTGCACAGAGCCCAGCAGCTCCAGCAAGCTCATCAATGGGGTGATTCTGACTTGCATTCAACTTTGCTGGACACCTAAATGATATTCTAGAAGCATTTCTTAACAATTCCTGGTTAAGAAAATAAGCTGCTCCCCGTCTCCAAATCTCTGGCCTTTTCCAGATATACACTGTCATTCACTTTTGCACTCTGTGATGAAGGTGATAAAAAATTAGGTTAAATTTTCAGGATGTATAACAGAAACCTTTTATCATACACTAGAAACATCAGCAATGTTATCTCATCAATACGTAAAACAAAATTGGACTCTGAATTAAGGGAACCCTTAGCTCTACCAGTATAAAAATGAATACTGGCATCCTGTTTTCTGCTGGTAACAGCAACCAACACAGGCCAGCACCCTCATCCCTTCAGCTGATGGGAAACTGACTTTAACCACTATTGTCTCAGAGAGGCTCTGAGGTGAGGAGGCAGTGATGGGGGAAAAGGACTGAAAGAAATCCTTCCAGAGGAAACACAGGCTCACAATGGTTTGGGAATCAGGCCCCAGCACACCCCAGCCCGGGTGATGGGTAATCTGAAAAACAAGGCATATCAAAGTGCTATTGATAAGCTGAGTCAGTAGACAGCTTATCTGAGGCCCTCATGGACCATATGGTGCCCCAACTTCTGCTGCCTGTTGCTGCCACAACAATAGACTCGCCTGCCCAGAAAGCACTGTGGTGGGACAGAAGCTCAGCAGCAGAGGCATGTCGCCCGGCTATGGTGTTTACATTTTATTTTGTGCTGTTAGCTTTGTGTGTCCCCCAGCGGGGGCTTGAAACACAAACCACACGCTTCATGTCAGACACCAGGGCTACCTGCAGAATATACGCATATACATGGAAGTGTGCTGTATATGCGCCAGTGGATGGGGACAGATCAGGTGAACAAGAAAAGCAGATGTCAATTTCAGAATTAGAACATGGCTGGTGGGGGAGGGTGAGCAGGCAGGCTCCCAGCTAGTGCAGGAGCAGACAATGCTCTTTTCTCAAAAAACACTCTGGCCAGGCGGGCCTCTGGGAGTGGCTATTTAAAACACTTGGCTTCTTTTATTCCACCACCATGGAAGTGAATTCAGTTCTTCGGAGCCAGAGCAAATGAAGTCATTTGGTTTCTGTGGGTTCTCTATGCACTTCGGCAGCAGTAGGAATCGCGCCATCAAAGCTGTCCTTCCCTCTGTTTTCCTTGAAAAAGCCAGTAAGGTCACAGCAAAATTCTAGGATATGGGGCTCTGGAAAGGATGCTGTCAAAGCCATCGGGAAGTCATGGTGTGAAGGCAAACAGGTATCACCTTCCAAAAAGGCTTGGGTTGGCATGAAGGACTGACCACGACTCTTGTCAAATGAATTTATAAGTATTTTTTATGTCTTCTCAGAGATTTTCCTGTCTTTGCAGATGATCATAAAATATTCATTTATCTAGTAAACTACGTATTAAAGAAAAGACACTGGTTTCCAGTAAGAACTCTGCAGCTACAGTGTCAGGTGACATAAAAGCTGCCCTACGATGCAGGTCCTCAAGGTGGTTCAAACGCAAAAATGGGAGACAGAAAGCTCTCTCTCAATATCTACAACAGAGCTTGTGAAGAAAGATACTGGTTTCATCTGTGACACCATCCCCATACCTAAGTGGACAACATTCTTGGATGAACTTCTCAAATTTTCTTAAACAGTCTCAGATTTTTTAATCTCCTTTTAAGTTAAATTGAGATTGCACTTGGACTCCATCCAAGAGCGAAGCTGAACTGAATTATGATAATTAGAAAGCTGTGCCTATAATTTTTTTAAAGAAGGCAACAGCGTTGGATGTATTTTTTTTTTAAAGTTCATGCCAGAGAATATAAGTTCAGAATGTTCTCACGTAATTCACATTTTCCACCATTATGAGCAGTTTCTCAGTTTACCTATCAGTATTGCTGTGTATTCCCAGGCCTCAGTGCTATAGTACACACAAACCTGTCAGATGCCTAGACGCTCCCAGGACTTCCCCCTGCAGAGCTGGATGCTCAACTTCTTCAGCAGTAAATTAGCCTACGTTGAAGTCAAGCTCACTTCCCAACATCCTGCCTTTCCCCATTAAAAACATGTTAATACAGGGTTGACATGTGGCTCAGTTGTTACAGGGGTTGCCTATCATGCATGAGACTGGAGTGTGATCCCAAGCAAGGGTATAATATAAACCCATCGTGGTGACACAGCTCTGTATTCCAGCACGTAAGCAGCACAAGAATGAAGATCGTGAGTCCAGGATCTTGCTCAGCTACACAGTAAACTTAAGGTCTGGTACATGGGACCTGCTTCAAAAAACAAACAAAAATCTAATGAAATTGTATGACAGAGCCTTAAAATCTAGTGTGAATAAGAAAAGAACATAGAAAATACCAGCTTGAATGGGGGCGTGGTTACACAGCCCTCCCTTGGGATGCCACAAAACTGAAAAGACAGCTTTCTCTGAAATACTAGTCCCATTATCCGATCAGAAGAGGACACACACACACACACACCCCACAAGGGCACACATCCATTATCCCCACCTCCACTCCAGCCTGAGGAAACCATGCTGAGACAATTGTGTAAGTGAACAAAATGGGAACTTGGGATCAGGGAGTAGCCCACCCTCTAGGCAACACTGATCTGATCCCTGCCCTGCAAAACCAAAACTTGCCATTTGTTTGGACCAAGTGAAAAAAAAAGCACATTTCAAAACTCTCCTACTCTGCCCTCATGCAAAGGTGGAACATTTCTAAAGAAATGATCCCATCCCAACCTCAAGTTCAAATGTGAACCAGCATCAAGGAGAACCATGGCAGAGAACCTTGAAGGACAGGCAACACACTTCACAACTTTGAAACTGAATAAAAAAAATCCTCCCAAAATGGAGACCCAAATATTCCAACTTTACACACTATGCCCCAGAGGCCAGAAGGGTGGAACATCCTGTTCAGCTATGCACAGTAGCCACACAACAGGGTCTAAATGAGTATCTACCAAAAAGCCCAGCCCTGAGCCAGTGCTAAGGACCTGAATTGCTTTATCACCTTGAGGAACAACAAATAAAACATATTAGCACTACATGACTTAGGTTCCTACATGAAGGTAAGATGATCTGAAGCCTCTATAGCTAATAGAAGAAAGGGCAGCACACAGCTCCAGACCATAATGGCAGCCATCCCCAGTGCCCAAGCAGTCAGCCACAGCGGATATTGGTCAACAATATATTTTTCTTACGGAATTCAGAAGTAGGATATAAGCAGTCTGCAATTCCAGTCACAAAACTCTAATAAAAGAGAAACCTGCCTTAATTAGCAAAAATGATGAAAGCTTTCTTGCAGTTTGGGGAGAAAGCTGAGCACTTTTTTCAGGTAGTATTTCTTAAACCTATGAAGGGGGGGGGGGAAGACCCTACTCAAAAATTGTACCGCTCAACAGATTCCGAACCGCTGTTACTCGGAAACACACACACATATACTACTTCTGTTTTCATATGCCCTTTATGGAGAAACAGAACCAAACACCTAAAATGGTAGCTTCGAAGCAAGGGCCCTAATGTCTCTGCACAGATATGGCTATTCTTTTTAAGCCCACTGGATCGTACACAGTTATCTACATGGACCTCTGGAGTGATTAAGACACCATCACAATTTCTATTTGCAAGCAGTTTAATTATACTCACAATTAACCCATAACACAAGCGATTAGAGAGGAAAGTAATCCTACAGATGTTCAGGCTCTTCTTGTACAAGCATGGATAGGGGATCTATCTCCAAAGCCAGCAACAATGTCCTAATGCTAACAGCCTGTCTGTTTCATGGTTGGGAGTCTCCATTCCCTCAACTGCTCTTGTTATATACCTTTGCACAGACAGTATGATGCCAAACACAGTCTAGGCAAAGATAGTTCCATAAAGATATACCTTCTTACATTTGCTTCTGTGTATCACCAGAACCAACTAAAATCAAAACTAGTTATGCACTACTGAACTTAAAAAAAAATCTATCTTTTTCTTAGTTTTCTGTCTTTTTCCCAAATCAGAAGATGCCAGAATCCAAAATATATGAACATATAATCTCAGCTGTATGCAGCAAAGAGGGGGAGAAAAAGCAGGAGGGGCAGGAAGCCAGGTCCCCACCAGGTGACCCATGCAGGCCCACCCTCACAATTTTAGTGCTATAAGGGAAGCACACACTGTATGTACAGTACAAGAGTTATTCATTCAGTTACTGCAGCCTGGGTCAGACTATACTACAATGTCTGCCTGCTTCAAATTAAAGGTCACTAACTATATCCATGTCCTGGTGAGTCCTGGCCTTTGCTTGTATAAAATCTCCAATAATCCCAGAATGTTCCCTAGAATTTATAAAGAATCCCAGGAAGAAGGAATTCACACAAAGATTCTTTCTCCCCCTCCTTCCCACACCGCCCCCCTTTTTAAAACTCTTCTGTAAAGGCAAAATGTCTCTCTGACTTTGTTTCAAACTTGTTTTTAAAAAATAAAAAGTATTCTAATATTTCCCTAAATCTTCAATTTAAACAATACTTGCTATTAAACAGAAAATAAAATGGTTTACTGAGGACACGAACAAGACTCAGTAATGGAAGACAGCTTATCAGCTCATTTTTTATACAAACAACAAATAAAAGAACTGCAAACTCTGTTGAAAACCTGAAACCTAAGAGTCCAACACAGAGTTACACATTCAAAGAAATACTACACAAAAATATCTTATGACCATTTATGGAAATACTGAGATTAGAAAAATATGCCTTTCCCCCTTAAAATCATCAACAATTTAAAACCTTGCTGTTGACAAAGGTTCAGCTAAACGCATTTGTCTTTCCGGAGTCACGCTGTAACTGGGTCTACTGTTTCCTTCTAAAGAGGAAAGATTCTTACCAAAGTTGGATCTAAGTCTGGCCCTTATAAGCATTCAGATGTGCCTGGGCCCAAAGTTCCAGCTATTCACAGAAAAGCGCAGACTCCGCTGAAAGGCGGAAGCCCCTGGCACAGTATGTACAGCCTGAGGACTATTCCCAGCCCCAATCTCAAGGCAGATTAGCCCCCACACAAGAGCTCAGGCTTGCACAGACAAGCTACCCCTTGGCTCCGGGTAGATCGAGTCTCCCTAACGGGAAGGATCTGTCCACCCGGGGAACCACCTGCAGGCACTCTGCACACTCTAAGCCACCAGACCACCTAAACTCCCAGAACGAACCCAGACTACAAGGAGTAAAGGAGACTGATATTCTGTTACTTTGCTTTATCTGCAGGAATTGAAATATTTTCCTTTCACTATTTTGAAATATGATCGTATTTACAGACCTTTTTTTGTTCCAAGGACCTCGGCTCCTTTCAAATGGCGCTATTTTAAACCCGGCCTTTCTACACTACCGATTCCTGGAATATCTGTCTGTAAGTTTCCAGCGCTGAGATCAATTTGCATTTCTGTAAATCACAGACAGCTTCTAAGAACCTAACAAGCCTCCTAAGAAACGCTGGTGGCTGGTATTTCATTGTTTCATAAATATTTTTATACGGGTGACACCATTCAACTTTAAATAAATCCTTTAAAAGAAAGACGATTAAACACCGAGGAAAAACTAGTCTGGGTTTTATTTTCACGGGAAGAAGATAAGTGAAGTCTAAGCCCATTATTGTTTTCCACTTCTTAAAATGTAGCTTTGATTTTAAAAAATGCATTAAAAAAGAAAAAGGAAACTCCTAGAAGTTGAACTTTCTTTCAAACGGGCCTCTAGACTTTGAAAACAAGTGGTGCTGCCGCGAACAAAGGCTAAAAGTGTCCCCAGATTTTTTTTTTATTTTTTTATTTTTGCCTTCCTGGGGATCGTTTCTCCTCCAATAAACAAACAAATCCCCCAGTATTTCCTACCGAGGGGAAGTTTTCCAGGGAGAGTCTACTCCCGGGTTTGGTGGTAAGTGCGACTCAGTCTTTTTTGGACACAATGTTTCTGCTGACTCCTGAAAATTTTCCACTTGAATGTGCACTGGAGCGGCGGCGGCGGCGGCGGCAGCTCTGGAGAGGCGGCAAGGGCGAGAGAGCCCTCTTTCATCTCCCGGGAGGAGGAGCCCGGATCGGCGCGGACCCCGAAGGGGCCGGGCGCCGGGGGAGTCACCCGGCTGCAGGCTCTAGGCTGCGCGCCGGACGCTCTCCCCACCCGCGATCGCGCCGAATTCGGCTCTTCTCAGACAAGGAGCGAGGTGCGCGGGAGAGGGACGCTGGAGAGAGGGGCGCGCAGGAAAGGCGAGCGGGGCCGCCTGTTGCCGCGCGGGGTTGCGGCCCAACTTGCAGGGCGGCGGGGCCGCTCCCCTTCGGGAGCCGCACACAAAGCACCGATCGCGGTGACGCCTAGACAGCCCGCGCCCCCGAGTCCGCCCCGCGCGCAACTTACCTCGGCCGCACGAGCGGGCGCGGCAAACTTCGGGGCGCTGGGCCGCCGCCCCCGCGCTACTCCAGCCTGGTACTCCCCGCGGTACTCCCCGCGCCCGGCAGCCCCAGCCCGGCCTCGCCGGCTCCCGGGACAGGCAGGGCGCGCCGGGGCAGCTGCCCGCACTCTGGCGACGCTGCGCGCTGGGGGGTCAGCGCATGGCCTGCGCCCCGCCGCGGCCGCCCCGGGCCCGGGCCCCGGAGCGCGGACTCCCCGCGAGCTGGAAGCGAGTGTGCGAAGTGCTGGGGGGCGCCCGCGGCGGGCGGCGGGGCCGCGGAGGCTCGGCTCGGCTCGGGCGGCGCGGCGCGGCGCGAGCGATGCGAAGAATGTGCGGAATGAGGACAGGAATGAAATGAACGCCAGGACCGAACTCGCTCCGGAGGGGTGGGGCCTCGGTGACGTCATGCCGCCGGGCCCGGGGAGGGGCGGGGCCTGCCGCCGCGGTGACGTCATGGTGCGGGGCGGGGCGCGTGGGGCGGGACTTGGCGCCCACTGGGGAGCGAGCCGCGCGCGATGGCGCGCGCTCAGGGCTTTGTGCGGTACGAGGCGGGGCGGCCGTGTACTAGTAAGGCAGGGTGTGCGCCCTCCGCCTGCTGTGTCTCAGTTTACCCCCTTCTGATGTGCGCAGGCAACGACGCTCTCAGGCTGGAAGGGAGGTTGCTCTTCAGGAAACTGAGGCCGGAGTGGGCGGCTTCCCCAGCCCGCCACTCCTCCTCAAGCCGTTTCGCTTTACCTAAGTTCGCGGCGCTCGCGCAAATCCTGGGCTTTGCAGACTCCGGGTTGGAGCGTCGCGGAGTCCTCGCTTGTCTCCTGCCCTGTCTTTCTAGAAGTGGAGTTCACTCTTGCTGCGAGTTGAATCTCCAGAAATTCTGCACTCGGTTAAATAAAATAAAGTCTTTCCTGGCTGCAAAAAGCAGCTTCGCGCCGTCCCTTTATGAAGAAAGTAAGAATCAATCATAAACGGTTTGAACTGTGTTTTTGGAGTGGACGGTGCCGCAGAACTTCAGAAACTCGGGTAAAGTTAACGGTGGCTGGGACAGACATGCTGGCAGTTTGGGCCGGTTGCAGCCCGTAGTTTCCCAGAAAAGAGACGGCCCTTCCCGCACCGGGACTTCCTTCTTTCAGCTCTGGCTTCAGAACAAACTAATGGCGCCTGTTTTGTGCCGGAGGATTCCTGGAGCGTGCATAACTCAGGAAAGCGAATGGGACTCACTGTGCGCGTTTGCTCGGAAACAACGTTTACCAGTGCGTTTTTAAGGCAAAAATATCTTTCACTGATGCATTTTTAAAATTTTATGTCAAGAGAATTGAAGACTCCCATACTGTTGTAAAAAGTAATACAGAGTCATTCTTTGTTCACTTTGCCCAGCTCTTCCCCACACCATGTCAGCCAAAATTATATCCCAGTCGGGGTATTAATTTTCAGGCAGATTTTCCAGATCAACTTGTGCACATCAGTGTGTATTTGTTTAATTCTATACATTCTATAATTTCTCACCTGTGTAGATGTCCACCACAATAAAGTACAAATGTGTATTATTTCTAGTTAATATGCAGTAATGTGACAGGCTGACAAGAAGAACCCCATGCACCTAGACAGAGTATTAGGAAATACACTATTTTCTAATAATATAAAGGGACTATTTTTCCTTTAAAACTCTGGCAGGTTTATCTCTTTTCCAGATAACCTCCCATACCACCACCGAATAAAGTCGGAGAGCAGAAGCTGGAGAAATGGTTCAGCGGTTAAAAGCACTTGCTGCTCTAGCAGAGGACCAGACTACTGTTAGGTTCCCAGGACCCACATGATCGCTTTCAGCAGTCTGTAACTCCAGTTCTGGGAGCATCAGGCACAAACATGGTGTACATACATACAGGTAAAATATTCATATACATAAAAAATAAGAGTTTTTTAAAGTTTGATAGCAGAGCCAGCCTACCAGTGGGTAAATTTCTAAACCAGCATTTTATCTTGCCCATGACAGGCTGGTTACCCTTCAGACTCGAGTCGCTCCTGGCAATTCAGTGTTCTCTCATTTCTACTAAGTTAGGAAATATTCCATGGCCAAACATCCAAAGCTATTCATGATATGCAATAACTCCTTGGCCTGTACTTACTACAACTAATTTTCATCAACACACACATTCTTTGATATGTATGCTAAAAACCTTTTCTCCAAGGAAGTCTGTTCAACTGAAGCCAGGCACAGTGGCAATATAATCCCAGCATTCAGGAGGCTGAGGCAGGAGGATCTGCGGTGAGTTTGAGGAAATCCTGAACTAAAGAATTAGATCCTGTTTGGAAGAGAAGGGAGAGAAAAAAGAAAGGGGGGGGGAAGAGTTGGGGGCAGGGGAGACTGGTTAACTAGATGTCTCCTTCCCATGACCCTGAAACCACTTGGTCCAGCTATGGCATGTGTATTTGGTCTGTTAGTTCACAGCATCTGTGGGTTTGGTCAGGCTCACCTGTATGAGATAGTGACTAGGTCTCATTCAGCTAAGGTTATTCTGTCTAGGACCTGCTCACGAATGGGAAGTCCAGTGTCATCTCTTTACCCATCTATCCCATACTTTGTGCTCTCCTCATCTCCCCATTGATCAATACACAGGACCTATGAGTTTCAAGCTATGAGCAGATGAACCCATCTGAGGGTGGAAACAGCAGCTGCCACCTGCTAACATGATAGCAGTTTTCATTAGTCGAATTCATTCTTAGCCTCTAGTATTTTGCACTTTACCATCTCAATTTTTCCCCACTGCACCTGTACAAAGTAGTAATTCTTGCCCCACTTTATACAGATGAGAAACGAGATACAGGGACAAGCAGGGGATAGATAATAAAACCTAAATCCAAACTCTTTCTGATTCAGATTTGAAGCCTGTGTTTCTAACTCCTGAAAAAGATAGAAAGCACTACTGTGCCGGGGACTGTTCTAAGTATTGCCCCTGCATTGCCTCACCTGACCCACTCTGTAGGTACTGTTTTTTAAGATTTTATTTTATGTGTATATGGAGGGGGAGTGTTAATGTGAGTACAGTACCTACAGAGACCAGAAAAGGGAGTGAGATTCCCCTAGAGCTAGCGTTAAAACAGTTGTAGTCTGCACCCTTTGGGCACTGGAAACTGAGAGCAGTAAGCACTCTTAACTGCTGAGCCATCTCTCCCAGCCTTGAGCTAAGTACTTTTATTATTATCATTTTATAGACAAAAAGCTGAGAACCAGAGAAGTAAGATAACTTGGCCTGGGTTGTGTGCTTAGTAAATACAGACCAAGACTATAAACTCAGGCAGTTCCACTTGAGACTCCGTGCTCTTAGCCATGCCTCTCAGGATCCCCAGTGCAGCACTCCACAGAATTTAAAAGACCGGTGGCCTGAAGGGCCCCTGACTGCAAGATGTAGCAACCTTACACTATCTAATGATACAAGAAGTCCATTTCCCTTAAGCCTTCCCCAGAAAGAAGCTAACTGCTAACTTGTAACACATAAGAGACAAGGTAAGACACTGACACATCTTCCTGAGGAAGATATTCCCAGTCCTCTGAGTTGGTAGAACTCTGAGAAAGGGCATGGCCAAGAAAGTTACTTCTTTCCAAGCTGAAATACATTGTAACAATAATTTGTTTCTACTAATTAAGCTCTTTCTTTCTTCCCTTCTTCCTTTCTTTCTTTCTCTTCCTTTCATTTCTTTTTCTTTCCTTTCCTTTCCTTTCCTTTTTTAAGACATGGTCTTACTAGATAACCCTGGCTGACTTGGAATGCACATGTAGACTAGGCTGGCCTCAAGTTCACAAAGATCCACCTGCCTCTGCCTCACCCCACCACCCTACTATCCCAGTGCTGGGATTAAAACTTGTACCACCATGAATATCACATCCAACTTTTTTTCCTTTTCTTTTTCTTTCTTTTTCTTTCTTTCTTCCTTTCTTTCTTTTTTTTTTTTTTTTTTTTTTTTTTTTTTTTTTTTTGAGACAATCTTGTAAATAGCCTGAGATGGCCTTAAACTTGCTATGACCTTGAATTTGAGATCCTCCTGCCTCTGGCTCTCAAGTGCTAGGATTAAAAGTTTAAACTAGTACTACTTGGCTATTTTATTTTGTATGTCTGGTATTTTGCCTTGCGTGTATGTCTGTGTACCACTTGAGTGTGTGGTGATTGAAGAGACCAGAAGGGGGCATCCAATCCCCTGGAACTGGTTATGAGCTACTGTGTAGGTGCTGGAAACTGAACCCAGGTCCTCTGGGACAGTCATAAATGCTCTTACCAATGAGCCATCTCTCTAGTCCTAAATCCATACTTTTTAAAAAGCTTCAGAATACATACCTATATGCCACTTCTTCCCAGGGACCAGCAGCTTCACTGAGCTTTGAATTTTGGCCCTTCTGATTACAAAAAGTCCTTTCTGCATCCACTATTCTGGGTCTTCAGTTTCAGATGGGCTCTTTCCCTTCAGTGTCCCTATCCTCTCTTTCACTACTGGCCTTGTGAACGGAGCTGCTAGTGCCACTGTCTCTTAGCCTCACCTCCCACTGATTCCTCAGCCTCTGCAGCTGGGCTCATCTACTCCATCCATTTATGGTCCTATGTCTCATCCAGGACCTAGTCAGTTGTGATTGCCACCTCTCTGTGACCGCTTCCTCCTTTTTTTTCCTGTTCCCAGGGATTTTTCTGCTCGATTTCCTCTGAGGATTCATTCTCTTGTAGTTAGCTTCACAGTTTGTAGTTGTGCATCATGGACTTCCTGCTGGCCTTGCTTTATATCCCTTATCTCACTCCCATGGTCTCAGTTACTGTATGTTTGTTGTCATTTGACCATACAGGAGTAATCTTCTCCCCCATCTCTCCCCCTCACTCTGGAATGCCAAAGGTGTCTTCCAAATCTCTTGCTTGGCACCACCATCTGACTATCTCAGAAACACCTCCGACAACCTGTGCAGAACCACGACCTCCACTGTAGACTCTACCTTCCCTAGGCATTTGTCATCTCCTAGACAATTCACAGAAAACTAGATGCCAGGTTTGATACAACCCCTCCTACTAAAACTCTTCAAGAGTACCTGGCAACTTTAAGAATGCAAGGTTCTTCTAAGGCCCTGAATGACCTGACCTCCGAATGTATATATTCAGGCATCTTACATTCCTTCCTTCTATATGTTTTCCCATGCTGGGTCACTTTTAATTTCTCAGATTAGTCATTTGCCTCTAGGGTGTTTAGCTCCTTAAAATAGCTTTCCCTCTTTTACCTAAGGAATCCTCTCCAAATGATGCTTCATCAAAACACGTCTTTCTGAGCCTCTCTATGATGAACTATCGTATTGCTTACTTAAGGTTGTATGACAAAATCTCTCTAAAACTTACATTTTGAAACAATAATAATCACTCGTTATCAATTCCTGTTTATGGGATAGGTGTTTAGAAATGGCTTAAATAGGTAGTCCTGGTTGGTGGTCTCATGAGAAACTTCTAGGAAATGGGGGGAGGGGGGCTCAATTCAGTGGCCAGTGAACTTCAGAGACCTTCCTATCTCTACCCATTCCACTCCCAACTGCCTAGGGCTGGTGCTACAGCCACATGCCCCTGTGCCTGGACTTTTCCAGAGGGTCTAGGGATTCAGACTCAGGTCCTCATGCTTTCCTGGCAGACATTTTATTGACTAAGTCACCTTCCCGGCCTGGTACTGAAGTTTCTAAAGCCAGATTGTTCACCTATGTGGCAGGCACCTCTTGGCCATTATGAAGGACCCCAGTTTCTCTCTGCATTAGCCTCTGCACATGTCCTGAGCTTCCCTACAGGTTGAATTGACTTCAAAATCAAGAAATGGGCAGATAAGACAGGGGTAAATGGAGGGAGGGAGAGAGGGAGGGAGGAAGCAGGAAAGGGCTACATCCTTTTAGATACTCTAACCCCAGAAGTTGCAGAGCTTCATTTCTGCAATATTCTGTCCACTAGAAAGAAGTGGGTCACTTAGACTCTGATCACACCCAGTAAGAGGGAGCAAGATCCACCTCTTAGAGAGAGAGTGTGTGGCGCTTAGATAGGAAACTTTTTCCTGGCATGCATAAGTCTCTGAGTTCCAGTTCCATGCCCAGTACACATGAGTGTACACACACACAATGAGTGTACACACACACACACACACACACACACACATTTTTAAAAATGCTTTTCAAAGAATTCATTACAAAGACTTCTACCAACTTTATCCACCATGATCATGGGGAACACTTGACACTCCCATATAGAATAAATATGTTATAGCTATATGCGATGCCTGAAACAGCCGATGTAGACTGACATATGAGGATCACTTAGAACTCAAAGTCAGCCTGGGCTAAGTATAGAACACAGATGGACCACTAAAGGACTATGTTTTCTCCTCCTATCAGTCTTCTGAGCTATTGGTCTTACTCTTAGTCTCTAAACCAAATAATCACCTGCCCAAAACCCACTGAACATAAGACTAGCCAAGGATAACATGTCTCTTACCCTCCCCCCCACCCCCAGCTCAGAATAGCCCATCTCTGCAGGGGCTGGAGAGGTGACTCAGTGGTTGAAAACACTTGCTGTTTTTCTAGAAGACTCCAGTTCAATTCCCAGCATCCATATAATGTGGCTCGCAACCACCTGAAACTCAAGCTCCAGGGGACCCAATATTCTCTTCTGACCTGTGCTCATGTGCACATACCAAACACAGATATACACATAAGTAAAAATAAAAATTAACATACTTTTTAAAAATCGGTGCCAAAAGGTCTCAAGTCAGTTCTCAAATATCATATTTTACTGGGCAAAGCAAGTCACAGTGATGGGCTGGCTGCAACTCATAATAGCCTGCTGTGCATTTTATAAAAACCTGGATTGGACAAACTGAAGGCTCCAAATGCAAAGGAATGGTAAGGAGATGGAAATACTCACTCTGAGCTGACCAGGATACTGAATACACAAACTGCAGCAACACAGGGGATCTTGCAAATACAGACACATATTAATGTATGCATTACATATTTTCAAAATGTATTCATTGATTCTTGAGGCAAGTTCTCTTGTAGTTCATGCATGTTGTATGGTTAAAACTAGATCCTTCTCACCTTCTCCTTTAATTTTTACATCCTCAATCCACCCCCAGCCCACCTCATTTGCTACTTGCAGACGCCTATAAATGGCTGACAAGGCCTGTTTGGTCAGTTTTTCTTTAAATATTTGAGTGCTTACACAAGTCCACACAAGTACCAACTATTCAAAAATCTCCGTTTCAACATAGTTTTTTCTCTTTTTTCTTTTGCAAAGACTTTCTTCTACCTCTTTATTTCAAGAAAAGAAAACATTAAATATTTTAAATTTTTAGATAACTGAGAAAAGCACACATAGGAAAATAAATACCATCCATTGCACATCATACACTTTCCACTTAGTAGTTAGGAAATAAATTAGACTGTTCCTCCCATACCACACATAGATTACTGTAACCAAGCCTGGGTTCACCACTCAGAATTGCACATTGCTAGTATCTTGTCATATTTGCTTCTAGACAAGTGCTTATAATTTCTTTTATATATTTTTAAAAAGATTTCTATACATTTAAATATCTTACTTATGTGTATAAAATTTTTACATGCACACATGTATGTGCACCACATGCATGCCTGTTGAATCACCTGGAACTTGGATCATGGATGGTAGGGAGCCATCATGTGGGCGATGAGAATTGAACCCAAGTCCTCTGCAAGAGCAACATGTGCTCTTAACTACTGAGCCATCTCTGTCTGCATCCCCTTGTGCTTATATTTTCTGGGCCCACTATAGAACATAAAAGAAAGACCACATATTCTGTGGCTAACTTTAGAAGACAAAGATCAATGCTACCTTCCAATATTGACAAATACATGGTCATGATGAAAATTTCAAATCAATCGTTTGTTTGTTTGAGACAGGGTTTCTCCGTGGTGTAGGCTTGGCAGTCCTGGAACTTGCTCTGTAGACTGGGCTGGCCTCAAACTCACAGAGATCCTCCTGCCTCTGCCTCCCTAGTGCTGGATTAAAGACATATGCCACTGCCGCCCTGCTCAAATCAATATATATATATATATATATATATATATATATATATATATATATATATATTGAAATTAGGTCTCATGCAACTCAGGCTGGCCTCAGACTCACATGTTGGCAAAGGTGACTTTGGACTTCTTATCCTTCTGACTGTACCTTCCAAGTGCTAGGATGACAGATTTAATGCCCAACTGGGGACTGATCTCAGGGCCTTGGGACCCCTGGGCAAGGTTTTCACCAACAGAGCTCTACACCTAACTCCTAAGGGAAATTATTTTTAAATGACTTTTTAAAAAATATTTGCTAATTTGTTGTGGATGTACTATGAATAAGACACATATATGTGGTGATCAGAAGACAACTTTCTGGGGTTGTTCCTCTCTTTCCACCATGTGAGTCCCAGGTCATCAAACTTATATGGCAAGTACCTTTACCCACACTAAGTCATCTCACCATCCCTAAAGGAATAATTTTTTAAGACTAAATTTACCCCTCAAGGAATGATTTTTTTTTAAAGACAAAATTTGCTAAATAGCAACAACAATGGATTTTGAATGAGAATTTTACTAATGATGTTGTGATCAATGATTAATATACTAACATACATGTAATTTATAAATAACTATATTTTTCACACAAATTTATTTTCCTTACCTCGATTTTACGAAAATTGCTAGTAACGTTAAAATATGATTGCTGTTGTTGTTTGAGACAGAATATCATTCTGTGGTCTCAGCTGGACTGGAATTCATGGCAATCCTCCTGCCTCAGCTTCTTGAGTACCAGAGTTACAATTTGAGCCACCACACCTAGCTTAATACTATTGTTAAAACCCATCTTTTGCACAGAATGAGTTCTTTATATTGAATTTTCAGCATTGTTTAATGCTGCACATGGTAAAGTCCTAGTCTCCAGGGTGACACTCCTGGGATGGTGGAACTTGAAAAAGGAAGGGCTAGTAGGCGGTCCCTGTCCCTGTGGCATGGCTTTTGTGTGATAATGGGTTCTGGGTCCCTTCTTTTTCCTTGCTTTTATTTCGTTGCCAGGAAGTAGCTATTTGGGCTCTAACACATGCTTCTGATATTCTTGCCACGAGATACAGTCACAGGCCTAAAAGCAACAGGATAGATAGAACGGGCTATAAATTCTGAAAATGTAAGCCGTGATTGACCTTTTCCATTTGTAAGATAATTTACTGTCTTAGATGTTGATGTAACTAAGACCCTTAGTAATTATAAGCCCAGTCTTCTCTCTTTTGATGACTGTTTTGCAGTCGTTGTAACTTTAGATACTTTTCAGATTTTTGTTTGTTTTTATTAATTTCAGTTTGCTTGTTTATTATTTAAGAGATGTATGTGGTGCTGGGATTGAACCCAGGACCTTGGGCATGCTGGGTAAGCACTCTACCACTGATAGCTTGTTTAGTTTGTGTCACTTTGGAGCAGAGTCTCTTAGAGCCCAGAGTGGCCTGTATGTATAGGCAAATGTGACTTTGAACTCCTGATCCCCCTGCCTCTACCTCCCAAGTGCTGGAATTACAGAAGAGTACCACCTTGCTGGTGGAACTGGGTATGGTGGTGGGGACTGAGCCTCAGGCTTTATGAATGTTAGGCTAGCGCTCTGACAACTTACATCTCTAGCCCAAGAAAATATTTTTATTACATTATAAATTTTTATTCTCCTATCTGATGACCATTTAAGCTGTTTGAATTTTGAGCAAGCACATACTCCCTAAGTTTTATTTCTGTGGGGCCCTGCTCAGACTACAGACTTAGTTCATAGATTAGGTCTATGTCTAACTTTTTACAAAACCTTTAAAACAGTTTATGCAGAAGAAGTGCTGTTTCCTATTACCACGAGCAGTATATGAATACCAAGTGCCCTATACGTCCACAGCCTGCGGCATTGTCTTTAGATATTATAGGTTTTTCCTTCCCAGGGGTTGAGGGGTGTCATGATCTTTTCTTCACATTCATGAAGTTATTTTTGTTGTTTTTCTTTTAAAAAAAAAAAAAGATTTATTTACTTTATATATGTGAGTACACTGTCATTGTCTTCAGACACACCAGAAGACAGCATCAGATCCCATTACAGATGGTTGTGAGCCATACCATGTGGTTGCTGGGAATTGAACTCAGAACTTCAGGAAGAACAGTCAGTGCTCTTAACCGCTGAACCATCTCTCCAGCCCCCTTTTTGTTGTTTTTCAAGACAAAGTTTCTCTGTGTAACCCTAAGTGTTCTGAAACTCATTCTGTAGACAAGTCTGGCCTCAAACTCTGAGACCCATCAGCCTCTGCTTCTTGAGTGCTGGGATTAAAGGCGTGTGACGCCACTGCCTGGCATTTTCAGGAAATTTTTGTCTATTGTTAATCTGTAAAGAGTTTAGTTTTTTTCAAATATCTTTTCTGTATCTATTCAGATCTTGTACAATTCTAATTTTTCTTAATATATTGATTTTTTATTAACTGCTGGATTTTTTTCTTTTAGATTTATTTTGCTTTCTTTTACTTTATGGTGTGAGTGTTTTGCCTGCATCACATGTGTGCCTGGTACCCATGGAGGTCAGAAGAAGGTGTTAGATCCCCTGAGTCTCAAGTTACAGATCGATTGTGAGCTGCTATGTAGATGCTGGAAACTAAACCCAGGGTCCTCTTCAAGAGCAGCAAGTGCTCTTGACTGCTAAGCATCTCTCCATCCCATGACTGTGTGTTAACTAATTTATTTGGATTAATTTCATTTACTTATTTATTTAGAGACAAGGTCTCATATAGCTAAGACTGGCCTTGATTGACAGTTTTGTGTTTTGTTTTGAGACAAGATCTCTACATGGTCCAGGCTGATCTTGAAGTCATGACAAGCCTCCTTTCTCTCTGCCTCCTGAGCGATGGGATTATACACATGAGCCATCATGTCTGGCTACATAAAGTGTTACATGTACAGTTTAAGAACTTTGGGCAATGTTATACTGGCACTGCTATTATAAGCTATTGCCTCTAAACTTTTATTACTACCTTTGGAGACTCCTGGAGGGGCTGCACCCTCTCTGTAATGCTTCCTGGTCATTTCTAGCAAGCGTGTGTGTTCCCTTTTTCAAATTTCAAGGAAACCAGTCTCAAACTTGCAGCAATGCCCCTGCTTCTGCCTCTTCAGTCCTGGAATTACAGGCATATTCTACTGTGTTAAGTATAAACAAGCCATCCTGTATGAGAAAAGAAGCAGATTTAAAGCCAACCCTTTAGGCTTAGGAGACTAGAAAGAGAAGAGTAAAGCCATTCCAAAGGAAGTGGAGAAAAGAAAGCCTGGAAGGAGTCTATAGGGAAGAAAATTCTTGGAGCAGAAAGTTGTCCTATAATTAAACCCCTGCACATGTTACCAGTTCTACATTTAAAACCTACACAGCCACCATCAATTAGATTAGCATATGACCACTTCCTAAGACTTTTGAATTCCTGAATTTGCTGTGTTAGGAGTTGCTGTTCAAATTTACTTCCTGACACATTTCTCCATCTGATTAGTAACGCGACAGAAGTGTCCTACTGTTCCGGTTTTGCATACTTCTCCACATTTAGCTGTTTCCCTTGAGTTTCAGTTGGATTTTGATCTTGACCTCTTTCATTTTTATCAGTTCTTATTGTGCAAATGTAAATCATCTACTATAAGACAGTATGCATGAATAAAATCTCTGCAAGTTATTTTATATATATTAACAGAGACTATACTTTTAAAAAATGTCTTAGTTAGGGTTTCTATTGCCATGAGGAGACACCATGACCACAGCAACTCTTATAAAGGAAAACATTTAGTTGGGGCTGACTTACAGTTTAGAGATTTACTCCATTGTCATCATGGTGGGAAGTGTGGCAGCACACAGGCAGAAATGGTGCTGGAGACATAGATGAAAGTTCAACATCTGGCAGACAGCAGAAAGAGAGAATCACTGGGCCTGGCTTGAGCTTCTGAAACCTCAAAACCCACCCCCAGTGACACTTCCTCTAACAAAGCCACACCTCCTAATAGTGTTACTCCATATTAGCCTATAGGAGCCATTTTCATTTAAACCACCACAAAAAAAAAAAAAAAATATTTCCTTTGAGAAGCTATGGTGGCTCATGCCTTTAATTCTAGCACTCAGTAGCCAGGGTGTAAGTGAATCTCTGACTTTGAGGCCAGCCTGGTCTACAGAATGAGTTCTAGGACAGCCAGGGATATACAAAGAAACACTGTCTCAAAGGAAAAAGCAAAAAAAAAAAAAAAAAAAAAAAAAAAAAAAGGACATTATTGTTTTTAAATATGCATATGTGAAGCAGGGGTATGCATATGAGTGTAGACAGCCGAGAAAGCCAGTATAGGGCATTGGGTTCTCTAGAGCTGCCATTACAGGTGGTTTTGAGCCATTCTATGTGGGTGCTGGGAGTCAAACTCTAGTCATCTGCAAGAGCAGTACTGGCACTTAACCACTGAGCCGTGTCTTTAGTGCCAACAAACAGATTCTAAAGATAATGTGGAGAGATAAATGACCCACAGTATCCAACACTACAAAAAAGATGGACGTTGCCTGTGGAGGACGGTTAACTCTTACACTGTGTAGTGGTCTAAACAAGAATGGCCCCATAGGCCCATATGTTGGAATAGTTGGTCTCCAGTTGGTGGAACTGTTTGGGAAGGATTAGAGGGTGTGGTACTGTTGGAGAGGATGTGTCACTGGGCTGCCTTTGAGGTTTCAAAACACGCACACTATTTTGAGACAGTGTTTCTAATCTCATGCTTGAGGTTGGAGGTGTGAGCTCTCTGCTCTTCCTGCCATGATGCATTTGCTCTGCCGTAATGGACAACAATGCTCTGAAACTGTAAGCCCAATTGAACACTTCTTTTCATGTTACCTTGACCGTGGTATTTTATCAACAGCTATTAAAAAGTATCACAAATTATTAAAACTCTAACGCTCCCTATAAGACTGCAGTAATTAAGGCAGTGTGGTGTTGGTGAAAAATAAGGAAGGTAGTACCAAACCAGACCCAGGTAAAGGTGGTCAACCTGTCTTTGACAAAGATGCCAAGGCTGCGGGATGAGGAAAAAAATGGACTTTCAACAAATGAAGCTAGAACCTTTGAACAGTCATATGCAAAAGAAGTCTAGCAGGCTAGAGACTAGGAAACTGGAAAGAGAGGAGTAAAGTCATTTCAAAGGAAGTGGGGGGGGGGTGGAGAAAGTTCAGAAGAAGTTTATAGGGCAGAAAATTCTTGGAGCAGAAGTTGACCTATAAATAAATCTCTGCACGTATTACCAGGGTTAACCAGAATTAAGAACATTGAAGACCAGAAACCAGTTCCCAGCACATTCATGATGCCTTCAGAATCTGCTTTTTTACTCTTAGTAAGGTGTGTGTGGGGGGAGAGGGGTGTCTTACTCTGTGGCCCTAGCTTTGAACTCACAACACCTCAGCTTCCAGAGTGCTGACATTACAGCAATGAAGCAATATACCCAATTTGTAATACACACACACACACACACAATTTGTTTATTTTTGTGTATGGGTATTTTGCCTACACACACATATATGCATCTTGTGTATCCCCTGGTGCCTGAGGTCAGAAGAAGGTGCTGGATCCCCGGAACTGGAGTTACAGACAGATTTGAGCTACCATGTGGGAAATGGGAATTAAACCAGGTCCTCTGAAAGAACAGCCAGTGCTCTTAACCACTGAGCTGTCTCTTCAGGCCCTGTAATTATTTTCTTGATAGTTGGAGTTACACATGATGTGTAGGGTAGAAGGGACTGTCACCCTAGTTCCCTCAGAAGGTGGTGTGATAAGGAGCTGGGTATGATGCAGGGACTCTCTAGGCTGTTGTTAGCTCTCAGTCTCACAGTAAGCCTGTGTTTTTAGGCTGTGAACATCACAAATACTTCCCAGCAGCCCCCATTGGTTTGGGCAAGAGACAGGAGTGGGCTGGGTATGGTTCTTACCCATGTGCAGGATTAGAAGGAGCTGGAATTCAGTATTTCT
Source organism: Arvicanthis niloticus (assembly GCF_011762505.2). Taxonomy (NCBI): domain Eukaryota; kingdom Metazoa; phylum Chordata; class Mammalia; order Rodentia; family Muridae; genus Arvicanthis; species Arvicanthis niloticus. The sequence continues at coordinate 80,390,429 of NC_047658.1, read as the reverse complement.
TTTCCTCCCCATGGAAGGCAAGAGCCAGCTGGAGTTGAGTGTCTCCCTTTTTCCTGTCATTTCTGCTCTGCTAAACCTCCAGCTGGTTCGGCTCTAGTTAAATCATTTCTCCCGGGGGCAGAAGTTGCTAAGAAGATTGGAATGTGCTTGGTATTTCAACATGGTTTCTCTTCTCTCTCTACCAGAAGCACTGGGGGTGGGGGTGGCATTTCTCAGACAATCACCATGAGAACCTATCAGAGCTCCAGGATGCAAAATTCACAGGAGTCTGGGAGCCCCCAGAATGGGGTGTCCCTGGAGTTTTCATCTCCCAGGCTTGCCCACAGGGAGCCTGCGGTATTTTATCAACCTAATGCAGATGTGCTCAATCCTGGCAGAACCACTAGGGAAGTTTCAGCTTTTGGATTACAGGCCTGGTAAGATGCGATTGACTGTCTTGTGTTTGCTTGTAAGTCTCTCCAATTTGGGAGCAGAGGCATGACCTCACTCCTCTAATGGACCTTGAAAGAAGGGGTTGAATTTCCAGTTTATTTAGCTTTTTGTCATTGTTGGGAGGAAGATTTCTGACTTTTTACATGCCAGACCAGAAACTTACCTTTTACCATTGGATGCTGATGTGGATTACAGTCTGCTCTCACTGTTCAGGAAGTTTACAATGCCCCACATTCATCTAGGCTCTCAGAAGTTGCAAGCTTCCTCTCTGAGGGCTCCACAGAGGTTGAAGTCCTGTGTATGTATGTACTGTCTTCCAGACTTCTAGTGGTTTAGTGTGACTTTTATTTTTAAGATCAGCCTCTTAGTAGCTGCCCCTCTAGGGCAAAGGAACTTACTACTCAGGCTGGCTTTAAGCAGCTTATTCAAGCAAAACTTCACCTCATATTGATGGCCTGTGTGAAGCCCAGGGGTATCCTTCAAGTTCAGCCCCACATCCTACATGTGGGGTAGCCTGAGCATGTGCGACGCCTTCTGGATTCTCAGTGTTAGCTGAATCACAGCAGGCCTCTTGCCCTGGTTCTGTCAACCTTCTGTTGGTTCTGTCGGTTTGCTCATGTTCACCTCGTCTTCAAGGTTTTCATGTTCTCGGGTGCTATAATGATTTGAATGAGAATTCCTCTTTAGGCTCATATATTTCCATGCTTAGTCACCAGTTGGTAGAAGTTTGGGAAGAATTAGGAGATGTGGCCTTGTTGGAGGAGGTGTATCAATGCGGGCAGGCTTTGAGCTCACTCCTGGTCCCTTGTCTCTCTCTCTCTACCCCAACCCCTTCTTTCTGCCTACAGATGAAGATGTAAAGTTCTCAGCTACTACTGCAACACCATGCTTGTCTACTCCCTGGTATGTTAATGGGCTGATTCTCTAAAACTATAAGCAAGTCCCCAGTTAAATGCTTTCTTTTATAAGAGTTGCCTTGGTCATGGTGTCTCTTCACAGCCAATAGAACAGTGACTAAGACAGACAGGTGTAAAGGTTTCCACTCTGTATTCCAGATAGTTCTTCCCATACAACCCCCAGAGAGATTTCTTCTTCCCACATTTAGCCTCTGCTCTATTGCACCAAAACTGAAATGGAGACCCACTTTGTAAGTGGGACATGCCTTTTTATGTGGCGAAGGAACAAGAGGGTAGTTGTCTCTCTTTTCCTGTTGTAATGCTTTCTATATGGAAAACACCCTAAGAGCACATGAAGTAGGGGTGGTGTGGGTTTAGGGTGGTGGCAGCTTATCTGGTATTCGTAGCTTACCATGTGTGGGACAATGTTGAACACTGAAGCACACACTGAATGAGAGGAAAACCGTGGTCCTCTTAGCTGTTGTATGGTAGAGCCTCTAGTACTAGGCTGATGGCACTGAATGGGGCATGGTAGGTGAATCTATATCCTCCTATAATGAGAAGGTGAAGAGGAGTCTCATTATTTGTTTCTTTTGGGGGGGTATCTGTGAGACAAAGCAACTTAGGGGAGAAAAGAAAGGGTTGTTCTGACTCACAGTTTAAGGGGATACAGTACTCCACAGTGGGGAAGGCGTGGCTACAGAAATGTGATTCAGCCAGTCACATTGTGTCCCAGTTAGCCTGCACTTAGCTCTCTGTCATTCCTCTCTCCTTTTTATTCATACCAGTACCCTAGCCTATGGGATGGTAATGCCCATATTCAGAAGAGTCTTATCCCTTCTTAGGTTAAGCCCCTGAGGAAACATCCTCCCAGAAACACCCAGAAGTGTGCCTCCTAGATGACTCTACATCCCATCAAGTTAACGGTGAATATTAGCCATCCCTGGGGTCTTCAAGGAGCCCTAACTGGCTTGGAACTCCCTAAGATCAGCAGGGCCTCAAATCTTCCACTCTTCCTCTGCTACCCAAATATAGGAGTTTAGGTGTACATCACTGTACCCTGTCTACTTGATTAACAGCTATTTCCCCCTTTAGTAGAGAACCATAGAGGTAGGAGTGGATATATGAGAGAACGCAATCTGTTCAAGATTTACATTCTCTGTTAGCCATAATAGTTCACACCCTAGCACTCTGAAGGCTAAAGCATTAAGATCAGGGGTTCAAGGCCAGCCAGGGCTACATAAGTTCTAGATCTGCCTGAGCTAATTTAATGGAACCTTTTGAGAAAAGCTAGAATGAAAGAAGGAAGAGAAAAAGCTAGGTGTGGTGGTCTACTTGTCGAAGAAGGATCAAGTAGTTCAAGGCCAGCCTGAGCTGTATAAGATTCTGTTTCAAAAACAAATGAACAGACAGAAAACCAAAACCAACTAAACATACAAAACTCCCAGAGATGTCCATGTGTAGTTAGATGTCACAGTTGGGGTTGTGAAGGCACTGCCTTGCAGCCACTGCCTTGGGAGAGAAGAGCCCTGGCTTAGAATGCAGGAACCAACTGGCAGAGGTATTGGTCCTCCTAAAAATAGCGCAGGATGGGGGGGGGGGTACCTCTGCTCCACAATTCCAAGTGAGAAAGGCAAGCAGGCAGGCTATCTGTCACATGCTGCAAGCAGGACCAGCAAGCTAAGGGCTAGTAGGAGCCTGTGACAGTATCCAGTGCAGGGCTGGGAAGGAATGCTAGATAAGAAGGCAAGAGACCGGATGCCCAGTCACCCAGGGGGAAAGGCTCCTGGAAGGAGGTGGGGGCTGTGCCTCAATCCCAGCAGTGACTGCTGGTTGGATGTGGGATTTTAGCATGGAGTCTTAGGAGCGCTGGAAAACTCAAAAATTAACCAACTAAATATTTTTTAAAAAGAGCAAACAAAACAAAGAAAATAAAACAAAAACCCTGAAGAAATAGGAAGAGGAAATTCAGTTTTGTTGTTCTAGGATCTCCCTCCAGGAGGCCCTCTGGGAGATAAAGCTGTGGGTGAAGCCTGCTTCTCTTCCAGTCAGCTCTGTGGGCCACAGCCTGGACCACGCAAATCAAAGAAATACACGTGTAAAAAGGTTTGGATCCACAATTTCCACACCCCATCTGAGGGCAGGAGCGCTGACAAAAGCCTGTGTGCATCTGAACTATGACAGAATCTGCAGAATCAGAGCTGCCCAAAAAACCTGGCATCCAGTGTGCTCTGGGCAGCAGGACCTAACTTCCACAGACCTCTCAAGCCAGGCACTTTTCGTAACTGGGCAAGCTAAGACCGTTCCATGGGCGAGGCAGAGCACTGCAGGAGTCTATTAATGCTGAAGGCTGTGAGGATAATGACACCTTGGTGTGACCCCAAGTTCATTCTGGCCTCATTAAAGATGCTCCCTGTAGGCAGCTTTGGTAGTTGTTTAGATTAGAAACAGCTACTTAAAAATGATAGTTATCACTTTGGTGGAATAAGAAAGAGCTGACGGCCACAGGCACAAGCATGCATTTATTTATGAATCTTTTCCTTCCTTCCTTCCTTTCTTTCTTTCTTTCTTTCTTTCTTTCTTTCTTTCTTTCTTTCTTTCTTTCTGTTGTTTGTTATGGTTGGTTTTGGTTTTTTGAGATAGAGTCTGTCTGTGTAGCCCTGGCTGGCCTGGAACTCACTATGTAGATCAGGGTGGCCTTGAACTCACAGAAATTCACTGCCAGCCTCTGCCTTAAAAGTGCTGGAATTAAAGGTATATACCACCATGCCTGGCTTTGTTTGTTTGTTTGTTTGTTTGTTTGTTTGTTTTGGACTGGGACTCATGTAGCCCCTGCTGTGGTGCCGAGGATGGAACCTAGGACTCCTTTTTAAAAATTTAAGATTTAATTTATTTTATGTATGTAAATGTTTTGCCTGAGTGTGTGGTGCTTGCCCCATGTTCTTAGAATTCAGAAGAGGTCATTGGCTCCCTTGGAACTGGAGTTATAGATAGTTGTGAGCAGCCGAGTGCTGGGAATTAAACCTGAGTCCTTTTCAAAAGCAGGAACTGTTCTTAACTGCTGAGCCATTTCCCCAACTGGAACCCAGGACTTTTTGCATGCAGCCTCCCAATCTTCCTAAATACATGAAGAGGAACTAACCTTGGAGAAAAGAAGAGAAATAGAAATGAGAACAGCGAGGGACTACAGCCTAGAACTCCAGAACACTGCATTTTTTTTTTATTGACAATGGACCCTTCAATTTAGTAGCTTAAAATCATGGGCGAAAGATACAGTTGGTAGAAGCCACTGTGCCTGAAGCCCTGGCTTCCATACCTAGTACTGCTTAAACAGAACGTGGTGGCATGTACTTCTACAATCAGTAGGTGGAGGCAGGAGGATCAGGCCTTCACATTTTATGTGAGACCCTGCCTCAAAAAATGAAAAAGAAGCTGAGATAGTAGCCCAGTGAGTAAGAGTGCTCGTAGCTCCAGTGTGAGGACCCAGGTTCAAATCCCCAGCAGCTTCATAAGGAAAATCTGAGCATCACTGTGTATGCCTGCAACCCCAGAACTGGGGGATGAAGACAGGTGGAACTTGGGGAGCTCACTAGCCAGCCATGCTAGCTGAAATGGGAGTCTTCAAGGTCAGTTAGAGACCCTGACCCATGAAACCAAGGCAGAGCAGGATAAAAAAGATACCAATATATTCCTTTGGTCTTTATGGATGCTCATATTGCCTTACCATGTAGTACATACACATACATGTATAATTAACACACACACACACACACACACACACACACACACACACACATATGTATTGTAAAAACAAGCAGACAAACAAACAACCCACAATATGAATTGGAGTGCTGGAGACTGCCCCAAACCAGAGTTAAACGGGGATAGCCAACACAGAGTGTGTGTGAAGTTCTCAGTCTCTGGGATTGCTTGGAACGCATCTTACCTCATACCTCAAATAAGACCACTCTCCCAGGTGGCCAGAGAATTATACTGGAAAGATGTATCTCCATTGGCTCTTTACAAATGCTGAATGGGAGATGAACTCATGGGCCTTCTCTGTTCCGTGGATGGATAGAGAAGGTGCTTCCTGTGTGGGCCTCAGTTAGGGTTCTGGCTTGCCCAATTCTGAGAACTACCTGGTAATATGTGTGGATTTCAAAACAATTATTAAGACCTAGAGGCTTCCTTAAGCAGGAATTGCAGCCTGACTCTGCAAGCCTCCCTGCCCCAGTGACAATGGTGTTCAGTCCTCACTAATGCTCCTGCATGTTCTCTTCCAGCTTAGGAGGCAAGATTGTGTGATGGGTCATATTTGACTGTTTCTACACTTGGCAATGTGTGTGTGGGTGTGTGTGTGTGGAAGCATGTGCATGCACATCCATGCAGACTTATTCAAGTATATAATATATACTAGTGCCCCTCCAAAATTCTTAGTGAAATGCTGATGCAAGGCCTAAGGAGGAGATGACTCTGTGTATAAAGTACTAGCTGTGTAAGCGTGAAGACTTGAGTTCAGATCTCCAGAACCTATGTAAAAGCCAGACACTGATCATGAACATCTGTAATCCTGGTGCCTGTACTGAGGTAGAGACAGAATCCCTAAAATCTCATGGACATGCTAGCCTGGTATGCACAGTAGAAAAACAAAAGACACCCTGCCCCAAACAAGATGAAAGGCAAGGACTGACACCTCAAGATGTCCTCATATGTCTACATGCATGCCATGGTATGTGAATATCTGCGCAGGCATACACAGACACAGACACACAGACACACAGATGAGAAAGAGAGATAGATAGACAGACAGACAGAGAGACAGAGAGACAGAGAAAGATCGATAGAGAGAGAGGCACAAAGTACTTTTAGCTACATTCACCTTCAAGGTAGAAAAAGCCAATGTGTTCAATGAGAAAAATATATTTAAAATGAGTCAACAGCCTTGTGCTACAGTCTTTTAATAATATGGATTGATGTTTCTACATCCTGTAGTTAAATTTGATGCTATTTTATTTTCTGTGTTTGGGTGTTTTGCCTGCCAGTATGTCTGTGCATTATGTAGAAGCCTGGTGTCCACAGAGGCCAGAAGAGGGCATCGAATCCCATGGAACTAGAGGTACAGGTGGTTGCGGGCCACAAAATCAATGCTGGGAATCAAACCTGTGTCCTCTGTTAGTCACCATTCTTAAGGACTGAGTCATCTCTCTAGTACCATACAGTTAAAAAAAAAGAAAGAAAGGAAAGAAGGAAGAGAAGAGAAGAGAAGAGAAGAGAAGAGAAGAGAAGAGAAGAGAAAAGAAAAAGAGTATGATTTGACCTGGGTTTTTGCTGAGTGACCCTTGCTATCCTTAGGGCAAAACAATGATGCTGACAATAAAAAGTATAATCTGTAGTGTGTGTCTTCTTATTTCCACCTATCCCTGGCAAGGCAGAGATGAACTCTGCATTCCACAGATGAGGAAGCAGGTTCGGAGATATGAAGACACGTTAAAAATACTCTTCAAAGGAAGTTGGACTCAGAGCCAACACCAAAGTCCTCCCATTACCCCATGCTGTTGCCTCGGGGGATGACAAAGCTGTGCCAGGGAGCCCCTGGTCCAGTCATCACTGTCAGCTGTAATGTCAATCAATGGATGCTAATAGGCTGAGCAGAGGAGGGAGTGGGGTGGAGGTGGGAGGCACAGAGTCTGGAGGAGTGGGCGCACGTGGAGAGGAATGACAGTCTGATAGAAGTTATCAGCAGATAAGGAATTGAAGAATCTGTGTCAGCTCACTTGTTGATGACATGTCACATGCTTGTACAAGCCTCTTAGCTACCAGGGTACTGGGCTGTTTGGCTTCATTTTCCCGGAGTGAGATTGATAAGCACATTCCATTGAGACCAGACGCAGCCAGGAGAGGCCAGAAGCCAAACAGTGTACAGAGTATGTGGGGAGAGTGGCAAGAAGTCTGCAGCTTTCTAATGCTGCTTGGGGTATCTGTGAAAGGTCATGGAAGGGAGAAATGAAGGAATGTTCCGTGAAAATTGGGCTCAGGCTGAATCCATGTTTCTACCAAGTTGCAAGTCCTGGCTCCTGAGGAGAGAGAGCCTGAACCTGTCTCTCTCTCTCTCTCTCTCTCTCTCTCTCTCTCTCTCTCTCTCTCTCTCTCTCTCTCTCTGTGTGTGTGTGTGTGTGTGTGTGTGTGTGTGTGTGTGTGTGTGTGTGTGAAGTGCGTGCTCATGCATGAGCTCCTGTGTTTGTGCCACAAAGAAAATGATGGACAAGCTTTGGAACAAATGGTTGTTGAAAAGTATTTACAGTTGGTTCTCAATCTTTATCCTTGCTGACTTTTTTTTTTAATGTGGCCTGAGGATATTTTTTAATTTTACATGTATGAGTGTGTTACCTTCGTATATGTATATGATGTATATGATGTATATGATGTAGATGATGTAGATGATGTATATGATGTATATGATTGATGTATATGATGTATATGATGTATATGATGTAGATGTATGTAGGCACTATGTGTGTGCAGTGTCTGTGGAGGCTAGAAGAGATCTCCTGGAACTGTAGTTACAGACTGCTATAAGCTATTTTGTGGGTGCTGGGACCCAAATTCTGATCAACTACAAGGTCTTACAGCAGGTTCTTAACCACTGAGCCATTGCTTTAGCCCCCTGACTCATATTTTTAACACACAATTTGTTTTTCAGATGATAATGTGAGTATTTTGGATAGGTCCAGAAAAGAGGGAAGACAGACCATATAGGAAAGTGGGAGAGGCCTTGGGATGCCACAAATCTCATTTGGAATCCATATTTAACACCCCCCATTAGTTCCAAGTAAGAATAATGGTTAGCAATTATGGGACACTTTGTGCATTTACAATCTGTGCTGTGTATATATCATTTACATGTTTATATATATTTATATATAAATATATGTATTATAATGTATACTATAATAAATATATGCATGATAAATATATGTATATATAATATATAAATATTTACAAATATTTATATGTTACATATATATATATATTACATATTTATATGTGTTGCTTGGTTTTAATTGTTATTGTTTTAGTTTTTTTGTAATACTGGAGATTGAACCTAAGGCCTCACTCATGCCAGGCAAACAAGCGTCTACTGTGCTACATCCCCAGGCAGGCCTGAATTCACTCTGTAGCCCAGCCAGGCCTCAAATTTGCAAGTCCTCCTGTGTGATGGTTTGTATAAGCTCAGCCCAGGGAGTGGCAGGATTAGGTGTGGCCCTGTTGGAGTAGGTGTGTCACTGTGGGTGTGGGTTATAAGTTTCTCGTTCTAGCTGCCTGGAAGCTAGTAGTCTGCTAGTAGCCTCCAGATGAGGATGTAGAACTCTCAGCTCCTCCTGTACCATGCCTGCTTAGACACTGCGATGCTCCCACCTTGATGATAATTGACTGAACCTCTGGACCTGTAAGCCAGCCCCAATTAAATGTTGTCCTTATAAGAGTTGCCTTAGTGTCTGCTCACAGCAGTAAACCCTAAGACATCCTGTCTCAGCCTCCTAAGTAAATAGCTGGGATTGCAGGCCTTTACTACCAAGCCCAGGTCCACTTACACCACAATTCCATTATGTGTACTGTTGGGCACACAGAACTGAAAATTTAGGTGCTGGAGGAACTTTCTGGTTACTGTTGGTTGTGTGTGTGTCTATATGTTTGTATGTGTGGAACCATATTTATTTTACTTTGAAATTATCTATTTGTATGTACAAACAACTGTCAGTGCTTTCGAGGTCAGAAGTGTTGGATTCCCTGGAGTTGGAGTTGCTGGCAGTCATGAACCATTGACTTGGGTGCTAGGAACAAAACTCAAGTCCTCTGCATGTACAATGTGTTCTTTTAATCACTAAACCATCTCTTCAGCACACCCACCCAGTACATGGTTGGGTTTTTTTTTTTTTTTTTTTTTTTTTTTTTTTTTTTTTTTTTTTTTACTATATTTTGCCCATTTTTTTTTTGAGACAGGTGCTCACTATATAGCCCAGTTAGCCTCGAACTTTTGATCCTTCATTCTGCCTCATCCTCTTAAATGTTGGGATTACAGGAGTATGTCACCATGCCTTCACTGCCCATTTTTAGATTGATGTACTTATCTTCCTGCTGAGAAATGTGTATATTCTACACAGGAGATTTTACCAGATATGTGGCTTCCTGTGTTCATCCCAGTCTCTGGATCGTTCCTTCACTTTCTTGCTAATGTCCTCTGATGCTACTCTCTTATGCTGAAGATGTATACTTCAATATGTGTTTTGCCTTGGTCCCCCTTGCTTCATTTGTGGGGAGCCATGAAAAGCCTCTTCCACCCAGGTCTGAGTGTCTCCAAAGAGTTTAGCCTCCATACCAGCCAAACAGAGCTGTTCTATAAACAAGATATAAGTTGCTATGTAAAGCCACTAAGATCAGGACATTGGTGGCCTCATCATAATCTAACCAATTTGAGCTGGTATAAGGAATAGCAAAGGATGGTTTTTTATAAAAAGGTGATTTGATCATGGGTTTGGTTAGAGGTAAAGAAGAAGGAAGAGAGGCCTGAATCAGGCTTATGCCAGTGAGAACTCAGGACAATGGCAAAGAAAAGTTCTCCTGCTGCATGCAAGCCTTTAATCCCAGCACTGAGGAGGCAGAGGCACGTGGATCTCTGAGTCCCAGGCCAGGATGGACCACAGAGTGAGTTCCAGGACAGCCAGGGAGGGCTACATAGAGAACGAACAAACAAACAAACAAAACAAACAACCCCCAAAACCAAAATACCATGTCTGTACTGGTTGGTTTTGTGTCAACTTGACACAAGCTGGAGTTATCACAGAGAAAGGAGCGTCAGTTGAGAAAATGCCTCCATGAGATCCAGCTGTAAGGCATTTTCTCAATTAGTGATCAAGTGGGGAGGGCCCCTTGTAGGTGGTGCCATCCCTGGGCTGGTAGTCTTGGGCTCTATAAGAAAGCAAGCTGAGCAAGCCAGTAAGTAACATCCCTCCGTGGTCTCTGCATCAGCTCCTCCTTCCTGACCTGCTTGAGTTCCAGTCCTGACTTCTTTTGGTGATGAACATCAATGCGGAAGTGTAAGTCAAATAAACCCCTTTCTCCTCAACTTGCTTCTTGGTCATGATGTTTGTGCAGGAATAGAAATCCTCACTAAGACACATGTCCTCCACTGGCCTTCTGCCTGCCGCAGACACAGGGCAACTTGAAGTTGTTCTTGCCTTCACTGCAACTTACCAGGTGATGACTTGGCCTTGCCTTCAAGTATATTTTTAAAATCTATTGTTTTAAATAAAATTTTGCTTAGTGTTCAGGCTGGCTTACCAAATTGATTGGTAGCCCAGGTTGGCCTTGAAGTCCTGGTCCTCTTTCTTCTGCCTCCAGAGAGTTGGGATTATAGGTGTATGCTACCATAAATAGATTTAAAAGCAAAAACCCAAACCAAACAAAAACAAGACCAAACTAAGACTAATTATGTTTACTGAGTTAGTGCCATGGACTACTTGTTGACTGGACAGTGCCTCTATTGACATGAGTGTCTTCCTATCTTGCAGATTAAAGTCTCTAACATGGTAATTCTTACTGGACAATACCGTGTTCAGTTTATTTTGAAAACAATTATTCTCTGACATCAGACATTTCTTTTTGTAGTCAGTAAAGGTTGTTCCATTTTCATTATAGCAGAAATATTCATTTTAGGAGTGAAAACAGAAAGGAAAGATAAGGCCCCCACAGAGCCACTGTTTGCAGAGGAAGCCGATTGGAGCCCACAAGCTGTGCTCTTTGTTCAGTGGTTCAGTTACCACAGAGCAGGGTGCCAAGGCCCGGTGCGGAGATAAAGACGCTGCTGCTAAATACACACGCACCTGTGAGAATTACAGAGCCAGTCAGGTGCTTCCTAGGTTTCAGCAGAATCAGTACCACTGGCTTATCCTGTGGACCACACTGGAGACAAAAACCTTTATACAAAAACCAGCTTGGAGATGGGGAGGAAGGGTTGCATTTCTCAGTGGTGTAGCTGCCCCTGCTCAAGTAAATAGTCCCAATTCGTGTTCATGCACGCAACCCCAATAAATGCAGTAGGTCACACACACATACACAAAAGAATGTAGACATACAAGAGTGGCTTGTTGGGAGGAAGGGAGGTAAAGTGGGAGGAAGAAGTGGATAAGAGATAATAGCTACGAATGTGGTGGTTTGAATAAATATGGACCCCATCCATAGACTCATATGTTTGAATACTTGAACCATAAGGAGTGGCACTGTTAGGAGGTATGACCTCGTTGGAGTAAGTGTGTCACTGGTGGAGGGCTTTGATGTCTTATAGACTCAAGTCTGGCCAGTGTGACACAGTCTCCTGCTGCCTGTGGATCAAGATGTAGAAGAACTCTCAGCTCCTTCTCCAGCACCATGTCTGCCTGCATGCCACCATGTCTCGTCATCATGATAATACTCTAAACCTCTGAAACTGTAAGCCAGCCTCAATTAAATGTTTTCCTATATCAGAGTTGCTGTGGTCATGGTATCTCTTCACAGTGATAAAACCCTAAGATAGGGGATATGGGCATATGACTAAAAATATATATGTATGCATATGTGTGTATATATCTATGAAATCTATCTACGAAATAGAAAAAGAAAGAAGGGGAAGGAAAGAAAAGGGAAAGAAAGAAAAGGGAAAGAAAGAAAGAAAGAAAGAAAGAGAAATGAAGAAACTTCACTCTTCCAGAATCCAATTGTTAGTATCTGCCCACTTCCCCAAAGCACTTCTCAAGTCTTTCCCCAAGTCACTAGTAGATACATATGGGAAAGTCTTAATCGTTTAATGAGGTAATATTTGTTATTTTTTTTTAAAAATTACAAACAGAACTGGGTGATTAAAGTCAAGTCAGCAAATATTTCCCAAGCACCCAAATGTTTCTATTTATGATCAACAAGCCCCTCATGGTACTGCTGAGGTTCTCTGGATGGTGAGGAACAAGGGCAGGAAGGGACGTTCCTACCTGGACCTCTCTCTGCACTGACATTTCCCAGCTCCACAGAAGGGAAGTAAAGCAGCTTTACTTTATTTTAAACCTTCTGTGGATGCCTGGTTAATTCGTCCCACCCACCCCCCACTCCCACCCCCGTTTTTGAAGCAGAATACCATGATATCTTGTATCCCACCCAGACTGGCCTTGAACTCACCATGTAGTTGAAGATGATCTTGAACTCCCGATCCTCCTGCCTCTACCTCCTGAGTTCTGGAGTACAGAGCCCAGGACTTTATGTATGCTACCAAGTACTCTGCCAACTGAGCCACATCCTCAAGTCTCCTCACCTTGTTCTTCCTTTCTTTTCCCAAGTTGAATTTGGTTCTTCTTGGCTTTTGCATTTTTATATTTTATATGTATTTTAGATCAATTTGTCAATTTCCATTCATAAAACATTTGCTGACACAGAATGTATCAGGATTACATATAGCTTATGGATAGATTTGGAGAAAGTTACTGGGTTTTTTTTATTCATAAACATAGTATGTCCCCTTCCATTTACTTAGGTTTTTATTTATCTTAGTAGCATATTTTTTAGTATAAAATTCTTACATCTTATTGCTATATATTTGATATACTTTTGTTTGTTTGTTTTTTATTTATTTTATTTTATTTTATTTTATTTTTTTGAGATAGGGTTTTTTTCTGAGTAGTCCTGGCTGTCCTGGAACTCACTACATAGACCAGGCTGGCTTTGAACTCAGGTATTCTCCAGTCCTTGCCTTAGTGCTGGGATTGAAGTTATACCTGGCTATTTGGTATTTTTTATATTATATTTTGGTATGGTAAAAAATGACTCCTAAGGGTTGGGTGTGGTGGCTCACACATTTAATACCAGCACCTTGGAGGCAGAGGCAGGCTCCAGGCATCAGTTAACACCTGGATCTCTCTGCACTTGTAGATAGATCTCTGAAGTTTTCAGTTACATGACTCAATAAACACTTCTCTTGGCTTTAAGTATTTTGAGTTCTGTTTACTTAGCAGCAATTGAATCTTACATGGATAATTAACAATAGTGAGAGCATAGCAGCGCTCAGTAAATCCACCTTCTACGGCCACAGTTATGTTGGCTGCATTTTAGTCATTATGAGTCATGTCATTCCTGGGGTTGGTCGAGGGGGTGGAAGGACCTAGGTTTTCTGAGAGAAACTCTGACTTTCAAAAGTAGAGTAGAAGCATCAAGGGGCAACTCTGACCACAGAGCTGAGTCAGGGGGAGGGACTGTTTTGTAGGGCTCTTTTTTTTTTTTTTTTCTTTTGAGGATTGGAGACCTCTCTCTCAGAGCTTCTGAGTAGTCTGGAAGGACATGGAGGGGTTAGGTGGTTAGGCTTGGTGGCAAGTGCTTTACCCACTGAGACAAGATGTTGGCTTCTATTTTTAATTTAAAAAATGGATTAACAAATTCTTTATATAACTGTGAGATTTATTACTTTTAAGATTTTTTTTTTTTATTTAGGTGTGTGTGTGTGTCTTGTCAGTTGGCCACGCACATGTGTATAGGTGCCCTTATTGGCCAGCAGAGGGCATTAGTAGCTGGTTATAGGCAGTTGTAAGCTGCCCCACATGGGTGCTAGGGACTAAACTTAGGTCCTCTAGAAAAGCTGCAAGCATTTAACCAGTTAGTCATCTCTCCAGCTCTAATTTAAATGCTGTACTATTTGGCTGAATGAAATGTCAAGGAGCCAGTAAATGTTTTCCTAAGCCTTCATTTGGTGAGGCACATCTAGGCTCTCATGGCTGGGAAAATCTGGACTAACTTTAACTCTGTGACTATAGGACATATGAGAAGACCACCAGGGAAAACCCAGCCAGGTCATGTGGAAATATGAGGATTTGCTTCAGCTGTTCTTTCCTCTCCACAACATTCTCCCAGTGCTGGTCTGTTTAGCATAATCACAATCCTTTTAGGTGCTAACCTAAGACTATGTCAAGACCCTATGACAACTAAGGCCTCCAGCCCTCCATTTCCACCAGCTTCAGGGATGGCTCCCCCTAGTGGCTGCTCTGAAGACACATCCCCTGCCAAGTGGGTCAGGAAACCTAGGCTTAGATGGAGGAGAGGGGCCAAGAACACAGGATGGCAGCCACCCATATTTCCTAAACCTCAGTAGAACAAACACTTCACAGAACGTTCCCAGTCTGTGATGCAATCCTTCCCCAGGGAGAGAACACTCCTCTCTGCTTGGGTGATTCCAGGGCCTGGAGGATAAACAGTGGGGGTTAGGGGACAGAACCCAGAGCCTCCAGAAGAAAGGGTTGATGAATGGAGCTGAGGGGGTCAAAGGCTTTTCTGACCCTACTCAATCTTAAGTAGTAATCTACCTGAGCAGCAGTTATAGGGCCACAGTGATCCCAGACAGTTTGCTGAAGGAACATCCTGGAACAATCTGGACCTGTCCCCAGAAGGCTGGCTTTGAACTCTGAGCCTGTGACTATTGGGGCAGGCATTCACACAAGTACTAAGGTTTCAGAACCCATTCTTTAAGGTTTGCACAGGAAACCTTAGGAAGCTTGTTCTGAGTACTAGCTATTACATCCTGAAAGCTGGACTGCCTTGATCCTGGGATTAGGGAAAGGGAGACAGGCATATGCTGAACTAGCATCTCCTGCCAAGGATGGAGCAAGCACATGGAAGTGTTGGCATGGGCAATCCCTATGTCTCTGAAATTAAAAGCCTTCGTTGCTCTGATCACAGCAATTATTTGTCACCTACAGACATCATCAATCATGGAAGTTCTTACCCACAGCTTTGCTGTTTCTTCTTCTGCCCCAGTCCATGTCCTCTGGGCTCCCCCTGACACTTGCCTGGTGGTTTACTCTACAAGCCTTCTTTTTATCTAAGAACCACTGCCAAGCCACAGTTTCCTGTGTTTTGTCTGATTATCCAGGCAAGAAAGTACTGTCTGTGGGCCATATCTGTCACTCAGGGCCATAATTACGCCTAGACTCTTTGGATGCAAAGGCTGCCTGAACATCTCTCAGAAATACCACAGCTTTCTTGTTCTTTCTTTCCTTTGATGGAGCTACACAGAGACAAATAACATATACCATGGAACCCTGTCAAGTACGACATACTGAACCTATGCATGGGTACCACTATGTCATACTGAACCTATGCATGGATACCACTATGTAAATTTACTTTGCTCCAGGCAGACCCTTAGTATACAGCAGGGAAACTTGGGATGGAGAGATCAAGTGATTGTAATCTATTGAGGTCACATCTCTGAGATACCAGACAGGACAGGAGCCCAGTTTGTCTCATCATCAGTCCACCATCTATCTCCTCTGTTATATTTCTTTCCTGTTTAAAAAGGCTGGGTGTGGTGGCACACATATTTAATCCCAGCTCTTGGTAGGCAGAGGCAGTCAGATTTGAGTTTGAGGCAAGGCTGGCCTCAAACTAGGCCAGCCAAGGGTATGCAACTGTACCCTATCTTAACCAACCAACCAACCTACCAAATTTACCATATGCACTTAGGCCTACTGCTGGGCTGCCAGTTTTGTTCTTTGGCTTATAGCAACATCCTGTCCTGGCTGTTGCAGCAGGAAGGCATGGATGCTTGTTCACATCGTAATGGACCAGAAAAGCAGAGAGAGAAAATTCTGGTGCTTATCTGCATTTCCTTCCCTTTACTCATTCTGGACTCCAAGTTCATGAGATGATGTCCCCCATGGATAGAGTAGGTCTTCCCTCTTCACTCTGGAAATGCCCGCACAGACACACCAAGAGTTGCCTCGCCTAGGTGACTCTAAATCCAGCTCAATTTGCAACAAAGATGAACCATCACAATTATTTTGAACATGTCTTATATTCTCTGGTGCAATCTATGTTTTTTAAGTATTTGTTTTAGGCATAGGTTGGTATGATTGAGTGTATGTATGTGCAACGCGTACTTGAAGGAGCCTGCGGAGGTCAGAAGAAGGTATCAGATCCCCTGGAACTGGTATTGCAGACAGTTGTAAACTGTCGTTTGGATACTGGGAACCAAAAGCAGATCTTTTGTAAGAGCAGTAAGTGTTCTTAAGGACTGAGCCATTTCTCCAGCCCCTGTGTCATCTCTGTTGATAACTCAAACAGAACTATTCATATTTTTTTACTAAGTAATATTAATATTAAATATTAACATAATATTTTGTATCTTACGAGGGCTTAAGAAATTATTAAAATAACCAACAATATTTTGGAGATCTTAAAACACTGTATATGTGTGTGTGTGTTTGTGGTTGTTTGTATATATTTTGTGTTTGTGTTTATTTGTATGTGTGTTATTTGATTGTGTTTGTGTGCGTGTGCGTAGGACAGAGAGAGAACAGTACATATGAGGGGAGTTGAGTTTACAGTCTCTAACCATCAGCAGGCAGCTCAGCCAATGTCTCCTCTTGGGAGGAGTCTCTGAAGGTCCATCTCTCTACTTTTCCTCTGCTTCTCCATCACTGTGCACACCCACATTGTATCATAATATTTAAAAAGCTGCCTAGAGCTCTGCTTGCCTACAGTAGTCTGCATTTCTTGACAATAGGCCCCTGTCTTCTCTGGCATCTTGCACAATGCCTGACATATAGAACTCATTGAATAAGTTTTTGTTGGGCAAATGAGGGAACAAAGGCCCTTCTTGCCTCTGGAGTGCTCCAAAACATCCAGAACATATGTACTAGTCTGTGTGCTCTGCTGAGCTCGGCTTCAGAGAATTAGCATGCAGGCCAATTCTGGTTTTTAAATGCATTCAAAATGGACAATGTTCAGCATGTGTTATAAGTTACTGCTTTTTCCTCAGTAGGGGCCGGAATCAATCAATATCTATGACCCAATAGCAAGAGGCTAAGACCGTCCCTCATCCTTCATCCTCTCATTTGTCACCAGAGGAAAGAGCAAGTCCAAGCCCAGTTCCTGCTAGCTCTGTTTTATCCTAGGAGGTGGGGACTGCCTACCAGGAAAGCAGCCTGTTTCAGAGATGCTGAAGTTAGACTTTTTACCTAAGAGCAATTTCCCTAAACTCCAGCCAGATCAATTTGTGCCCCCTCCCTGGGCTATTATCCCAGAGCCTTTGCCAAAGCTCTCAGCAAGTCTTCATAATCTCCAACATGCCTCATTCTCTGTGGAGTTTTCCAAGCACTTGCCTACCCATTATCCTTGCTAATGTCACACCAGCTGTTATGTATTCCGGAGGGCACCGGATGAGGGGCAGAGATCACACCACATGGATTCAGCTCCTGCTCTGCCATTTACCAGAATGTGGTGGAAGGTAGGTGGTATCCTTCCTGCCAGCCCCCAGTTCTCATCGGGAGGATGACTTACCTGGAAGGCACCTTCAAGGGTGCTACCACTTGGCACAGTGGCAGGCCTAGGGCAGGAGCTGGATGCATGGGGGTTATGGATATTAGTGGTTTCTTATTCCAGTAATGTTATGATTATTTTGGATTTCTGTGACAAGTCATGGGTTAAAATAGTCCTAATGAAGCTGAGGGATGGCTCAGTTGGTAAAAGGACTTGTCACATGAACCTTATGTCATGAGGTTACTTCCTGGGACCCACTGAAAACTGGATGCACATCTGGAATCCCAGCACTCCTGTGGTGAGATGGGAGGAGGAGGCAAGAGAATTGCAGGAGGCTTGCAGGCCAGCTAGCCTGGAATACACAGTACACTGACAGAAACAAGGAAGATCCTGCCTCAGCAAGTTGGGCGCTGACTTCTGCAGGCTGTCCTTTGATCTCCACATGGGCACTGTACTACAGCAGGTGTCTGCACTGTTGTGTCCAAGTTGTTGATAACTCCATCCTACAAATATTTGAAAGTCAAGAGGAGAAGGAACTGAAAACAAAAACAAAAAACAAAAGGCTCAATGGTCAAGGGCCCTGGCTGCTCTTCTAGAGAACCTGGGTTTGATTCCCAGCACCCACATGGTGGCTCATAACCATTTGTAACCACGGTTCCTGGGAATCAGATTCTCTTGTCTGGTTTCTGCAGGTTTCAGGCATGTGCATGGTGCTAGCCATGCATCCAGGCAAAACACCTATGCACATAAAATAGATGCGTCTAAAACCCAAACCAAAACAAACAAAAAGTCACTCAAGAACTAAGACCCAGAAACACAAAACAGAGCAAAGGCAAGCCCTGAGCCTGTTCATTCTTGATTAGTGGAGAAAATCGAGTAAAGTGGCCTCTTTGGAAAAATTGGAGATAATTCATTCCCATGAATATAATAACAACTGAACCAGTACCTAGGCCATACTGCATGCAAAATACAGAGAAATAAATGAATCAGTTAGCAACTAACTGAGGACAAAAGACTGTATGAAGGGCACCAAGGGTGGAGACACTCATCCTATGCAGAGCATCAGGAGTCTTTTTAAGAAGCACATTATGAGGCTGGAGAGTTGGCTTAACAGCTAAGAATGCTTGTTACTCTAGCAGAGGACCTAGGTTTTGTTCCCAGCCCCCACAGACAACTACAACTGTCTGTAACTCTAGGTCTAGGGTATCTGATGCCCTCTTCTGGTCTCCATGGGCACTGCACACATGTGGTGTGACTATACAGATGAGGGTAAATACATATACGCCAATGATAAAAATAAATAAATCATTGGGCATGGCAGTATACGCCTTTAATCCCAGCAAGCAAATCTCTGTAAACTCAAGGCCAGCCTGGTCTACAAAAGAGTTCCAGGACAGCCTGGGCTACATAGGGAGACCGTGTCTAAAAAAACACACCCCTCAAATCTAAATAAATAAATGTTAGGTTTCCTGATCCATTACTTTCCTGATCCACTAAACATACTTAGGAAGCCCAGGCAGAAATGGGGATTAGAGGTTTCCCCCAAGAGTCACATCTGCTCCTCTATGCTCTCTGTGACACTTAACAAGCAGGCTAAAATGCTTTCCTTTCTAGGCAAGCAGGCCAAAGAACAGGGCAGGCAGTAGCTTATTCAAACTGGTTCCCTCTTCCCAACTATCCAAAGGGATGTGATCTCCCCAAGGAGAATGTGAAGATGAGCCAGGGTCCAAGGCTCCCTACTCTACTGTAGAGCTTTCAGACTACGTGGGAACATGAGGTGGCCTCCAAAGACTACAGTCAAGATTCATCATAAGGAGAGAGGCAGAACACTATGTATATGGCCGGGTACAGTAAACATGTGACTCCATGATCCAGATCAACAGAGCCCTGGGTATTACCTGGTATCCTCCCATGAACACACCCATGAAGATATGCAAAAATACCAACACTGGGTGCTAATGAGAAGACGATATGCCTGTACTGAAACTGAAATATGTCTGTATTGAAACTCCTTCCAAATACTTCTTTCTTCCAATTCATAAAAGGAGTGTGTGGCTCTCTCAAGGGAAATAGCAGGGTTAAGGATAGCCATGCTGGTGATGTCAGAGTTAAGGATACCCATACTGGTGATGTTCCTTAGAGAGCATAGAATGAGGACCAGGAAAATGGCTCAGCAGGTAGGTGCCTACCATCTAACTTGACAAGTGCTTTCACACCTAGGACCCATATGGTGGAAAATGGAAACTAACTACCTACAAGTTGTCCTCTAAAACAATACACACACACACACACACACACACACACACACACACACACACACACACAAACAGATGTAATAACAAATTTTAAAAGAAAAGAAAACCATGTGAAGTAGGGTAGCAATGGCATATTCCTTTATTTCCAGGACTCAAGAGGCAGAGGTAAGCAGATCTGTATGAGTTGGAGGCCAGCCTGGTCTACAGAGTTTGTTCCTGGACAGCCAGGGCTACACAGAGAAACCCTGTCTCGAAACAAAACAAAACAAAACAAAACACCAAAACCCAAAACAACAAAACAACAAAAACAACAACATATAAAATTAGTACAGCATAAATTAATTAGAAAAATATTTCAGAGGGAAACTGTAACTTTAAGTTTATTGCAGGGGCTGGAGAGGTGACTCAGTGGTTTGGAGTACTTGTTGCCACTGCTGAGGACCAGGGTTGGATTCCTAGCACCTACACAGCTGGTCACAACCATCCGTAAATCCAGCTCCAGGGGATCCAGTGCCCTCTTCTGGCCTTCACTGGCACTACACACACAGATGCTCTTACATGTAGGCAAAAAACCTCACATACACACTTAAATAAATAATTAAAATAATCCATATTGAAGAAGTCAGAGAACCTTTTGGAAGCATTTCCTTGTTATTTTCAATAAGATGAAAGAAATTCTAAGCCACTAAGTGAGGCAGGAAATTTTTGGGACAAAGTCCCTTGCTAACACTTTCATAGTAGTGTACATTTTTGTTTCACTAAAACTCACAGGAGAGACAAAGATAGCCAAAGTCAACGAGCCAGCCTAATTCTTCTTTGAGGGCACAGTTTCTTAAACTTTTTCCTCTTGTGACCCTTTTTTTTCCCAGATAATTTTCAAGACAGTGTCTCAATATGTATTCCTGGCTAGCCAATAATTCTATGTAGATCAGGCTGGCTTAGAACTCACAGAGATCTATCTGCTTCTGCCTCCAAGTTCTGGATTTAAAGGTATATACACCACGTCTAGCAAGCCAGAAAAAATTTTATAAGCTCCTCAGTATTTAGATATTGAAAATAGGTATACAGACCAAATTATGAATAATCTGAAACAATTTTGTGTACATAATATGTGGGGAGCCAACAGAAAGTGGCTATCATCTTTGCAGCCATCTTGAGCCATATACCCTGATAAGAGATTTGATTACATCAGCCTACAACAGCTGAGCACACTCTGATAACATCTTGTTTTAGATACCCAGGATTTTCCCTTGGGTGTGTGAGACTTAAAGGTGTGATTTAGAGCCGAGACTTAAGGGTGTGACTTAGAGATCAGATTTAGAGACAAGGCCTAAGGGCATGACTTAAAGGGGTGACTTAGAGGCGTGGCTTAGAAGTGAGACATATAAAAGGCGAGAGGCAGACAGAAGAGAGTACAACTTAGAGTAGGAATTAAGCACTTGAGTCTTGGCACTTGGAGGAAGAGCTTGGAATTAGACATTAGGCACTTAGCACTTAGAAGAAGTAACTTGGAACTTGGAGGCACTAGGGACTAGGGACTAGGGACTCAAGACTTGGGACTTGGACTAGGAAGAAAGACTGAAGAATAAACGGGATTGAATTACACTCTGTCTGGTCTCCATTCTTCAAGTCCGTCCTCACTCTCTCTCTTGCTGAACCCCAACCCGAGGACCGGAGCGGGTCCCAACATTGACAGAGCGGTCCCCAACATTTTTGGCCCCCAAGTGTGGAGCAGCTCGGGCTGCAACAATAATATACATATAAGTTATGATTTATTTTGTCTTTTTTTTTTCAGAGCTGAGGACTGAATCCAGGGCCTTGCACTTGCTAGGTAAGAGCTCTACCACTGAGCTAAATTGCCAACCCCAAGTTATGATTTATTAAATATAAAGCAAATTTGTACAGCAAGGAGATAAATAAACTTGTTCATGTAACATGATACAATCCACTGATAAACTAACTTGATGCTTACATACTTGGCAGTAAGGAGCAGAAATAGTAAATCTGTATTTCCTCTCATTAAACAGTGTTTCTCCAGGAGCAGAAAACTTTATATATAGCATGAAAATGCTATAATTTGTAACATGTAATAGTTTCTAAGCCCAGTTGGGGTGAGTCAGGCAGTGGTGACTGGCACTTTGTAGTGGGACAGCATGCACATTCAAAGTGGGTATGTTGTGTACTCAGAACCAAGGTGCAGTGAGGTGTCAAGTTGCAACAGGACTGAGAGCTGACAGGAACACCCCAGATCCATTAAGCATTTGATTCTGACTTAACTTTTGGTCATTATGCCTTCAGAAACCATCCACTGTTGACAAATTCCTCATGACCTGAGCAAATGTCTCTTTGGGAACATTGACTGATTTAAGTTTGAAGGAATAAGTATGAACCAAGAGTTGGTCAGAAACCAAAGGAGAGCTGGTCTACATAAAGTCAAGAGTGTTAAGTTGGCCTGGGAAAGGGTGATGTGTGCCTCTGATCCCAGCACTCCTGAAGTAGAGGCAGGACAAACAGGGCTTTCACGGCCACTCTGAGCTCCAGGGTGAGTTCAAGGCTTTGCTGTATTATATAGTGAGTTAAGCTCAGCACAGACTATACAGAGAGACCTTTCTCAACGAGAGCAAGTTAAACTGTAGGATAAGAGTTAAAAAAGAAAATCCACGATCGCCATTGAAAATGGGTGACTAAATGTACTGACAGACTCGGGATAGTTGGGAACCAAATACCTTTTGGTATTTCAAACAGTAGGGAACTTGACACAGGGCGTCTGTCATTTAGGAGATGATCTTCCTAGGGACACAGATGAGGCATTGCTTCTCAGACTTTAATGCAAATTCAAATTATATTGGATTTTTAAAACATTGTTCTTCCTTTAGCTTCTCTCTCTCTCTCTCTCTCTCTCTCTCTCTCTCTCTCTCTCTCTCTCTCTCGTGTGTGTGTGTGTGTGTGTGTGTGTGTGTGGTACAGCCTTAGGCATGCCAGGCAAGCACTGGGCCCCTGAGACAAGCACACTTGTCACTTTCTTGGCCCTCCTGCAGACTTTTAAAGCTGCAGATTCAAATCCAGTAGGATGAATCTCGGGCCTGAGAGTCCCAATCTCAAGATATTCTCAGAAAAAGCCATTGCCACTAATTTCTGAATCATTTTCCCCCCCCCCCCCCGAGATAGGATTTCTTTGTGTAGCCCTTGGCTATCTCTGTAGACGGTTTGTAGATTCAGATATCTGCCTGCTTCTGTCTCTGGAGCACCAGGGTTAAAGGCATGTGCCATCATTGCTTGGCTAACTCTGACTCACCTTTGAACACACAGGACACAGGAGAAGCCAAAGAAACCAGAGATTAACTATGGCAGAAATTGCAATTTACCTTCAGGCTGAAGAAACTTGGGGAGATTGTGTTGTTTTGGGTCCTGTGGACTGGTGGGTGGCATATATATAGGGCAATTGAATTTGCTCCCAATTTTGATCTTTTTGTGGTCCACAGTAAGATAAAGAGCATGTAGGCACAACATCCACTCCCTGTAGAAAGTGCCAGAGAGCTTAAAAAAAAAAAAAAAAAAAAAAGGTGGGCCTGCAAGAGGGAAACACAAGCAGAGCAGTAACTAACAAATTTTCTTTTGTGCTGTGGCTCTGTGTGGCTCCTGCCAAGAGCCTTGACTGTACCAGGCTCTGAGGCCTTAGCCCAGGCTGACTCTTTACTGTGCAATGCTTTTCCTCAGCTCTCTGGTCGGATAAATGGTGCTCATGACTCAGTACTTAGTTTAACTTTTTTCTTCCTTCCTTCCCTCCCTGCCTCCCCGTCCCTTTTTTCCTTCTTCCTCCCAACCTCTCTCCTTTCCTCCCTCCCTCTATCCCTCTCTTCCTTCCTTTCCAGGATATTTTAGGCTTATTATTGCTATGATGAAATACCATGACCAAAAGTAAGTTGAGGAGGAAAGGATAGGATTTATCTTGACGTATAATTTCACATTGTAATTCATCAATAAACTAAGTCAGGACAGGAACTCAAGCAGGGGTGGAAGCTGGAGGCAGAAGCTGATGCAGAGGCCATGGAGGGATGCTGCTTACTGGCTTACTCCTCATGGCCTGCTCATGTGGGCCTGCTTTCTTAGAGAACCCATGACCACCAGGATCACATGGCCTCATCCACAGTGGGCTGGGCCCTCTCACATCAATCACTAATTAAGAAAATGTCCTACTGCTTGCCTACAGCCCAGTTTTATGGAGACATTTTCTCAGTTGAGGGTCCTTCTTCTGATGATTCTAGCTTGTGTCAAGTTGACATAAAACTAGCCAGTACACAAGGTCTATGTATCTTGGGCTAGCCTGTAACTTACTACAGAGCCGAGGACAACCTTGAACTATGGCTCCTCCTTCCTTTACCATCCAGTTTTAGGATTACAGGTATGTTCTCCTAAGTCTAGGTTTTTCATGCTGGAAATCAAACCTGGGGGCCTTGTGCATGCTAGGCAAGAACTCCACTAACTAAGCCAGACCTGCAGCTCCTTAAATGTCCCTTCTGACCCTAGGCCAGGTAAGATCTACCTGGCATCATTTCTCATCCCACCTCTACCTAGCACTTGTCACAGTGTGAAATCACATGTTCATGTGACCATGCTCTGTGTCCCAGTCACCAGCCAGGGCATCCTTTCCACGAGGGTTCACATCATACCTATTTTGCCAAGCACACTTGTCATGTATGCAAGACTAGACGAGTAAGTGGATGTACCCCTCGGGCTCATCAGTATTTGAAAGTCAGATGGATGTCTCAGTGGCTACAGGAGCTGTTTCTGACTTTAATATTTGAGTGCGAGTATCAGGATAATGGGGTTTGGCTGTGGTTCGGTGGAAGGCCTTTGCTGGGTAATGAGCTGATGCATCAGGGCCTGCTATTACTCTAAACTCTTTTAAGCTGTATTGCGTATGCAACCACATAAAAGTGGCCTTTCGAAGCAGATAATGACCCCTACCATTCATTGGACACTTAGCCATGCCCAACGCTGCACTGTTTTATAGACATTATTTCATTTAATCTTCACAACCGCCCAGAAGGCTGCTGTTCTCATTTTATTAACTAGGAGCCTAGACCTCAGAGAGGCTGAAGGAGGAGCTGGAGCTCATAAATGGTACCGGGAGGATGAAGGCTGAGGATTTATGTTAACAATCAGTATCAATTCTACCGCTGCTAAAAACATGTTTTTTGAGACAGAGTCTTTAACTCAGACTGGCCTTGAACTCAACATGTGGTCAAGGATTGTCTTGAACTTCTGCTCCTCCTGTTTTACCTCCTAGATGTAGGAGTTACAGGCATGTGCTGTCAAACCTGTTTATGAGGTTCTGGGGTTTGATCATAGGGTCTTGTGCATGCTGGGGTGCAAACACTATAACAACTGAGCTAGACTCTCAGCTCCATTCCCCTCTTTTCTTTAGTTTTCCCTTTGTAGTATGTATGTATGTATGTATGTATGTATGTATGTATGTATTATGCACGTATGTATGTATGTACATACATATGTATGTGAATGGCATCTGTGCACACTAGCCACAACGTGTGTGTGAAGGTCAGAGAAAAACTCCTACATGTTGATTCTCTCCTTCTACCCTGGGATTGAACTCAGTTCATCAGGTTTGTTGTTGGCCTGTGCCTTCGCCCTCTAAGCCATCTTGCTGGCTCTTTCTCCTGTTTTCTAGCCTACAGAAAAGAAAGAAGGAAAGAGAAGACGCTACAGAAGGAAAGAAGGAAAGAGAAGAGAAGGCTGAGACTAACAGAAACCCCGGAGAGAGTGGAAGGATAAGTGTCATACAAACCAGGGGTGGGGCAGTCCTGCATGGAGTGTTTGTATCCCTGAGCTGCCAAGAGCCAAGAGAAGTCCATATGGGAAGTTAAGCCCAAACTGGAAAGTCTGGCAGGTTGAATCTGGTAGCATGCCAGCTTATAAGGGCTGATGGCTAAGTTTTCTGGAATTTTGTTAGCTGGTTATTATAATACATAGTCGTTATTAAAAATGCAAGATTATGGGACCAGAAAGATGGTTTAGAGAGTGAAAGACAGTTTCCATAATACTGTGCAAACCTGGTAACCCAAAAGCAAGTCCTAGAACCAAATTCTGAAAGCTGCCCTCTGACCTCCACACATGGTGTGTGCACACTTGTACACACATGTGTCATACACATACGGAATAAATAAATACAATTTAAGTTTGTTAAGCAAGGCATGGTGTCTCTTACCTATAATCACCTGGGAGTCTGAAGTCTTTAGGCTCTAGGACAGCTTAGACTGCCAAGTGATTTCTAGGACAATCTGGGCTACAGAATGAGACCCTGCTCCCAAACAAATACCCCTTCCCCAACAAAAATAAAGTTTATTAACTGTAGTGGTTTGAATAGGAGTGGCCCCCATAGACTCATGTGTTTGAATGGTTGGTCACAGGGAATGGCACTATTAGGAAGTGTGGCCTTGTTGGAGAAAGTGTGTTACTAGAGGTAAGCTTTGAGGTCTAAGAAGTTCAAGTCTGGCCGTGTGACAGTCTCTCTGCTGTCTGTGGATCAAGATGTAGAACTCTCAGCTCCTTCCCCAGCACCATGTCTACCTGTTCGCTACCACGCGTCCCAATATTATGGAAACTGTCTTTTGTTTGTTTGTTTTTGAGACCAGGTCTGACTCTGTAGTTCAGGCTAGCCCAGAACTCACTATATAATCCAAGCTGACCTTGAGCTTCAGGCAACCTTCCTGCTTCAACCTCCTGAGTGCTGAGTTATGGCATAAGCCACTGTGCCCAGCTTTGAGAGCTGGGTTTGAATGGTTCAGATTCTAGGCAAATACCAAAAGTTCACAAAGATGTGTCAAAAGTCAAAGGGCAAAGGACAAAGGACAGTACAGATTAAAATATCAGTGGTGAGCCAGTGAAGAGGGTGTTTGCTGACAGAGAAACAAATAAACCCCACAACCCGAGTTTGATCTTCAGAAATCATTTAGTAGGAGAGAACAGATACCTATAAGTTGTCCCCTTGCACATTCACACACAAAGTAAATAAAGTTAAAAAACAAACAAACAAAAACAAACCAGTGTGGGTCCTGAACAACTGGAGCTGGGGCTATCTCAAAAGCTACTTCTAGCTGGGCTGCCTTGTCTGGCCTCAGTGGGAGAGGAAGTCTCCTAGCAGAGACTTGAAGTGTCAAGGTAGGGGGAGAACTAGGGGGACCAGCCATCTGCTCAGAGGAGAAGGGGAGAGGAGGAGTAGGGGAAGATTGTGGGAGGGGGTGAATGAAAGGGGGCAGTGAGTGGGATGTAAAGTGAATAAGTAAGAAATAAAATAAAATAAAATAAAATAAAACCCAAAACAACCAAACAGTGGAGCAAGCTGTGGCCTGCAATACCAGTATTTTTGAGGCAAAGGTAAGAAAACCCAAAATCTCAAGGCTAGCATAGGCTGCATGGCAAACCTGTAAGCTAAATAGTGACTGCTAACCAGGGCATCTAAGTTGTAAGGAGCTGTCTGAAAAATGGAAAATAAAACACAACAAACAAAATCCCCAGTAACCTGTGCTTACTCTGGTCTGACTCTTGGAAAAGCTATCTTTGGGGGACTGGAGGATGGGCTTTTGGTATTTTATGTACAGGAAACTTGATATAGCTGTGGTTTAAAAAAAAAGGAGCAGGGTTAGGGAGACAGTAGTTGGTTCGGTGCCTGCTGAGTGAGCACAAGGTCTTGAGTTCAAACTAGCAAACCCGTGTTAAAACAGGGCATGGCAGCCTGTGCCTGTAAGCCATGTCGGGGTAGCAGAGACAGGAGGATCTCTGGGGTTGGCTACTCCAAATTACTAGGACCTTGATTAGGATTGCCTTGATATCACATGGGAGATATCAATGGAAAAAAATCTCATCATTATATTGATATTTTCCCACTGTTAATGAGATTTGCACTTCTACTTTGGAATCCTGATGAATGTCTCTTGATAATGTTGGCTAGCTTTGTGGGTGATGGCCAACTGACTTCATAGTCAGCAGCAAGGAGCACGTCTGCTATTAAGCTTTAGTCTTGGTCATCTTATTTTGTTTTGTTTGTTTGTTTTTGTTTTTCAGGGTTTCTTTATGTAGCCCTGGCTGTCCTGGAACTCACTCTGTAGACCAGGCTGGCCTCAAACTCAGAAGTCCACCTGCCTCTGCTTCCCAAGTGCTAGGATTAAAGGCGTGCGCCACCACTGCCCGGCAGTCTTGATCATCTTATAAATACTTTACAAGCTTTATGGTTTATGTTCAAAGCCAAGCATCAGGAAGAGCTAGTTGGGGATCAGCAAGTTTTTTTTTTTTTTTTTTCTTATCTCCTGGTGTTCTAGGTCGAGAAAAACAGATGCCCTCTTAGGCTCCACTGTCAACAGACACCTGGGACAACCATAAATCGCTAAGATCTTAGTGGAGAGACAAGAGTCCAGAACCAGCAAGAATGAGCACAAAGCAAAGTGAGGCAGGAAAACACAGGACAGGATGCTGGGACAGCTTCACCACATTGGCTGCTGTCTTGTAGCTGGCTACAGAAGCATAACCAGTTGCTCAGCAGGTGGGCCACTCAGCCACACTTGAGCCCTGTAGAGAGGCCATATAATCCTAGGTCAGTGGGTGGGGAGACAAGAGAGCTGGCATCTCTGTCTCTTCTCTCTTACTAGTCAATGTCCGCTCCCCAGGAATTGACTTTCCCTCACTTCTGGATGAGGCTAGCAGGCTTCCCAGCAACCATGGGCAGCAATTGCTTCACCCTGTGGAAGGACATTTCTGCTGCATGTGGAGATTGTGGGAGGGCAGCCGTGGCTGATGAACCTAGAGCAACAGCATCTCTTGGCTGAGGTAGTGAGTAAGGCAGACCAAATGATCACTTTCAGGGGAGAGGTGAGATTGGGAGATCTTGAAGAGGACATGAGAGATCAGTTACCCGGGCTACCAACAGTCCTCACCTGATGGGGTTGTGACAACTAAATAAACACTTGTATTAAATCCTAGATTAAATAAGATGCTAAAAAGGTACCCCAGTGGAGCAAGCTCTCAAGTACTGTTAGCTGGAAAGCAGTTCAATATATAATCCCCCGCCCCGCCCCTGCCACTGCTCTTTGTGAAATGCTTAGAAAAGTCCTCCCCATTCAGCTATTATAAAAATAGAATCCATCTGGATCTTATTTTGCTGTAAGAAATGAGGTCAGAAATCAAGCTTTATGTTTTCCCACATGACTTGACACCCGTCCAAGCACCACGTATGCAATAGTTCATATTTCTGCCTTTGCTTTGAAGTTTGATTTATAACAGAACAGGTTTATGTCTTTATTTGCTAATTTATTAGCTTTTGTGTTCCATGGGAGGGTATGTAAGTTCTACTGTACTGTGTCAGGACTGTGGCTTTATGACAGTCAAGTGTTGCTGGACATTTCTATCTTTTTTTTCTCTGCATGGTTTTTCTCTACAGAGGTGTTTCCTGCTTAATTTTATATTTATAATTTTAGATGAAGTTAAAATTTCTTTCTTTATTTAATATACATGACTACACTGTAGCTGTCTTCTGACACACCAGTAGAAAACATCAGATCCTGTTACAGATGGTTGTGAGCCACCATGTGATTGGTACAAATTGAACTCAGGACCTCTGGAAGAGCAATCAGTGCTCTTAACCACTGAGCCATCTCTCCAGCCCGAGTTTTCTTTTCTTTAAACCTCTTCTCCTAAATAAGACACGGTAATGGGGAAGATAAAGAGAGAAAGAAAGCTGGGCAGTGGTGGTGCACTTGGAAGGCAGAGGCAGGAGGATTTCTGAGCTCAAGGACAGCCTGGTCTACAGAGTGAGTTCCAGGACAGCCAGGGCTATACAGAAAAACCCTGTCTCAAAAAAAAAAAAAAAAAAAAAAAAAAAAAAGGAGAGAGACACACACACAGAGAGAGAGAGACATAGAGACAGAGAGACAGAGACAGAGAAAGAGAGACTGAGACTATGTTTTCTATCACATGGGGAATCTAGATTTTGATGTAAAAGTCTATATTAAATATTTTATTTAGTTAGATGTGGTAGTGCACATCTTTAAGCCAAGCATTTGGGAGGCAGAAACTGCTGTGACCTCCAGGCCAGCCTAGTCTACAGAGCAAGTTCCAGGGCCACATAATGAGACTCAAAGAAATTTTATTTAATCATTGTTCTCTGAGTCCATTTCATGCTGCTCATGTGAGCTGCATGTGGGGCCATCTGCTGGAGCAGGGCAGCCTCTCAGGGACTGCATCTCTCCCCCAGCAGCTCTTTAGATAGGTGTGGGCCTTCAGGAACTGGGAGTTTGGCTGGCTTGATCTTGTGCAGGTCTTGTGTGAGCAGTTATAGCTGCTGAGGGTTTGTGTGTGCAACTGCACTGTCATATATGGCAAGCAGAGTTTTGCTACAGTCATCCATCTCTTCCTTCTGGCTCTTACAATTCTTCTGTTCTCAGAAGGAGTGTGATGCAGATGTCCCCTTAGAGCTGAGCATGCAGAAGTCTCTTATTTGTGGGGTCTGTCTGTATTAATTGCCATCTACCGCAAAAAGCTTCTCTGATGAAGGTTGAGAAGTGCATTAATCTATGAGTATAAAATAAGAATATAATATAGAATTCATTACTATGCCCATTTAGCAGAATGATAGTGCTAGTTTCTTCCCTAGAACCTATGACTTAGCCAGACATGGGGTTTTGGTACCAGACATGGGTTTCATCTTATGGAGTGGGCTGTGTCACTATTGAACCAATGGGTACACCTCACCAGTCTAGTTACTATTGTAGCTTGCCATGTGCACAGCTGTTACCTGGCAAGGCTGTCGATGATGTTTTTACATTGGTAGTGTGCATGGAACCTTCTAGCATCATAAAAGCTAGCCAGCAGTGATGGGGCTTCTAGGTAAACACCAGAGTGAGTAAAATCTAAATTTAAATGTGAGCATGTATGTGTGACATGAAGGCAGATATTTAGGGGAGAGAAGGCAAGGGAAGGCAAGGGACAATATGAGCAAAGCACAGTGGCACACATGTTTGAAAATGTCATGACGAAACCTATTATCATAAATAATAATAACAACATAAAACTTAAAATAATTCTCCTAAATATACTATGTAGATTTAATTATGAACCATAAAACTTATGACCTAAACTGTTATGCTGGTGAAGTAGAGCCAACTCCTGAAAGCTGTCCTCTGCCTTCCACATCCATACTTCTGTACACACACACACACACACACACACACACACTCCCCACACATTCACATACCCACACCCCCACACTCCCATATCCACATTCTTCCCCACCCTACCCCCACTCTCAACACATATCCATACCCCCACACTTTCCACACACATATATCTACACATTCACACCCCCATATTCACACACTCATAGCCACACACCCCCTTCCTACCCCTACATACACACCCCCTCACCCCCTACCTACTCTCCCACTCCCCACATCTATACCCCACACTCCCACACATACACCTCCACCCCACATAATTAAAAACAATAAGCTCTCACCCTGTGTTCATTCAAAGTTTAGTATTAATAGAATTTAAAAATTTCCCATGAGTACCAGGCATTTCTTGTTATATTGTTGTTAGATAACTTATAACTTCCTATAGTTGTCTTAATTTTACTTGACTGTGGTTAACATATCAGGAACCTATTACTTTTTTGTTGTTGTTTTGGAGACAGGGTCTTACTATGCATCCCTGGATGGCCTGGAACTCACTATGTAGGTCAGACTGGCCTTAAACTCATAGAAATCTACCTGCCTCTGCCTCCTGAAAGCTAGGATTGAAGTTGTGAGCCACTGTGTCTGGCTAGGAATCTATTACTTTTTAATTGTAATAATTTTACAGTTCCATTTGATTGACTTGTTGAACCCATTTCAAGGATGTAGTTCAATGACTTTTAGCAGCGTGACTCAGCTGGTGTAACTATCACAGCAAGTTTGTCTTAGGGTATGTTCCTTCTGTAAGACCGTTCATGCCTATTTACCCTTAGTCTCTGTCCCTCTCCTCATCCCAGGCCAATACCTGCCTCAAGAAAAAAAAAATCAGCTTCCTTAGTCTGGTGGTGGTGGTGGCACACATCTTTAATCCCAGCACTCTGGAGGCAGAGGCAGAGAGGCAGAGAGGCAGAGAGGCAGAGAGGCAGAGAGGCAGAGAGGCAGAGAGGCAGAGAGGCAGAGAGGCAGAGAGGCAGAGAGGCAGAGAGGCAGAGAGGCAGAGAGGCAGAGAGGCAGAGAGGCAGAGAGAGGCAGAGAGAGGCAGAGAGGCAGAGAGGCAGAGAGGGAGAGAGAGAGAGAGAGAGAGAGAGAGAGAGAGAGAGAGAGAGAGAGAGAGGCAGAGGAGAGGCAGAGAAGCAGAGAGGCAGAGAGGCAGACAGGCAGAGAGGCAGAGAGGCAGACAGGCAGAGAGGCAGAGAGGCAGAGAGGCAGAGAGGCAGAGAGGCAGAGAGGCAGAGAGGCAGAGAGAGAGAGAGAGAGAGAGAGAGAGAGAGAGAGGCAGAGAGAGGCAGAGAGAGGCAGAGAGAGGCAGAGAGAGGCAGAGAGAGGCAGAGAGAGGCAGAGAGAGGCAGAGAGAGGCAGAGAGGCAGAGAGGCAGAGAGGCAGAGAGGCAGAGGCAGACTGATTTCTATGAGTTTGAGGCCAGCCTGATCTACAGATCTAGTTTCAGGACGGCCAGGGCAACACAGAAGCCCTTTATTCCCCTCCCCCTCTCCCAAAATCAGCTTCCACTGTATGGGAAATGGCTACATCTCAGATTCTTGTTGATTCTACTATATTTCATATGGTGTATGTTAATTTTCTCTGCACCAGGTTATCAGATGTTTAACCTCATAGTTGTAATTGTTAATTCACCATCGATCTTTTGTCAGAATCTGGTGCAGCTTGTGTTGAAGACACAATAATTTTGTTTTCCTATCTGCATGATTACAGTAATTTTTCAGCTACATGGGATCCCCACATATAAAACTCCATGAAGATGAGCTCACATCATGCATGAAATACCATTTTCAGACTCTGGGTCTCTTCGATGTTCCCAAATCACACATGGAGTCTGAATTTAGAGTCTAAGTCTGTAGAAGATGCTGTTCTATAGGTCAGATTGTCAAGAGGCACTTTTACTTCTTTGTAGCCCAGAGCCCACATTTGCCTGGAAGGCTCCAAGCTTCCTGTGGCTATCTCAGGTAACTCCCAGCACTAC
Source organism: Arvicanthis niloticus (assembly GCF_011762505.2). NCBI lineage: Eukaryota > Metazoa > Chordata > Mammalia > Rodentia > Muridae > Arvicanthis > Arvicanthis niloticus. The sequence continues at coordinate 80,357,302 of NC_047658.1, read as the reverse complement.
AAGGTTTTTCTGCCATCGCATCTCCTGCACAGATTTAGAAACCCAAATCCCTGGACCAGTGTTTCTCAACCTATGGGTTATAACCCCTTTGTGGGTCTAAGGACTCTTTCACAGGGGTCGAATATCAGATATCCTGCATATCAGATATTTACATCATGATTAATAATAATAGCAAAAGTACTATTTTTGTTAGGAACTAGCAATGAAAATAATTTTATGGCTGGTTGTTACCACAACATGAGGTACTGTATTAAAGGGTCGCAGCATTAGGAAGGTTGAGAACCACTGTTGTTTTCAGGTCTCCCATTTCTAAGATTTGGCCATATCTTCACTATTTTCTATGGGATTACATACTTATTTAAAAGTATATTTGTCTTAAATACATGTGTAAATATGTACATGTGATTTTATACATAGAAAGAAAACAATATATACATAAGAAAAAGATGAGGCTAGCTGGAAGTTATAAAAAAAAATCTATAAAGTATATAGCATGGAAAGATAGTTTATGTGTGACTGGGGTTCCCAAGCAGGCAGAGAGAGATGATTGATTGATTTGGTACTTTCTACCTCAGCTGTTCACGTTCCCTTCCTCAGGTGTATAAGACACATAGGCTTTCTTTTATTTGTTTATTGTTTGGACAGGGTCTTGGGAGGTTCAGGCAGGTCTAGAACTTGATAAATAGCTGAGGATGGCCTGAGCTGATGATCCTGCGTCCGTCACCCAGGTGCTGGGATTACAAGGTAACCCACACCCCTAACATGGTTTTGTTTGCTTTTTCTGGGTTTCTTGTTTTGTACTTATTGATTTGAAGCAAGTGTGACGCAGTCCATACATATCTGCGTGCACGGGGGTTTGTGGTGGTGAGGATGATCCGAGTGTTATCATCAGTGCTGACTGGGGTGGGAATCGACTGGAGACCATTATATAAGTACTTCACTTCTGCTACAAGGTACAGTCTCTGAGGGCTTTCAGAGTTTAGAAAGTTCCCACCATATCATGTTTAAATGTCATGAAAAAGGTGCTCCAAGTGGGACTGCTCACCTGGGGTCATAAACATCACTTGAGCAGGTCTTACGGAAACTGTAGGATGAAGTGTCATCTCCTAAATGGATTGAACAAAGGAAGAAAAACAAATGGCTGATACAGACTTGAAAAGAAAATTGAAGTTCAACCTTCTTAGCCATCTGGGAAACGCAAATTACAATTGTTTCGAGGTTCTATCTCACCTCAGGCAGAATGACTAGCATCAAGGAAACACTGACAGAGAGATCTCTGTGAGCCAGCCTGGTCTATAAAGTGACCAGGGCTATAAAGTGAGACTTGTGTCAAACAACAACAAAAACAAACAAACAAACAAAAAACTAAAACCAAACAAAACAAAAAACCAACCCCCCCCCCCCAAAAAAAACCAAAAAAACAAAAAAACAAACCATGCCATCAAAGGCAGGTGAGCCAGGGAGAATTTAGACTGGAGAAGACACGGAAGTCAGTGTGTAGATTTCCCAAAAAGCTAAAAATAGAGAAGTAACATATGTTCCAGCTAAACCTCTCCTAGGGGTAGATCTGAAGGATTCTTGGTCAGTAGGCCACAGTGATGCTTGCACATCTGTGCCATAACAGCCGGGAGCAAACCAACCTAGATGTCCACCAACAGTGGATAAAGAGACCCTGATACCAGTTCTGGAGAGATGGGTGGATGGCTCAGTTAAGGGTACTTGTTATGGCTGCAAAAGACCCAGGTTCAGTTCCCGGTGCACGTGATGGCTCACAACCATTTATAACTCCAGTTCCAGGGGATCCCATGCCCTCTCATGGTGTATATACACACATGCAGGCAAACATGAGTAATAAAGCTAAAAAAGAAAATGTGGTACAGAATGGAATTCTATGTAGCCATAAAGAAAATGAAATCGTGACGTTTGTAGTAAAATGGATGCAACTGGAGATTATTAGATTAAATGAAATAAGCCTGACTCCAGGAAGATAAATACCACATGTCTTCCCTTATGTGCAGAACCTTGCATTAAAATTGTGGGGTGTGTGCATGTGCCAGTGTGTGTGCATGTGTGTGTGTGTGTGCCCACCCGTGTGAATGTATGTGTGTGTTTAGGTTATGAAGGCAGCAGGAGAGTTGAGGAAGAGATTGCAAGGGAGGTGAGAGATAAGATATTGGAATACAAATAAGAAGGTAGAAAGGGCCCTATCTGGGGGAAGGAAAGAAACCAGTTTGGGGGTGGGGGAGCAACTTGAGGAAAGGGAAACAGCCGATAACAAGATATAATGACATCTATGATATCTATGTAAGGATATTCTACAATGAAACCCATCACTTTGTATGCTAATTTAAAAATTAATTAAAAACCAAAACCAAAAAAAAAAAAAAAAAAAATCCCCAAACAACCTTTCTCCTTTGCTCCTCTTAATTGGTCCTGTATGTAAACTGTTTCTTAGCCCGTATTCCCAGGGAAGTGAAGTAACGAGGCCGGTCTCTGAGCCAAAGTCCGCTCAGGGTGTGCAGTGGGTGGGCATGCTCTTTCCCAACCATTGAGCTGGAAGTGCTCCAGGCCACGCTCCTACGGAACTTGACTCTTCTTCCAGATGAGTGTGTGTGTTTCTACTGAAATCTTTAAGCCACACTCTGAGGCTTGGCCTCACCAAACACAAGCACGGTGCAGTAGTGCAAACAGATAGACTAGCCGAAATACGGCTGTTTCCGGCGCCAGCTCTGTTCGGGGTGCATCATAAGGGATGGAAATCCCACAGTGTGAGAAAGATGTAAGGAAGCAGACACGGCACTTCAGAAATCTGGCTCCCTTATGCGGTAATGAACTTCTTCAGAGGGTACATTTGGTTTCGCTGCTAAGTATAATAAGAGATTGACAGCAGTTGCAAAACAGCCCGCATCAAGTGTGTTTCCAATATTGAGAAACCATCCGAGAGGAATGATACTTGCGGTCACTGAAAATATGCATGAAGATAGGCATGCAGTTTCTCTTTCTCTTTCCCTCTTTCTCTCTCTGAGTCTGTGTCGTTGTCCCCGCTCCCCCACACCTCCTTTTCCCTCTCCTTCTTTCTCCCTCTCTGAGGGGAGGCAGGGTCTCAGGTAGCTTGAGTTGGTCTCAAACTCACTGTAGAACGGAGGATAACCAGGAACTGTTGATTTTCCTGCCTCTCTTCCTCCTTCATGCTGGGATCACAATGTTCAGTTGATATAGTACTGGGGAATTGAACCTAGGGCTTTGCGTTTGTTAGGCAAACAGTCTATCAACTGAGCACGTTCCAGCCACAGTTGTCTCTTGATGTTAGTGACTTCCATGGTCAGTATCTTTCTTGGATGGCTCTCCAATTTTCTCATCGGGGAAGGAAAGGGGTGACTGCTGCCCCTTCCTATCAGATATGAAGGGCTCCGTGGCTTGAGTGGCAGCAAGCCTGGCTGGGATTCTCCTCCCAGGATTGAGCAATTTTTCTAGATCGTATCTTTGGCTTTGCATTCCACATGGTCACTGCATGGAAGTGACCCTAAGCAAATGTGGAGGTGTTGATGTGGCTGGGTTCTCACCAAGTTTTATTGGTGGGGCAGAGTTGGCTTTAACATACCAACCCTGCTTTTGAACTTATTCTATAATGAAACACCACAACCACATGAATGGATCCACATTCAAAGACATTCTTTGTATACATGTGACTTCTAGACACGGTTTGGATCTCTACAGCAACTTCTTTTGAAGAAAAATATTTATTTTATGTGCATGTGTGTTTGCATACATGTGTGCTGTGTGTATGCAGGAGCCCACAGAGGTTAGGAGAGGCATCAGTTTCTCTGGATCTGGAATTACAGACAGTTATGAACCTCTACATGGGTGCTGGGAACTGAATCCAGGTTCTCTGCAAGAGAAGCCAAAACTTTTAACCATAGAGCCATCCCCCCAGCCTTTAGAACTGAAGGACGAGGAGAATGAGAGAGAGAGAGAGCCCATCATCAAAGGCTGAAGTCAGTAGAAAGTAAATAGTGTGGTACTGACCAGGGAGCTTCCCTGAAGGAAGTAGCTCTAGCCCACTGACTTTCTATGCATTCTAGACTTCTTAACAGTCTGTTGGGGCTGGGAGAATGACCAAGATGAGGTTGAGTTTTTAAATATGTCTTTTTATTACTTTAAGTGTGTGTGTGTGTATGTGTCTGTCTGTCGGTATGTGCACATAAGTGCAAGTGCCTATAGAGGGCAGAGGTTTCGGAACCTTGAAGCTGGAGTTACAGGTGGTTGAGAACACTGGATGTGGGTATAAGAAGCAAAGGCCAGATGAGCCATCTTCCAGCCCATAAGACATTTTATACTGAGGGACATTATCCTTCTGCTCTCAAATAAGTTGGAAACATTTTCCTTATTTTTCATTATCTTCTGTTATTTTGACAACTTGATAAATTAAATTTGACTTAATCTATAATAGGTTTTTTTTGCCTCAAGTATTTATTTATTCAGTTTCACAAAATTAAATTTACTGTATTTATTTGTGGCTTTTAGATCTTTTAAGATTAAAATTCTTCTTCATTTTAAGGTCATAAAGAAATTTCTCGGTCAGCAGTGGTGGCACACACCTTTAATCCCAGCACTTGGAAGGCAGAGGTAGGTGGATTTCTGAGTTCAAGGCCAGCCTGGTCTACATAGTGAGTTCCAGAACACAGAGAAGCCCTGTCTCGAAAAACAAACAAACAAACCAAAACAAAAAAAGAAAAGAAATGTCTCTATTCTTTTCTTTGCTTCTTTATTATTATTTTGCTCTATATTCCAGGTCTAATCTTCTAGAATCCCCCCTGATACACAAAGTGAGATATGGCTTTAACTATAATTTATCCTCATTGGTCACATAGTCCATATTCATAATTAAAAAAAAATTTTTTTTTTGTTTTTTTGGAGACAGGATTTCTCTGTGTAGTCCTGGCTGTCCTGGAACTCACTTTGTAGACCAGGCTGGCCTCAAACTCAGAAATCCGCCTGCCTCTGCCTCCCAAGTGCTGGGATTAAAGGCGTGTGCCACCACCGCCCGGCCATAATTTTAAATTTTATTTGTGCCTTCTGTATAGTGTGCATGTATGCTTACAAGTTTGCCTGTGTGTGTATGCAAGTGTGAGTACACACTTACATATTTATCTATGTGTGCTTAAGCCCAAGGCTGACACTGAGAGTCTTCCTCAATCACTAGCTGGGTGGGGTGCTCACCTTTAATCCCAGCACCTGGGAGGCAGAGGCTATTGGATCTTTGTGAGTTCAAAGCCAGCCTGGTCTACAGACAGAGTTCTAGGACAGCCAGGGCTACACAGAGAAACCATATTTTGAAGAACCAAAATAAATAAATAATAAATACACAAACAAATAAATAAAATTAAGAGAGTCTTTCTCACCTGTCCCTAGAACCGTTGCAGGTGTGGCTTCTGTTGTCACATGTGTGTCAGTAGGTAGCATAGAGGAGAGGTTATGTCTCTGGTCAGTGTTCTGATCTATGAATATCTGAATAATCAGTAGCCTAATATTCCCTGAAAAAAACAAGCCTGAGATGAGCACCAGTCCAGTGCCAGGCAGCCCCAACAGATTCCCAGGATGGGGAACAAGCTGGAAACTGGAGAATAGAGGAACACTGGGATTGTAAGCTTAGATTTTTTTTCAAAACTTACTTTAATAAGGGTTCTCAAATGCTTCTACCTGCTTCTAGCCCACAGTCAAAGGTCGGGGAGAAAAGGTGGGTACTAGGACAATGAGAATATAGACCTGTTTAGAAGTAGTTTTTTAAGGGCGATTCCAATCTCCATTGTTAGGATCCCAGCAGTCCAGTTCAGAAGTGTCGGATACAGTAGCAGAAGCCTTGTATTGGCCACAGACTCATTGCAATGAACATTTACAAGCAAAGAAGTATGGACAAGAGGGTGTGCTGTGGGGCGCACTGGGACACACGGCAGCTTCCACAATGAGTTTGGTTTTTGTCTCTGTGGGAATTGAGGCTGCAAGAGTGGAGCAAGGGTACAAGGTACAAGGGGAAGGGGAGAGGAGTGGGATGGGGGTACATGATGTGAAATTCACAAAGAACCAATAAAAATTGAGAGAGAGAGAGAGAGAGAGAGAGAGAGAGAGAGAGAGAGAGAGAGAGTTCCTCAATTACTCTACATTTTGTTCACTGAGGTAAGTTATTTCAATGGAATCTATGAACATAAGCTCATGAATATGACTAGTCTGGCTAGTCAGCTTACTCAGAGGATTCTGTCTCTGCTTCGCATGTGCTGGGATTGCTGAGGGACCTCCATGCCTGCTATTTATGAGGGTGCTAGGAATCTGAACATCTGTACAAATGCTTTACCTGCTGAGCTAACTCCCCTAGCTCTAGTTGTTAAAATGTATTGCCCTCAGCTCTATACTAATGGCACTTGTACAGTCATTCTTGGATGTTCACCAAGTAGCTCAATCTACCTAATGTGTGCAAAACCCAAACCAACCAACTAACCAACCAACCAACCAACCAACCAAACAAAAAACCAGTAAGAGTTCAGGGCCTGAGAGGACAGCTTCAAAGAAGCGTCTTCTGGACATGACATGGCAGTTGCACACACAAACTCATAGCAGCTGTGTTGCCTGCACAGGATGGAGCCAGTCAACATCCCAGCATGCAACGAGGCCAGCCTCTGCCTTCTTGTTTTAGCCTTAGGACCATGAAACAAGTGTCTAGTTAGCACCACCACATCATACTGTTTGTTGGTGCCCAGGCACAGCACTGAAACATTGTAATTTTCCCAGCCTTAAGAAGTCATAATACACACCTTACAGAAAAACACCTTAGGTAGTCAGTTGCTCTAGTTTGCTTTCTATTGCTGTGATAAACACTGTAAACAAAAACAACTTGGGGAAGAAAGAGTGTATATTAGCTTACAAATTATAGTCATCACAGAGGGAAGCCAAGGCAGACACTAAAGGTAGAATCTTGATGCAGAAACTTATCAGAAACCACAGAGAAACTCTGCTTACTGGCTTGCTCCCTGGATCATATTCAGCTACCTTTCTTATACAACCCAGGCTTACCTGCCTAGGAATGGTACCATCCCCAGTGGGATGGGTCCTTTCATATTAATTAATAATCAAGAAACTGTTCCACGGACATGCCCAAAGGCTGGTCTCGTGGAGGCAATTCTTCACCTGAGGTTCCCTCTTCCTAGGTGTGTCAAGTTGACAGCCATGATTAGCCGTCACAGTAGGCTTTGTTCAGATGTGAGTTACAGTGCTGCTGGCCCTCAGTTTAATGTCAATCAACTAACAGTATATGGTAACTAAGGTGCCTTTCAGCAGAAACTGACATAAAAAAGCTTTGCATCAGCAGCACACTGTACTAAAGAGTTCTGTATTTGAGAACCATCACTATTATACCCCCTCCCCCATTCCCTATATAGCCCTATAGGGAATGTCTGGGAAACTGCAACAGTAACTGGGGCTGGAGAGATGGTTCAGCAGTAAAGAGCACTTAATGTTCTTACAGAGGTCATAATTTTGGTTTCCAGCACCCACAAGGTAACTCATAACTGTATATAGCTAAAGTTCCATGGGATCTGATGCCATCTTCTGGCCTCCTCAGGCACTGCATTCACATCACACACACACACACACACACACACCTCTTTTTGTGCAGGCAAACATACACATACATAAAAATAAGTACACCTTTATAAAAAAGGAAAAGTAGTAATTACAGCAGTTACATTATCACAAAAGGGATTTGTAATGTTTACACACACAAAAAGGAGAAAGAAAGGAAGGAAGGAAGGAAGGAAGGAAGGAAGGAAGGAAGGAAAGAAGGAAGGAAGGAAGGAAGGAAGGAAGGAAGGAAGGAAGGAAGGGAAGGAAGGAAGGAAGAAAGAAGCCTTTTGAATGTTCCTCAAAATAAATTTGCCTGAGAGGACAGACAGACTATGTTCATGGACATGAAGATTCAATAGTATAAATAATACCCAAGTTTTTCCCTTAAAGATAGCTACAAACTGTCCTGGTACTATTGTTTATGCAGCCCCTCTTTTCCATTTGATCTGGATGTCCTTTTGTCACTAAAGGCTCTGTCTTATTCTGTATCACTCGTAAGTTAGGGAATTCCTGCACCAAGGTTGCAATGCTTCACTCCTGAGGTTTTATCAAAAACTTCACCTGCTAAACTGTGCTGTTGGTGGGGGCTCAGTGGGTAGAGTGCTTGCTTAGCATGCGTGAAGCCTGGGTTGATTTCTGGCACTGTGTGAACCAGTGTCAGGCTGTTCACCTGTAATCCCAGCATCCAGGAGGTCAAAGCAAGTCAGAAGTCCAAGATGATTCTTAGCCTTAGAGCTAATCTTAGATCTTTTAAATTTATATTTACTTATTTATTTATCTTTTTTTTTTTTTGAGGGAGGGTCTTTCTACATAGTCCTGGCTGTCCTGGAACTTACTCTGTAGACCAGGCTGGCTTTAAACTCATAGGGATCCACCTGCCTCTGCCTCCTGAGTCCTGGGATTTAAAGGCATGAAACACCATAATCAGAATGCTCTTAAAAAACTCTTTAAGTTTAGTTCCTTCTACATTTAAGTTTTCTTCAATATTTTGTTTTTGTCATCCATATAAACTTTAGAATCACATTGTCTAGCTGCAAACATGTATTTTATATATACACATATAATATACATACACAGGTACAGTTTACAATTAAACCAAGGAGACATACCTATCTGCTATTGACTCTTCTCACCAGTGAACGTGGTCTGTCTTTTCTCTTAGGCAGATCTTCTATATTCTGCAGAAGTCATAAGTTTTCCTCACATATGCCTTGAAAATTCTTTTACTTTTAGGTTTCTTTTTAAAAATTACTACATGTACATGGGTGTGCCTGTGCTGCCTATGAATGCAGGTGCCCACAGGGTTCAGAAGAGGGCAGATCCCTTGGGGCTGGAGTTCTAGGCAGTTTCCATCTCCCTGACAGAGGTGCTGGGAACTGAACTCCGGTTTTGGGTTGTCTGTAACAGCAGCAAGTGCTCCTAACAAGGAAGCCATCTCTCCAGCCTGGAAATCCCTTTATTGATACAGCAGTTCCTTCAGTGAGCATTATTACTGTGAGATAGTCAGCCCGTGGGAGTCTGCAGCACTATGTGGAGAACAGGTGGGGGAGGGGAGCGGCATGTTCTGAGCCTGGTTGAAGTCAAGTGTTTTCACAGGAACAAGTCAGTTTTTATGTGGCGTAGATAAAACCGCACGAGGAGATTAGTGAAGATGCAGGAAAGGCTTAAGGGCTCAGTTGTTTCGTTTGCTCCAGCAATCCCTTCCAACGGTTCTGTTTCAGAAAGTTTGAAGTAATTCTGCGATCGTTAATTCCTCTTACCCCTTGACGTCCTTGTAAGAGGACGGATCATCATCACCCCTGTGTTACAAATGAGGAAACTGAGGCAGACAATGGCTTGGAGTTGTACAACTGGTTTGTTGTGGGGCTGTTGGAGGGCACTGTGTACACATACTCCCTGTACAGACACAGATGCATACATATAAATAAAAAATAAAATGAATCTTAAATAGAAATCATTCAAAATGGTTAATGAAGAAAAGATTTAAAAAACAAAACAAAAGACCCCCCCCCAAAAAAAAAAAAAAAAAAAACGAAAACAAAAAAAAAAAAAACAAAGCTCCTGGCAGTCTGACTCTTCCTTGCAGAGAACTAAGGAGAGTGGTCACTGTCCAGCCCAGCCCTCCTTTATTGAGTTTCTATTATATTCCCAGCTGGAGGAAACACTGGGACAGTGTAAGTTCCCACTCAGGCCTGGATTTGAGCAAGGACAGAGATGGGGCTGGTGCTCTGGGTCAAAGACACTCCACACATTTTTTCAGGGCCTTGGGTCATTTGCAGTGAGCCCCATAACTCCCACACATTTGCTTCTTAATGTCCCAAGGCTCTCCCTGCTGCAAGGTTCCCATAGGAACGTGGCTGCCTGCCAGGCGACCTCATGTGCATACCATTCTTCTGGGAGGCAGGGGAGGCCAAGAGGAGGCCAAGAGGAGGCCAAGTTGGCTGGCTGCTTAACTGTTTGCGCCCTAGCTCTGTGTAGTACTTTCCTGACAACTGAAGGTAAAACAGAGAAGAGATATTTATGTATTCATAGAAGCATCTGGAAAACAACTGTTTTTAAGGATAGCCCAATGGAAACCACATTCCTTGGTTTGTTATGAAACTGTCTTCCACCTGAATGGCATTTTCAAGTCACGAGGCTTTGAGAGGTGTGACTAAAGCAGTGTGACTATTTTTTTTAAGTGAACACACCAAAATATAGTCATCTAAATGACGACTGCAGCCATCCAACAATCCAACCAACCACTGGGTTGCTGGCTCACTCTGAGACACTGGACCTGTCACATCCCCGGCAGGGAATTTGTTTTGCATTCATTGGATCGGTTTTTGTTGTTTTCGTTGTTGTTTATCGTTTGTGCAACATGTATGAGACCCTTCCTGTGTACTGAACACTCTGCTGAACTCTGGAGATAGAAGGCTGAGGGATGGGTCGTCCCTTGAGGGTTAGACACCTCCTGTGGGCCTAGCACTCTGATAGAACCTGGGAACAGAACTGTTATCTCTGTGGATCCAGAAGGCACCTGTTGGAGTACCCAAGTTCTTGTGTTCCACAGTGATCTAGTTTCCTGTCTGGTCTGTGACAGAATACTCTAACCAAAACAAATTTAGAAAAGAAAAGGGTTACAATTTGACTTACACTTCAGGTCCATCATTGAGGGATGTTGGGGCAGAAGCTCAGGGCAAGAAGCATGGAGCATGTTGCTTGTTAGCTGGCTCACAGGTAGACCTGTGAATCAGCTAACTTTCCTATACAGTCCAGACCAAGGGATGGCGCCGCCCACAGTGGGCTGGGCCTGTCCACACCAATTAACAATTAAGTTAATCTCCACAGGCCAGTCTGATCTAGGCAATCCCTCAGTTGAGACTTTCTTCTCAGAGGACTGTAGGCCGTGTCAAGTTGATAGTCAAAGTTATGTAGGAGACATGGCAAACTGTGTAACTATGAAAACATCATTAGAAATAGGGCAGTTTATCAAGAAAGGGAAGACATTCTCAAGAATGGTTGTGGTCTAGTGAGCTGCAGAAAAAGCTCCCAACACACTAGGCCACAAGCTACACACATTGACCTAGCGGCCCCTCTCTCACACTTGTATAGCACGCTCCATTTGTTGTGTGAAGCCCAGGTGGGAAAGGATTAGTCTTTCTCTGCCTCCAGCTTCTTTCACAGTCTCAATGTTGCTCTCTAGTCCCTACACTCTTGCCACACACTGGAGAACCAGTTTTACTGAGGGGCCTGGAAAATGAACCTGGCCTGGGTGTGATCCCAGTGTAGTCGGGGCTGTATTATATCAGGCAACTTTCCTAGACACTTCTGAGTCACAGGATTGCTGTGAGGGAAATAAAATCAGACAATACATACATGAGTAGCCTTAACCCAGAGGTCAGCAGAGGAGGCTGCTCCGTGAGAATGCTTGTGATTGTTTCAACTCTGCAGACAGTGCCACCATCTCTCTTTGCTGGACCAAATTCTGAATGAACTTCCTGAAAAACCATGATTTTGTAGTGCATATAAATGATGTACAGTATTGGATTGAAAGAGCTAAAATGTCACATGATGAAAATAAAATCTTCTTTCCCCTTTTCCTTCTGTTGCTAGTCCCCTCCTCAGAGACAAGTAATGAAGCCAGGATCTAGATTTCTTCAAGATTGGTCTGTACCAACATTGGCTGCTTATTGTTTGTCTTTTCTGTGATTTGTTGGTGGGTAGACCTGACAACACTGTGTATAGTATAGGAATACAATGTAGTGATTTGATGTAAGTGTATACTGTAGAGTGGTTACCACAATGAAGTCAGTTACTGTCTTATCATTTCATAGCATCTCTATTATTTGTATGCTGAAAACATGTATTTTTTAAAAAGATTTACTACTTTATTATTTATTTATTGTTCTTTTGAGACAAGGTTTCTCTGTGTAGCCCTAATTGTCTTGGAACTCTTTGCTTTGTAGACCAGGCTGGCCTTGAACTCAGACATCCCCCTTGCCTCTGCCTGCTTTTCCAATGCTGGGATTTAAAGGTGTGTGAAACTAGGCTTGATATATTATTTTATTTTTTCATCGTGTGTCTGTGTGTGTATGTATGTGCTCTCAGAGGCCAGAAAAGGGCATCAGATTTCCTAGAGCTAGCTGTGAGCCCCTTGATCTGGGTGCTGGGAACAGAACTTGGGTCTTTTGTAGGAGCAGTAAGTGCTCTAAACCGTGGCACCATCTCACTGGCCCCCCCACTTATGATTTCTTTCTAGGCCTTTCAAATACTCGGTACAGTATTACTAACTATAGACATCAAGCTGAACATCAGACAACTAGAATACACTTCTTTATAAGTAAAAAGATGTATCCTTTGACCAACATCGGCACGTACGTGAGTGCCTGGTATCTCGGTAACTGCCACTCTGCTTGCCGTTTCTATGAACTTGACCTTCGTGCATATGTGGGCTCATATTGATTTTTCTCTCTGTGTCTGGCTTATTTCATTTAGCATATTGTCCCCCAATGTCTTCTAAGTTGTCACAAATGGTGCGACTTCTTTTTTTGTGTGATTGACTACTATTCTACTTTCCTCTATATACCCCTTGGTGGACACTTAGGGTGCTCCCCTGCCTCAGCCATGGTGTCCAGTACTACAATGGATATGCAGTTTCCTCTTCAGTAGTCTTGTTATGTGTATGCCCAGAAGTGGGGTTGATGGAGCATGTGTAGCTCTAATTTCAATTTTAAAGATTAAGTATATGTCTGTGTGCCTGTTTATCTGTAGGTGTGTCATAGACATACAGTGTGTACAGAAGCCAGAAGAGGGAATTACCCATAGTTTTTGTGAACTGTTTGCTATGCTCTGGGAACCAAACCCAGGGCCTCTGCAACAGTGTTATGCATTCTGAGCTACAGAATCATCTCTCCAGCCCCAAGTTTTCATTTTTAAGGGACCTTTCATAGTGTTTTAATAATGCCTATGTGTAAGGGTTTCCTTTTAGCCACAGCCTCAACAACATCTATCTCATATCTTCTTGATCATACCCTAACAAGTGTGAGGTTGCAGTGGATGGCAGTTTTCATTAGCGTTTCTCTGATGACTTTCATATACTTATTGGATACTTGCATTTCTTCTTGGGGAAATATCTATTCTGGCCTTTCAGAACTTGAAATTAGATTAGCTGCGTGTGATGCACATGCTTTTAATCCCAGCACTTGGAAGGCAGAGGCAAGTAGATCTTCATGAGTTTCAAGGCCACCCTGGTCTACATATCAATTTTGAGGCCAGCCAGAGCTACAGAGTGAGACCCTGTTTCAAAAACAAACAAATCAAACCAAACCAAAGCAACAACAACAAAACAAAAAACAAAAGAAACTCTGTGATTTGGGAGCTGGAGAAATAGCCATTTTTGTGAGTATCATGGACTATTCCAATTTACAGAAGAATGGCAAAACAAGAAAATACAATGGGCTGTTTAAACCAGCGCTGGTCACATTTCTGGACTGATAACTGCTTGTATGTGGATCTGATTGGGGGAATCCTGGGTGTTTTCTCTTACACGCTCCACTTCTTCATTCCAGGACTGCTCAGATCACCTCCAAATACTACCTGTCTCAGCCGTGCAAAGCTTCTCATATAATAATATAACAATGATGACATTTTAGGGCTGGGAGATGGCTTGGTCAGTATCCATACTTCATCCCACAGAACCCATGTTCAAAAAAGAAAGAAAAGCCAGATGTAGGGGGCTGGCTTAGTAAATAAAGGTCCTTGCTGCCATGTCTGACATGCTGGGTTCTATCCATGGTAGAAGGAGAGAATGGACTTCTGCAAGTTGTCCTCTGACCTCCGTTACAGCTCAGTGGTATTCATGTGCCTCTCCCAACCCTACACTTGTGTGTACACACACACACACACACACACACACACACACACACACACACACGCGCGCGCGCGCGCACAGAGAGAGAGAGAGAGAGAAGGGGGGGAGACAGAGACAGAGACAGAGACAGAGACAGAGACAGAGAGAGAGAGAGTTTAGGATAATTGTTGAGTTCCAGGCAAGGTGGGAAATCCTGTGTCAAGGAAAAGGTAGAAAGCATTTGAGGACTAATATCTGAGGCTGTTCTTAGGTGTGTGTATACATGTACAGACAGGTACCCACACTCGTGTGTGCCTGTACACATTCAAGAGTGTGAGCACACATGAATACACAAATGGCAACATTTTAAGCTGGGCATGGCAGTCTTGAAACCTCTCCAGGACATATAATTAATAGGCACATTTTTTCCTGCGGCTGGCATGAAGCATCAGGGGTGCAGAGAAGATTCCAGACAGCCGCTCTAGAAGCAGCTGCTAAGATCTGCACTCTAATTTGCTGCCACAGCTTGACACAGTGAGATGCATTAAAATGTGCCACACTGGTTAACATGGGTTCAAGTAGACAAAGACTGCCAATTCGGAAGGAGGGTAAGTGGCCTTTGGTGGCTCTCTTAGTGATGCCCAGACTGCATGCGGTGGGAAATTACAGTGTGCTTATATGGGCAGTTCTGGCACAATCCAAGCACAAATGAGACCCAAGGATTAGCTTTCCTGGATGAATAATTATCCCTGAATCATGAGACAGGCACCCGCGGGAAGAAGAGTGCTTGTCTTTCTAAGAAGTCTCCAAACACTGTCAGAGAGTCGTATCCTCGCATGAGTTCCATGCAAATGAGAACCGGCCCTTAACGTCTTCGTGAGCCAAAGAAAATTCTTGGTTGGGACTGAAAAAAAAATGTTAGATAAATAATTTCTTCTTGCCTCTCAGAAGGCCACAGCTATCGCTGTAATCCAGAGCTGGCCTCTAAGCAAGTCTGGCGGGTTTTGTTTGGACCAGCTGTTATGATGAACTTACAGTAATTCCAGGTTTTCCTCTACTCCAGACAGAGCCAAGAGCTATCTATGTAAGCATCCGGCTTACTTCATAGCTCTCTTCAGTACCTGCTGACTACTGATTGTTCAGTTTTCTGACTTCTTTCTTCACTGAAACGGGACCATAGGGGAAACTCCTTCCGGGCAGCTGAGGAAGCTGGCAAGGGTTTATGTCAGGTTAGGAAAGCTGGACTAAGCACCAAGGGAATCTGTTTAGGTGGCCTATGTGACGTGACCACTGTGTCTAGACTGAGCTGGACCTTTTCACTCTCTGTACGACAGACCTTCTGTGTTTCACTATTATCACTAAGAGGTGGGGAATATTAATGAGGAAAACTGAGCTCAGAAAGATTGACTCGTCCTTAGGATGAACCGCTGATAAACCAGTCTCAGAATTTGAACTTGGCTGCAGTCTGAAGATCAGCCCTCTGCTTGTCTGCCCTATGCTGTAAGATGGCCATAAACAATGAAAGCCTCTAGTTAGAGCCCAAGAAGAGAGCCCAGGATGAGAACTCTAAGCTGTGTAAAGGGGAGGAAACAGGCTAGGAATGTAGCTGCTGGTAGAATGCTTGCTTGCCCAGCATGCACGAGGCTCTGGATTGGGCTCTCAGTACTGTATAAACTGTGTATGTTTGTGATCCCCGCTCATGGAGGCAAGGGCACCAGAAGTTTAAGAGGACCCTTGACTACACAGTGAGTGAATTCCAGGTAGCCTGGACTACATGAGACTGTCTCTGAGAAGACCAAGTGGGAGAACATGGAGCTAGGCAGACAGGATATGTGGAAATGTGTGGAAATGCAGCAGAAGCTGGGTTTGTTGATCCTGGGCCCAACTTCTGAAGATCTTAGGAATCCCGGAGCCCAGTGGGAGATAGTTGGACAGATTTGCTGGAACTTTGAGCAAATCTTGTTTCCTAAGGCAAACATTCAATATGAATAAACTCAAGTGCTTTTCCCCTAAGGCAAACATTCAATATGAATAAACTCATGTACTCCAGGGGTCTCAGGATCCTAGACATGCCCCAGGACACTGAGGCCTGTGGTGTAAAGACTTTAAAATGAGTTTCCTGTGAAGGATGGGTGACTCATTGCTTTGTCCCCACCTCTTGATGGGCTGACAAGAAAGTACAGAAGGTATGCTTTAAGGGTAGAAAGAATTTTCAGCTGAGAGTGGTAAATGACCTCTGACTAGAGCTTCGCCCCTAGAACCCCAACGGGCCAGGAAGGTCAAGGACAACCTGGCTGACAATGTCTTCCTTTGTTTGCCCCTGGTCTTTAGTCTCTTCTGCTGATCCTGAAGCAGCTCCACAGGCCTGCATGTTCCAGAAGTCACTTCCTGAGGTACCAAGGTGATGCTTGTGACAAAGGCCTGATACTCAAAGTAGTTGTACGGCAGGATCCCGGAAATGACTCATCCAAGATCCTGACGGGAGGAAAATTCATTCTCAAAACCATCAAGGGAGAACTAGGGGATGCTTCACCTGGTTAAAGTGCTTGTCAGCCAAGTATGGGACCTGGATACTCCAGAACTGTGTGAAAAAAAAAAAATCAGGTACCGTGGCACATGCTCGTAATCTCAGTGCTAATGTGACACAGATGGGAGCTTGCCAGCCAACCTAGCCTAATGATTGAGCTCCAGGACAACAAGAGCCTCTGTCTCAAAAATAAAGTATGCAACACCTAAAGTATGACATGGAGGGTTGACTTCTGGCCTCCATGGGCACATGCATGTGTGCTCACACATGGGTGTACACACATGTGCACATACATGAAGTCAAGAGAAGAATGGTCCCACTCCTCTTCTCCATTGGGAAGAAGGTTCTAATAAAGAGACAGGAGACACATTCATCTTAGAATTATTTGCTGCAAATTTAACATGAAGCCAAGGGCCAGTAGAAGATGAGCCATTCACCAGCTTTGTGTCTCTTGGTAGGGGAAGGGAAGTCTCCTCTGGGTGGAATGAAATAGACAAAGAAATAGACAAAGACTATCTAATGGACAATAACTTCTGAGACCTATATATCCATGTCCTGGCTTCATGATGAGTCTTTTATTATAATGTGGACCATTTGGTGGCTTGTGAGACACAGAGCATGTGACTCATACAAAGGTGGTGGGCTCAAAATAGAGAGAACCAATAGTTTACTCTTGGCTGGACACTAATAAGTTGCCGGTAAATTACTCCTCCCTGAGACCCACTTTCCTGTCTGCCAAGTACAAAAACACTCCTGAATCTTGACAGAGCTGCGTACATTTTAAAAGTGCAAAATACATTATGTGTGCTAAGTAAATGAGAGAGAATAAAAAGAAGAGAAATATAGAATTAAATAGATAATAGAAAAATAGTAATACCCAGGGTCAGCAAGACAGCACAGTAGGTAAGGGTACTTGCCACCAAGGCTGACAACTTGAGTTCAATTCCCAGAACCCATAAGGTGAAAGGAAAGAACTAATTTTAGGAAGCTGCTCTCTGACTATCTCACAGGCACCATGGTATGTGTATACTCATTGATAAACAAATAGATGTAAATTTAAAAAAGTACTAACTGGGGCTGGAGAGATGGCTCAAGGTTAGGAGCACAGGTTCTCACGAGGACCCAGATTCCATTCCTCACATCTACATTCACAGCTCACCACCATCTGTAACTTCAGCTCCAGGGGATCTAATGCCCTCTCCTGACCTGGGAGAGCATCAGGCACACATATGCTGTGTACTTATACCTGAGAAAAACACTTATGCACCTAACATCAAATACATAAATCTAGGGCTGGGTGTGGTGGCACATGCTTTTAACAATCCAAGCACTTGGGATGCAGAGGCTGCCAGATCTCTGTGAGTTTAAGGCTAGCCTGGTTTACAAAGCAAGTCTAGGACAGGCAGGGCTTTGTTACACAGAGAAACCCTGTCTGGAAGAAACAAACAAACAAACAAACAAACAAAATCTAAAAAAATGAATTGAAAAAAAAAATAGTAGCAACCAGTGATGGTAAGTACAAGGTGGGAAGATAGTCTTTTGCAATTAAGTCTCATTATGTAATCCAAATTGCCCTTGAACTCTATTCTCCTGCCTCAGCTTCCCAACGGCTGGAATAAAAGGGCACACCCCACATACCTCATGTAAGCTCAAGATATGAACAGTATCTTGTTCATCTTTGTACTCTAATGCCTTATAATATATAAATATTATATTATACATGCACACACATACACACACATATATACATATATACAAATATAATATGTGATATATAATGGCACATAGTAGCAACCCCTAAGCATGTGAGCCTGGCTGGTGTAGTACCATGTATGTGTATGATTGTTTTTTATATTTTGGCAGCAGTGGAAGTAAATGAGCTTCTGCTTAGACTCCAGCAGAGAAGCATTTCGAAATCCCATGAAACTAAACAAGGAACAGAGAAGGAAGGACGTTTTTTGTCTTGCTAGAGGGGACGGACACACAATGTAAGGGCAGTTTTGAACTGTCATTTGGGGAAAGCAGTGGCCTTCTTTAGGAGTGATCTCATTCCCACTCTTTGGTCGGTTCTGCTAAGTAGCACAACTCTTTTCTGCATGGCTCCGAAAGGCAGTGCATCAGAGGGGAAAGGCCACAGAGTCCCTTGGACAGTGACCTATTGACATCAGCTATTAATAGCCATTAAGTCCTTGGATGGAGCCCAAGCTCCTCTCACCCCAGAGATAGCCTTGTATTCAGAATATGCACGATAGAGCTGCAGAACTCTGAGATCTCTTGGAGTTTCCCAGTTAAGGATGTGTTTTTCCCTTCCCTTCCCTTCCCTTCCCTTCCCTTCCCTTCCCTTCCCTTCCCTTCCCTTCCCTTCCCTTCCCTTCCCTTCCCTTCCCTTCCCTTCCCTTCCCTTCCCTTCCCTCCCCTCCCCTCCCCTCCCCTCCCCTCCCCTCCCCTCCCCTCCCCTCCCCTCCCCTCCCCACCCTCCCCCTCCCCTCCCCTCCCCTTCCCCTTCCCCTTCCCCTTCTTCTCTTTTTTACTTTTCTTTCATTTTTCTCTTTCCTTTCTTCTTTTTTTCTTCTCCTCTTCCCCTTCCTCTTTTTTCTCCTCCCCCCCTTTTCCCCTTTAAAGTCATACAAAGGACATTTGGCCTGCAGACTCCATCTGCCTATGTAGTATGCTAACTTTTTTTTTTTTCCACTTAAAAGTCTAAGTGGCTCCTGAGCTTTTAACAAGGACACCAAGTTTCTCAGTCATGCTGGAAAGAAACAAGTACTGTAAGGGGAAGCAAGCCAGCCAGCCATGACACACTGGACTCCGGGGGTCGGGAGGAGCTGATGTTCCAGTCGGCACAGGTCCAGCGGTAAACTATCGCTGGCCATGAACAGCGCATTACTTTTATTGTCTCCACGATTAAAAACCTGACAAGAAGCAACTTAACAGAGGAGGGGTTATTTTGGATCTCGGGTTGATGGGCCATAGTTTGTCATGGTGGAAGGCACGGTGGAAGGAGGGTGCAGTAGGCATCACATTGCGTGCACCGTCAAGGGGCAGAGGTGACTGAATGCTGGTGCTTGCTGTTCTTTCTGTATTTCCCACTTTTACTCTGATTCCCCTTCCACAGGATGGTGCCATTCACATTAAGGGTGCGTCTTCCCTTCTGAGTGAAATGTCTAAGGAAACAGCCTGACTCAGGCTGACATGTGTCTCTTAAGTGATTCTAAGTCTAGTCAGGCAGACAATGAAGACTCCTCATCCTAAGCATCCTGGATGCTGGGAGCAGGCAGGGCCATCTTTTCCCTCTTGCACAGTCACACTTGATATCACCACTTCTAAGACTGGAGAATCTTTGATAATTGTGAGTCCTAAATACAGGACAAAACCAGGTCCTATAGTTTAATGTCAACTTAACTTCTGTCTTTCAAAACTTGCCTCATATAGTGTGTTACCATATAGAGCCCTCTCTGAAGGGTAGGATGGTGTTCTCCTACTGAGCTTCAGTTGTCAAATTGATTCACCCCAGACTTGTCTGAAGGAGTCTCATTCCATAAACTACCTTGATCAGACTGGCTTGTAGGCGTGTCTCTGGGGCATTTTCTTGATTGCTGATTGATATGAGGGGTGGGGGTCTAACCCACAGTATCACTACCACGCAGGGCTCCTGACTATGTAAGACAGCTAGTCAATGTAGAGTTGGGAGAACAAGCCAGGAAGCAGCGTTTTCTGTGGTTTCTGCTTCAGGTTCCTAGTATGACTTTCTTCAACAGTGGGTCGAGAACTGGCAGTGTAAGCCAAATCAACCTTTTCCTTCCGAGCTGTTTTTAGTGTTCATCACTAAAAACCAAGTGCTTGAAAACTAAGATCATATGTATTAGTTATTTCCTGTTGCTGTGAATAAACACCATGACCAAGAACTCTTACTCTTACTGAAGAGTTCACTCGAGCTTACGGTCCCAGAGGGACATCCTGACAAGGAAACCGGACTGGCATCCAGAGAAAAAGGTGGGAGCTCACATCCTCAACCACAAGCAGGTAGCAGAGAGAGTGAATTGAATGTGACCGAGTGTTTTAATCTCAAAGCCCCCTTCCAGTGACACGCTTCCTCCAGCAAGGCCTCCTCAGACATTGCCACCAACCGAGGAACAAGGATTCAGACATGCGAGCTGGTGGGGATATTCCCATTCAAACTGTCACAACATATTTATGAAATAGTATGATGATTTGATACATGTCTATGTTTTGTTGTCAGAACAAGTGGTTAATGTTTCAAAATCTTAGCTATTCAGTTTTTAGATACTAGGATAATAATGATGCAGATCTGTGGGACACAGTGTGATAGTCCAATGCATGTGTGTGGCATGTCCTGCCACACAGGGGGCGTGGTGGAGGTGGGGAGTTGGCATTCTTGTTTCTTCCTTAGTCCTGGTTCTTGGAGCTGTCATACTCCTCTCTTCAAATTATTCATAACTAGATGACAAGTTGCTGTGACCAGTGTCATCCCCACTGTGCTTACATACATGTCTCCTTCAGTATAATCGTTCTGAAAGGTTCCTGTTACCTCCCTATCTAGCCGTGTCTTAGGTCTCATCCATTCTGAGTCTAGTGTGTAGAACACAAATATGACGATGCTTCTGACATTTCTGGGCACATCCTTAGGGACATCTGGACATCTGGCTTTAATCCTGGCTCTCCATCCTCAGTGGACCAGGGTTGCAGTGATTTCCTGACAGGGCTGGCCTGAGATATGGATGGAAACTTGACCTGTAAGAAAAGTGGCTTATGGGGGATATGGGCCTCCTCCACAGAGGACCTCTCTGGTTATTCCTACCCTGCAATGGCAGGGGATTAGACCCACATGGATCTATTAGGGGTGATAAACAAGCCAGAGACCCCACATTCCCCAAAAAGGTATAAGGTATCATAGAAGAACATGGGCTTGGGGCAGGGATGTGATCCATGAGAAAAACCAAAGCCAAGTGGTGTGGCCTCAGGCCATTCACTTCGCTACTCAGCACATCGAGAGAGGTTTGGCCATTTGTAAGAAGTGGATGGAGGAGGGCTGGTGCTGTAGCTCAGTGGTGGAACGTTTGGTTAGCATTGAGGTTCTAGGTTTAAGTTCCAGTGCAGTCATAAACAAGGGGAGGGAGAGAGAGAAGAAGGAGGAGAAGAAGGAGGAGGAGGAGGAGGAAGAGGAGAAGGAGGAAGAGGAAGAGGAGGAAGAAAAGTAGTAGGAGGAGAATGAAGAAAAGGAGGAGGAGGAGGAGAAGGTAGAGGAGGAGGAAGAGATATAAAGGAATATGTCTTCCTCTCAGGGTGGCTGCAAAGATTAGAAAGCATACTTATGTATTAAGAAGCTGTCCAAAGGCCATCAGTTTTAATTCTGGCCCCAAAATGGAAGCCAACAGAACCAGAAGGTCCTAATGCCTGCCTCTTCACTCAGAAGCTTTGCCAACAGAGGCTGGATATGTTATTTATTTGGGGACAGGGCTGGGCTGGATTGTTGCTAGGACTCTGAACAATGGGCTCTTGAAACTGGCCTTCTGCTTTTCTACTGGCCAGGCTGAGTTCCAGGACAGCAGGCTGGGAGATGGAGCTGCTAGCAAGAGCTTGCTAGGGAGTGAGCCACTAATGGGGAACCGCACTTACGGGGCATACTGTCATTTGTGGGGAACAGTCACCTAGGAAAATCTGTGAGGACCACAACTACCAGTGGGGTGCACAGGTCACAGAAACACTTATGGGAGCTGTACTGGCTGGTTTTGTGTGTCACCTTGACACAAGCTGGAGTTATCACAGAGAAGGGAGCCTCTCGAGGAAATGCCTCCATGAGATCCAGCTATAAGGCATTTTCTCAAGTAGTTATCAAGGGTAGGAGGGGCCATTGTGGGTGGTGCCATCCCTGGGCTGGTAGTCTTGGGTTCTATAAGAAAGCAAGCTGAGAAAGCCAGGAGGAGCAAGCCAGTAAGTAACATCCTTCCATGGCCTCTGCATCAGCTCCTGCTTCCTGACCTGCTTGAGTTCCTGACTTCCTTTGGTGATGAACAGCAATGTGGAAGTGTAAGCTGAATAAACCCTTTCGTCCCTAACTTGCTTCTTGGTCATGATGTTTGTGCAGGAACAGAAACCCTGACTAAGACAGGAGCACAGCCAGTTGTGGGGAACATCACACACCTGTGGGAGCACCTGTGGGAATACAGCCACCTATGGAGAGGACAGGTTCCAGGAAAATCTGTGGGGAGCACAATCATCTATGGAGACTACTCATCACAGGAACACCAGTGGGAGCACAGCCACCTGTGGGGAGCACAGGTCACAGGAACACCTGTGGGGATCATAGTTGTCTATCAGAAGCAGGCATCACCTATGCGAGCACGCCTAACCTATGGAAAACATAGGTTCCAAGAACATATGTGGGGAGCACAGCCATCTGTGGGGAGCACAACCATCTATGGGGAGCACTCATCACGCCAGTGGGAGGACAACCACCTGTGGGGATTACAGGTCATAGGAATACCTGGTTGGAGCATAGCCACCTGTTGGGAACACGAGGACCTGTACAGAGCATAGCCACCATTTTGGGGTCCCCAGGGGAGGACATGTTGACAGGCGGTCGCCTTCTGTGGAGACCCAGGGGAGTGGGATGCAGCACTGGGAAGAAGAGGTCAGAGGGAGGGATAACGCATGCCCCTCAGAGAAGCACCGCCTTTTCCAGAGCTCTGCTTCAGTCTGCTGGCTTCTCCTGTTGGGCCTGGCCTTCCCCAGAGCCGGAGAAAGGAATGAGTCCTCGAATCCTCAGCTACCGTCTGGGGCTGCCAGAGACTCTGAAGGCGAAAGCGGAGGAATGCTAGGCATTTATGACTGAGCAGAATTGTTCCCTAACTGCTGGCTTCTGGAGGAGCCTTCTGGATTCCGCTGTGGTTGCTCCTCCGCTTCTAGAACCTGCCAAGAACTCCCAGGTCTCAGTCAGCATTTAGGCTGCTATGTGGGGGCAGGGGTCAGAGGACCTCTGTGTGGCTGGTGGCCCAGAGCACTGGTCTGGATGTCCAGGCCTGCTCCAGGGGAAGGAGGCGGGGTGGGGTGGGGAAGAGAGGCTGCAACCTCAGGGCTCTGGCCCTTTTTGAAGGGTGAGCATGGCCATGACTCTCATCAACCTAGGTTACTGAGTTTTCTCTGAGCAAGGCTTGGTGTACCCCTCAGATGAGGGGACTTTCCATGCTGGCTATCCCTGGGCAGATGGTCACCCTTCCTCTGGTGCTGTCTCCTTCAGTGTACAACTTGAATGGTGGCTGTGGTATTCTCATATTTCCTTCTTCATCCCTGTGGGCTTAAGTGATTGAGAGCAACTGAACTAGAGGGACTCAGAGGGGCTGAGACCGACTTTGCCCAGTCCCTTCACAGAGCCTGCCAGAGCAGGCAGTCCTGTCTCTCAGTGAAGCTCTCCTGCTGCCCTCGAGCTACCTGGACAGCAGGTCATCTCTGCGCAGTCGTCTTCTTTCTCATCCTCATTCTCTCTTTGGGTAGATATTTATACATTTACTCTGTGTGTGTGTGTGTGTGTGTGTGTGTGTGTGTGTATGTGTGTGTGTGTGTGCGTGGGTATGTGTGTGGTGTGTGTGTGCATGGGTATGTGTGCATGTGTGTGCGTGGGTACATTGTGTGTGTGTGTGTGGTGTGTGTACATGTGTGTGCATGTGTATGTGTGCGTGTGTGTGCATGGGTACGTGTGTGTGCGTGTGTGTGTGTGGTGTGTGTACATGTGTGTGCATGTGTATGTGTGCATGTGTGTGCGTGGGTACATTGTGTGTGTGTGTTGTGTGTACATGTGTGTGCATGTGTATGTGTGCGTGTGTGTGCGTGGGTACGTGTGTGTGTGTTCACATGAGTATGTATGGAGGCCAGCAGATGAGCGCTGGCCTATTGCTCTCTCCCTTATTTCCTTGAGACAGGAACCTGGACTTCATTTTTGGTTAGGTTGGCAGCCATTGACCCTGAATCTTCCCCACGCCACACGGTGCTAGGTTGTAAGAGTGCACGGCCCCACTTGGCTCTTTACATGAGTTCTGGAATTTGAACTCTGACCCACATGCTTGAGCAGTGCACACTCTCCTGAGCTGGCCCATTCTCCAGTTCACCTATTCTTTTTCCTTTTCTCTTTTTGAAACAGTGTCTTTCACGGACTTGGAACTGTCTGAGTGTCTGAGTGTCATGGCTGACTGGCCATGATCCACCTTCCTCTGCTTCTTGAATTACAAGCACATACGGCTAGTTTGGTTTCTTTCTTTTTTAAAAAAAACTTGGGTCTGGAGATTGAACTCAGGTCTTCACGCTTGTGACAGCATGCAGTTTCTAAGCAGGGCAGTAGAGAGTATCTTAGTTTCTTTTCCTATTTCTGTGACAAAATATCTTGACAAACACAACTTAAGGGAGAAAGGGGTTACACTTGCTTGATGCTTAACATACAGTCCATCATGGTCGGGAAGCCAAGCATCAGGAGCTTGACACAGCTGGTCTCACTGCATGGACAGTCAAGAAGCAGAACAGTGAGTGCATGCATACCAGTGCTCAGCTTTTTATACAGTCTAGGACCCCCTTCCTAGGGAATGGTGTCGCCCAGAGTGGCCTGGGTCTACCCACATCAGTTAACACAAGACAAAACCCCTCAGCTTGTCTACAGGCCAACCTTTTCCAAACAATCCCTTATTGAGACCTTCCTCTTTCTCTAGGATATTCTAGACTGTCAAGTAGACAATTAAAACTAAGCATCACAGCCTCTCTATATATTATATTGATTAGAGAGCTCGGAAAAAGGAGATGGAGTCCATGGGCTCCCATATCTTAGCTGAGTTCCTACTTACTGCTTGCCACCTCATGGCTCATGGCTTTAATCAAGGCTTTAATCCAGGTGCCTGTTCAGTGAATGTCTATCCTCCAATATCTTAACAAATAAGGGAAGATGTGGTAGCCTTGGTGACCTGAGCAAGGAAAGGCTTCCAGGAGCTGGTTTCAGAAACGTCGACAAATATTTGCCAAAGGCAGGCACCCGTGAGTGGGCAACAGGCTATTGTTGCGGTTTCCAGGAAATCTCAGAACAGCTGGGGAGTCATGTGGCCCCAGCCCCAGCTCCCATACTGAACAAACGTGCGACAGATTAAATATTTATCTATTGTCCTGTCCACCTCAATAAAACCTCACACTCTTTCATGTTCTTGCCTTAATGAGGTTTGTGTGCCTTGGAATGCCGCCCTGGGCCAGCCAATCATATCCAAAGATGTGAAAACATAAAAATCGATAAAAAGAAATGAAAAGTCTGTTTCACTGATAAAACATCGTTTATCTTACTCATGGGTATTTCTCAGATTCCCCCAACTGCCCTTTCAGAGAGCAGCATCAAATCTAGGACCTGCTTGCCTGTAGTCTTCTCAGAGGGGTCGGGTGAAGCAAGAATATATGAGGAGGCCAGGAGCTGCCAAGGAATAGGGTGTTTCTGGGACTGGCACTACTGGACTCGCTTCTGCCCAGGAGTTCCACATGGAGATTTTTTTAAAGCATATTTTCAGCAGGTCAAAGCTCCCAGAGGTTGGGCTGAGGATGCCAGGATGCATGAAGCCCTGGGTTGCACCCATAGCATGCACAACATGAACTGTGGGGGTCTATAGCTCTAATCCCAGTGCTGGGGAGGTAGAGGAGGGTTAGAAGTTCAAAGTCATTCTCGGCTACACATTCAGTTCTAGACCAGCCTAGACTAGCATGTCTAAAATAAAATACTCTCAGAGAAAAGAGTGTATCTTCACAAAGCTCTGACAGTGAAGGCTTGGTGTCCCCTTTTTGGTAGACATTGTGTAAGAGGATAGCTTTATTTATTTATTTTGGTTTTTTCGAGACAGGGTTTCTCTGTGTAGCCCTGGCTATCCTAGAACTCACCCTGTAGACCAGGCTGGCCTTGAACTCAGAAATCTGCCTGCCTCTGCCTCCCAAGTGCTGGGATTAAATGTGTGCACCACCACCGCCCATCGAGGATAGCTTTATGAAGATTACACATGCTGACTGGAATGAATTTGGAAAACCAAATCAGTTTTTAAGTCACGTCTATTTATTGTAGGTGTATGGGCATGTGTGTCATAGCATGTGCGCGGATGTCAGAGGATGAGCTGGGGGAGCCAGTTCTCTTCTTCCACTATGCTAGTGCCTGGCTCAAACTTCAGTCATCACGCGTTAGGGCTAGTCCCTGAGCCACCTCCCTAGCCTGAAAGTGAAATTATTTAGCTCATATCTAGGAGCTTAATAAATCAACTGTTCCTACCTGTAAATTCTGTAACCATGCATTCAGCCAAGCATCCAGTCAACATCAGCTTGAAAATGTCCAGAAAGGGGTCAGGAGATGGCTCAGTGGGTAAAGGCACTTGCTGCCAAGTTTGACAACCTGAGTTCGATTCCCAGTTCCCAGGACTCAACCTGGTGGGAGAAGAACTGACACTCACAAGTTGTACTTTGACTTCCACATGGATGCTGTAGCAGGTTCTCATGTCCCTCCTCTGTAATGTATGTGTGTGTGTATATATATATTTCTGATATATATATATGTGTGTATGTGTGTGTGTGTGTGTGTGTGTGTGTGTGTGTGTGTATCAGAAAAATCATGTCTCTGTTTTGAGCACAGGAAGGTGTTTTTATTGTGTTTGTTCTCCAAATAATACAGTATGACACCTTGTCTTAGTTAGAGTTTTACTGCTGTGAACAGACACCATGACCAAGGCAACTCTTATAAGGACAACATTTAATTGGGACTGGCTTACAGGGTCAGAGGTTTAGTTCAGTATCATCAAGGTGAGAACATGGCAGTATCCAGGCAGGCATGGTGCAGGAGCTGAGAGATCTACATCTTCATCTGAAGGAAGCTAGCAAAATACTGACTTCCAGGCAGCTAGGGCTAGGGTATTAAAGCCCACACCCAGTGACACACCTACTCCAACAAGGCCACACCTCCTAATAGTGCCACTCCTTAGCCCACGCATATACAAACCATCACAGACCTCCCTACATAGCCTAGTGTAGCAAGAACAACACACAGGAGCATTGTGTAAGATCATACACAAGAACACTGCACTACTTTATATGAACACTTGAACATCTGCAGATTTTGCTGTGGGCTAGCCTGCACCCCACTCAGGATGAATGACAGCATTCCTTGAGCCACCTGGGGAGGAAGCAGGTGTCCTCTGAGGTGACAAGGTTGGGGCACTGGTCCTTACGGGGCACCAATAGAACCAGAGAACCCTATGGATTCTCCCAGGTTGTGGGCTCACTTAGCCCTTTTCTGTGGACAGTAGAGAGAGTGGGGTTCTGGGAAGTGCTCCCTCTCTGCATCCTCAGGGGAGGTGCGTACAGACTGAGGCCACTGTGGGGCTAAAGGTGGAAGCCTCCCTTCCTCTTCCAGTTCCCTTTGCTCAGTAGCCATGACTTTGGAAGGGAGGTGAGGGTATGGCAGCTTCCCCCACACAGCTGGATGGTTTCAAGCATTAGTGTTTCCCATTGTTGGTGTAATGAATGCAGTGTTCTTCCACCGAGTGAGTTGATACTTGCCTTTCTGCAAGCTCTCTGTACTGTGGCTCTCCTGGTCCCTGTCAGTTCTTTCCAGGATTTAGCTTTCCTGTGCTTGGTGCTGAGTGGATGCAGGATGCCTCAGTTCAGCAGCTGAGGTACAGGTGTGACTCTAGAATGTCATATTTCCACAACCCTCTCTGGAGCCCCAAATCCAAATCAGACCACTTTCATAGTTTTTAACATAGCTGTCCTTTTGTGTCCTAGGGATTGGTTCCAGAACCACCCCCAGATACTCAAATTAGTAGATACTCAAATATCTTTTATGAATACTGTCTCCTCGCACATGCACAGACCTGTGCCATCCTCCACTATTTTCTTGGTTAAAAAGGTTGCTGGGAGGTTAAGAATACTTACTCTGCTTCCGACCTGGGTTTGTTTCCCAATAAAACCATCTGGAACTCCAGGTCTAGGGGATCTGATCTGGTCCCTTCTGATACTTGTAGAGACTGTATACATGTGGTGCATATACATACGTGCAGACAAAACACTCACATTATACAAAATAAATTTAAAAATATATTTTTAAAAACTTTCTAATAGCTAGTGAGTGTGTCAGTCAACCAACCATGCAGTAGTGTACCTCAGTGTGGTTCTCCTGTTCTCAGTGTTTGAGTGACTGTCCTGTATTTTCCAATATAGCCTGCCGATCTGGTGGGAGAGATTCTATGCAATGCTTGCATTAGAGAAGGTTGGAGGACATATTCTTCTTGCAAGAGTAGGATGGGGTCCCCAGCTTGGATTCCCGAGGTGGGGCTGCACTAAAGGCAGGGAGTCTCAAATCCTTCGCTCTTAGGCAGCCTAAGTCCCTCTGACCTATGGATTCCATCTACTCTCATTTTCCAGTGGAAAAATAAATGAGCGCTAATTCAGGGGGTGGGGAGTGGGTGATGTATACATGTGCGCTCACGCTGGAAGACGGTGATTCATATGGGAACCGCAATGTATACATGTCGGAGAGTCTGGTTATTGGAAAATTACAGCCCTGGAATTCTGTTGATGTAAATAAGCTTCGATATCCTCTGTAGGGTTAACCAAGCAACCCACAACAAAATGAGCTGATAATGACAACGCTGATTCATAATTAAAAAGTCCCTGTGGCAGCAGCTGGAAACTGCAAACAACTCAAGGCCATGCTGATGAGTGGCCGATAAAGAAGCCTTCTCCCAGACTTGGGGATATACCGAGTCTATCTGCACACGGGAGACGTGTGTTTTCTTGTAGCCTGGCAGGCAGCTGGACTTCACAATATTGCAGGGGATGCAGCAACCTTTAAAAGGCTTTCTTAGTCAATTGACAATTAGTTGACCTAATTGCGTGCAAAAATGAAACCTTAATCACACAATTGGGTTGTGCTTGTGTGCGTGCGTGCGTGCATATGTGTATGTGTATAGGTGTGTGTGTGTGCACGCGCGTGCGTGCGGTGTGTCTGAGATAGAGGATGTTTAACACATATTAGATCCTGGGTCTAGACCCCAGATCAACAGCCACAAGAAAAAAATTACACACAATTTACCATTATATTCCAAAGGAAGATCTAGAAAAACTCCGTTTCAGGCACGAGATGCCTCTGATGATGTCTCTAGCACCTGTGGTGGGATTCTGCCTTTGTCCTATGGGCTGGGTTTCCTTCCTACCCCAAGCAGACCAGAGCTGCATGTCTGATGACTAAATCACTCAGATTCTCATTTTTAAAAACGTGCAAATCCTCTATGTGAAACAGTTTAGAAGATTTAACGCTTTTCACTTAATGTCTCACGGAAGATGATTTCTAAGACTTAGCACAACGGAAAACAACCCATAGGAGAGCATATATAACTTGTTATCTATATTGGAAGAAAACACACCAAAGATGTTGTATGTTTGTTCAGGCTTTATTTGCACAGTATATTTCTGGAATCATGCAGAAGAAATGGATCAAGACAGTCATCTCCATGGAGAGTGGAGACCGACAGGAAGAGGGGAGGCAGATACTTAGGGTTTTTAATCAGACATCCTTTTTGCTTGTTGAGTTACTTATGTATCAACTATTAAAAATAATGATGATTAACTGGGGTGGGGGAGACTCACCCTAACTGTGGTGGTACCGTTTCATAGGCTGGGGTCCCAAACTAAATAAAAAATCAGTAGGGTGAGCGCCAGCATTCACCTCTCTCTGCTTCCTGCCTGCATATGCAACGTGGCCAGCTACCTCACACTCCTGTGGCCATGCCTCTCCACTCTCCCCCTTCCCTGTACTCTCAATCTGTGAGCCAGAATGATTCTTGTCTTAGTTTCCTCTCTTTTTTTTTAGGAGATGAAGGCTAATTGATTACTTATAATGGCAAGGTCTCTTTCTGCTTCAAAACCACACTCATGTCGTAAGTATTTGGTTCTAGAATCTAAAGGGAAACACCCATCTCCACGAGATGACAGCTTTATAAAAAAAAAAACCAGACACAAGCTCTGGGATGCTGGGCTGAGGCAAAGACTTTAGTCACAATACTCAGTTGTGGGATACATTGACATGCTATTAAAGTTACCAAGGTCTGATATGGTTTCCTACTTGTGGAGAATACAAAACCCCAATGGAGGGCCCTTAGGAAGGGCAGTGTGTACTAATGGCTTGAATACCAGGGAGCATCAAGGCACAACCCCGACAGCAAAGTTCAAGTGGACAAGGGTCTCTTATTTCATTCTACTTCAGTGCTGCCTGCAGAGACCAAACAGCTATTAATCTCAGTTAACTAACAGGAATTTAAAAGAGCACGAGACCAACATGAATCCTAATGAAAAATACGGTATTTCATTAATTAATTATGCAAAATGTAATTCTGTTCTTATACATAGATCAATGGAAGACAGTGCATTGTCTTCACACCTTAGATGCCCACTGTGCTGAGTAACGATTCCTAGAACAGAACAGCCGGGGAGATGCACAGTGGATCTAAGGGTGCTGGGTTCTGAGCTGCCCTGGATGGTCAGTACAAAAAGAAGCAAGAACAGGCAGGGAATGCCGTGGACAACTGGAAGTCTAGCAAGCCACCTTAGTCCATTTCTGTTCGCATGTACAAAGTGTCCCCTGTGGGCTCATTTTGAACACTTGGTTCTCAGCTGGTGACACTGTTTTGAAAAATTATGAATCCTTTAGGAGGTGGAGCCTCATGGGAGGAGGGCCTTGGGCTTTGACAGCTCAGTCTCACTCCTTGTCTGTTCTCTTCTTGTTCTGACATGTGAAGTGAGGGGTCCTGACAATATGCTCTTCCTGCCATGGCTGCCATAACCTGCCCTCCATGATAGGCTGTGATGAGTCAAAATAATCCCTCTTTCCCGTAACTGTTTTCATCAGGTTATTTTGTTCCATTGAGAAATATAAGACAAGGAGAGACTAGGTAGTTACACACTTCTGGAGGAGGCAACCCAAGCTGGCATCTCCCTGTCATGAGTTCTGTGAAGACAGCGGTAGCATGGGTCATTATCCCAAGATATCCCATTAGCTTCTCAACTGAAGAGCACAAGGGTTAAGTACTGTACCTGCTGCTTTGTCTTTGGGGGGGTATCCCCTGCATGTTAAGCAATTAGTATCCAGCTCTCCCACCTCCATTTCTTGTTCCCTTAGCTCTGACCCTCCCTTTTCCCATCAGCCTCTTTGCTTTCTCTATAGGGCCTTGGGGCAGATTGGCACGCAAAACTCTATCCTTCAAAGCCAGGTTTGCATGAGGAGATACATGACCAGCAGCCCTCGAATCACAGGAGTGAGGAGACGACGCTGAGCTTCTGTTTAAATGACTGACATTTTCCACGCCTGGGAATTAGCCAGTAATTGCATGTGGGCAGACTTAGCCAGAATGGCCTAAATGACCAATTAGAAGGCAAAAAGGAGGTTCTTTCTTTCTTTTTTTTTTAAGTTCAAGGGTCCCTGTTGACGAGCCCTATTTCTCAGGCGATGCTCCAATGGGTCTGCACCCAGCTCTTTGCCATGTGCAAGCACACCCTACATTTGCCTAACGATAATGAATTGAGTACTTATTTTGCAGGAAAATATAGGGCACATCCATTACATGCAATCAAGCAAAAAGGCTGCGAAATGGGCACTCTATTAATTCCAAACAGAACCCTTCCCAAATGTCATCTTGTAACCAGAGCGTGGGCTTATTACCAATCTGAAGGAATTAAGGGTAATTTTCATTTGTACAAAGGATTTGAGGGATGAGGCTCCTGCCACACACAGTATTAATTGAGTTAAATTCAATTTGGCAATTTTACTGCAAATCACCCAGCCCTGACCTGGCCTGCCCTAGGGTGAGATCAGAGTGTCTCGTCTGTTAGAGGACGCAGGTGTATGCAGGTAAGGCTGGTCTGCACAAGCATGCATACATTTTGGGACACAAAGAGAATGGAATGCAGTTGACCAGTCATAAACCAGTAAGTTACCCAGAGGGCGAAAATACACGCTAATGGGTAGCAAACTTCCGCATCTCTGGGCTTCAGTTTCTTCATCTATAACAGGGAGGAATGATCTCCTTTAACGAGACACAAGCCTAATGAACTTGAGAGTGGTAGAGACTCTCCTTCCTTTATTGTGGGGACTAATTCTGATCTTTATTCCTATGTTCTGGGGGACCGTCTCTGGTCTGTGCTGATCCCCACAGCACATGCAGAAACATCTAGGGCCTGAATTTGGATAGAGACAATTTCCCAAGTCACTGCTGGTTCAGTCCCTAGAGCCTACAGATGTTATTAGCCCACTGGGTTAGTGGTCACTTCCTTACTGATTTTAATGTCCACTATTTCCGGGTGGTTGCTGGGCTTTTGGGAGAGGGTAGAACAAGAGACAGGAGTAAGCAGGGCAAGGCAGTTGGGAAGCTGGTCCAGATGGCCTTCATGAGAGTGGCTGGGCAGTAGGAGGCAGCCCAGGTCTTCACTCCACATTCCGGTACTTGGTGAAGAGGTTATATAGCACTCTCAGCGTGGACTTCAGGTCACAGTTGACAATGTCTGTGGAGAGACAAAATTCATCAGTGGCCTCCATGGGCCACGCACCCTAAAGTTGGCACTGATGGTTCCCCGCCATCTGCCACTCATCCTCATCTGCCCAGCTTGGTCCTCAGGTGTGACTCATGGCCCTCAGGGGCAGTCGGGGGTGGAAGGACAGGTAGGTATGCAGTGAGAACTCAGAGCAGGCAAGCAATAAGGGAAGAAGGGGCCAGGGATTAGGGTTTCAGTCCCATAGAAATAAGGCAGTCACCCCAGAGTGTGACTTCACCATGGACATAGCAGCTCCAGGTGAGAGGAGTGTTGGCCTTGGCTGTCCCATCTCATCTGCCCTTAAGGCTCTTCTCCCTAACCTTTGACTTCACCACAGTGCTAGCTGTGTTTGTGAAGAAGGGGACATGAGCTGAGTGTGATGGTGTATGCCTTTAATCCTATCACTTGGGAGGCAGAGGCAGGAGGATCTCTGAGTTTGAGTTGAAGAAGAAGAGAAGGATAAGAAGGAAGAACAGCAATACTTAGCCTATTCTGAGAGTAAGATGTAGGTCCCTTCAACAAGGCAGGCCCCTAGGGGGGCACAGGCCTGCACAGGGCAGAGGGAGGCCAGGAACTAACTTCCCTCTTCCTTACACACACTCATCCATCCACTTCCCATTCAGTCCCCTTTGTGGCTGCCCCTCTACTCTCTGTAGGCTCCTCCAACTTCTTCTCCTCTGTCTTTCCTCAGTGAGCTATTCTTTGAAGAACTAGAATAAACAAAGCAAAGAAAAAAAGGAATTCTGCTACCTAGGAATGAACACACATAGGCTATAAAATAAGGAACAGCAAACTCCTCTAAACACAGTGACTATGAAAGGTGGGGTAGCAGGTGGTACTAGTGAGAGTGTTGGGACAGCAGGTGCCTTTAGAGAGGGAAGGTGGGCAGGGACAGGATTGTGCTTTGAAAGGAAGGTCACAGGGCATGTGAGAAACTTGCATTCCTCTGACCCAGGTGGGGGCTACACCTCTGTTCCTGTGTCATTTTAAAGATAAAAACAGTATTTTAAAGTCTGAGTACGAAGGTCACACGAGGCTTGCAACCTAAGACAATAGCTGATATGGACTCCAAGATGGGAGAGATAGTAAAAGCCACTGGGGAGAAGGTGGAACTGTGACTAGGTACTGGATCACTGTTCCAAAGTTCCACCAAGACAGGCAGAGTGGAATGTCAGAGCCCCTGGTGGGTTGAGTTGGGGTTCCCTTGGCTATGAGGTTATTGAGGCTGTGGCTGCAGTCCTAATAGCCACATGCACTGAAGCCAGGATTCCAAGCACTAAATGGCTATAAACTGAGTCCTGAGCTGCAGATTGCATTAGAGTCCTCTCATCATGTCTGATTCTGGTATCCTGGTTGCAGACCAACCCTGCTTTACTCCAGCTGTGTCCAGATGCACACTTAAATCCCTTACTGATAGAGAATGGGCCACTAGGACATCTGGAGAGGCATGGAGCCCATTGCTTCCCTTTTGGGCCCCATTTCAGCCTTTGAGGCCCTGGCTGGTGTCAGGGCTCCATCAGCGCACTTCTGCTTGTGTGCTCCAAGTCCCACCCGAATCATCTTCCGGGTGCAGTTTTATGGAATCTGGGCTGATTAATGTTCTTCCTACTCATTCAGGGCTATGAAGATCTGGGCAAAGTGCTCACAGCACAGTGAACAGGAAGAAGTAGGAGGCTGTGGGTTGCACACTGGGGTAAACTCTGGAAAGGATTCTGAGAGTCTATCACTTTTCTTCTTCTATAACCTATGTTTGTATATGTACCTCCATATTTGTATGTGTTCCACATGTGTAAAGATACCCAGAGAGGCCAGAAGAGGGCATCGGATCCCCTGCAGATGAGTTATACATGCTTGTGCTGCCTGCTGTGGGTGCTGGGAACCAAACCCAGGACCTCTGGAAGAGCAGCAAGTGCTCTAAACCACTCAACTCAGTCTGTATACTAAAGCCAGCTGAGTTCTGAAATTGACAGGGAAAGCCAGTGTTCAACACAGGAAGATATTTGCACTGGCCATTTTATTTCAAATTTCACTGAGGTTTGATGTCTATCTCCACTGCCCCATGAGGTCCCAGTAGTCAACTTCTCTGAACCTGTTTTCTTACTGGTAAAACTGGGCAACAAATTTATGAAGAATGCCTAGAACACATTAAGGACACATTTAATAAAGCCTTGCTGTTCTCTCACCTTTGTTCATTAACAGAGCCATTACATATAGCTGTGCCAAGCACACACTGCACAATGGCAGAGGGCACTATTCACAGAGAAGAAGCCCTGCTTCCTTAGGTATTCTGAATTGATTCTCCATCCTTGTCACCACTACCAGAGATATATGCAGGGATAAAGGAGTGACTGCTTAGCTTATGTTCTTACCAAGGAAGTCAACTGCTGGCCTTCTATGCTGGCCCAGGGAGATTAGCAGAGACTGAGCTGTCTCAGCAGGGGGAAAGCTGTGGGTGCCTGGGAATATACAGACTCTTAGTGCTATATAAACAGAGTCCATCAAAGCTCCGGTTGAAAGAACTGTGAGATAAGAGATTCATACTCAGTGTGCCTGTGCGGGCTGGTCCAGGACCACTCTCTGGGAACATACAGTCAAGGCCAGGGATAAGGAGAACCAGGTCAGAGCCAAAGCAGCTCCAGGAGAAAACAGCTATGGGCCCAGGGAAAGGGTTCCTCAGCTCCTCTTCCTTCTCCTGGGAACCAGGGACTCCACATATTCAAGAACCAATCAAGTTGGGGATATTATGGGTATATTATTATTAGTATTACTACTACTACTACATTCATCTGTTTGTGGGTAGGATTGAAAATCAGAAGAAAACTTTAGGGAGTTGGTTCTCTCCTCCTACCACATGGGTTCCAGGAAAAGTCGGTTGTCCTGCCTAGCAGCAAGCACCTTTGTCTGCTGAGCCATCTTGCCAATCCTACTCCTTTAAAATTATATGTATGTGTGTGTGTGTGTGTATGTATGTATATATGTATTTATGTTTTTTGAGATGGGTTTCTTTGTGCAGCCTTGGCTGTTCTGGAACTAGCTCTGTAGACCAGCCTAGCCTCCAACTCACAGAGATCCACCAGAGGTCCACCAGCCTCTGCCTCCTGAATGCTGGGATTAAAGGTGCCATCACCACCCAGCATTTTTTTTAATAGAAAAATATCCAATAGTTTCAGGCTTCTGTGAGGAATCTCTGATTTTTTTTTTTTTTTTTTTTGCATAATGGTCAAATCAGTGTAACTAGTACACATATCAGTGGTTATTACCTTGTGTTGAGAACATTAAAAATTGTCTCACTGACTTACTCCCCCAAGCTTTTGATTTCTGTGATTTCACCTCCTTTGGATTCTGCACATGACAAAGATGACAGATATTTGCCTTTTGCATCTGGCTTATTTCACTTAAGATCACATCCTCCAAGCCTGAACATGTCACCAACAACAATTCAGCCTTTTTATGGCTGAATAGTGTTCCATCGTTCCTGTCTGCGTATCCACTGACAGCCACTTAGGTTGGTCCGTCTCCTGACTGCTATGACCCGAGCCGTAGTTCATGCACGTGTGTCTCTGACACACTCACTTCATCCTGTGGATGATCCCAGCAGTGAGATTGCGACATCACACAGAGTCTCCATTTATAATTTTCTGAAGCCCACTCCCTGCTGTTTTCCATGGTGGTGGTACTAATGGACAATGCCACCAATAACGTGTAAGGACTCTACCATGCTTCATCTTGGAGTTCTCTCTTGGCCTGTGGCCATGCATACTTGTGACTGGAGCTATGGGGCCATGGAGTATGCTAACTTCCTGTTCCTGTTGTAACAGATAATCTCAGATCTGGTGGCCTACAACACAGATTTGTCACTTCCCAGTTTTAGGTGTCAAAAGTCCCTAATCAGTCTCTCGGGATGCAATCAAGGTACTGGCTCATATGGCTCAGTCCAGAACTCCTCCTGCTTTTCTGTGCCACTGAGTCTGCCCATACGCCCTGGCTTACAGCCCACTTTCTAGTCAGCAGTGGCCAGGTCAGCCTTTCTCACACTCCATCACTCTGACATTCTTGCAGCTTGTCAGAATGGCTGTGATGATGTGGGGGCTCCTGGAATGGTCTGGAAGGATCTTCTCATCTCAAGATCACCAGTTCAATGTCTGCCAGGTTTTTTTTCCCCCCAAGGTAGTGTGTATAAATTAAAGAATAGGGTGGGGACTCTCATGCTCATGATATTTTGCTTGCCATGCAGGGTGTTAGCAATACCCAACAACCCCAAATGAAGACAGTTTTTCAACATGCTGTAGCCATTCACTCCTACCCCTGCGGTTTTCTATAGCTCCATGCCTTTGTGATGATCTGAATTTGAGGAAGCTGACTGTCTGCTCTGTACACTATAACAGGGCTATGGGGAAGGCAACGAAGGGCATCCTTCACAATTCTGGCCACAGACCAAGCCATGTTGAGCTGAGCAGGGGAACCACCCTTCCATCAGCTGGTGCTCACCTCACAGCCTGTCCCAGCCTGCAGACTCCCTGAGGTTTGCACATGCACCCCAATCTGCTGGCTGTGCTGTCCGAAGTTTGATCCTGACTGCAGTGGGCTTCTCCTGAGTCTCACTGGGAGCTCGTCCATAGTCATTGCTGAGTCCACTTGAATGGTGGGAATGGAGAGGCTTGTGCATTTGAAGATGCATACCCCTCAATAACAAACCAACAGCCTGATATCAAGATTCCCCGTTCTCATTTCTCCTCCTTGATTTTCCTTCCTTCCCCTCCCTTCCTCTTCTCCTTTCCTTTCTTCTCTCACCTACCTGGGATATTAAGCCCAGGTCCTATACAAGTGATCTTCTACTGAGCCTTCATTTTATATGTTAATTTGAGGCAGGAGGGCCGGCTCTCACTAAATTGCCCAGGTTGGGCTTGAATGGTCTCTGTAGCCCAGGCTAGCCTGGAATCACTCTCTAAATCCAAGGCCTTGAGCCTGAAATCCTCCTACCTCAGCCTCTCATGTTCTGAGGATTACAGTCCTGTGCCCTTAGGCTGGTTCCTCACCCGGTATTTCAGCCACTCCACTGGATGTGAATGTGATGCTCACCCTCAGCTTAAGTGTGCTAGAGCACCGAGAAGCTCTGAAGCCTGCTAGCAGAAGACTAAGATAGAATATGAGGGATTGCAGAGGTCTGAGGACTTCTGATCTCAGCATCTTGCCATGAGAAATGCCTCTGTCAAGGTGTTTTAATCTGGAGACATCTTCAGTGAACTTGCAACGCCTGCAGTGTAGACTAGGAAACCACATCCCAGTGGAGACTAGGAAACCACATCCCAGTGGAGACTAGGAAACCTCTCCTAGGAAGAAGCATGGAAGCCAGAGGGAACGCTGGGATCTGCTGCTCACGAAGTCCAGCCTCACAGAACACCACTTCAGCCCCCCTTCCCTTTACTAAAGCCTGGAAATTTTCTGCATGGGCACGATGCCCAGGGCAACAACAAATAAGATACATGTGTTTTTCCACTGACATCGCTTGAGAAGTTTCAGATTAAGTGAGTCAATAATCACATTTGAAACCTCATCTATATACCAAAACAGTCCTATAGATTGACACTGGGAAAGTTCTCCCTGTCCAGAGGGAAACAAAGGCCCAAACACCAACATATCAGGACAAGCCTTTCCAGCCTGCAGGCTGGACGTTTCCATGAAGCAGCTTAAGGAGCCAACCACAGAAAGTGAAGCTGGGGCTGGAGAGATGGCTCAGTCATTAGAGGCTCAAGACCCAGAGGACAAGAAATGAAGCTAGTGCACTCCATCAGGATGGAGAATCTGGCCTTGCCAGGGAGAGTGCTCCTGGGGAGCACTGTCACTCTAGAGCCCCCCCTCCCCCTTTAGAGGTAACCATGGACATGGGACAAGGTAGGAATTAAAGGGAATAAAGTGTTGAGCTTTATCAACTGTAGCTGATAGAATCTGGGTCTGTAGGAGTCACAAACTAAGATCCCTCTCCCTAGCTGGGCCTGTGGCTCATTCCTTCATCCTGGCACAGCTCTTGCCAGACCTTCTGTTATATTCTGACTATCCTTGGGTCAATCACACTGTTTCTTATGTACCCAGCCACACAGCCTCTATTGTACCCTGCCTCAACAACTCTCATGACTCTCATGCTATCTGGCCAGCTAATGACGCTTTCCTTCCTCTGGTTGGTGGCAGGAGCCTTGAGGGCAGGGGTGATCTTCTCTTTACTGTGTATGATGATATGAAGGGACCCAGACGGGCTAGATATAGGTACGGGCATCTTGTAGATGGAAGGCAGATCTTGGGTTGGAGGCAACAAAGCGACATGGCGTAGGAGCCACAACCTTTGCTTTTCGTGACAAGGAAGGTGCAAGCACAAGGCTCTGTGGATGGTCATCTCAGAGTTCCAACCTGACAGACATTACCTGCAGCCCAGTGTCTACTTGCTGGGACTGATTACATGGAAAACTGCAGCAAACATCAGCAAGAGTGTGTAGCAGGATAACGACTCACAGTGACATGCCTCGCACCCTCAGACGCACACATGCAGCCAAGCATAAGCACTCCGGGCATGCCTGAGCGGTGCCTTCTGTTTTGCTTTCCCTTGATCTCACACAGTCAACCTTCTGTATCCCCGGGCTCCACATGCAGGGGATTCAGACAATACCATGTAGAAAATAGTTTTTAAAATAGTTTTCAGGGCTAGGGAGATAGCCCAGTGGTTATGAGTGTTTGTTGCATAACCACTAGGACCTGAGTTCACATCCCCATTCCCAGCAATCTGTGAGTGCCCTTGCATGCTGTGTGAGGATTTCTGGGGCTTGCTGGTTGCCAGCCTCGCTGGGGAAAACAAACCAAAACAAACCCAGAGGTCCCAGGCTCAAGGAGAGACCATGCCTCAAAGAAATAAGGTGGAAAGCGACAGAGGACACACGTTGTTCTGCTCTGGCCTCTGTGTGCATACAGGTACACATGCACACGCACGCACATGTGCGCACACTCAGTGACAGTGACACACAGAGAGAGAGACAGATGGGGAAAGAGAGACAGAGGGAGATAGGAGGAAAGGGAGAAATACAGAGAGACAGAGAGCCTCCATCTGTACTGAACAGGTCCCTGGAGGGGTTTAGAACAAACTGCCCATATATATGGAGAGATTACTATATTTGTCACTCAGACCCCACAGATGAATTTCCCACTCCACTGTCACAAACCCAGGGAAGGACAAAGTACCTTCTGGCCGAGGTTTAGGCTTTTCCAGCCCTCCATCTTGCATGAGCTCAAAGGCAAAGGAGACATTCAGGACCTGGCAAGACAGATACACTGGATATGTCATTGCATACCTTCTGGACCCCAAGACCCTAGGACCCTAGGATCCTATGATTCTAGGACCCCAGGATCTGTCCCTGGAGATCTTAGGAGCCTTACATCATAGCTGTAGGCCTGAGGCTGAGCTATCTCTGCCTACAGAAATGTGCTGGTTGTGCTGAGAGCGGCTATGATGATCTTAGCCACTACCATAGGGGCTCTTTCCATCCCACTCCATCCCTGCATCAGTTGTCAGGACTCCAAACTCAGGATAACAGTGCATTCATTTGCCTGGGTCAGATGGCAAGGCATGTTCAAGGGAACCTCCACCCCGAGCCAAATGCCCTTTCCTAGTCAAGCAGGATAACCGTGGCCTCTGAGGGGATGCAGAGTCAAGCTAGCCCAAACCAAAACCAAGTCACTCAGTTCTTAAAAGGGCTAGAGACATAGCTCAGCTCAATTTATAACCTCTGTCTCTGTCTGTCTCTCTGTCTCTCTCTCCTGCAATTCCAGTATTTAGGAAGCTAAGGCATGAGTACTGTAAGTTCCAGGCTAGTCTGGACTACAGTATCACCTCATATCAAATGGCTCCCCTCCCCCAAACAGAGAAGAATCAGGATTGGAAAGATGGCTCATCAGTTAAGAGGGCCTAAGTTTCGTTCATAGCACCCACGTGGTTCACAACTGCCAGCTCCAAGCATTCAGTGCCGTTTTCTGGCCTCCATAGGACCAAAACACACAGCACATAGACACAGATACATTGCAGAAAAAGAACCAGCCTGGCCATGGGCCTCTGTGCTAACGTCCAGGAACTACCTTCCCTGTCATCTCTGACAGAGACAAGGCTGGCTGTGTATCC
Source organism: Arvicanthis niloticus (assembly GCF_011762505.2). Taxonomy (NCBI): domain Eukaryota; kingdom Metazoa; phylum Chordata; class Mammalia; order Rodentia; family Muridae; genus Arvicanthis; species Arvicanthis niloticus. The sequence goes on along the minus strand of NC_047658.1, from coordinate 80,316,076 downwards.
ACAGAAGCTCAGGGTTAGGGAGGCAGGGATAAACAAAGGGCAAGGAACAGTGTTCAAGATGCCCAGTGTCTGCAGGTGGCTCATGCCAAGCCCAGCTGTTACTAGAGAGGCTCCATCTCCAACCAGCAAAGGCCTGCCCAGGGGGCCGCATCCATCTCTTCCTACACAGGCCCAGTACAGGTGGGCTGAAGGTGGGCTATGGATTCCCCAAGGCCCCTCCCCCTTACCTTCTGTTCAAAGCTGTCCGGGGTCAGGAAGAAGCTGTGCAGGGGTACAAAGTAGCCCTCCAGGAGCCCCATGAGCAGTACCAGGTAGACCCCATCTGCAAACTGCATGGAGAGCCAGGTGTCAGCATGTGCTTCCTTCATCAGTCTGGCATCAATCCACCCAAGGCCGCCTCAGAGGGCAGGCTAATGGTGAGAGAGAGTCACAAGGGGCAAGGGGGGGGGGTGTGGGCTCCACAGGGGAGGCAATTCGGAAGCTGCCCCATGTGTTAGTCCCCAGCTAATCTTGTGAAATGGACATCAAACTGATATACCCCACTTTACAGGCAAGAAAAGTAAGGTGCAGGGGGAAGGCTACCCTGCCTACTGGAAGGGACACCACTGCATGGAGTTGTCAGGTGGAATGACAGATGATGGGCAAGGAGAGCGACCTGAGGGCCTTGGAGTTACTTTCACTGTTGGTATGGAGAACATGGTGGCATCACCCAGGCCTGGCTTGTGTGTCCCTCCAGGCCTGGTTTCTGTGTCCCTTCTTCAGAATTCCACTACTAATGCCTTTGCTATCTGGAGAACGACAAAGCAATTGGTATTCTTTGCTGACTGGACAGAACTCTCTTAAGGACCACAGAAAGAGCCTTGAGGTCTGGACTGGGGTTGGGAAACTGAGCCAAAGGACCAGACTCTTGGGCTAAGAGCAGAGTGCTTTGTTCAACGGAGGCGAGCTGTGTGTCCCTGGGTGATCGGGGCAGTGATGGCCTGGGTTGAGTGAATTTTGGAAGGATTCAGTGTTCAAAGGTGAACATAGATGTCTCAGTCAGATGCTTATCTGATATCCTAGCACCCCTCAGAGGATGCTGGGCCACCACATGTCTGTTGACCACAGATGCTAGAGTTTGCAAGTCACACTTCCTGCTGCTGCCCTATAAGGGAATGGAAGGAACTGGCAGCTAGTGTCTGGGTCTAGAGCATCTTCATTAAACTTCCTAGAGCGACACAGAAGACAGTGGACTCAGGCCCAGCTGGAACTGGGGTAGTCCTCCATATTTTCCTGGGTCACTTTCAGGCAGGTGTGGTCTGGCATCCTGTCCCACCTGGGTGGGTCCTGCAGAGAAGAGCTTAGAATCTCTATGGAGATTCAGAGCCCTCTGTAGTGAGGCAAGAAGCAAGCCTGATCTGGCTATGGCTGGAGTAGGCTAAGGTGGAGTGCAACCTGTCTATGAGACAGGAGGGCTAGGTGACTCTGCTCAGAGGGAGAGACAGATGGTGGCTCCCCATCTGCTGGGTCTGCAGACTAGGTGGGAATGAGGTGGGCCTGTGGACAGATGCCGGAGTGCCAAGAAGCATCCTCTCACAGAGCAGCCCTGGCTCTGAGTCACAGGGAAGTTCCAGAGATCATTCTAGCTGCTGTTCTAGCACTGTTCCAGATTGCCCCAGAGTTTAGACACACAAGAAGACAGCTCTACAAACGGCAGGAGGTGCTCACACTTGGGTGCAAGTCAGGCAGCTGAGGTTCACTCAGACTGAGAGGATAGGGAAGTTGGGGTGTACAAATTATAGCTTAGCTATTAAGTACTAAAGTACAAATGACTGTAGCAGGTTCTAGCTAGAGCCCAGTAGAGAGAGACTACCTTGGTCTCTTTTACCACTATAGTGGGGCTAATAAGACAAATGCCAGAAACGGTGTCTCCTAAGGAGGGCTGGAGTGGACAGTGAACAGTCTGGATGGCCTACAGGGAATTTTCTTGGTACGTTTCAAAATCATCAATGCCAGCCTGAAGGGAGGAGGGGCTTACAATGCACTAGCTGAGGAGCTACTGGCAGTTGATGGCTGCTGGAGGGAGGACAGTTAGATTTCTTCCAAGGTGTGACTCTTTGGTAAGTTGCCTCTGGTCTAGTGAATGGTCCTACACCCATGTGCATATAGACAGCTCTAACTGGACTCGGTAGGTTATTTATAAAAAAAAAGAAGAGGAGGATATAAAATTGGGAGAACGGTGGGGGCATCTGGAAAGAGCTGGGATGAGGGAGTAGGGATGGATATGATCTAAATATATTATATACACATATGAAATTATTAAAGAACAAGGCAACAACAAAAACCCACTGATGTCCTTCCAAGAATGGATGAGTGTTAAAGAGGGGCTGAGAGGATAGAATAGACAATTAAACACAGGGCAGGTGCCAGGAGGGTGGTGACTGTCCTCTAACCATGACACAAACCCATTGCTCCAAACCAGACAATATCACTTCAAGATCCCCCTCTAAACAGACGAGTATAGGGCCCCAGTGCTAAAACTGCCTGCATTTCATCAGTGGACAGTGGTGATCTAAGACTATACTTGTTCAGAGGGAGATATTCAGAGGTGGAGAGAGTGATCTTGGCCATGTGTCATATGTCACATATAGAGTAAACAGAATCCTTTCCCAAAACATTTCTAAAATCAGCTGGGGGAAAGATTCCCATCTGGTTCATCTCTCTGAGAAGAATACATCTCACATATCATCCCTCTGTTGGAAAGCTTTGGGTCCTAGAGCTGTCACCCACCTGCGTCTCCAGTTCTGTGACCTCCAAGTTCAGTTTATTCAGATGCTTGTTCACGAATGTGATGAGGGTCTGAAAGAGAAATGCAAAGGTACCAAGGTAGAGATCTCCACACGTGAAAGCACCCTGGGGCCACAGGGAGAGGTTAGGCAGCCCACACGATATACAGGGTTTTAGCTGAAAGGAACAGGGGAGCCCTGAGAGACAGGATGACAGGTGGACTATCTGATTTGGGGTCAGTGGGGGCAGAAGGGGAATTAAGAAGAGGGCAAGACACAGAATGACCCCCTGGGTCCCTCTTGTTGATCCCTGCTTTGGTACTGCCTCCTGTGCCCAGGGAGAGGAAGGGTTCTGTAGGAGGGGCAGAGAAAGTTTGAGTCAGTATGTGCAGGAAGATAGGGTAGGCATCCTGCTGGGAGAAGATGGGTCCTGGATGACTAACCAGTGTTGAAGAGAGGGAAAAACGTCCAGGACACCCCACAGGCAAGCTGGGATTTCTGCACACACTGTGGGGTCCTATGACTTCTGCCTCTAGACATCATAGACCTACCTTCTTCACCACATTGAGCTTGTCTGGTGCATGGTCAAACAGCGTGTCAAAGGCATCACGCTCTGAAATGGAAACACACACCATGCAGGAAAGCATGGAGTTAACTGGCTACCATGGGGAATCACTGGCTGATCTTTACCAGGGCTCTTGTCTGTGTGTCCATCAGGTAACATATTTCTAAGCAGGCTGACCTGGGCTTGGTCCTTTCTCCTCACTTCTATCTCACCATATCCCAATGCAGGCATGGCTCTAAAGTGTTTCTGACATCTCTAGTCATTAATTATTTAAATACCAAACTGTTTTGGCTAATTTTCAAGACAATTATCCTAGTAGGAGCAGAGCTGAGGGGACAGGAGTCCAGTGCCTTCCAGGACAGAACAAGAGTCTCTCTTTGGGGGTTCCAAGTCTGTCAACCCTTCTTTGCCTCAGTTTCCCCTTCTACAAAACATCATCTGGAAGATAAGCTTTCCTCAGGTGCATGGTAGGTATGAAAGACATGTGTTCTATAGATTTCAACATTGTTCTCCCAATGCAGTTTTAAGTAGAATAAAAATATTTCATGAGGTAAGTAAGTATGAGGCTGGCAGAACATAGCCAAACCATGCTCCTGGCAGGGGATTTTCTTGATGTGGTGCCAGATTCTTAGACCCAGAGGTGATCTAGTAGAAGGGCATGAGGGCAGGGGTGGGGAAATGTTTCCAGATGCAAGCTGGCTTGGGGAGGGTCTGTGACCCAAAGCCAGCCTTTTGAGAACTGATGGGCCTTTAAGCTAAGACTGCTAGGAAGGGGTGTGTGTGTGTCTTTGTGTGTTTTGTCTATTTCTCTGTGTGTGCATGCACATGTGTGTGTTTATATGTTACATACATACAGAGAGAGAGAATATCTTTGACCCCTGAAGACTACAAACAAGCCTAAAGTTCTGAGAGATTGGGTCTGTGATGGGGACTAAAAGGGAGCAAGCAGGGGACTGCCTCCCAAGTGTATTCAAACGTTCAAACGTGTCTTCCTAAACTTCCATGCCAGGCACAGGGTAAGTCTGCCCTGCTGAGGCCAGATCTATGTTGATGAGTGAGTGTTCTTCTTATCACTAAGCTGACCTTCCCCACTTGGCCAGTGTGTCCCCAGCTGGAACAGACACACATTAGACAACAGAACCAACTAGCTTCACTGAGGCCACAGAAGCCAGACCAGCTCAGGACACTCACCATGCCTTCCGGAAAGGGCCCTGGAAGAAAAAGAGAAAGAATTCACTTATGTGGTAGGTTTGAGTTTGGGGTCGGCCTGGGCTACTTGAGACCTTGTCTCCAAAAACAAACAACATAGAGAACACGTTGCTGGCCTTGGGATGGTACCCTTTCCTGTGAGGACTGCACCTTCCCTAGTTGCTGTCAACCTGGTCTTGGTCAAGTTCAAAAAGCTACCTTCTCTGGCACTTGGTCCCGTGCTGTCCCCAATTACTCCTAGAGACTCTTATGCCATGTTCAGGAAGATTGCTGGTATCACTGCAAGATCTACCACAGTGATGTTTAAGTGCTCATTCTTCCCTGACGCCTCGTCAGGAGAGCTGAGCAACCTTCGAGAAGTTTCACCGACTGGGTTCTGTGGCTGACTGCCTGCAGGTCAGCTTTGTCTTGCTCCTGGCCATCCTGTGATGCTCCCAAGTGACACTTGTCACTGCTCCAGGACAGTGTCTCAGAGAGGACAGAAACCAGAACTTCACTTATCAGCAAAAAACCAGTCATGTCCTAAGAGCATAAGCACCAGAGACAGGTCAGAGGACACACCCGTTTTAGATGCTGTGTGACTTCAGGCAAGCTCTTGAAACTCTCTGGTCTCTGGATCTTTTAATTTCTAAAATGAAAATAATGGGTGCTCAGAGCATTCGGCATCTAGAAAGATTTTATTATAATTTCTAGTGCACCATGAATGTCCTAAATATTAAAACAAATATTGCAGTTTGTGTGTGCATGCATGTGTGTGTGTGTGCATGTGCGTATGCGTGTGTGTGTGTGTGTGTAAAAGTCAGAGGACAACTTGCAGGAATTGGTTTTTTCCTTCTACCATGTGGATCCTGGGGAATTGAACTTGGAAGCAAGCACCTTTGCCTGAGCCTTCTTGCTGGTCTCAATCTTGTCTTAGTACATTTCTGGCTCTTAGGAATTTTAGGATATACTTGATTCATTTGCACACCTAACACTAACTCCATGACTATTTGTGTGTGGTTTTCCTACACAGAATGGTGAAGCTGTAGAGGCCAGCTACATGGACTAGCCTTTGGCTTCCTTCATAGCCCGGGGGGGGGGGGGGGCACCCCTGCTGCACCAGAATACAGAAAAGACCTGCACAAACTGTACTGGGCTGTACAGTATGTATGTATGAAGGCTTCACCCATGTTTTTTTGTGGCAGAGAAATGGGGACCATAAAACCCTAATGCACAGCTGAAAAGACTACTAGAATCTTAACTGTCTCCATGCCCCAAGTCCAGCAGTTTCTCCCAGGACACTCCCCTGTTTGGTCTGTTCTTTTTTCCAGAAGATGAGACAGTGGGTACAAAGCATCCCTCATGGGATGGGAGATCCAGGTAGGACAGTGAAGCTGGACCTGAGACAGCTTTGCCTCTTAACCCTAAAAGTCATGCCAAAGGCATTTGGCATCCTGCCAGCCATGTGACTATTGGTGACTAGAACGGGATCTGGGAGAGATGGGGAGGCTTCATGATGGGGTCTCGACAAGTCATATAACAGGCACAGTGGGAAGGACCATTCTCTACCTCTACACTCCCAGGCCCTTTTGAGATCACTATGGTCGCCATAGCATCTGACTCATGTTGCTCTTGGTTGGAGAGTGCTCAAGTGGAAACCAGAGGCCAACATCTAGTGCATTTTACTTTAGTTTTGAGACAGGGTTTCTCATTGTATCTGGACCTTGCTGATTTGGCTGGGCTGGTTGGCCAGTGAGTCCCAGGAGCCTCCTGTCTCTGCCTTCCCAGTAGTGGGATAAGAGGTGCACACATCCTTTAGCTTGAATGCTGGGGATCTGAACTCAGGTTCTCAGGCATGTTTATGTGGCAAGCACTTTGTCAATGGAACCATCTTCCCACCCTCATGGCAAACCTTTCTATTTCCTCATCTTTAAAATTCTAAAAACAAATAAGATAATTGAACCAAACCAAAACTCAAAAGACATCTGTAAAGTAGAGAGTGCTTTCTGGGTCATGGCATGTGACCAAATAAATCAGGTTCAATAAGGGGGGGGGGGGGAGGTCGGTCATCTTTTTGAAGATTGGCCTCATCTACCACATGATGATTTCATGCTGGTTGGCTTTTGGTGGCGGCTGGGGTGGGGTGGGGTACTTTTTCCTGGAGTGCCACAAAATTAGAAATTTTCAATCATGGCTAATTCTTCTCTCCCTGTTTCCCCACCCAAGGCTGTACCTTAAGCAGCAAGAGGCATATTTTGAATGCATGGAAAAGGCTAAGCTATAATCATCGGCTGCAGCTTAATCCCTCCTGCAATCCCAATAAATGAAAACTAAATATCAGCAAATGGGTGAATTTCAGAGAAACATCTGTGTTCCATTACAGACTCGCTGGCAACAATGGTGTTGACATACTCTGTGTTACCAGTTATTTCCTCTTGGATTTGTCGAGACTGGAGGATCCCTTCTCGCTTCTAAAATGGAGAAGAGAGAAGAACAAAACAGGCTTTAGCAATACAGAAACACTGGTTGGCATTCCTGACATGGAGAAGGTTATTGGTGTTTCGTTTAAGATTCAAGATGATAAGATTCAAGGGAAATGCACCGATTTGGGGGCATCTGGCTGCATGCACCATCATGGTGGAGTGCAATTGGTGTTTAGTCCAAACAAGCAGGCAGATTCCTGGATGGTGAGGCCTGCCTTTCTTTATTGAAGATTTGCGAGAAGTCAGCTGCTCGCCTCAGGGAGTGAGGCAAACTGAATGGAAATGAAGACTGGGTGTGTCTGCCTCCAGCTGGGGCCCCGCAGGGCGGCCACTGCTAGCAGCAGAACTGAGCAGTGGGAGCAGCCAGCGGGGCGGAGGTGTGGAAGGCAGCTTGGAGAATCCGGAGGTATAGAGGACTTTTAGTTTACTTTGCTTCTTACCCAATAACCATGGCACTCTTTTAATTTTCTGAATATTTAAAATTTATTCTTTGATAATTTCACACATGTATACAGTGTACCATGATCCTATCCACTCTTTCCATCAACCTTGGACCGTTTCAATACTTCCCACCCTAACCTTTATGTCTATGTATAGGCCACTGACCCCATCACTATTGCCTATGTGCACACGCATGTGAGGCCATCCATGGGAACATGGGTAACCTACCAGAGGTCATGGGCCCCTCAAAGAAAAATGCCTCCCCTTCTCTTAGCAGCCATCACTGGTCAGGAGCTCCTTAGTGAAGGATGGAGCTGTATGAGGCCCCGTGTCAGCCAAGCTGAAATGCTGACTGGCTTGACCTTATGAAGGCAGACACAGCTGTCATGAGAGTCATGCGTGCAGGGACCACACCACAGAAGCCAGCATTATACAGCACAATACTCATCCTCTGGCCCTTCGACTCTTTGCCTGCTCTTGGATGACATTCCTTGAGCCTTGCGAGGATTAGTATAGACATCTCATTTAGGGTGGAACACTGACCAGTTATGAATCGCTCTGCACTGACTGCTGCCCATGGCAGAAAGAAGTTTATAGAAGCAAGGTTGAGAGCAAGCACTTGTCTGTGGAGTGAATCACTGGCACAGTTTTGCTGAGTCAAAGGGTGACATTCTCAGGTCCCTCTATCTTGGGTCCCTGTAGCTCCAGCAGGCTCCTCTTGGTGCTGCCATGGGGACTGTGAGTGATCATCGTACATGCTACTCACTGAGAAAAGCAACCACTTTGAGCCTTGTCCAGCCAATTTCTTTCCTCCTTTTCCTCCTCTTCCTCCTCCCTCTTCCCTCTTCCTTTTCCTCTTCCTTCTCCCATTCTTCCTCCTCCTCCTCTCCCTCCTCTTCCTTCCTCTTCTTTCTCTGTTCTTTTCAAAGACAGGGGCTCATGTAGTCCAGGTTGGCCTTCAATATTATGTGGACTTCCAGCTAGATGGTCAGATATATTTTTCAAGGGGAGGAAACTCTGAGGACAGGTGGACCCTGGGGAGGGGTCGTTCTAGGGGGAGGTGGCTGCTATTAGTTTCTGGGAAGGTCCTCCTGGGGGTGGTGGTGGTTGGAGAGTTGAACATGGAGCCAATGAAGGAGCACAAGGGTCCCTTAGAACCTTCGGATGGATGCCAGGAGAAAGGCTCACTACCAGGCCCCTCTGCAGCCAGCAGCAGACCCTTGCAGGACAGTCTGGGCATCATATAAAGGCTGTCAGAGCAACTGTCCCAAAGCCAAAATGAATGTTAAGAAGGGGCCTCTGAGCCAGGGTATGGTGGCGCACATTTAATCCCAGCACATTGGAAGCTAAAGCAGGAAGACTGAGGGTTTGGGTCGAGCTTGGACTACAGAGTGAAACCTTATCTCAGTCCAACCCCCTCCCCATCAAATAAAGGAGGGACCTCAGTTTGGGAGGATCACCTATGCCTTCTGGAGCCTTCCTCCCAAACTTCCAGAAACAATAGACACAGACAATACCACCCTGGGGAACCCTTTTGCAGAAGGAAAGGCAGAGTCCCTGGATTAGAGGAGAAAGGGACAATCAAGGTGGAAGAGAAAGTGGATGTGAAAAGGGACAGGTTGGTGTGGGGGATCAAGATTTGTTCAAAATTCAGTTTTGAAATATGCCCAATTTTCACATGGGGCTCATCGAATCCTTGTCTCGGGAGGCCACAGTCAGACAGAAACTCTGACTTTCCAGTTCATACACTGTAAAAAAACAAAAACAACAACAACAACAAAAACCACTCTTCTGTAGCTGGGAAGGAAGTGGGTGTTACTTCCCACCCAAGATAGGTTAGAGCACCTATCTCTACTGCCTGGGGAGATCGCTCCTCAGCTTAAGGTCTCACTTTCTCTAGGTTTGTTTTTGTTTTAAAACAGGGCCTCACTATGTAGCCCAGGCTGACCTGGAATTTATTTAGATAGTCTAGACTAGCCTCAAACTCACAGCAATCCTCCTGCCTTGTCCTTCTAGGTTGTACACTATTACACCGGGTATTTTCTGTCAGTTCTGAATCCTGCTTCTGAGCCTCTTCTCTTGATAAAGCTAATGATCACTCTGTAACCCCTAACGCACGCACACACGCACGCACACATACACAGCACTTGTATAACCCTTTTCCCATGCCCTCACCCTAACAAAAGTCCCTGCAGCAGGAATTAAACCCCACACTGCTCCTGATGGCTGATAATAGAGCTCAAAATAAGGTCTGAGATGCGAGCTTGCAGGGACCACTGTTTCAAAATAGCAGTCTCCCACCAACTCTGCTGCTCACATCTTTTTTTTTTTTTTTTCTTTTGTCTCTAGTAAAGCAACAGGTAAGTTTTGTTATTTCTGTTGAAGAGCTGTTTATCTTACCTGGTCAGAAAGACAACTAAAATATTCAATAAACTGACAGACAGAGCACTGTGACATGTAAGTCACAGAAGGAAAGTAGTTGTCGATGTGAAAGCCTGGCTTACCCAGGACCATCTCTGCCAGCAGTGGAGGAGCTATGCCTGAACTGAATGACCACATGTAGAGTTGGGAATAACCCAGGACTCCCAGTGCCTGTGTCAGCTGGTCACCCAAGTACTCTGCATTAACTGTAGGGCTTAGGTGGTTTTTGTTTGTTTTAACCTATGTTAGAATGCTTTAGGTTCGGAGCAAAATTAAGAAGAAGGACTGGGAATCTCCCTTGTTTTCCACCCCGGCACCCGATACTGTCTCATCTACTGTTTGCACCCTGCAGCAGAGGGATACACTGTTCATAACTGAGGTGACCGCACTGAGCCATCAGTCACCCTTGAGAGGCCACAGTTACTACTGGGGTCTGCTTTTGGTGTTGTGCCTTTTATGGCTTTAGGCTGTGTATCCCAGAGCAGTCTAACTGACCTCAAAATCCTCTGTGCGCCACCATCCACCATCCACCCCTCTCTTCCCCATGGTAGCGTTTCAAAACACAAAATGAACTTGCGTGTTATTGGCTGGCAAGGATAACAAAGCAGAGATGGTGTGGGCTCTTTAAGAAGACACTTGTTCCAGGATGCTCTGGACTGGCCACAAAATGCTGGGCACAAAGGCAGAGCTCAACGGCAAGGATTCTGAGGACCTGTCTATCAGCCACACTTAAGGGTCTGAACCACACAGCTCAGCCCAGTCAAGGACAGTCCTCTGCCTGTCTGTGTCATCTTGTCTCCTTGAAGGCAGCACCAACGCGCCCTGTTCCTATTATAGCTTTATGATGCTTTGTGGAGTTGAGTGCCAGTCGGTGTGGAAGAAAGACTTTCTCATTAGGGCAGGAGTGATCGTTGCTTCGGAGCACAATTGTCGACTGCTCCCCTCCAGTTACCATCTGACCTCAGCTCAGCTCAAAGCTCTTTTGTCCTGTAAACAGGCCTGACCTGATCTGGCACAGTTAACCGGCCCAAAAGCTTTTTCTTACTAACTGAAGGCAGGGCTGCTTCCTGTTGTCTGCAGCAGAACCCTGGACGCCCAGGGGATTGTGTGCAGCCAGAGCGCACCCTTTCAATGCATATTTATATGGAAAAAAACAAAAAACACTAGAGATAAGCAAGCGCAACGATGACCTTTTGTTTAAATGGGCATGAAGTTGGAAAACAAAATTGCATTTGAGTATTTAACTGTGTCAGGAGCAGAGTAATCTAGCCATGGGAGAGATCGCACTTTCGTTGTGGAGATGAGGTGACCATATGTGAAGGAAAACTCCATCTAACAGTCTGAACTTGAGGACCTAGCTGGGCTTTGCTTGGGGACTGAGAAGCAGCAGCAATAAAGGGTACAAACATGCATGCACACACACATACACATCCCTGAACACACAACACTCCCTCCCTATATATGAACTTACGCACGTACATACACACATACTTTTACCCCCTCCACATGCTTGAACACACACATTCCCTTACACACACACACACACACACACTCCCTTTCACGTGCACATATTTCTTCATACACACAATTAAACACATACATATACACATACATATCCTCACTCACTGATACGTACTCAAACATACACATGCTTGAACACACTCTTCACATACACACACATATGGTTGAACACATACTACCTCACATGCACACACAATTGAACATACACTACACACACAAACACACACACACTCTCTCTAGAATATGCATTCCTTCACACACAATGCTTGTATGACACTCGACCAAAACCATGATTTTCCAAAGCCTGTCCAAAGAATGTGCATGACACATACAAACACCTTTCTTCATGCTCAACTCTACACACCTCATGAACAAATACACTATACACTTTCAGCCATACGTTGCACAGAGACTCTTCCAGCAAATTCATGTAAAGCCCAGACACACACTCACACAAAGCTACACTACACATAAGGCCACACTCTTTCATTCTCTTCAGGGTTACTGAGCGGAAGGCAGCAGGTGCTGGATACCTCCCAGCACACAGCACAACAAAGTCCACTGAGCCTTGACCCAGCTGTCCTTGTAATCATCTACTCAACATGCTTTGACTCTTGCTCAGCTCAGCCTCTGTGACTTAAGGGTGCACATGAATAGGATAGCATGCATCTTACCTGGACCACAACCACTTGGATGGAAACATGGTCTGGGAGTCGGATTGGTGCCCGGAAATACTGAGACAGAGCAACCAGCAGGTGGAGGATGGCAACCAGGTTCTTGGCATGAACAGCTGAAATGCAAGATCAGAAAATGAGAATCTTCAGATTCTAGGCAGGATAGGTATCTGTTGAGATTATAGCAGTACCTTCCTCAGTGTCTCCTGTTGTACCCTAAGCATCAGAGAATCCCCTCAACACCACCTGTTCCCCCTACCCCAACCCTCTCAACTTATGGCCATGCTCGATAGGTTCCTTCCTGGGTGCTATGATTGGTAGATTTCCAACATAGCATCTCTACCCCACTTGAGGTTCCCCAGGAGCAATGACTGAGTCTGCAGCTCAGAGAACTCTCTCTACCCAGGCCCCATTCTCATCCCGCATCTACTCCCTGCCCACCTGTCAGGGAACAGAACACTGGATTGGTACCACATCCAGTGTCGAAGGCTGTTCACAAACCTTTCTTTAATCAAGAGATACCAAGTCAGAAGCCCTGGGTCTCTTCCTCTGTCCAGAGTCAACTTCTCTAGAAGAACCGTGAGAACCACCCAAAAAGTTTGGCTGCTCATGCCTTAAAAGTTGGGTGTAGTCTACATTCCCAAGCAAACCCAAGTGTCTTCCACAGTTGCCACACCCTGTGCCCATACTAACACTCTTATGCTGCTGAAGGCTAGGACCTTCTGGTTGTAGCTTTCTAAGTAGATGGGCTACATACTGACTCATGAGGCTCACAGTCAGGCAGACTAGAACTTGAATGTGACTTTGTTATCTGTTTACTGGTTATAGCCTTGGGCAGGGGCTACTCTGACCACTGAGACTTTACCATTTCGGATGACAGTTTCCAGGTGGGCATATACACTGTAAAGACTTCCAACATTAACAAAGGCAGAGCCCCTGGGACACTGCAGGTGGCCAGGAATGACTGGTATTTTTTATTATAACTTATGAGAAAGTCCCTGGCACAGAGGCAATCGGGGCATGCCAACCCTCTCTCTTCCTGTCTCATAAAAGGGCAGACTCTTCAGGCTCTTGCCTACCTATGCAGTCCTACTAGCTTCATGGCTCTTCATTACAGGGACATTTAAGGGAAAATCCAGAGTACCATGTGTGTATGTCACCCTCATAGGGTTGTCAGGGTGTCATCTGTCTTCCCTGGGTCAAAAAGTCTGCTTTAGAAGTTTTGAGAAGCCACCATTTAAGAAAATGATTCGGCCTGTCCCTTGACATCATTAGTACCATCCCTCATCGTGTCTGTTCCACATGCAGTGTCTCCTCATGGCCAGTGGTGGCGCAACATGATCCCAAGCAGCACACCTGGCTTTCCAGAACATTCAGATCTGGAAAGTGCTGTGCACTGACTCTGACCTCCAGTGACCACCTACAAAATGGCTCCTGGTTGGGACTGGGCCACTAACATGGCACTGTCATGAAGATAGAACCAAACCAGGGTTTGCTCTTCCAGTCAGGGTTATTCTGTCATCCCCATGTTGGATCCTGGGGGCTGTAAGCACACTTGAGGCCTTCTTTTAAACTTGATGTAGGAAAAGTTCAGGTCAGCCAAGTCCTTATTGCCTGGTGTTCCTGTATATCACCTTGGTAAGTGACATCCAAGGTATCAGACAGATGTCAGATCCTTTCAACAAAAGCTGTGTCCTCCTCCAGGGGATGTTTTTCAGAAGAGATAATTCCATTTAGACATACAGAGAATGTGGACAAGGATGTTAGCCTCTGTGTCACACATCAGCATCAAAAGCAAAACCCTGGGAAACTCCCATACCCAGGAGGAGCATGGTGTAGATCAGGGGCCTCCAAGTTTGCTTTTGTTGTTGAGAGACAACAAAACCACACAGGTCTCACCGTGTAGTTCTGTGGCTCTAGAGCATTCTACGTAGCCCAGCCTGGCCTTGAACTTGCTGTCCTACTACCCTAGGCTCTTGAAGCTTTTTTCTCCCAAAAAACTCATTTTAATTTTTTTCTTGATTAATTGTATAGGGGGCATACCCTATACATGGCACATACGTGGAGATCAAGGGATAACTTTTTCAGGTTGAATATCACCTTCCATCATGTGGTAGGTTCTGGGGATTGAACTCAGATTGTCAAGTTTGGTGGCAAACACCTTTACCTGTTGAGCCATTTCACTGGCCCCTGAGGTTATTTTTTATTTTTTCCCCATTTCCTCTCCCCCTCCTAAGCAGAGAAACCCTCTGGTCTAAAAGCCAATAGCAGAGACTGTGAAAGGAAGACAAGACAATGAAGGCCTTCAAGTCTTAACTGTGGCCCAGCCATTTCTGCTTCTTTTCTTCCAGCTGTGTTTGAGTTTCTCCTACTCCTGAGCCTAGACCGAGCATATGCACCAATCACGGCCTTTCAAAACTATGATATAGCCACATAACAGAACCCTTGCACACAAAGAAAAGCATAGTCAAGACGATGTCAGCTAAGTTTTAGCATGCATTAATTGAAGGGGAACTCCACAGACACAAGACAAGACCATGAACCATGCACATCTATATGCACATACATGCAGGTGTACATACACACACACACACACACACACACACACACATGTGTATAAACATGTACTTGTGATCAGCACTTGAAAAGGGATATAAAACCATTTTGGGTTCTGTGATGAAACCTTGAGCTGAGTCATCCTGTCTTGATCAAGACATGAACTATTGCTTAGCCAGCATCTCCACACCCTGGATGCAACTCCTCTGCTAGTCACCTGGTGGTCATATCCAGCATCAGGCTGCCTCAGTAGTATCATGGCTGTTATTGTACTTAATGATGTCCCCAGGGCATGAGAACAGTGAGGCTGGCAATGCAGACATGCTGAAGTGAAGGCATGAAGGGCTGCCTTTTAAGTTAAAGGGAGAGAAGTCAATAATAGAGAAAAACCTGAGTACTGAGACTCCGATAGCTATAGTAAGAATGCATATTCTATTTAATTGTGAGGAAGAATATTTGTGCTAGTTTAAAAATTAGATTTATTTATTTACTCCATGCGTGTGGATGTTTTGCCTGCCTGCATGTCTGTCTGCCCACAATGTGTGTGCCTGGTATCTACAGACACCCCAGGAGGATATCAGATTTCCTGTTGCTGGGGTTACAGATGGTTATGAGATTGCCATGTGGGTGCTGGGAACTGAACCCAGTCCTTCAAAAGAGCAGCTCTTAACTGCTGAGCCATCTCTCCAGCCCTTCATGTTAATTTTGTTAAGGGACAAGTGTGGTGGTCATTGTGTGTGATAAATGTGTTGTCAGGCTAGGAAAGGCATTAATAGCGGCAGGAACACAAAAACAAACCTGTAGACCAATAGGAGAGTGTAGAACACCAGGAAATAAACACACATGGCTACAGTCACCTGGTTTTCAAAAGGAATGTAAAAAGCATACACTGGAGAAAAAAAAAAATGCCTCTTTAACATATGGTGCTGGGAAAGCCGAATAGCCAACCCCTTGTAAAAGCATGAAACTAGATCTGTATCTCTCACCTTGAGGAACAATCAACTCAAAATGATCAAAGATCTTAACGTGAGACCTGAAAGGTTGAGGCTGCTAGAAGAAAACCCAAGTAAAAGACTTCTCTGCAGGCATAGACGAAGACTTCCCACAAAGAACCCAGGGGCACAGGAAATGACCCCATGAACTGAAAAATGGGACTGTGGGAAATTAAAAATGTCTGCAGATCAGAGGAAACAATCTATCAGCATAAAGAAACAGGCTACAGATGGGAGAAAACCTTGCTAGTTCTTATGCCGTAAGATGTAGCATCTGTAAAGAACCTTAAAGAATTAAACATCACTTTACCCTCTAAATCATCCAATCAACAGATGGGTAAATGTACCGAATAGACATTTCTCAAGGGAAATACAAATGGTCAATATATATAATATATTTCATATATACACATGTATACACATATATACATATATGAAAAGGTGTTGAACTTCCTTAACCATCAGGGCAATGAAGATTAAAAGCATTGCGAGATTCTATCCAGTTAGAATGACTACCACCAGGAGAACAAACAATGAATCCCAGTGAGGCTATGGGGAACGAGGAAGCCTCATTCACACTGGTGAGAGTGGACACTGGTGAGAGTGGACACTAGTGAGAGCCACTACAGAAATCAGCATGGTAGTTCCTCAAAAAACTAAAAGTAGAACTACCTTACTCGACAGCTAGGTCACTCCTGGGTGTATCCCAAAGACGCTATGTTGACATGCCACGGAGATGCTTGCACATCCATGTTTACTGCTGCACTACTCACAATAGCCAGGAAATGGAACTGGCCTTGATGTCCATCAACAGATGAATAGACACAGTGTATGTCTACAATGATACAACTTAATTCAGCTACAGAGAAAAATGAAGTTATGAAGTTTGCAGGCAAATGAATGCAACTGGAGATCAATAGGTGAAATGAGCTATGGTTTTCTCTGTGTGCGTGTGTGCATGTGTGTGTACACGCATGTGTGTGTACACGCATGCATGTGCATGCATGTGAGGTGTGATGGAGGAGATGGAGAAGGGTGCGATTTTAAAAGACAGGGGAGAAAAGAGAGAACGGGATAGATGTGACGTGGAAACAGAACGAGGTACTCTCTGGGGTGAGGGAGGAGATAAGCAAGAGAGGGGCAGGAAGGTGGGAGAAAGCAGTGGGGAGGAGGAGGAGATAGAGCAAGCGAGTGACACACAGGTATGAAAAGGCTCAGTGGGACTCGGGACTTTGTGTGCTAACTTAAATTCATGAAAAAGATGGGAAAGCTATTGTTCTATTTGTGTGTCTGTGCCCATGCAATGTCTGCAGCTATCCACAGTGCAGGCTCCCCCTGGGATGTTGAAAGACATCCCCTTCGGATACAGAGAGATTACTATCCATACATGCACAAATGTGTACTCATATGTGAGTAAACAAAAAGAATGTTTTAGACACTCTATTACACACACAGACACACACAGATGGCCAGACAGACACACCTTGCAGTAATACTCTAAAACTTTCAGAGCCCATCTCTAGGTAGGCAGCTATGGAGGCCTCACACACAGGCTCAGTACACAGCCTGGCTCTGCAGCTGGCTTTCTGAAACAGATTCCTGGCTCCACTGTTCATCACTCTGTAAGCAGGACAGCAGTGTTCCTTCAGGGGACATAAGTGTATCAGTCACCCTTCCTTGCTCTGGGACAGTGATAGTGAAGACGCTAGAATCCCTGACCCTGGTATAATAACGTTCGTAGTGTCATACCTCCTTTGTGCTTTGATTTTCCCATCTGGGAGATGAGGGCAGTGAAAAGGATTACCTGAGTTGGGTGAATGGGTGCTGCGAGGATTAAAATGTACATTAACATCCAAATGTGGTTTTATACACTGGCATTTTCTAAATTTTCAATAATTAAAAAAAATACTGTTTGTGAACAGGAAAGAAAAAAAATCCCTAAAGTCCCGGATCAAAGACCTTGGTAACTCAGCAGCCTATCCCTGCCACCCTTGTCCTGCACATAAAGGTGACACAGTGTCCCCAAATGCACAGCCAGGCCTGATTAGAGAGAAAGCAGAGAACTTCTCCCTGTGAGTTGTGCCTGCTCTGTTCCTTCTAGAACACACTGCTTCTTCTTGTAAACAAGCTTCAGCTCTTCTTGATGCCCTGAGGCATCACAGGGAGCAGCCAAGAGAATAATTATCCCTTCTGACCCACTAATCCATCTTCATTCTGGAGATCTAGCCAGGGAGAGTAATTCACAAGAAGTAAACAGAGAGACAGCAAAGACATCCAACTAAATCCATCTCATATTAGCAACCAGCTTGCAAAGCGTGTGTGTGTGTGTGTGTGTGTGTGTGTGTGTGTGTGTGTGTGCCTGCCCAAGCGCATGTGTGCATGGTATATATATGTGAGGCCAGAGTCAAAATCAGGTGGTCAAGTGTCTTCCTCAAGGCTCCATCTACCTTGTTTTCTGAGACAGTGTCTCTCACTGAATCTGGAGTTCAGTGACACACTTAGCCAGGGTTGGCCAGAGAACTCGAGCTCTCCTGTCTCTGCCTCATCAATGCTGAAATTACAGGGAAGCGACACTACTCTGAGCTTTTAAATTTTTTTTTTTTTTAAATATGGGTACTGGGGCTCATTCCAAGGCTTGTGAGGCAAACGGTTTATCCAATAAGTCATATGCCCAGCCTCATGTGTCCTTTTCTGAACACGATTTAATTTCCCAGGGGCACAGGGAAATAGGGCTCCTTAGCAGGGCAGTCTCTGGGGCCTAAAGCCAGGTCCTGCCCTCAACCCTCTGGTGACTTTGGCTAAGCAGAGAATGCCCTGTTCCCAGCTTATCACACTGGTCTATGCCAGCAACAGTATAATTATGCTGAAGGAGGTATTGGGTGATTTGGCTCCAATGTCAGATGTCAGAAATGAGGACAGGAGACAGCTCCTGGCAGCTATGAGGTCACTGTGGTTGGGGAGGGAGATCCTAATATTTAGAACCAAACATGGTCTAACCATCTTATTTGCACTGTGTAAAATCTGCATTTGTTACTTTACAAAGAGAAAAATCAGGAAACTCCCCGACTAGGCATTGGCTATCACTGCTAGTGTCATGTGACCCATTGACTTACTGTTGAATCTGAGTTCCAGTTTATGTTAGATGCCAAGGCACACTCTTGAGGCAGCAAAAGAATGTTCTCGGGGCTGGGGAGATGGCCCAGAGGTTCGGAGCACTAGCTGCTCTTTCAGAGGACTGAGGTTTGATCCCTTCCACCTACACAGCAGCTCACAACTGTGAGCTCCAGTCCCAGGGGATCTGATACCCCCTTTTAGCCTTTGTGGGCTCTGAATCAGGCAAAACACCTATGCATACAAAAAGTATTAAAAAAGAATAAATGGTCTATATTTTTCTGAAATCTTTGAATTATACTACCAGTGAAAGGTGGAACTTTAAAAAAAAAAAAATCCTGTTCTAGGGGTGGAAAGATGGTTCCGTATATAAAGGTGCTTATTGTAAAGCCTGGTGAATGCCTTTGTCAACTTGACACAACCTAGAATCAGAATCGCCCAGGAAGAAGAGTCTCAATAAAAGACTGGTTGCACTGGATTGGCCCTGTGGGTATTTGTGGTGGACTGTCTGTAAGCTAACTGATGTAACAGAAATGTGGCAGAGGTTGCCCATCCGTTTATAAGACTTGAAATTGATTCCTCCACTTAGGAGAGTTAAAAATCATGTTTTCAAACCTAGGAAAGGAAAAGATCCACCTTCACTGTAAGTGACCTCATAGCTGCAAGACTCCACCCAGTATTGGGCTACCATTCCCCAGGCAGGAGTCCTGCAAGTGGAGAAGAATTCAAGCTGAGTAGAAGCAGTCAAGCAAATAAATCCATGTAAGGGCGAAAGAAAACTGACTCTATAAAGTTGTGTCTTGACCTCCAGATCTGAACCATGGCATGAACATTCCCCCTCCCCTGCGATGTGTCGGTCAGTCTGTCTGTCAGTCTATCAGTCTGTCTGTCTCTCTGTCCCCATTTCTCTCTATCTCCCTAGTAAATAAAACTTTAAAACAAACTCTTTTCTAGTGCTTAGGACTTCCGAGGTATCTTTGCTTCTTCTGAGGAGCAGAGTAGAAGTGACAGGGTGTGGGCAGAACTGAAGCCACACTCTTGGACTCTCAGCTGTGTGGACCTGTGGCCCTCAGCTTCCCCAAGTTCCTACATGATGGAGACAGCTTGACTCTCAGCAGGCTGTGTGGGTCTCAGAAGTGGCTCCAGGAATGTATCATTTCCTTATCAAGCTGACCTAGTGTCACAGAAAACCTTCCAGACAAAGGAATACAGATCTGGACATTTTATTATTTCCACCCACAAGGGTCTGTATGATAGACTATCTTTCCTGTGAAAGGTATTTCTCAAAGAGCAACGAAGTTGCACCCCAGACTAGTTTAGGGATGGTGGGGACACGTTAGGGCTAGTGTCACTGCATGGTCCTCCTCTCCCGACTCACAGTCCACGTTCCATTTGATGCTCCTGGGAGGAATCTTCAGCGTCTCATTGATCTTCTCCAGCACAGTCTGAAGCTTTTGCTTCTGGGCGATCTCCGACTGGGTAACCTCTGCCACATTGAGCTTCTCACTCTCCAGTTTCTCTGGAGTGGGAAGGGAAAAGAGCAGCCGTTATCTTGGGTCACAGAAAACCTAACTCATGCCTATTCCTTCATACGTTCACCTATAACAGCACACAATGAATAAATCTCTACAGTCAAGCCTCGGATTGTTCTGGGATCCCACCCCACATAATCAAATCTGGAGATGTTCGAGTGTTGGGTCAAAAATGGCAGGGTGTTTGCAATCCTATGCAATCCTTTTGTATGCTTTCATCATCTCTGTATTATTCAAATCCCCTATACAATATAAAGGCCATTATATACTGTCATTTTATATTGTTTATAGAATCATGACAAGAAAAATACATTTTTAGTATTGATGTGATTTTTTTTCAAAAATTTTAATTTATAGTCCATTCTAATTCCATTTCTGTTGCTGTGATAAAAATACCCCCAACAAAAAGCAATTAAGTAGAGAAAATGTATGTTTGCTCATAGTTCCAGCCTACATCCCATCATTGTGGGGAAGTCACAGTGGCAGGAGCCTGGGATAGTTGGTCACATGGCATCACACAGAGAGATGAATGTATGCATGCTTACTTCTTGCTTCTGCTCAGCTCCATTTTCTCCACTCAAAAAGTTCATCACTCCCCACCTAGGGATTGGTGCTGCCCACACTGGGCTTTCCCATGCCAATTAGCTTCATAAAGACAACTTTCCGCAGGCATGCCCTCATGTAGGGTGTAGACAGTTTCTCATTGAGACTCTTCCCAAGTGACTTGAGGTTGTGTCAGTTGAATCTGCACATGTGAAACCTTTGGATATGAAGGACCAAGTGTGTTGAGGACCTTCTAGAAGAGGGACACTGCTCCTTGTCTAATTGAGTCCTGTGGAAGCTTTTTGACTGTGCAGTAGATCCCCAGGACCACAGAAGTGGGGAATTTAGCTGGCTACCTTTGAATGTTCTTCTTTCATTCTGAATTTCCCCCTCATCTTTTCTAAAGACACTACTGTGTCCCAACTGGCCAGTCTTCTGTCAGAGCCAGCTATACCCTTCTTATAGGCATTCTGTCTGCTCCTGTATGGATGTCACCCCAATCACATTAGTTTGATATAAACGTCTCTTTCCTTTTCCTCCCAACCCCCACCCTCACCACAGACAATGTTACATTTTGTCAGTTCCAAGGCAACACATCTTTTTAAAAAATCATTTTCACATCCCTAAAATCAGAATGTGTCTTAAAGAAATGACATCCTACAAGTACTCCCATCCAGGTGGAAGACAGAAGAGCCCTCAGGGGACCATTACTTCCGTGCTCTGATAAGCCCACAGGAGCACCTGCAGATAATATCAGCTACAAATCTGAAGAAGAGAGCACCTGGTAATGGTGAGCAGTGACTTCTCTCTCTAGACGGTGCTCGCACTGTGGTGTGCTCTAATATCAATGCTTCTTGTGTGTCCCGACACAGGAGATGGCTTGACCACTTTACTAATCTAGATTCATATTTTAATCTATCTCAAAGGACAAAACAATAGTAGCCTCTTTGATGGAAATTACAGTGGCTGTTTCTAGATTCATCTGAATCCATGCTCCCCTGCTCATTCAGGACTAAGAAACCCATGGCTCAGAACATGTTTAAAATAGCTTTTCTCTGCATTTTTAAGGGTTGCCATATAAATATTTCAACTTTCCATCAATGCTCCGACAAGTGCCTATTTATTTTTGGTAATTACCACTTAGACAAGTTATATGCCCTTTGGTGTGAGACTGTCCTCTGGAGAGTGTGTGCAGCTTCTGTAGAGCCATGAGTTATTGTCAGCACCAGGGCAGGATGACTGCAGGCTGTTTGTAAGTGCAGCATCCTCAGATGTATCTCTCTGCCCTCTTCAGTTGATTCAAGCCATCCCTCACTTCCTCAGTGCAGGGATTTATCAAGCACAGAGCAAACCTTATATATCGTGTGTGTGTGTGTGTGTGTGTGTGTGTGTGTGTGTGTGTGTGCGTGTGAAAGAGAGAGAGACAGAGACAAAGACAGAGAGACAGAAATAAAAGAGAGACAGAGGGACAGAGAGATGAAGGAGGGGGAGGGGGAGGGGGGAGGGGGAGGGGGAGGGGGAGGGGGGAGGGGGAGGGGGAGGGAGGAGGGAGAGGGAGAGGGAGAGGGAGAGGGAGAGGGAGAGGGAGAGGGAGAGGGAGAGGGAGAGGGAGAGGGAGAGGGAGAGGGAGAGGGAGAGGGAGAGGGAGAGGGAGAGGGAGAGGGAGAGGGAGAGGGAGAGAGAGAGAGAGCAGTTAGTCTGTGTGGAGCTCAGAGAATAGTTTGTAGAAGTCTGCTCTCCCCTTCAGCCACTTTGATCCCAAGGATCACTCAGGTCATCAGACCTGGTGCAAGCGCGTTTGCTGAGTGAGCCATCTGTCAGTTCACCTTTTCTACCTTTAAGCTGATTTCTTATTTTGGATCCTTTCTTTTTAAAGAAAGGGAAGACCTGTCTCCCGCCGCCCCCTCATCCTCCATTGTTTCTTGATGACACTGGAATTGTCCTTCCTTAGAACCAAGCTATTTTTTCATACACTGAAACTGCTTGTGCCCTGGGAAGGACTGCACAAAACACTACAATGGTAAAGTTGGAAGCCTGAGCTTGACCTGGAGGAAAAAGCTTTTTCCTTCAGGTCAAGCCATTATACTTTTTGAAATGGGGCCTGTCACTTAGAGCTCACTGGTTTGCCTAGACTGCCAGCGAGAATCCTCCTGCCTCCACATGATGACATACTGATGCATGATGACATACAGATGGCATGATGACATACAGATGCTGATATAGCCAGCTTTTTATATGGGTTCTGGGATCCGAATTCAGGTTCTTATGCTTGTGCAGCAAGTACTTAACCAGGTGAGCCACCTCCCACTGAATCATTTCTAGTTACATAGTGATTTTCCTCCATGGTGCCAAGGAATTAAAGATCCCCCCCTCCAAATTTCTAATTTTCCTCTTCTGTTCTTAGGGTAATATTAGCTGGGTCTTTACAAATCTATTGTTGAAGCATTATTTTCCTGGGAAGCCATTTCTCATACAATTCCATGCTTCTGCAAATTGATCATAATTGGTTAATTTTTAGGAAGTGCTAATATGATCTTCAAATAGATAAGCTGTGGTTTAGAGTGTTCTCAGGTGTATTGCTTTGTGACTGTTTCCTTGCTTTTAGTTAGAATACGAAGATGTTCTTGCAGAGATCGGCTTTACAGAACAATGAAATGGCATACAACAAATTCAGGAAGTGTGGAGAAGTGTAGAGTGCAGTCAATTCCCAGAACAACAAGATGATCCATAGGCTTTAACTCAGTGGCTCTCAAGGGGCTGCATATCAGATTATGATTAATAATGGTAGCAAAATTATAGTTATGAAGTAGCAACAAAATAATTTTATGGTTGGGGGTCAGCATAACAAGAGAAACTATTAAGGGGTCACAGTGTTAGGAAGGTTGGGAACCACTGCTTTAACTCATGGAGTTGCAACATTTATTAAACCCTTAAAGAATTACAAATACTAAAACCCACTTTCCAACAGCACCGAGTCCCCAGCTATTCAACTATTCAAAACCATGTTTGTTTCCAAACATATGGGGACACATCCATTAAATTAAAAAAAAATGGATAAAGTCAATTTCTATGGACTATGTTTGTAATACACCTGGGTTCACTCACACTAGGGTTCACTCACACTAGGGGTTGCTAGCACAAGGGGTTGTACACACTAGGGTGACCCACACTACAGTTCATCCTCACTAGGATTCACCTGTACTAGGAGTCACTTGCACTAGGTGTCATCTGCACTAGAGTTCACCTGTGCTAAGGCTCACACTCACTAGTGGTCACCTGCACTGAGCTAGGGGTCATCTGAACCACGTTAGTTGACGTCCTATTTGTATTGCTTCTCCCATTCCTCCTCCCCTACTATCTCTTTCTTCTTTGCAAAACATTTTTATTACACATGTGCATTTAATTATGCATATATGTATATGCATATGTGCACCATGGTCAAATAAAACACAGTGAAAAGACCTCCACGGTCACCCTGAGTTAAGAGACCAAATAAAGAAGAACAGGGGCTATTGTCGGATGACCTGAGGAGCATCACCAGGTCTCAGACTTCCCTGGAATTGTGTGTCTCCTTCTCTCATGCTGTCCAATGTCTAGGTGTGGGTGTTGGGTGAGTCAGGTGTGTGTGTGTGTGTGTGTGTGTGTGTGTGTGCGTGTGTGTGAAAATATAATGAAGTGACCATGGACTTCAGTATACAACAGCGATGCTGGGAAACATGTCCCGGTGTTTTCTTGGCGGTAACATAGGGTAAGAGCAACCTCTGGGGGGAACTGAGGATGTAGCCTCCTTTAGCCACGTCAGAAGAGAAGACTCCCGAGAATGGATGACTATTGAGCATGGCCAGAGAGTGTTGTGTAGCAGCGTTCTCTCAGGTTAAAAATCTTTCATTTTGGAGAGAAGCCTGTCAAGAGGATGTCCTAAGGGGAGGTGAAACATCTCGCCCTGCAGGGATGCTCTTTAAGGTCAGAAATGAAACTTGAAATAACTTCAGGAAGTCACTGGAACGATCAGATTTACTAGGCCCCTCCCTCCATAGATCACTCTCAGACAAGCCGCTGCCTGGAACACTTGCTGACAAGGTAAGCTGCCTCTGAGAAGCAGAGACCAATTGAGCTACGCAGATACTCTGCAACCTGCCTACAGGCTGCCTACAGCCTGTGCAGTGTGCTTCAGGCTCCCAGCTTTCATGAGCTGTCACCTTGCTGGGGTGGGCTTTGGTGATGCGGCTGTCTTCAAGTCACTTCTGGTCTTATGAGTAACTCCAACAAAACTCACAGTTTCACCAAGTGGGCTTTGGTGGTATCTGAACTTGTAAGATTTTGGTGGTATCTGAATGTCAGTTTCTTGTTGGCTCCCTCTCTGGGGTGAGTAAATACTCGTTCATGTCTCCTTAGGAATAGTGTCACAGAACAGCAAGGCATTTCCTCCTCTGCCTGAGATTAGGACAGTCTTGCTCTGAGGTGTTGAAGGGTGATGCTATTCTCATAAAAGGATGGAGTGGGTTTCATAAAGAGGTAGGCCAGTGAACCAATCTGCTGTCTCCCTGTAGAGTCCCAAGCAGCAGAGAGATGGCCAGTGTTAGCAAGAGCTGCCACAGTGCAGATGTCAGACCTCTGAGATGGCTTTCTCAGAGTTCCCTGTGCCCTGCTATTCACCTGATGCTTCCTGTTCCCACTTCCAGCCCAAGGCTCCTTCTTCTCCTACCACAGATTAGAAAATCAGCTGAAACTTTTTACTTTGTGCAATGGACAAAGGAATCACAGGATAAATGCTCTTGCCTCAATGTCCCCGAAAGGGTGATTTTAGGTCAAACTGTCATCTGGTTGCTCTAAGGGCCCAGGTTACAATCAGAGCAGTTGTTTTTCTTAATATATCTTTTATTTATTAATTATTTTGGGAGTCAGGGTCTAATACAACATTTCTCAACCTGGTGTTGCATATCAGATATTGTGTATATAAGATATTTACATTATGATAGTTGCAAAATTCAAAATTACAGTTAAGAATCAATGAAAATAATTTTATGGCTGGGGGGGTCACCACAACATGAAGAACTGTATTAAAGGATCTCAGTATTAGGAACATTGAGAACTGCTAGTCTAATACGTAGTCCAGACCAGCCTCAAACTCATATCTAATTGAGGATTACCTTTAAATCCTGATTGTCCTGTCTCTTCTACCTCCCAAATGCTCAAGTTTACAGGTAGGATGCTCTCTATGTGTGCTAGGATGGAACCCAGAGCTCTGTGCATGCGAGGCAAGCATGTTACCAACTCAGGCACACCCCCAGCCTATCAGTAATATTCCCCCCGCCCCCATATTTTGAGACAGACAGGATCTTTCTGTGTAGCCCTGACTGACTATCCTAGAACTTTCTATGCTGATCTGGCTGGCCTTGAACCTTCTCTAATAGAATCTATTTAGTTTTTTTCTTTTATATTACTTACTTGCTTATTTATATTTTGTTTCTGCTTTTTGGTCTTGTGGTTTCTCCTCCTCTCCTCCTCCTCTTCTTCCTCTTCTTCTTCCTCCTTATTTATTTATTTATTTATTTATTTATTTATTTATTTATTTATTCTAGGGATTGATTGAACCCAGAGCCTTGGCCATGGTAGGCAAGTACTCTGTCACCAAGTTAAACCCAAAGGCCTGGTTCATCTATACTTTCTTTCTTTCTTTTTTTTTTTCCGTCTATAGTTTCTAAGACACCTATAAACCTTTTTCCACCAGATCTTTGTCTCTGCACTTTAAGGAAAACCTATACAAAAATCTGTTGTCAGCACAAAAGAGAAATGGCCAGAAAACAGACATAGCAGTGGGCACTTGGGAAGGCAGTGAGGTCAGAAGGAGTGGAGAGAACATCCCCCAAATGCCTGGGAGCTCTGAGAAGGGCTGTTTTTCTGCAAGCAAGCTAGACACCAGTGAGCCAGGTCTGCTGCTGTCATTAAGGGGCTCTTGAGCAGAGCACATGCAGAGGGTCATTTCCATCCTAGGTCATCTGTCTTTTCCAGGCTGTCAGCATCACCATCAAGCACACATGACCCTCAGTCAAGACATCACTGCCCTTGGCACCTTGTTCCACTTTCTTTCTGAGTCTTTTTCCCATGATGTCATCCACATGGCTGCTCCTGCTCTCCAGGCCCAACCAAGTTAGTATTGAAGTACTCAAGCCCCAGATATTGGAGGCTCAATTTCTAATGATGCTTGACTTATCTTCATACTATCCATTGAGAATTTGATTATTTGTGCTGCAGAGAACAAGTTAAATCACCCAGTGATAGGCCCAGAACCTGATGTATAAATGCCATTCTAAATTAAAAAAAAAAAAAATCTAGGCTCTTTGGAGAAGTGGTTACCAGAGTACAGAAAATACTATACGATCCTAGACTACCTCATGATGCCATAATGCAAGGACATATCAATAAAACAACACAGGGCTTCAGCTGCATACCAAAAGATTCCAGGAGCCAATGGGGAGAGTGTTCCCAGAAACCAACGCACAAAGATCATTTGTCCATATTGACATAACGAAATAGCTGAATAAACTCATAACATTACAGCTCTTCCTTGCAAGAGAACTCCAGCGAATAAATGTAGAAGAAGGAAGGAAAAGGAGATTCATTCTCAGCACACAAGTGCATGAGTAAAGCAGAGAGTTAAGAGAGGAAGATGTCTCCATGGTCTCAAGGTATCTCTCCCTGAATAAATTAATCACAAAGAGGAAAGTGGTAAGACTGTAGTGAAGAAAGTTGACAGAGACCACCTTAAGTCATGTGAGTGCATGCCCCCTGTGACAAGTCACGGTGACTACAAATGCTCCCTAGTAGGCACTGGGAAGGGTGGGTCATTTGGAGGACTGGCTCCCCAAACTGTGTAGTAGTGTTAATGTAATCACCATCCTACAAAGCTGCCTACCAGTATTCTTCAGACGCACAACCTCATGAAAGACAAGAAGTGACAGAGAAACCACTGTGGACTCAAGAGCAAGGGAGACTCGCCAGCTAAAGTAGCGTGTAAGCTGGGATGCTGAAACTGAGCATCATGTTAGAAAGCAGTGAGTGCATCCTTGGGGGCTGGAGAGATGGCTCAGCAGTTAAGAGCACTTGTTTCTCTTGCAGAGGACGTGGGTTCCATTCCCAGAATCTACATGGTAGCTTACAACTATTCTAACTTCAGTTTGAAGGATCCAATGCCCTCTCCCAGCATCTCCAGATACCAGGTATGCATCTGGCATGCATTTATACACACAGGCAAAAATACAGACATGAAATGTAAAAATAAATAAACCTGAAAAACAATGTAAAACAAGAAAATAGTGTATCCAAAGGAGGCCTATAATTTGGCTAAAGAGCTTTTTAAGGTTATTCTTTAAAGAGTTTTGGTATTGAAGAGATAGTTGGGTCAACTGTGAACATATGGGAGTTTAGGTGAATAATATGTGGAAATTCCTTGTAAAAACTTTGTGACTCAAAGCCTAAAATTAGTTCCAAGTCACAAAGTTTAGAAAGAAAGTGACAAATGTCCCATGGGTTCATTTAAGTGTTGAGCAGATTAGTGAGATGTAGAAAGATATGGAATATCTCCAGCATGCAACGGAGGCAAGAAGTGATGTCCAGGAGCAAAAGATGGAACCCATGAAGCTAAGAGTAAACAAGACGTTCTAAGTGAGTGGTTCTCAGCCTTCCTAATGCCCTGATCCTTTCATACAGTGCCTCACATTGTGGTGACCCCCCAAACCATAAAATTATTTTCATGGCTTCTTCATAACTTATTTTGATACTGTTATGAATCACAGTGTATAAAATAGCTGATATGCTGATAGTCTTAGGTGACCCCTGTGAAAGGGCTGTTTGACCTCCAAAGAGCCAGGACCCACAGGTTGAGAACCACTGTCGTTGTAAGCCAAAGTGGTTGTAGCATAACGTAGAGAGCAAACCCTGCCCATCTGACTAAGCCAAACTCGTTCCTGAGGCTTTGCATGCATGTTGAGAGATTAGATGGATCTGATACACAATAGATGGGAATACAGCCGCCAGGACTTGTGTAGATGAAGGCAAGTGAACAATCTGGATGACTGAATTTCATCTGAGCAACTAGCTGTGCACAGTGAACTCACCATTGGAGTGGAAATGGAATGATTTTGGTGGGAAGAAACAAGGGAAGCAGCTTGTTTGGAACAGGCTGCTGGCAAGGCAGCCAAGGGGCATTCAGGTAGAAACTTTTTTGAAGACAGTTAAACATAAGCTTGGCAGTTTTGGGGACAATGCTGTTCTGGAGTGATGTGAGAGCCGTCATGGTAGCATCAGTGGTTGAAATCTCAGGAATGGGTAGAAGCACCCAGGAACTCGGAAGGAAGAAGAGCCCAAATGGATGATGAGTCTCTGGTTAATCTTTGTCTCTCTCTGCTACCTGATTGTGTATTGTGCAATTGCCCAGCTGTCTCATGCTCCTGCCACCATGACTTCTCTGCTATGATGGGCTGAATCCCCTCCAACTGTGAGCAAGAACAGACTCTTCTTCCTTTAAGCTCTTTCTTACCAGATATTTGGCAGCAGCAATCAGAAAAGTAACTAATACACTGAGAAACTCCAACCATGACTGGAAGAAGCAGAGCCTTGGGAGAAGACAGCAGCAGGTGTCAGCAGCAGGGAAAGTTGATAGAAAGATGGGGAGGTGGCTGCCATACCAGGGGACAGGAGGGAGTGGCTGGCATTGGTAGCAGATGCAGGGAGCGCCAAATGCTCTTTTGAAAAAACTAGGCTAGGGAAGAAAGAAGACAAAAGGCTAGAGGGGAGCTTAAGGTCATGGGTCATTCACACCTGACTCTAAACTTGTCTATCTCAGGGGCTTCTATGGGATCCATGATGCTGCACGATGGTTCTTTCCATCTGGGCATCCTGCCTATAGGTTTGGAATGTGTGTGCCCAACCTTACACCTACAGAGGGATAAACTGAAGTTCACATGAGGAGCATGACTCCTGTTGTGATTCACCTTTGGGGCATGAAGATGGACATCTCACGTCATCTGACCTATTCATACACGACGCCTGACCTGGAGCTAAACAGATGTGATGTCAGGCTCTTTTGTAACCCTTCCCTGGAGGCAACTGACTCTGTGGCCACGTTCCATTCTCGCTCCAAGAGCCTAGCATAGGACATTTCGAGGCAGCTTCTGAGTCTGATTAGAAATCGTGCTGGAGGGGCCAACAGCTGCAGCCACCGGGGACATGCTCAGTGGAGCTCATATCTTCCCCATGGTTACAGGTGCCAAAACCTCCCCATTTTGTATTCAGCTAGCATTTATAACCTTTAAATATTAATACTCATTAATATTGATGTTTGAGTACCAAATCAGTTTAGCTTCCAAGAAATTACTAGATTTTATATCAGCCATTCATTCATTTACCTAATATACATTGATTAAGTGCTAGGTGGTATGCAAGGCAGCCTGACAGAGCCAGAGAAACCTGGAAAAAACAAATAAGACCTACTTCATGACTTCATGTTGGTAAGCCACATGTGTTTACTTACATAGCTACAACCAACACAGAAGATAAGGCATGCACATAGAAACATGTATACATATATGTACATATATACAGATACGTGCATACAAGTTAAATATCCCTTACCTCAAATTTTTGGGACAAAACATTTTTCAGATTTCAGATATCTATTTTTTATTTAGATTTCAGGATATATATATATATATATATATATATATATATATATATATATGACATTTTAGGGACAAGATTTAAGTCTTAAACACAAAATTCTTTAATGGCTCATATACATTTACAGTGGCAATACAAAGCCTAAAAGTAGTTTTTATTATTGCAGATAGTATTGCTAGGTAGCCTTGCCTGCTCATAAACTCATTATACAGCTGAGGCTGGCCTCAAATTTACAAGGGTCCTTCTGCCTGAGCCTCCACAGTGCTGGGGTTATTGGCATGTGCCGCCATGCTAAGCTGAAGGTGGTTTAACATACTAGTTCTAGCACACCATCACTGATTGAAACTCATCATGTATGCCAGTGTGGAGCTTTCAGATACTGGAGTATTTTAGAGTATATAAAATTGAACACTCACATTTTCCACTTAGACAGATATAGGGGTGGGGGATGAACATAGGAGAATCCACAGCTCTGTCTTCTACATGTGACCATAATGCACAGCGTGTAAAAGGGAGCCCCTGAGTCCAGAAGGATGAACAATAATGGTGTGTCTTGGCAGGTGGTGGAGGAAGAAGGGTCTTAGAGACAGATACAAGAGTGAAGTATCGGGCTGAACACATGGCATATGAAACAAACAATGTACTGTATTGGACATAAAATGGAAACACCAGCCGGTCAGTGGTGGCGCACGCCTTTAATCCCAACACTTGGGAGGCAGAGGCAGGCAGATTTCTGAGTTCGAGGCCAGCCTGGTCTACAGAGTGAGTTCCAGGGCAGCCAGAGCTATACAGAGAAACTCTGTCTCAAAAAAAAAAAAAAAAAAAAAAAAAAAAGGAAGCACCAACAACGAGGACAGCCACTTACATCACCTGTCATGCCCTGTCATGTGAGCCATGTGTGTAGAGGTGTCTGGAGGAGAAGCTACAGACAGTTGTGTGTGTGTGTGTGTGGGGGGGGTTGGGTGGGGAGGAGGAGGATCCGATGTCCTGAGGGCTGTGCTAAGTGGTCTGGATGGTGATCAGCTAGAGAGGGCCCCTGGGAGTTTTAGATGAGGGTAGACAGGACCTGTGATTTAACCAGGTGTTGCAGCTAGCAGGTGACAGACCAGAAGAGGTGGGATGAGATGAGTAGACACAAGACCAGAAGCTTTTCAACTGTTCAGACAAGTGCGGAGAGGTGACTGAAAATAGCTTACTGAGGAGAGGTCTCTGAGCAAGGGGGACATCTTGGTGACATTCTACCTGGGGGGTGCTGGCAAGGAGGGGAAGTACTTCTCTAGAATGGTATAATCAATCCAAAGTGCACCCCTACAGAGGTACCAGAGTTGATTCCCAGCCAGACATGGGAATTAGAATCTTGGGTTGGTGTGGGCCCCAGACAAAGAAGATGAGAAAGGAAGGCTGTTTCATCTATTTTCTACCAAGATCACCCCAGAATTCTCCTTTCCTTCCCATTGGCCCCAGATTTACACATGGACAGATAGGGGGGGCACATAGGAAGAGCATGTGTGTGTGTGTATGTGTGTATGCATGTGTGTGTGCCCACATGCACATAGATACTCCAGCCGCAAAACTCTAAAAATACAAGGAGCTACTGAAGCATGTGTGAGGTGTGGTTTGTATCCCTGCAGTGGGGCTTCTCATCAACCCAGCTGATGACCCTGGATAGCCAGGGAGCAGACAGATGCGGTTCCAAAAGACCCCCCCCCCACCACTACCATTCCATCACATAAAGCAGTACCCCCAGAAGGCAGTTAAAGCCCCCATATTTCCATCCCACTCTGTCCACCTCTCTCAGGTGGGGCACTGTGACCTAGGACTGCCTCTCAGCTAGCCATCATTCCCAAGACTCCCCTCTCCTACCGAAGAGCTTCTGTAGGACCTGGCCATCATAGAGATCTTCAGTGAGGTCCTTCACGATAATTCTTTCTCCCACCAATACGTCATTGATCCAGTCGATGAGCACCTACAGAGACAGTGCAGGAGTCAGAGAAAAAGCTGCTGTACATCTGTTTGGAAATCAGCTTTCTTAGGCTAGATAATTAAAATTGGGACCAGTGTGCAAACGGTAGGAGTGAGCCCCAGTACCCTGTGCATTTGCAGATGCTCGGGCTAGTTTGCTGCCGACTTGACACAAGCTAGAGTCATCTGAGAGGGAACCTCACTTGAGAAAATGCCTCCAGATGATTTGATTGTAAGAAGCCTATAGGATATTTTCTCAATTGGTGATTGAATTGGAAAGGGCCAGGTTCATTATGATGTTGACACCTTTGGGGTGGTGGTCCTGGGTTCTATAAGAAAGCAGCCTGAGAAAGCCTTGAGGAGCAAGCCAATGAATAGTGTTTCTCCATCACTTCTTGCCTCCAGATTCCTCCCTTGTTTGAGTTCCTGTCCCGACTTCCCTCAGTGATGGACCACCAACTCTAAGCTAAAATAAACCTTTCCTTCCCCAGTTGTTTTTAATCATGGTGTTTTATGACAGCAATAGAAACCCTAACTAAGACATGAGGGGTTAGCCCTTCTAGTGTGGGTGGTACTGGTGACTCTGATGACCTTCCCTGTCCCTACCAGGCCTTCCCCCAAAGGGATAGGCTTCATACCAGGCAAGAGTATAGACTCTAGAGTTATGCAAATGGGTCCAACCCAAGCCCCACTTACTGACGTGTGTGTGTGTGTGTGTGTGTGTGTGTGTGTGTGTGTGTGTGTGTACTACTGTCATCTACAGCTGTGTGCACATGTGTCTGCGTCCCTCTGATGTCCATGATATATGTGTGCCCGTCCCTCTACGCACTACGGTTGACTCACTGCCCTGTACATGTGCACACTCTTGCCGTCTCTGAACTTGTGCATGCTCATCTCGGTCATCCCTGAGTCTGAGGCAAGCTAGTTACTTCTTTGAGCCTCTGGTCTCTGATATCTAACACTATGGACCAAAGTACTCCCTGTGTTAGGTGGCTGAAAAGAATTGCCTGACAATGGCCAAATACTCCATGGCAGACAGATCTTCTTAGCATATCAAACACTCTCCTTTATGGTACTTGGTAAGGTAGTTCCTGTCAGCTGTGGATATTATACCCACAGTCAGGAAGCACAGCAAGATGGATGCTGATGTTCAGCGTGTTTGCTTCTCCGTTTTATTTAGCTTGGGACCTCAGCTCACAGAACAGTGCTGTCCACACCTAGAGTGGGTCTTCCTAAATTAACCTAACTTAGATAATATCTTATAGGCATGCCCAGAGAATTTTTTTTTTTTTTTTTTTTTTTTGCACAGTGATTCTAAATCCCATCAAGTTGACAATCAAAAGTAACCATCACAAGGTCCTACCCAGGCAGAGAGCACACAGAAGTAAGCAGCAATGAATAGATGCTCCCCCAGATCCTTGCTTGTGAGGAGTCTCTGAACAGAAGATGAGAGGGTCTGTCATGAGGGCTAGGATTTCATATCCATAGCATGCTATCCATAGCATGCTGGCTAGACACTGGGGATATGATGATTCTGAAGAAAGGAAAGTCTCTAACTCCAAGGAGTTCACTGGCTAGAAGGCTAGAACAGGGAGAAGGGGGAGGGGCCAGCACAGCCCTCAAGAGCTGGAGCATGTGGAGACGGCAATAACACTCTAAAGCCAAGGGGCCATTGCTGTACAGTGAGACTGCATCATAGCAATGGCCATTAGTGAGAACTTCTTGGAGGAAGTGGTGTGCAGGAAGCCAGAGGCAATCCAAATGGAGGGAGCTGCTTAAGCAGAGGCCTGGGGACAGGGAGTGCTGCAGCTAGAAGCCAGCTGTCTCTGTGTTACTACAAAGATTATCTGAGGCTGCAGAGAGAGCCAGAGCAAAGACTCAACTCCCATCTGAGGCTGCTGCACTTGATAGGAAACTACAGGCTTCAACAGGCAGGAAGACACCATAAGTAAACTTGTGGACGAGTTATTCACTTTTCTGTTTTTAAGTGAGGCTTGGGAACAAAGAGGAGGGACATATGTCAAGGGACAAGAGGAGTTACTACATGATGGCCAAAGTACCACATACAACACACATCCTCCCCCTCCTCAACCCCCTTCTTTACTCCAGGCTGGCCTCAAACTATGTCACTCAGGGTGACCCTGGATTCTGCTGCTTCTGCCTCCACCTCCCAAGTGCTGGGATTGCAGGCATATGCCAGGTTATGCTGTGGTCGGGTGGAACCAGAGCTATGTGCACGCTAGGAGAATACTCTACTACCAGAGCCACACTCCCAGCCCCCAATTCCATCTCGCTAAAACAGTTAGACAATAAACAAATCATTTGGCTTCCTGAGACTCAGTTTTCTCACCTGGAGAATGGGGCTGTTTCTAACTTTGACTTTACAAGTTCCTTTGAGGGACTGTGACATGACATTGCTCTCCTTACAGCGGCCTTTGTTTGGTGACTTCATGACTCCTGCCAAGGCCAGGAGTCTCCTGTGGGAAAGTCTCCCAGAACCTGTCCTTACTGATTCTTACCTTCATTAGTTCTTGAAGCTTGGGGTCATTGCGTGAGTTTGGATCAACCATTGTCCGGACCTCATTCTCCTCTGTAAAAGAAAGCAAGGTCTCTGTTGAATGCTGCCTATTGCACAAGGAAGCTTCTCTCACAGATTTTGAGAGCAGCCTTAGCCTAACTGGCGATAGTGCTGGGAATAAGTGACTGTGTGCGTTCAGCCCCAAGGGGACACTGAGGAAGAGGACAACAATGATGTAGGAGCCAGAGGGACTGGGGAGGAGTGCTCTGATGCAGTGTCCTCTGGACATGTCATGGCTACTACGCTTACGAACTCACAGCAGCTGTGGTTACCTGAACCAGATGTGCACAAGATTACGCCAGCCATCCAGGCTGGATGGAGGAGGGGCTCTGGAGGCCCCACCCCGTGCTACGGAGTTTTAGGCAGTTGGTGGTCTCTGAGGGAGGGAGAATGGTTCTTTGGGGGTGCCTCCCTTATGGGTTGCCGCTGTTCCGGTGGGTAGCTCCACAGCTGTGCATATGTGCGCAGCATCAGTTAGACTTAGAGGGCCGTTAAGAAGAAGAGAAGGGAGAAGAGACGAGGTTGAGAAGGAGGACATGTTTGGGGGATTTTGGAGTTAGAGAGAAAGCAGAAGTGGATACAATCATATTTCATTAATACCTGTATGGAATTCTTATAGAATAAATTCTTAAGATTAAAAAAAAATCCTAAAGCTAGAAAGAGCGCTAGAAAAAGAAAGGGAGTCTGGTGGGGGTGCCTAAACTGTGTTCTAGAGACAAGAGGGACAGTTACCCAGCATAGTGTCCTCGGGGTCCAGCTCGAAGGAGATAGGGCTAAGAGGGAGGTTGATGGCGTTCATTCCTTCCTCCTGGAACTCGGACACTGAAAGACAAGGGAGAGCCTGGTCACATGTTGGGGAAGGATGGATGGGGCGGAAGAGGACTCTACAACATTCATGATCAATACCGACGTTGAGGGGATGCTTCCCCTTCCTCAGTCAGCCCACAGTTTCTCCCCAGCCTGCCATCATCCCTCAGGCTCTTCGTTATGGCAGCCTAATTGTCCCTTTAATCTCAACTTTCTGCCTGTCATCCTTCTTGCTTTCCTGAGAAAAGGGAGTCATAAATGCAGAGATCCATCTTCTCCTAGAGAAGATTCTGGAACAAAGAGGGGTAGGGTGAGCACAGTGGCTTGCTGAGGCCTCTGTCTTTGGCATCTGTCTTTCCTCCAGGGCTCACAGTGGACACTGTGACAGGAGGAAGGAGGTTATCGATTTCAGCTGTTATCTCCTAAGCTTTTTCCATGTGCAGTTCAACCCTCCTCTGCCTTCCCTGAGACACTCTTTAGATGATCCTCCCTCCCTATCCCCAGCTGCTGTGTGGGAACATCCAGGGCACTGGGCTCTGGCTTGGGCTCTGGCTTGGGCTCCTTGGCTCTCATGAACTGTGGGACTAAGTCCTGGCACTTCCACTTTACAGTCCTGTATTCTCAGCTGAAAAGGAAGGACTTCCAGAGTGTACGTGTGTGTGCATGAGTGATATGGAGGTCAGAGGACAACTTGTAAGAGTAGCTTTTCTCTCTCTCTCATTTGGTTAAACTTAGGTCAGCAGGCTTGGCAGCATGCACCATTACCCACTGAGCCATCTTGCCAACCTGACTACTAATTTCTTTTCACTTTTCAAATACTGGAAACCTACAGTACAATTTAGCAAAAGAAATGTTAGAATGGGTTAGTGACCTACAGCCCCACTCCTTCAAGCACACAATCCCCACACGGACTTTGCAGGGGAAAGATTCCTACCTCCAAGCCCAGTAGTGCAGGAAGCACTTGATGTTGACCTCAGGTTCTTCCTCCTAAAAGCTGGACCTCACATCCTCCCACTTTTCACCAATTAAGTACACAAGGGTCATTTTCTCTGAGGGTGTTGGCCACTGGGAGGTTTGAAGGCACTAATACAGCAGCAGCAATCAACCTTAATGAAAGCAATGGCCCATTTTTCCATCTTCTTTATTTTTTTTATTGGCTCAGTTCTCCCTGGTTGCAGCCTAGACTCTGGAGAGCTCTGAAGCACAGGGGACTACTTACCCACTTGTAGCTGGACAGGGAATGAGTCAGTGGCACCAAAATAGAGAAGCAGGTGTGACCTTAAGGGGAAACTAACATTTTAACAGGAAGTCCCTGGCCAGTTGACTCTTGTATGTATGTTGTATGAGTGTGTGTATGTGTATGTATGTATGTATGTATGTATGTATGTATGTATGTGTGTTGGTGTGCATGCCCTGCATACAGTCCACAGAAGAGGATATCCGGTATCTTCCTCTGTAGCTCTCTGCCTTATTACTTTAAAACAGGGCCTCCCATTGAGCCTGAGGCTTCCCTCCCCAGTGCAGGGGTTACAGGCAGGTGTAGGTATGCTCATTTTATGTGGGCATTGGGGATTCAAACTCATGCTATGGAGAAAGTGCTCTTACTGAGTCATCTCCTCAGACCTTATCCAGCCCCTGTCTCCAAATTCATTCAACTGCTCTTCTGTATAATTCTCCATAAGACATCAGAAAAATACAGGTGACTTCAAACACACACTCCAGTGAACTGACAGGCAATGGAAATGTTTAAATATGGCTACAAGGCTGGGCTTTCTGAAGGCTGGGGCTCCTGTCTTCTTCTGACTTCTCTGCTTGTCTCTTTGTAGGTCTGTGGGGTTCTACACAGTTATTTAAATTTCAGTGAATGAAGCATTCACTTCCATAGCTGCACCAAACACATTTTAAGTCTCAAAGGTCCTTGGTGTCTATATTCCTCAAGCACCATGACGCAATATTTCCCACACAGGAAATCCAATTGTCTGATGTGCCCTTAGGAAATCCTGTCGGCCTACATGCTGAGAATATCCACGTGAAAGGTCCAGTCTCCAGATATCTCAAGTTTAGACATCCAAGACAGAATTTGAGATTCAACATCCTCATGCCCACCACAACCATGCAAAAACAAACCCTCTCTCCCTGTCCTCTGCCTCTTCTTCTTCCTCCTTTTCCTCTTCCTCCTTTCTTTCCTCCTCCTTTCTCTTCCTCCGCAGTAAGAGGTACCACTGTTTACACTAAGCGTGTCCAACCTGCTGTCCAAGGGTTCTCATGGGCATTCACCAGCTATATATGTGGCCCAAGGTAATTATGGATATGGTCTAACATAGAATTGTAAACATACTTAAAACATGATGAGATATGTGTGTAGATACATATATATATGTATATATTTGCATGTATGTACATATGTGTATGTATGCATATAAGTGTGTGCGTTTTGGTATATAAACATATATATGCATATAAGTGTGTGTGTTTTGGTAACTTCGTTGCATGGTGCTTGAACATAAACTTAGAATATGGAAGAATGTGAAATAAACATACATAATCTTCCCAAGCTCCCTGGTTTACATAATGGTTCAAGTTGAAATCTGGAGAGCACCCTTGGCCTCTTTTCCCTTATCCCTTTTATCATGCATATTGACTGGCAAGTTCTCTAGGCCCCACCCCACCAAGCTGGGACCCCAGTCCAGTGTCTCCTCATCAATATTCCCCACCCCCAGTCCTGGCTCTAGCTACCATTCTCCCCCATCTGCCCATCAGAACCACCTC
The DNA here is from genome assembly GCF_011762505.2 of Arvicanthis niloticus. NCBI lineage: Eukaryota > Metazoa > Chordata > Mammalia > Rodentia > Muridae > Arvicanthis > Arvicanthis niloticus. The sequence continues at coordinate 80,277,490 of NC_047658.1, read as the reverse complement.
CTACCTAGGTACTGCTTTCTCTTAAATTTCTCTGCCCCCATCTTCTTGTCATGTGCAGCCAGAATGTTCTATTAAATGCAAAGGAGTCCATCCAGCCATCCTCCTGACTTCAACTCTCTTACAGTCCCTCATCACACACTGGACTCCATTGTGACTTTCAAGACTTCTGTTCAGCCTTCTGCTGCCCTTAGAATTTCTCCACAGAATTGTCACCACTTGAAGAAAATACTGTAGGTATATGTTTCCAACATTCCCCAAATCAGAATGAAAGCTGAGTAAAGATGTTTGCTTTGTTTGAGACAAGGAGGTTTAGTTGTATCTCAGGAGAGCCTTGGACCTACTATGTAGCTGTTTTGTAACAATGGCTTTTCCCTGAGATCAAAAATTCCTGTCCTGCAGGAAGTTCTTTAAGCAAGAAAATGAAACAACTCAAAATAGCTTCAGGAAGTCCCTGAAACTGCAGATTCACTAGGCCCCGCCTACCAGAATAAGTTTAAAAAAAAAAAAAGCTGAGAACCCCCCTGTGGTGGTGTGCATAAGAATAACCTCAATAGGCTCATATATTTGAATTTTTAGACATCAGAGAGTGGTACTACTTAGAAGGATTAGGATTGTGTCCTTGTTGGGTTAAGTGTGGTCTTGTTGGAGGAAATATGTCACTGGGGGTGGGCCATTTCAAGAGCCCAAACCAGCCCCATTGTCTCTCTTTCTCTTAGGGAGACACTCCCTAAGGCAAGGGAGAGCTGAGCTGCAAAGAAGGCTCTGAGATCAGACCAGCTGTCTGGAAGGAGTGAAACCAGCACAGGTACCTGGAAGAGGCTTAGACCAACTGAGGCATTTACAACCTGTTGAGTTGCCTGCAGGCTGTGCAGTGTGCTTCCGTTAGGACTTTGTGAGTTGTTACCCACACTGGGGTGGGCTTCAGTGGTGCAACTGTCATTGAGTCACTTCTGTTCCTGTAAGTAACCCTTCAGTCAAATTCCTGTAGATGGCCCCAATAAAACCCAGTGGTCTACCAAACTGGTTTTTTTGGTGATATCTGTACTTTGGTCTGTCCTGGGTTCCCTATGGGGGTGAGTAGATGTGAGTATCATGCCTCCCCAGAAAAAGTTTTTCACACAGTAGTAAGCAAAGATGACCATGAACTTTGGAAGCTCTGCCCTCTGCCTCTTGGTGCTAGGATCAGAAGCATGTATTCTTGGCTCTGTGGTTACGTGGTACTGGGGACTGAACCCAGGGCTTTGTGCATGCTAGGAAGCATCAACTGAGCATCACTCTAGTCATGGGACACTTTGTCCTTTGTTTACTATCAGATTCTCAAAGAGGTCAGATAGCACAGTGCTTAGGGACTAGATGCCTTGATTAACACTCAAGTTCTTCCACTTTCTAGCTATGTGACCTTGGACAAACCCATTAATTTCCTGTGCCTCAGTTTCCTCATCTACATGATGGGAGTGAAAATAGTACTGCCAACTTCTTAGGTCTATTGGGAAGATAAAATGAGTTCCCGGTCCCTGGGAAGAGTCATGGACATACGAGCTGCTACTTAAGATGATACTACTTAAGATGATACCTCTAATACTCTCTGTACCTGGCAAGTATTTATTGAATAAGTAACTTAGACTGCAAAGATCACTCTTTAGAGCACAGGCTAGATTCAGAAGCAGAATTTACCCAAGGAGTTTTAAAAAGGCCTTCATGTTGTTGGGGTGGGGGTGGGGAGGTGGGAGAGTGTTGAGCCAAGAGTCATTTACACTTTAGTCTGAATTTTAGCCCGACTCTATGTGCATTATTGTGCATTTCTGAGATAGAATTTGTAGCTTGTGTTTGTTTTGTTCTTTTGAGACAGGGTCTTGCCAGGTAGCCCAGGCTGCCCACCAGATTCACTATGTAGCACATACTGGCCTCAAACTTGCAGCAATCCTTCCACTACTCCTGACCAGTCTGCATTTTGTGGAGGAAGAAAATCCACATCTGCCCCAAATGTAGCTAGAGCCAGTGTATAAACACAGTGATCTTTAAAAATCTCCTTCTGACTAGAAAGATGATATTCCCAGCCAGGACTCCTAAAGGTGGGTCTGAATGTGGTCTTCCCTCGGAGAGCATTGTTCAGAATAATTTCAGATGAACACAGCTACAGTCAGAACCCCGCCCTCTGGCCTGCCTCTTCAATTCACTCACAGAGACATAACAAGCCCCAGAAGAAAGGCTGAGATATGCTTACAATTGGAAATGGGTGTTTGGAAGAAACCATTGGGCAGGAACCCCATTCCTGTTCCATTAACCGCTGACTCAGAGCCAGCTGTTTGTAAAAGCCAATATGCAAACTGCTCCGTCTGCGCCTGGCCCCGCCCCACGAGGCCCCATTAGCAGCCACTTTCCCAAAACAGCCCGCCCCGCTTTGGAAGGTTCCTTTCTATTCAACCCGAGCAGGGCCCAGCAGCAGCCTGCTTGCTAGTCCCCCGAGCTCGGAAAGACAAAGGGCCCACGACTGAATTTTCTCGGCACAGAATCTGAAGATGCTGTTTACTCTAGAACGGTCTGAAGCTCTCGGCCCGAGGGTGCAGTCTCTAGCTGCTCACGCGCCATTAGTCATAACTTAATAAAAGTATAAACGGCTAGCTGAAGGGCAGGCTGCAAAGGCTCAGAGATTGCCTTAGTTCACCCCAAGGAAAGGGGTTTCTTCATCTCGTTTTATTTTCTAGAAAATGCCATCTGAAATAAAGTCCAGCTGGCCAGCAGAGGCAGACTTGGGGATTTGAAGAGGTGATTTCGAATCCTGCTCTGTTTTTTATTAGCTGTGAGACCTGATGTGGCTTCCTGCAGTTAGATCTGAAGCGATTCTCTCAGAAATGACAGCATAGCTGAGTCTTCTGGTTTCCTCCAGTGTTTATTCTATGAAAGAGACCCCATTTTAGTCTAGGATCCACCTGCCCCTCCTGGGTCCAGAGTGAGATCCTGATTGCTTCAAGTCAGTAATGATTATCCTCATCCCTGCCTTGGGGGCCCATAGGATACAATTCTAGTCACTGAGCTTTGAGCGGAAATAGTTCTAGGAGTTTCTAGAATATTTTCTCTCTATTTAAGAAAGAGTCCCGAGGAAGGTAAGTCTTTTTCCTCTCTTCTCTCCACCGTTGTATCAGGCTATTATGTGTAACTTTGGTATGGCCATTTTACAGCCAAGAGATGAGTTCGCCTGAAGAAGCTAACATGCTCAAGTTGACAAGTCTGAAGGAAAAGAGGGGCGTTTTGGTGATCCTGGTGAGCTGCTGCCCTGGAACCACCCCTTACTATGTAAGCTGGAGGAGCAGATGTTTTCTTGGACCAGGGACATTGTCTACTCAATTGGTGTACAGGAATCAGGATTATGTGGATAGCATAGGTCTGTAATTGATGGTGATTTAACCTCCTCTTTCTTCCCAGAAAGAACAGGATAGCCACAGGAGTTGGTGAACCCTAAATTTCTATGCCTGGGAACCCCAAGAACCCCAGGAGACAAACAAGTATAGGAACAAGAATGGAGAAAGGTTTCTAAAGGTGAAAGAGGGTTGTGGATGGAGCTTGGCTGGTGGGTGGAGCCTGCCTGGCACACATGAAGCCCTGAGTTCCATCCCCGGGAAGTGGTGCACACAGCAACCCCAACACTGGGGAAGGGTAAGTCCAAGACCATACATAGTCATACATAGTGAGTTTGAGGCTCCCTGTGCAGGATCCCTGATAATATTCACTCAACTGAGAAGCATCACTGAGTGTCTCCTCTGGAGCCTGGAGACATGCCCCACTCTGCTCCCAGGGGTGGAGAAGACAGGCCTAGTGGAGCCACAGACCTGTGTGCTGCACTCCAGGTGCCAGATGGGAACCAGAGGAACTTGTGCAGACTGAGGCTGATTTGATGCTGAACACTGAGAAGTGTCAGGGTTCCTAGTAAAAGGGACATTTGAATAGGACTCTGAAACACCTATATTGTCATTCAAAACGGGTAGGTCTCCCCAAACACTTACATGTGAAAATAGGGAGGTTTGGGGAAACAGGGTAGGGGGTGAGACAGTGGCAACAGATGTCTGAACATGATGATGGAGTGAGCATGTTTAAGGACGGGAAACAAAGGAATGGCAGAGGAGTGGATGGGCCAGAATGTTAGAGCCTTGGGCTTAGTCATTGGGAGAAAGAAAGAGCAGAGTGCCTCCAATGGAGGAGACAGAGGGAGTGTCACAAGGCTGCAGGGGTGCCATTATCACTGCACAAGCTGACCGCCCTCCCACACACTGAAAAAAAAAAAAACAACTGGAATTTGAAACTAAAAGTGGTGCCATTCCAGTAGCATAAAATGCAACACTTGGGAGAAACCAAACTAACTGAAGAAGACCAACATGTGGGTAATATAAAACTCTCAGTCAAAACCAGAGGAAGATATTTCCTTGTCATTGACAAACTGATCTGAAGCGCACATGCAAAGGCAGTACAGATACTGACTATAGACTTCAAGACACTAGTAAAGTTGTCATAGTCAAAACAGGATGGCATAGATAATAGCTTAATGGCACAACAGAGAACTCAGAAACAGACCCAAACAGCATCTCAGGGATCCCTGGGTAACCTTGAACTTATCATATAGTTGAGGGTGGTCTTGAACTCCTGATCCTCCTGCCCCTACCTCCTAAGTTCTGGGCATATAGGTGTGTTTCATCATACTTGATTTATGTAGTGCTGGGATGGAATGCAGGGTTTTGTGAATGCTAAGCCAGCACTCTACAAATTGAGTTCCATCTGGGCAACCTCAGTTCATCTCTTGAAGACACAAAGGCAAATCCACACAGAAAGCACAGTCATTTAAACAAAGGACCATACAGGGATTGGATGTCCAGAAGCAGAAAAGTCAGCGAAGACACAGATTATAAACCTTTCCATAAACTTGAAATAACCACATACCTAAATCTAAAGTATAATACCCTCGGCTCCTGTCCCCCTCAAATGAGGGGAGGCACACTGACCTTGGGTATGGCAGTGAATTTTAAAGATAAAAACAGTAGAGGCTGGAGAGATGGCTTAGCGGTTTAGAGCACTGACTGCTCTTCCAGAAGTCCTGAATTCAATTCCCAGCAACCACATGGTGGCTCACAACCATCTGTAATGAAATCCGATGTCCTCTTCTGGTGTGTCTGAAGACAGCTACAGTGTACTCATATACAAATGAATAAATAAATCTTTAAAAAAAATATTAAAACAGTAAAAGGAAAATCTATGACAGAAAACTATTGAACCTTATTAAAACACCCACTCCCTGCAGGACACTGTAAAGCATGAAAAGGACTGGAGAGATGATTCAGGGGATGCCGTGGTTGTCGTGCAAGCCTGAGGACCTGAGGTGGAATCCCCAGCACCTCCATAGAGCTGGGCATGGTAAGACTCATCTGTAATGCAGTGCTCCATGGGGAGAGTCTAAGTAGAGATGGAGTTCCCAGAAGCTCACGAGCGGCTAGCCTGGCATACACAGTGACAAAATGACAAACAGATCCCGTGTCAAACAAGGCACAAAGTGAGGGCTGACACCAGAGGTTGTCCTGCAAACACACCTGAATGCACACACACACATATGAACTCATACACACATATACACATTCACACACATACAAACACATACATGAGAATGGATAAGTCAAATGACACAATTTGAACAAAATAAAACTTATATTGGATTATAAGCAAAGGCATAAAATAGCATCCACTCGGATATAAACAACTGAATAAATGAATAGAGGGAGGATTTGCTGTAAAATCCCAGAGCACTGCTGGGCTTAGTGGCACTCATCTTCAATCCCAGCACATGGGAGGCAGAGGCAGAAGGATCTTTGTCAGTTTGAGGCTAGCCTGGTCTACATAGTGAGTTCCAGAACAGCCAGGACTATATAGAGCAGTTGGTCTCAGCCTTCCTAATGCTGTGACCCTTTAATACAGTCCCTCATTTTCTGGTGACTTCCAACCATAATTATTTTTGTTGCTACTGCATAACTGTAATTTTGCTGTTATTATGAATTGTAATCTAAATATCTCATCTGTGTTTTCCAATAGTCTTACGAGAACCCTGTGATAAGGTCATTTGATCCCCAAAGAGGGTCATGACCCACACAGTTTGAGAACCATGTGCATAGATCGACTCTATCTCAAAAAAAAAAAATCGAGATAACTTAGTAGATATTTTCGGCTTAAACTGGGCACAATTCCCCATCCCTTAGTTGTGGGTTTCATCAGCAACTTCCCTCATTCTACAGTATTGTATAGAAAGAGGACCAAGGCCTGGCTTTACATTGGAACCTTGGAGCATGCTGACATGCTCCCTTACCCATAGGACCAAGTCAGCATTAGCAGCCATGTGGATGCTGATGCTGCACACTACTGGTACGGTGAGGTAAGAATGCTGCTTTGCCTTTTCTTCAGAAGCCACTTCCCAAAGCCTAATGAGGACAAAGATGTCAGCCATATCCCAGTAAAAGAAAAACCTAAAAAACATTTGGCCAGGGGCTGGAGAAATGATGTACGTAAGAACACTGGCTGTTCTTCTAAAGAACCTGGGTTCAAGTACCAACACCCACACAATGTCTCACAATTATCTTTAACTCCAGTTCCAAGGGATCTGACACCCTCTCTTGACTGTCATTGGTACTAGGTATGGATCTTGTGCACAAACATACATGCCAGCAAAACACTCATACATATTTAAAGAAACAAACAAAGACAAAAACCAACAGTATTAACAACAACAAGACAACCCTCAAATACTTGACCAGTTCTCCTCATAAAGGTCAAGATCACCATACTCCAAGCCTGCAAGATGCACAGCTAAGGGGATCTTAAGAGAGGATGGGACTGCGCCCCACACCTGTGATCCCAGGGCTTGGGAAGTGGAGGCTAAAGGATCAGGAGTTCAAGGCCAGACTTGGCCTCACAGTGAGTTTAAAGCCAGCTAGAGAACATGAGGTCCTGTTTTCAAAAGCCACAAAACAGGGCTAGCAAGATGGCTCAGCAAGTGAAGGCATTTGCTGACTGGAACCTACACAGCAGAAAGAGCGAGCTGACCTCTGACCTCTACATGTCTGCCAAATGCACTCCTGAACCACATTAAATCAATGTAAAAAAGCAAATATTAAAGCAGCCAGAACCAAACCACTACAATGCTGAACTATAATTCCAACAAGCACACTGTATTTAACAATGTAAGATGGAAGTGTGGGGACTGGGGGTGGGATGTGAGAAAAATGTACATCTCTGCAAATTTTCTGTGACTTGAAAACTCTGCCATAACAGTATTTTAAAAAGCTAATATGAATTTACTAGTTGTGCTGGCTAGTCTTATGTCAACTTGACAAAAGCAGAGTCACCTGAAAGGAGAGAACCTCAATTGAGAAAACGCCTCCGTAAGATTCAGTTGTAGGGCATTTTCTCAGTGATATGGGAAGACCCAGCCCATTGTGGGTGGTGCCATCCCTGGGCTGGTGGTCCTGAGTTCTATAAAAAAGCAGGTTGAGCAAGCCATGATGAGCAAGCTAGTAAGCAGCACTCCTCCATGGCCTCTGCATCAGCTCCTACCTCCGGGCTCCTGCCCAGTCTGAGCTCCTGTCTTGACTTCCTTCCATAATAAACAATGTTATGGAAGTGAGAGCCAAATAAACCCTTCCCTTCCCAAGTTGCTTTGGTCATGGTGTTTCATCAAAGCAATAGAAACCCTAAGATACTACTACTGTTGCAGAAAAATATACACCATTCATGGGATGAAATTAGAAAGAAAGCCATAATTATATGGGACACAGGTTTCCTCTCTTCTCCAGGAAAATGATAGTGACTTGTTCATCCTGACTAGAGTTTTCTAGATGCATCTGTACAGAAGACAATACACCAAGATTATCACAGAAAACATCCCACAACACCGGCTAAGCCAGGCATAAAGGCAGTGCAGGGACTGTCAACTTGACTGGATTTAAAATCACCATGGAAACATACCTCTGGGTGTGTCTCTATGGGGGTGTTTCCAGATAGGTTTAACTGTGGAGGGAAGATCCACCCTAATGTTGACAGCACCATCCCATGCTTTGCAGGGACCCAGACTTAATACAAAGGAAAAGTGAAAATGGGGAACTGAGTTCCTTCCAGCCTTCATCTCTGATCTCTGTACTCAGGCTCAAGCTGCCGGGCCTTCCCTGCCATGATGGACCACACCTTCAACTGTGAGCCAAAATACTTCCTTCCTCAAGTAGTTTGCCAGGTATTTTATTATGAGAGGGGAAAGCAACCAATAGAATGGCTGCAGGGAAATGAAGAGCTTCCTCCTTACTTAAGGATGCTTAAGGGACTATTGTCATTCTCTAGAAAAGGGATGGGTGGGTCTCACAGGTGGATCTCTCACTGAAGGCTCATTCCCCCCCACCCCCCACCCCGTGTTTGTGTGTCTGAAGTTTCTGGACTAGTTTTCCATTGCAGCATAAGCAAACAACTAGCAACATGGTGGCCTACAGCGAGAGCTGTAGGTTAGAAGACCAATGTGGGTCTCACTGGGCTAAAGAGGAGACATCAGCGGGCCTGCATGCTTTTGTGGGATTCTAAGGAAACTCTGTGTTCTCACCCCTTTGCCTACATTCCCTGTCTTTTGGTTCTTTCATGCCATCTCCAAAGCCGGGACTGGGAGGAGGGGGTGGATTTTCCAGTTGCATCTCTCTGACCCTTCTTCTGTCTCCCTCGTCCACTTTCAAGTAACTTGTACTTCCACTAGGTCTACCTGGGTAATCCTGGACTCCCCACCCAGATCCAAACCATAATCTTTAATCCCTTTTATCACATAAAGCACTTGCTCCAGGGAGTCAGAGCCTGGGTATCTCAGAAAAGACAATACTCTCCACAGGGCTTTCCCTATGGATCTTCTCTCCTTGCCTTTCCTTCCAACATACAGGTTCACTTCCCTCCTTGGGAGATTGCCAAAGGAAAATGCAAAGCCCTGGTTCTGCTCACCCAGCCCCTCAAACAAGTGAAGCTCTATTATTTTCAACAACAAAAAAATGATACTTGTTTTCCTAACAATCATAGATGAGGCAGGAGTCAATCCTTGGTGACCTTACCTCAATGTCAAGAGTAGAATCACATATTCCTATAATCTATATAACAATTTAATCACAAAGGTCTCACATCAGGTCCTGGGAACCTATCTCTCTCTCTCTCTCTCTCTCTCTCTCTCTCTCTCTCTCTCTCTCTCTCTCTCTCTCTCACACACACACACACACACACACACACACACACACACCCACCCTGGGGTGGGGGGGGAGAAACCCTAGGGAGAGACTGGCACTGTGACAGGAAGGGATGGAAGGATCCATAGTCGTTCGTCTTACATTTTCCAGCAGTTTTTAATTTGGTCGGCTTTGTAGCTGCTGCAGAGTTGGAAGGTAGCCAAGCAAAGACCCAGGGCATGATTTTATTGTTCTGCCCAGCACGTGGTACAGCTGCCCTCCAATTGCTGACAAGCTTAGAGGGAGAGGGTAGTACACAACTACTGGTCGGTTCCAGGCAGTCAAAAATGTGAATGGAAACATTTGTTGAGGTTTTAAGTGAGCCACAGGAGTTCAATTTAATCAGGACAAGACAAGGAGGGGCCAGGGGGACAACACATCAGTGGGATTTGTTTTTTCCATGCAATGGCCTGTTGCTTCTTTAGACTGAGAATCACACAACTGCCTTGCCTTTAAAGTCTACCCAAGGCTGATGAAATAGCTCAGCAGGTAAAAGTGCTTGCTGCCAAGCCTGATGACATGAGTTCAATCCCCAGGACCTATAGAATGGAAGGAGAGAATCAACTCCAGCAAGTTGTCCTTTGACTTCTACACACACACACACACACACACACACACACACACACACACACACACACACACATTTATTTAAGGGAGCTTTAGCTGCTGGGCATTTAGGGAGTTCCCAGATTTGGGGGAGCAGCAGCAGGGTCTGTCAACAGGAAAGGGTGAGGGGTGAGCTCAATCCACAATGCTTGCCTAACATGCATGAGAACCTGGGCTTGACCTTAGCACTGTCAGGCCTGGGTACAGATCCGTAATCCCAGCACTCAGGAACATGAGACTCAGGCATTGCCATCCTTGACTACATACTGAGTGTGAGGTCAGCCTGGGCCACATGAGACCCTGATGTGAAAGGGGTAGGGGTGAGATGCTGGACCAAGGACCTTAAGAGGTGATAATCTCCTCCCTCGTATGTGGCAGTTTATCCTCACCAGATAGCAGGAAACGAATCCCACAGAAGCTGTTGGGATTAAGAGTCAGAGGCCTTGTAGAAAATACCTCTTAGAGAATTCCCATCAGCCCATCCCTCAACCCCAACTGTCTCCACATTTTCAGGCCATATAAGGCACAGGCTATAGGGCTCCAGGAGCTAGACCCCGGCAGAAAGTGGAGGAATTTCATTACACGGAGGAGACCTACACTGCTTCCTATAGGTGAGCCAACATAGAGGCAGCTGTGGGTAACTCTGAGGTGTGAGGTGCAAACTTCTATTGTACCCGTGGAGGGGCTCAAGACCTCTCACTTCCCAAGACAATCTCCCAAAAAAACTGGTGGGAGATAAAAAGTATATTTTTAGGAAGAAATCTGAGAAGGGCACTTTTTTTTCTCTCTCCAAGTACAGAGCAATAAGGAATAGACTAGGTCTGAATCTGAACTCTGTTCTTTATGTTTTGACACTAGGCCTATTGCCATTTCTTAGCTCTGGCTCCATGGCATGACCACATGGGAGCTTCTAAGGCTGTCCTGACCTTACCCAGGCTGATCTGAGAATGCTAAGTTAAATTGGGTAGGCAGCTTGCTCTCATCAGAGTCTTGCAGCCTCTTGAGGAAGCTTCTGAGGGTGGGGAGAGAGGCCAGGCCCTGTGCTGGCTGCCTCCAGTCATCTGGGGGAACTGAGCTGAAGTTCAGAGCTAGTTCAGTACATTGTCACAACTGCAGGGCCACTTGCTGTCTGATAGAACAACAATGTGTATATGATGATTACCGTTAACTATCAACCTGACCCAACATACTCACCTGGGCGGAGTCTCAGCGAGGGATTACCCACATTAGGTTGACCTATGGGCATGTCGGTGTGACACTGGCTTAACTAAGTTAATTGATGGGGGAAAGGCTCAGCCTACTGTGGGCAGCACCATTCCTTAGGCAGGGGTTCTTGAACTCTGTAAGAATGGAAATCTATAGCTGAACATAAGCAAGTGAGCTATCTTGGGTGCATTTACTTTTCTTTGTTCTAGACTATGGGTGTGATGATAGCTGCTTCAAGCTCTGGCTGCCTGAGTACTCTACAACAGATCATAACCTGCAATTCTGAAAAGAAAAGAAACCCTTTCTTCCCTAAGTTGCTTTTGCTCAGGGTTTTTTGTTGTTGTTTTGTTTTATTTTTTTATATTTTTATTTTTTTTTTTGTATCACAGGGACAGAAATGGAGCTAAGACAGGGGGCACTGAACATCTACTCATTTCTCTTATCCTCAATGACTGTGCACTAATATGACGCACATTTCTCTAAGAGAGCACGAGCCCTTCTCCTGGAAGCACACAGCCTTGCACACCCCTAGACTAAGGTGCCAGTGGCTGCCCTGGAAGAACTCCAAGCAGTATGAAAGCACTAGGGTATCCAGAAAGGACCAGATGGGAAAGAGGAATAGACTTCACAATAAAGGTGGCATCAGATCTTTTTGTCCCCAGAAGTCTATTTTCCTGTTCATCTCACCCAGCAGTGTGCAATTACACACCTGTGTGCATATCTGAAGAACACCTGTATCCCCCATGACTCCAAAAGGCCCAAGGATCATCCACCAGCATCTGCCAGCATCCCATACACAATGGATGCTTAACGTGCATTTGCTGAATGAGTGAACAGGATGGCAATGTGGGCGGCTGAGCTGCTCTCCCCATCCAGCAGAGACCCGCAGCCAGATAACAGCTTGACTTTTTACACAAGTATTAATTCCTCAAGGTCTGGACTTCCAAAGGGGACCAAGCAGCCCTGGAGGAGCAGAGTTGGTGATGCATGTTTATCCAGAACATGGGAGTTCAGGACATTTGGTGTGAGGCAATTGTGCTTATCATTTTGGACCCCCTTGGTGCTAGATACAGTCCTGTCCAGACCTGGAAATTCATGGAGTATGGCACCGGAAATGGCACAGGCTGCCAGTGTCTGCACCACGAGAGCCACCACAGCTCCCTGGTTATTTATCTTTTTTTTTTTTTTTTCAAAACCAGCAACCCATGTTGACAGCAAATCTGTACAGAAAAATCTATTAAAAGAAATTGTGGTGAGTCGAGCTGCTTTAACTGTCTGCCGTTCTGCTGATTGCAGGCCGCACACCTCCCCTGAGCCTGCCTTCTGTACAACCTTCCATTTAATTCAATTCAATGGATAATTACGGAGTCTCAACTCTGTGCAGGGCAATGCACTGGGAACTTCATTCCAGTAGCATCCTCCAAGCACAGGCTGTGATTTAACTTAGAGACAGAAATGAGTGCATACAAAGATGTGCCAAGCAGCAAAGGCCATAGGATATTACATTACAAAAACCATTTCAAAGAAACTGACGTTGAACCTGTGTGAGTAGGCGTGAGATAGCTGGTTCCACACAGTATGCATCCGTTCTAATACACACTTAGCATCTGTGGAGAGCAATGTTCCTAGGTCACAGTGGTGGTCAATCTTGACTGTCTACTTGACTAGATTGATAATCACTGTGGAAACATACCTCTTGTTGTGTCTAGGAGGGTATTTCCAGAAAGGCTTAGCTGAGAAGACCTACGCTATGTGTACAGGCATAATCTTATGGATTGGGTGCCATGATGAATGAAAAGGAGAAACTACAGCATTCTCTCAGTGCTTTCTGGCTAGATGAATGTGACCAGCTAGCTGCCTTCCCTGCAGGGCTGTAGCTCATGCTGTGAGCCAAGCAAACACTTCCTTCCTTAAGATGCTTTTATCATAGACTCCCAAAGAATAACTCATACAGCCACGCCTACATCTGGAGTGAAGAGAACAAAGGAGAAGCTGCCCCCACCTGCTCACACGGAAGAGGGATAGAGAGAGCCTCTTAGAGGAAGAGGCACTTCAGTGGCTCCAGATAGGACAGGCTGGAGGCTGGCACAACCATTCGTGTCATCAAAGTGAAGTCAAGATCACACAAGCCAGAATGTGCAATATGTGGGTTTAGCCCTGAAAGGAGTGCCCAGCCCCTTGATAAGAAAAAACAGTTTTGCAAGTTTGAAGGGCACCTCTGAAAAGGTTCTCCAGAGGCCGAGGATAAAGCTCCATTGGAAGATTTCTAGCCATGCAAGGATGAAGATCTGAGTTCGATCTCCAGCATCCTCAGAAAAAGCTTGCATGGTGGCTTGTACTTGTAATCCCAATACTAGTGAGGTGTAGACAGGTAGATCCCTGGGGCTTGCTGGCCAGCCAGCCAACTTTAACTGAATCATGAGTTCCCAGAAAGCCAGGAACCTTTGCAAATAAAAAAAGCAAGGTGGGGAGCGACTGAGAAATGCATCCAAGGTTGATCCCTGGCATCTACCATGTGCATGTACTCGAACACACATAGACACATAGACACACACACACCACACACACACATGAGAGAGAGAGAGAGAGAGAGAGAGAGAGAGAGAGAGAGAGAGACAGAGACAGAGACAGAGACAGAGAGAGAGAGAGACAGAGAGAGAGTGCCCTTCAGGGAATTCAGCCAGGTAGAAGTATAGTCCAGAATGCATGTTCCCATGATAAGGTAGACTGAGTTAGTCGGCCCATTGGAGATAGCAGACCCTGGATGAATCCTAGCACAGTCTCTTGACTTCCTTTCCAAAGTGGGAATCTTACCGCTTAGCTCACAGGTTGGTAACAAGCTACCATGACATAACACATATAAAACACCCAGCATGGCAGAATTCTCCTCCCTGAGCACTCAGTACCTGCTCATTTGCCTTTTCACCACCTCAAGTCAGTGTGTGTCTAGTAATGGGTGACCACTAGGAGAGACAGGGAGGCTTGCCAGAGACGATCTAACAGGCTAAGAATGTCTGGGAGAGCCATCTGGTCTTGAAAACTAAGAAGAGACTGTAAGAAATGACCATCCCTTGTCTTGGGTGGACTATGACAGGATGATGAGGAAGGAACAGGCTCACACAAAGGCTCCACAATGCAGAAAGATGCTTTGGGGCACGTGACACAGTGGAGCACCCACACATACAGTGAAGGGCCATCAGATGGCTGTGATGGAGTCTTGGAGGGAGGGAAGATGCTTAAGGAAAAAGAAGACACATGGTGAAGGCAAAGGGGAGACGGCTGAGGTGGCTGTCATAGAAGTCAGTACTGCCATGAGTTGTAGCCCTGGTTTGGCTGAGTTTTCAGAAGTAGGCAGATAATATTCAATGCCATTGAGAGAAGGGGCTGACTCTAAAAGTCTGAACATATTCAGACCAGAGACATGGGATGAGCCTGGGTCATCTGACTTGTGGAAGCCCGTCAGCTGTGGGCTTCCATCAGCTATAGAAGTATCAGTCAGGCTTCGGAGGGCCAAAGGTAGAAAAATTAAACACCAACAAAGATAGAGATAGCAATGGACTGAAATAGATCAATAACATGTAAACCCAAGGATTAATAATGAAATCATCATCATCATCATCATCATCATCATCATCATCATCACCTAGGCAGCCAGGGAGGTGGCTTAGTTGGGAAAGTGCCTCCTGCACAAGCATGAAGACTTGAGTTTAAACCCCACTACTCCTGCAAAACTCCAGGTGTGGCAACTAGTTCTTGTGATCCCAGTGTAAGGTGGAGACAGGTGGATGGCTGGGGCTCACTAGCCAGCCGGCCCCTGTAAGTCAGTGAGTCCCAGGGCTTGGTGAGAGACCCAGCACAATGCTGGGAGCTCTACCTCCAGCTCTTTGCGAGTTTATAAATAATGGTCCAATGCCCCAATAGACTAGCTATCTAAACAATAACCACCAATGGCTCCCTGCATCACAAAGAGAGGCAAGGAAGAGTAAGGCTTCCCACTCTCCAGAGACAAGCTATGCTGACCCCACCCCTACCCAGCAAGCTTTGGAAATGCAGGGGCCAGATGAATAAGTTCAATCACACCTCCACCGTCCAATTAGCAGAGTCCAGACTGTTAGAAACTCTACAGGTTTCTCCAGGGGGAGGGGGAACATTGAAAAGACTCAAAAGAACCTGAACAGGAAGCCACCAATTCCAGTGTGGTTTCTGTTGCTGTTGTCTTAAATATTGATTCCAGCATGCTGGAAAAGTAATTACTAAGTGATCAAAATTTAGAAAACGAAAGGCTGAGAATAGTAAGGAATTGATTTTTTTTCCTTATGTAATTTTTTAAATAAAAAATCCTTCTATAATGAAATAAATCACTTTTATGGTATCCTGAAATATAAATTTTAAATATTGAAAAACTATAACTAGGGCTGGAGAGATGGCTCAGTGGTTAAGAGCACTGTTTGCTCTTTCAGAGGTCCTGAGTTCAATTCCCAGCAACCACATGGTGGCTCACAACCATCTGTAATGGGATCTGATGCCCTCTTCTGGTGTCTGCGGAGAGCAACAGTGTACTCACAAAATAAATCTTTAAAAAGAAAAAAAAAAAATTATACCTAAATAAATGGTAAAAAGTTTAAAGTCTTTGTGCATAATACATAAAAATATATTATTACTATTATTATTATCATTATATCTGGGATTTAATCCAAATTAACTTTCTAGTCGAGATGAGAGGTCAGGTAAGAAGTATGAAGATTGGCAGGGCAGTGATGGCACATACCTTTAATACCAGTATTCAGGAGGCAGAGGCAGATGGCTCTCTGTGAGTTCGAGGCCAGCCTGGTGTACAGAGTGAGTTCCAGGACATCCAGAGCTACACAGTGAAACCCTGTCTCGAAAAAGGAAGTAAAGATCATTGCTTCGTTGGTGAATTGATTGACAGATTTGCTTAGGGGTCAGGGACTTGCACTCTCCTTTCTACCTTTATGTGCATTAGAAGTTTTACATTGTCACTTGGTTTTGTTTTCTCAATTAAAAAGATGTTTTGTCTTTTTGAGACAAAGTCTTACTATGTGACTGCATCCAGTCTCAAAGTGTCTGCCATTCTCCCACCTCAGCTGTCCCACAGCTGGGACTGTAGGCATCTACCAGCATACTTGGGTCTTTTTTCATCTTTCCTTTTAATGGTCCTTTGTAGTGATGAGCAGAAGTAAGCCAAGAGTTTGTTTTCAAAAATAAGGAGGCAGATAAGAGCAAGCCACTTGCCACAGCAAAGATAATGCCAGGCTGAAAAAGAAATCTGGGAAATGGCTCAGCATGGGGACTGGGGTCCAGATCCCCAGGACTCATATAAGGGCCAGCTGGGCATGGTGGCCCACCCATAATCCTAATGCATGAGAGGCAGGGACAGGGGCTTCCTGGAGCAAGCAATCTAGGTACACTAGACAAAGTGCTGATCTCTGGGTTCAAGTGAGAGGTGCTGCCTCAATAGTGAGTTGGAGAGCAGTCAGAGAAGATACCCAGCACCTTTAGGTATGTTGGGCACCCACACCTGCACACACATACACCACAACAAAAGAAATGCAACTAATATAGCAAGCAGCAATCATAATCTTCACATGTAATGACTTTCCAAATACATAATATATACCCACCAGCATACTTAAGCTAAAAAAATACATCAATTGCAATTTAAAGTTTAAAACTTTTTTTTTAAGATTTTAAATTTTATTTACTTGTGCGTGTATGTGTGTATATACGTTGTGTGTTGTGTGTGTAGATGTCAGAGGACAACTTGTAGGAATTGGTTCTCTCCTTCCATCATGTGGTTCCTGGGATTACAATCAGGACCTCAAGCCTGGAGCAAGCCCCTTTACCAGTCCACCCATCTCACCAACCAAAGTGCAATTTTAACGAAGAAAGAAATTACAGCTAACTGGCAAATACTTAGGAAATACTTCTCTTCGCTGCTTTTAAGGATATCCTGTGGAAACAACATCAAAGAGCCACCTCTCAATGGTGGTGTGACCCCTCTTACCACCTTCTTTCCCTTTGTATCTGGCCCAGGGCCATCCCAACCCTAGGGTGACACTTGTTCTGCTCAGGGAGGGATCTCTGGGACTTAGTTGTGGACTCCACACCTCCCAGCTCCTCTCTTGTCCTTAGCAGTCATCATCTCTGCTTGGGACTTTCAGCACAAATGGCTTACTGGAGGGGTGAATGGTGACTTCATACATGACAGAATTCATCAGTAACAGAAGCAAAGAGAACCCCAAGGGAGCCAATATTCTCCTACAGATCTTTAAGGAGGCCAGGAAGACCTCTGGATTTTCATTAACCGTGGTCTTCCAGAACTCGGATCAAGAAGCTCAAATGGATGCAACCTGTCAATCATCCTAGGAGGCATTTCAGCCCATAATTTCAGGCATAAACCCACATGTAAGTTTTTAAGCCCTGCTTTACCATAGACAGAAGCTGAGTGGAAAATTTTGCCAATGACCCTACATACCCATCAATGAAACCCGCAGAGCACCTGTTGGAATTGAGCCCTCCTAAACCAGGTGGGAGAATTGCACCGAAAGCTCTCAAGAATGAGATCCTTGTGTTCTTCATGCTCCTGCTACCAGAGTCAATCAAGACACTTATTCTGTCCCAGCTATGGAGGAGAGCTGGTAGACAGATCCTGGGAAAAGCAGTTAGTAGGAGACAGCTCACAGAGGGGCACACACTTCTCAGAGCAGTGCCAAAGTCCAAGCTTAATTTAGGAGTGGAGGATGAATGTGGCCCAATTAGGTATTGGTTTCCTTGTCTAAGTCCCTCACCCCCTTACCTATCTATTTATCTCATTCCCTACCCCTCTACATTTTCCCTAACAGCAGTCTAACCACCTTAGACAGAAAGCCCTGTCTACATACATGCAGATCCTTCAAGAGTAAGAGGGAGTGGTCTTCATCTCAGAAACCCAAATATGAGAAGCTGGCTAAGGCACTCCTGACAGATTTACCCCCACCCACCATGTTCAACTCTGTCCATGTTTGGTCCTACCTTTAGGGCAAAGTGCCCCGCAGCCCATGGTCTAATACTGCAGCCACAATCATCCTCTCTTCTGTGCGGCTGCCCTCTCTCTGTGGGATCCCCTATGTCTGCTTTCAGGATAGTCTTCTGATATTTGGAGGTCTGCAAAGCTATGGATAGGATGCTTCCCACAGCTTCCTGAGAAGGCTGCTGCTTGCCTAGAACGATTCAGAGCACAACCTCGGCTGAGCACCAGTGGCTGCCTATATAATTTAATATGATGCCACTTGAGACTTGTGGATCTGCTGAAGAGCAAGCAGGATCCTGTCTCCTGCCTCTTGGCAACGGAGATGTGGACTGCCTGTTTGTTTCTGCTGTGTTGGGGTATATATCTCAAGTGATGAGTAGAGACAGAGTGGCAGGCACAGTAGGCTTGGTGCCCTTTTCCAAGGGTCAATGCTTGGGAGCCACTTCAAATAGGGTCTTCTGAAATCTCTTAGCCCCTTACAGCCTAGAAGTCATGAGTGTAGGCAGAAGCAAGATATAGGTACAATTGGGTGACCTCAGCCAGCCCTGGGCACGCAGTGGCCATGTGGCACCTCCAAAGGTTTCTCTCAATAGTTAGGTGGGTGCTGCACTATCAGGAGGAAAAGCCTAAGCTTATGGATAGGACAGTTAAGGTGACAGAATACACACAAACACATTTGTAAGTTCAGATCTGTCTTAAGGAAAAGAAAACCCTCATAGGTTTTAGATATTTGTCACTGTGGTCCATGGAGTTTGCTGCCAGGTTTGGTTTGATGTAGAGCCCTGTCAGGCTGGTACCACTCATCAGCTCCATCTGCAGACAAAGTAGTAAGGTGACTGGCATTGGTGCTGAACTAAAACTCAGACTCAGGGACTAGGTCATCTGCACTCAGAGGACACATCCCTGTGGAGACTCAGGACTTGGTACCAAGATGCTTGGACTATAAAGGCAGAGTGTAGCAGAGATGACCACCACCAAGGTCTGTCCTCTGGGGCCCAACAAGGGTCTCCCTGCCTTAGGCATGGGGACAGACTGAGCAAGTGGATGAAAATGGTCTTGCTAATGAGAGTCAAAATGAGAGTCAGGGGACAGCTCATCTGTCCCCTGAACCCATTAGAGAGATTTTCTTTTCTGCAGCAACTGATCTTGAAGGCCAAGGTGTGGACTGTTCTGGAAGGTGGTGCTACAGAGAGTGTATGTTCTGAGGTCTGGATACTTTCTCCACTCATATAAAGAAGAAGGTTAGGTCTGAAGTACCTGATACCTAGGGTCCTCATCTCTGGCTGTTCTAGATGGTGGAGGAAGGGTTTTGTTTTGTTGAGCTGGGGTGGAAGAAGATGGGGGTGACATGGGGCTACCTCTGGAGCTAATTTCTCTCTTCTGGAAAAAAGAGATTCCAAGTCCCCACTGACCCTGTAGAAACCCTAGAAAGATAAATGATGGGCTACAGTATCAATCCCACCCACTATCAGAGAACAAAGGACACTTTTCATACCTGCCAAATCAATGATCATAATAACATAAAAAGTCTAATATTCTTCTAACTAGTCAGAAGCTAACAGACCCAATATGCAAATTGACCTAATGGCCTTTAATTAAAAGATGATGTGACCAGCATTAAGCTGCACCCCTTAGATACATTATCTCATTTAATCTACAGAATAGAGAATCTCCAAAAATGAGTTTATATTGTCCCTACTGCTTAACTTATTAGCGTATTGAAAAGACAAACCTAGAGATTGCACTGTAGGACTGAGCTAAAAGGTTCTGATTCACAGCAAAGGAAATTTAATTAAAGCATGTAATGTCAATTACTGTCATTCATAATCTTATTAGGCCTCCCCAGAAATAATACAGATATCAAAGTCTAGCATTACCTACGTGTTTGATGTAAATAGGATAAAATTATCTAGGTTCTGAAAATATCCAGATAGCAGACAGGGAAAAGAGGGATCTATCTAGTCTTCTGTGTCATCAAATTTCATTAAACAGGGACATGGACGCCCACCTCCTTAGGAGAGCAGGTTGTAGAGAATCGAACCTGTCTGGAGCTCTAGGGGCCTTACCACGTGTTTTAAACCACTCAAGATCAGACACCTTTTTGTTTGTTCTGATGAAGTCCAAGAGAAGATTCCAATATCTAAGTGGGCTCAAACCAGATTGGGGGGTGGCTAGGACAATTCTCTCATGGGCAGCTTTGAGGGCCCAGAGAATGAAGGAGCTGTAGGAAAACACCCAAGCAAAGAAAATTATGACACACTGGCCAAACCACTGCCCGGCTTCCACTCGCCCATCTAAGGATGGTCAATATACAGCTACTTCCTTCTCTCCTCTCTTCATCACACTGTTGCCAGACTGAAGGTGAGCAGGGGCTTCGCTACCAGCATAGGAAGAAAGCAAGACTTTTGCCTTCTTGGGATTATAGTACAATAGAGGGAGACTGACAATAATTGTAAATGGCACCAGTTTATAAACATAAGCCAAGCTCCACCGAGTCTTATTTTCTGTGCATCTTAGATGGATAGTAGAATGTATCTATTCCACAAGCTCCCAGCAAAGACAAAAGAAATGACCATGCCCAAAGATGCCAAAAATGTTCTTGATTGAACAGAAATTTAAGGGCTGAGGAAAGAAATGACTATTGGTGAAGTGCCTGCCTCTCAAATATGAGGATCTGAATTCAGATCGCCAATGCCCCCTCCCATTCCAAACACACACACACACCTGAAATCCCAGTGAGAAGAAAATTAGAAACAGGCAGATCCTTGGCGCTCACTGCCCGGCCATCCAAACTTATCAGTGAGTTTCGGGCTCAGAGAGAGAGACAAACTGAGGGGTGAGGACTGGGGAGATGTCTCAATGGTTAACAGTGCATACTCCTCTCATAGAGAATCCGAGTTTAGCTCTCAGCACCCACATCAGGGTGGCTTACAACCACCCTAACTCCAGTTCCAGAGGGATCTGATGCATTTGGCCTCTGATGACACCTCTATTCATTTGTATACACTCCCACACAGACACACATGTATCCATGTAATCATAATAAAATAAATTTTAAAACAATGAAGTGGAGAGAGACTAAGGATGACCCCTGACGTGGGCCCCTGGCCTCCACACACATTCACACACAGATATCCACATCTTCACATACACAAACATGCACACACATATATACACAGTTTAAGTTAATACAAGTTCTTCTCTTTGACTGTTCTTACTATGAGAGATGTTCTCATCAGCTACAGGTTTGCGTGGCCTAGGGCAAGTTACTTTACTTTCTTACCTCTCTGCTTTCTTGGGTCCAAGACTCTTTGGTTTTAGTAAAATAAGGGAATAGTGACCTCTAGTAAGGGCTGAATATGCAGATATGATGGCTTGGAACCACGCCTAGCATGTCAGCTGATGATGGTGATTATTAGTTTGCAAACATCCAGAGAATGGCCTTGCTGTGAAGGCATGTTAGCACCTGAAACACTCGCAGTGTAGCTCCAAGCTCAGTCAGTACAGGCACCACTGACCATTGCTCTGGGCAATCCTTGGCTGCAGGGAACTGCCTTGCATACTGAGGGATTTAATGGCATCCCTGGCCTCTCTGACCCATGCCATCTTCTTACTCTCCCAGGCATAAAAACCAAAAATGTCCCTAGACATTGTCTAAATTCTCCTGCCAAGGGACACATAAATGGCCCCTAGAGAGAACAACTAATGTGGCCGCATGCTTGAAGAGGACCAGAGGACAAAGAGAGTTAGAGTCTACAGAATAAGATCGAAAGAACCGGAAGAACAACAATATCAACCAACCAAACCCCCCAGAGCTCCCAAGGGACTAAACCACTAACCAAAGAGCACATAGGGAGGTACCCATGGCTCCAGCTTCATATGTAGCAGAGGATGGCCTTGTTGGGGAGAGGCCTTTGTGGAGGCTCCATGACCCAGCATAGGGGAATGATAGGGGGATGAGGTGGGAGGGGCTGGGTGGGGGGAGCACACTTATAGAAGCAGGGAGCATGGGGGAGGGGATGGGGGTTTGACTGGGAAGGAGGCTAACATATGAAATGTAAATAAATAAAATAACCAATAAAAAAAAAAAAAAAAGAGTGAAAGTGAGTGAGCCCACGCAGCTATCTGCAATGTCGCCTACAGGAGAGGCACTTCAGTGGTTGGTGCTTCTTAGCCATCTATAATATATGACCTTTTCGATAAACATAAAAATCTATTTATCGAGATTTAAAATCTCAAAACAAGTTAAACATCATGAATAACCCAAATTAGAGTTGCTGTAATACACAGGCACCTTTTCTTTCTTTCTTTTTTTTTCTGTTCCACACAGTTCTCCCCTGCATCAATTCTGATAAAGCTGTGTAGCCAAATGTCAGCTCACACAGATTTACATAACAGAGCAGGAGAGGAGAGGAAAGAAAGGAGAGGAAGGGGAGGGAGGGGGAAAAGGGAGGAGACAGGAGGGGAGGGAAGGGAAGAGGAGGAGATAAGATGGCCCAGTGAGCATCTATCTGAGTGGGCACAGGCACTTGCTGCCAAGCTTGACAACCTGAGTTCCATGCTGAGAACTTACTTGGTAGAGTGAGAGAACCAACTCCTGCACACTCCTCTCTGATCTCCACAAGCACACTGTGCCATCCATGTGCACATACAGGCACCCACAGAAAAATAAATGAATGCCAAAAAATATTTTTAAAAAGGAAAAAAAAAATGGAAATGGCTCAGTGGCTAAGAACACTTGTTGCTCTTGTAGAGTGTCTGGGTTTGGTTTCTAGCACCTACATGGTGGCTCAATGTCAGCACTTTAAAACTAGGCACGGTGCCTATCATCCCAGAATTCAGGAGGCAGAGGCAGGAGGATCAGAGGTTGAAGGTCATTCTTAGCCTCATAGTGGTCTAAGCTGAAATACATGAGACTTTGCCTCAAAAAATTCACATCCCACACCCAAAGGTCATAGGTTAGGTTTTTCAAAGTTCACATTTGCATTATGAATGGTCACCATCCATTTCCACTTTTACTTTTAGCAGGTTTATTTGAGGTTTTAAAAACACCACAACGCTCTATATTATAGATTGTATTGACTTTCGCCACAGCGGGAGTGTTGTGATGTTGTAGAGCCGAAGCACTTTAGCAGTCAAGTGTAAACAGTTATGACATAGGGCTCTCATGAGACACAGAAAGATCCTCCTCACCACTTACAGCAAGGCATTTCAGCATTCATGGTTCACATTTAGGAGAGACAGTGCATACACCACCATTCTGGAAGACCCTGTCCTCACCAGAGGGATCTGTCTAAGGAAGCAGGTGCCATCCACTCTGAGACCTACTGTTCAGAGCTCTGGGGTCCTGATTGTGTTCTTATATTTCCCCACTTGGAAAACTTGCCTCTGGCTAGAATGTCTAAGACCAACAATAAAGAAACAGTGGGCCAGAACAGGATGCGCTTCATCACAGGAAATGAAAAGATGACAAAGTTTAGCTTCTCACCCGATTCTTACAGCTGGACCAGACAGACTAGCTGTCATGTGGTCACCACCATACAGCGATAATCTTGTTGTGTTTTTATCAAAATCCATCTTCCCACATGTTTATAAGGCAAGTGCAGTTGATATTTAATAATACAAAACATTCACTCACCCTGGCCTATTACAATACACTTGAACTGCCATGCACCTATTGGTCTTTTGGGCTGTGTCACCTTAGCTAAAATTAAGTCAGCTGATCTACCTACCTTCCCTGTCGGTCTCAAGTGTTATTTTCTCCACTCTTATTTCTAAAAGTAGAATTGTTGGGTCAGAAAGGAACAACTTGTAATCTCTTTGTTTCTTGTAACACAGGAAGAAAAACTAGAAGATAATTCATAATGTCCTCTTCAAAGCCCAGGTGGCTATGTTTCTACAAAACTCTGCCCATGTTACATTTGATGGCTTTTATTTAATTTTGATAAAGTAGTAGGTATGAAATGGTGATTTCCAATTCTTAATGTGAATTGTAAACTTTTCTTCCTAAGATTTGTTTACAGCTTCCATGTGTGAACTTTGAACATTTGTCCAATGAAAATGTGTGTGCATGTGATATGTAGATATGTAAGGGCATGCACATGTATGTATGGGTGCATGTATGTATGTGTGGAGCCAGAGGTCAACACTTGTGGATAGCCTCAGCCTTGTATTTTGATGTTAATTCCCCTTTTTGTGAAGGGCTGCAGAGGAGGAGTGAATCAGTACACAGGTGAATTCTAGTGAACCTTCTGCCCATCTTAATTTGTAAAATAAAGGCTGGAGCCAATGATTGGGCAGAAGAAAGGAAGGTGGAGAAATAAAGGTTGGTGGGAAGAGAGAAGGGAGCAGAGAGAGAGGAGAGAGAGGACAACAGAGGACGAGGACAACCGAGGAGGACGACTAGGAAGCAGGAGGTAGAAGGACAGACTCAGGGTCTGGAAAACCCTCAAGTTATAAGGGTCTCGTAGCTGGAGTAGTGAAGTGGTGAATCTGCTCAATCTGGGCTTGCAATAACTCCTAATTATTGAGTTGTGTTTTCTTTGACCGGTCCTATTTGGGTTGGAGACTTACCGCAACAAACACTGGCTGTTTTTCCATTGCTTTTCTCCTTATTCTCTGAGATGGGATCTCCCAGTAAACCTAGAGCTCACTGAGTGGGGTAGACTGACAGTGGATTGGCTCCAGGGACCTGCATGACTCCCTTTCTACCCCACATGGGGCTACAGATGAAACCATCACACCCAGCTTTGAACACGGATGCTGGGGATCCAAACTCAGGTCCCCGGGCTTGCATGTCAGGCATATTATTTCCTGAGCCATTTCCCTAGCCCCCAAAATGAAGACTTAATTGTGTCCTTTAAGGTTTTAAAACAATTCTTCCCAAAGTATGTGGCTATTGAGATGTTGGTTGTCATGCTGCACCGTGCCCCATCTACTGCCTCTCCTTTCCTTTGCTTGTTGATTTCCTTGATATACCAAAAAGGTGTTTTTTAAAAAATATAATTGAACCCATCAAACTTGTCACTGATAATTTCTTCAATTGCTTCAATAGTCAGAAAATTGTCTTCCCTCAACAATTGGGATAAGTGTGCCATTAAAAAAAAATTAGCTCTTTAAGCCATCTGGCATTTGTTGTGGTCTAGGGGATACAGTGACCATATTTTCTGAGTCAAAAATTGGAACATGTGATCTGACAAATGCCAATGTTCTTATGGGTAAAATGGGACAGAATATTTGAAATTGAGACCATACTGGAAAATTGCAGACATGTGGCCCCCATATGTAAGAAACAAGCTGTTATTTTAAAGGTACAGTGCCAGCCCCTGCTCTTCCTAGCTCCCGTCAACATGAAGCAACAGAGATTTTTAGCCTGAGGCCCAGCCTCAGCCAGGGCCAGATCCCAATCTTACTAAGACTGTCAGGGTGTCAATAGGGATAGGGCCAACTGATGGGACCCAGGATTGGTTAAATTACCAGAAGTCCTGTTTCTGTCCTCCCTCCTTCCTGTTTTCCATTCTCTGTGCAGAAGTGGCTGCATCATTGCCTTCCACGCTGAGCAGAGTTGGATCAAGGGAAAGCATCTGAAGATATTTGAGAGGGAGAGGGTGTTTCTTTCCTGAAAGCACTGCAACTAAAAGCCATAGGTCTTGATAGTTGGGGGCTCTCCCCTTGAACTGGGTACTACCCTACTCTTGTTCCTTCAGATGGTCCCTGAAAGGTGGAGTATGTTTAGCTCATTCTTTTGTAACCAGCATTCATTAAACTTTACACTAACATCTGTAGGCTGCCTCAGAGAGACACATGCAACAATGGAGCCGCATTCTCCAGATTCCATCATTGAGCTGGCTCTGGGAACACAGTAGTTAGAAGTCGTCTAGTTCCTTCTAGAAACAGAGCCTGCTCCAGACCACAGCCTGCTTCAAAACTCTGCTTAGCCCTTTTTCTGCAGGGCAGGATCCTCTTCCGAATGCCAAATGCCCAGGGCAGGGCTGAGTAAGCCTCAGTCAATGCCTTGTCAAATAGAAATGTGCATGAATATTCTCAACCCTCTAATGACCAAGAGGCAGAAGTTCAGTTGTCTATCTTTGACTCTTGCGTCTGCACTTCTGGTGAGATGGTTCAGTGGCAAAGCTGTTGCAGCCAAGCCTGATGACTTGCTTTTAATACCTGGGACACACATGGTGGAAGAAGAGCTGGTATGTATACACACCAATAGGGGCTGGAGGTGGTGGCAGCAGGGAGGCCTCCCTAGTTTCAAGTTTCTCTGATTTGGTAACATTACAACATCTTTCAACCTGCCAGCACCTCTCTTCCAAAGGTGAGTTTCTCCCCTCCCCTCTAACGTCCCACACGCTATTTTTTGACCCTCTGTATGATCATCGGTGTTGTGAAGCTAGGTGGTGAATTGTTTAGCTATTCTGTCTATCTGACTTCCCATGGCACTGTGGACAGTAAGAGCGGACGGCAGGCAGTGGGAGGCAAAAATCACAGAAGTGCTGTTTCTGTGTCCTGCCGCCTTGCAAGCAGATCTGGCTGATGAGTTCTCTCTGAGTCATGAAACGCTTCTGAAACTCCTCTGATCTCTGTCTGCAGGGAACAGCATACTCTGTCTTGCATTCTTCTTTTACATTTTTTACCCCAGTCGATTCCTTTCTGTGTGGAACATCCTGATCATACCCTCAGGATAAATGCACGCTTACATAGAACAGCTTTCCAGCTTCATGGCACCGATGAACCAACATCACTCCTGTTGATCAGGACCTGGAATCCTCTAGCCGCTTACAGCCCATATTTTCTGTGTGGGTTTGGCTCATGAATAAAATCATGGGGGAAGACTCAGGATCACTCATGACCCCACTTGGATGGTGATCCTTAAGGAGGTTTGTTTGTTTGTTTGTTTGTTTGTTTTAAACTGAAAGATTTTACGTAGTCCAGGATAGGTTCAAACTCACTAGGTAGCTGAGGATGACCTTGAACTTGTGACCCTTCTGCCTCCACTTCTTAAGTGCTGCGATTATAGCCTGTCTATGGTGCCAGGCTTCTTGCATACTAAGCAAACACTCCACATCACTACATCCACAGCCGAGAAAAATGGGGTTTGTTTGCTTGTTAAGTTTTCTGCAAGAGAGTTCAGAGGCAAGGGGCCATGCTCATTACTCTTGGCACTCGAAGCCCGGCAGATGGTCTTATCGGCCACATCTTCACATTCCCAACTCTTTTGTAGAAACTGAAGGATGGCATTTCAGAAGAGGTCAGAAAGGCAATGTTTATAACCCACCTCCCCCTAGAGTGGAGGCCGCTGGGGCTTATACTCATTACTATTTGGTCATAAGCAGCAGAACCCCCTTCCCCAAGCCCAGTAATTAAAGCAGATAAAAAAAAATTACTTGGGGTAGTCAGAATCCGAAAATGGCCCCTTATGATTTCCTGTTCTAATCCCAGGGCTGTGACCAGACTGGGCTCCTGCGGCCTGCCGGTGGTAGGTTACTGGGAAAGGAGATTTCACAGATGTAATTAGTTTTGATTTTGAGTTACTCACAGGAGATTATGTAGGTAAAGCCACCTAACCACAGCAGCCTTTTGGAGCAGTCTGCCCTGCAGGCAGTGGAGGAAGTTGGGGGACGGCATGTAGAACAACAAACTTTCTTGCTGATGCTCAGGGGCTGGGAGTGACTTCTAAAGGGACCCCAGGCCATAACAGGAACATAGGAGGAATCTTCTGAGAGACAGCTAGACCTTCTAGTGTAGCCTAGGAACTGGGCCTTAAGACACTCTAATCAAAGTGACCCTTCAACAAGTGTCCCTCTGATCAGAAGGAGCAGTATCACCTGCCACAGGCCCACAATCCCTGTCCACTGACTGACTACCTTCCATCCTAGACTCACTACCATTTTTTAGAGACAGGGCCTCACTGTGTAGCCCTGGCTGGCCTGGAACTCACTCTGTAGACCAGGCTGGTCTAGAGATCACAGAGTTCCACCTGCCTCTGCCTCCCCTGTGCTGGGATTAAAGCTTGCACTACCACACCCAGTTCTAGATTCAGTCTTATTATTCCCTTCCTCTTCAGAACTGGTTGGGTCGAGCTCTACCCCAGACTGCCTCCTCCCTCTTTCCTTTCTCTGCATTCTGTATCCTACTGTCTCTAGAAAAACTCAACACATTTATAGGGCAGTACCTGCGGGTGTTGTCTGCCGTGAGAAGACAAAGGGAGGTTTTGAAACCTTATTCTGCCACTGGCGAGCTGCCTTAATTTTGAGGCAAATGACTCAACCTCCGTGAGCTTATCTGTGCGATGTGGGCAGTAATGGGTACACTGGGAGGGTTTCAGGTGAAGGATAACGTCTCTCACATGGAGCTGGAGAAAGAGCAGAACTGCAGCAGGTACTTGCTGAGTGATGGCTAAGTTCATGAGTTATGATAAGGTCTGAAATATATGTGATGAATGAATACTGATCATCAGAGGGCCAAGGTCAAGATGAACTGGAAGCAGAGCCCAGGGTACCATCTCTTGCCTTCCCAGCAAGCTCAGCCTAACTGCTCAGCCAGCTCCAGCCATCAGGACACCCCAACCCCATCGTCTAACCCACAGCAGAAGAAAGCCTCCTCCTTCCGGTCTGGAAGGAGACTTGGCTGCCAAGCGCGGTCTAAGCATGTTTATCTTCACCCCACATGTCATCATCTCTGAATGTCTTCAAGACTGCTCCTTCAATTCCACTCAGTTCTCCTTAGTTCAGTTCATGAGAACAAGCCTGCCCTGTGTCCCAACAGCACGCAAGGCAGGGAGGGCCCAGAGAAGAGATGGCAGTGGGCTCTTCTCACACTGCTCCTATCTAGTGGGGAGGGGTGTCACCCAGATGGCCAGTTTCTGTACTGTGACAATGCTGACAGTGGATGCTCTCACAGTACAGTGGAGGTGGATGGACCTCTGTTAAGACTTAGAAGAGGGCAGATGAGGGAGGGCAGAGAAGCTTCTGGAAAACGGGGACCCAGAAGTGGACTGTGAAGGATGGGTGGAAGGTTGCCTGGCAGAGGCAGGGAGACCATGTCCAGCATTCCACTCCTTGCCTGTCCTTTCTCACAGACTCTGTGTCTTTCTTCTTCTGTTTCTCAAGCCAGACAAAGAGAAGACCCAAGGTCTCTTCTTTTTTTTATTTCCAAATCATTACAGATTAGTACTTTGTAAAACTCAAATAAATTAGTAAGGAATGGTGAATTGGGGCCGGGGAGATGGCTCAGTGGTTACAGTGCTTGTGGTGCAAAGTTCAGATCCCAAGAGCCCACGTAAAACCAGATTCGGCAGTACACGCCTACATCCCAGCACTCCAGCAGCGGGGTGGGAGCCGCACACAGAACAATCCCTGCGAGCCCCAGGTCAGCTAGCTTGGAGGACTCAGTAGCAAACAAGAGACAGCCTCATACAAAGTGGAGGCCGAAGATGTGAGGGCACTCTCCTAAGTCACCCCAATGATCATCAAGGATGATTCGGGCTAATCTGGCTGCCCAGGAGGGAGCGCCTTCCTCCCATAAGGGAGAAAGTACCCAAATGAAGTATGCGAAGGCAAGTGGTGACCGCAGGCTCAGCTGCTTCAGCAACTGTTGCAAAGGTCTCTCTGCTGGGATTGCAACAATGTGCACACAGCAAGCCACAACTACCAAGGGGTACAGTGGGATGGGAATCCTCATACTGCCTACATTCTGTCTACCACAAGCTCCAACATAAACTCTGGAATCACTTTTAAGTTTTTTTTTTTCTTTCATCTTTAATTTGTTACTGATATATTCAATAACGTTTCCATTTGGGGACAGTCTGATGGCCCCTTCTCTCCTTCGCATCGCTTCAAATCAAAGTCCTATTCCCACAGCTCTCTGCTGAGAATCCTCCTTCTCCCCATCCTCTAATCAAAATGTCTAGCTGTCATTTATTTATTTGTAGGCAGAGTCTCAGATAGTCATTCGTAGATGGGGCTAACACTGAGCTGACTGTCCTGTCTCCCTCCATCTTGATGTTGCTGGGGTTATGGGCATGCACCACCTCATCTGGTTTTATGTGGTACTGGGAGTGAACCCAGGCAAATATTCTGTCAACTGAGCTACATCCTTAGCTCTCCAAAATACCTTTTCAATCGGGGAACTTTATTTTTCCCAATCCTGTTTCATCATGTTCTCATTAAAAAATACTCAATGGCTCCCTGGTGCCTCTGGTATTGATTTTAACTTCCCTAACTACTGTCCACAGAAGCCTGTATGACTTGTTACTTACTTTATACCACATGACGTTTTTATGCCAAGCAGTCTTTCCAGGCCACATCCTATCTACCGGAGTCCCACTGGCCTTCCCATCTCTACAAGTCTTACTGCCGGATGTCCTGGACACCTGGTCAAAGCAAGACCATGGAGAGCCTCTAAAGGAGTGTGGGGTTTCAGCAGCCTGAGATCTGGGGCCAGCTCCAGGAATCTTCTCAATTCTCATTCTAGTGTGTATATGCAGGAAAGAGGTTATAAGTAATTGTTGGTGAGTTGGCAGGTGTCAGGCTTATTGTTAGGACAGAACAATGTCACCACACCAGCCTGATCACCTGCTAAATAGTGTCTCTATCTTTCCACTAGTTCATTATCTGTCATCCTCAGGAAAGAATGATACCATTTCACAAATAATAACAGAGACACACCTGGGAGAAACCAGTTCCCCAAGGACACACCATGGTGGGAGGAGAGTAGGCTTGAAGTACCAAGAATAATTCCAAACCCCACAGAGTTTCCATAGCCCAACCAGCTTGTGGGTGGCAGATTCATTCCAGGCTAGAGCCCATATGCCCAGGAGGTGAGAATATGGATGGCCAATATGGTCACCCAAGCCCTGCTCTAAACTCCACAGACTCAGACACCAATCCTCGACATCACCACCAGAGGAACACTGATTCCCCTAGGACTCCCAAGTGATCACAGACACAGACTGCTAGCCTCACCAGCCACTTGTAGAGGTTCTATTCCCATGTGCTGAGATAGAAGCAAGCTTTTAGGTGCAGCCTTTGGAACTGCCAACCTCCTGAACTTCTGCAGGGATGTAA
Source organism: Arvicanthis niloticus (assembly GCF_011762505.2). Classification (NCBI taxonomy): domain Eukaryota; kingdom Metazoa; phylum Chordata; class Mammalia; order Rodentia; family Muridae; genus Arvicanthis; species Arvicanthis niloticus. The sequence continues at coordinate 80,246,306 of NC_047658.1, read as the reverse complement.
TAATTGTGAAGAAACTAAAAGAAAAGAGAAAGCCACTGGGAGGTGGGTGGAGAAGAGGGAGAGAGAAAGGAGAATCCAAGTCACCCTCATCACAAGGGCAGAAGAGAAGACAGCAACAGAAGAGAACTTGGGACAATGAAGAAAGATCTGAGAGTTGGTAAGTGGGGTGGAGTGGAGCCAGGACTTGTGCGTAAATGGAAGCAAAGAAGTGTCTTCCCTGGATGAGTTTTCAAGGCAGGTGATTAAGGGAAGGAAACATTGCTGACTGGGAAGCCCAGTGCATGTATGCTTGTATATGTGTGTGTGTGTTCATCCAGGGGCGGGGCTGGGGGGTCAGGTTAGCAGCCTCAATTCCCAGCAGAACTGAAGAAGGCTAGCAGAGCGTTTCCTAGTTTTTTCGAATGAGGACTACACAGTTCTTGCAGTGAGTGCACAAAAAACGTTGGAGGTGGAGTGGGTGAAATCGGGGACGCTCACTCTTGTCATCATCCCAGTGATGTGTAGCTGAAATAATCAACTGTCAAGTGGGCTGGGTTGGGAGGATACCAAGTCTCTGGAGAATGGAGGGTCATTAGTTAGGGGCCAAAGAAAAATCATGAACGATAAAGAGGAAAGATGGAGAATGGCGACCAGGGAGGGCTGATATTCAGACCTAGTGTGGTCCATTTAAGACAGGAAAATGAAAGTCACAGGCTGAGTGGCTCTCAAGGACAGAGAGACAAAGAAGGCAGAGGAACCAAGTAGTGGGTAGACAGGTGAGCAGGGGAGTCAAATTCAGCAGGGAGCCAGGGTGGGAGGATGGTCTCAATGGACACCTACAGTTTTCATGAACGCCAAGAACACCTCAGCTCCTAAAAGTCAGCTGTGGGTGCACACCAAGTACCCTAGCTTCTGGGGAGGAGGTGCTTCAGAGGAGAATGACCTAGGTGGACATATGAAAAAGCCTGGAGCTTGGGAGAGATGAGATGTTGGAAGGCAGGCCCAGGTTTCCCAAAAAGCATGCAAGGAGTGGGTTAGGAATGATTGGGAGGTTCCTGGCAGCAGAGTCAGTACTCTAAAGAAAAGGAAGTGGTTAGGGAGCAGTAAGGGCTGGCAGGAGGCAGAGCTAATGTGTGTGCATGCATGTGCATGTGTGTGAGTGTGCGTACATGCATGCATGCGAGTGTGTGTGTGTGTTGGGGGTGGTAAAGAAGACAGAAACTATGTGTGGCCAGAGTGAGACTCTGTTTCATGGTGGGCTCCACACAGAGCGAAGACAAGTCTGCAAGGCCTGCAGTTCACTTGTTTTTGAGGTAATTTTGTTTTCAAGGGTAATTTTGACCCTTGGTTCCTCCAAAAGACCAGAAGCAGGACTTAGTCACCTGACTGTTGGCACAGTCACATGCAGAGGTGGCTCAGGCCCCAGAGAAGGGCCTGAGGTAAAATCCAGCAAGGCCTGGTCAAGGGAGGGCACAGGAGGAAAGGAAAAACAGAAAACAAGAAGCTTCTGTAAAGCCTACTTTATGACTTTCCCCAGAGGCTTTAAAAAGGTATTTATGCTTTGGTAATCCTCGAGAGCCCCTGTAAAGGAAAATGCAGGCCTGTCGTAACACGCCCTGTTCAATGCTGGTCTATGCCAGGCCCTCAACTCTTTGTAATCTTAGAAATTCATTCTGGGGACCAGGCAGGACCCATCCCTGGTTAACCTGCCATCCTGCAGCTGTGACAGCAATCAAAGCAAGGACAGCACAACATTCTCCACGCTCTCGAGGTCCCTCACATCACCCCTTGACTCTGTGGCAGCAAGCAAGGCTGTGGGATGGCCCCACATCACCGTCTTTCAAATGCATCTGGGAAAACCACTCATATACACTCTGCTTTAACCACTGGTTGGATATCAGAATCTGACAGCAACCTGTGCACAAGTCTCCTGGCTAAGCCTGGAGGTACACACTTGTAGGTCACAGGACTAAGGATGCCGGGGCCTGTGCCAGGATCGAAGCAGAGCTAGTTCTCAGTCTGCTTCACATTTTCCTCTTCGTTTTTATCTGCAGGATCGGGCGTGTGAGAGAGGGGAGGAGAGAGGCCTGGTAACAACAGCTCCCCATCGCTCTTGGTTACTTACATCTGTGGTCAATTTTCCACACTTTATTCCATAAAAGGTAAATGAGACACGGTACTTGCAACAGGATAATCTAAACAATGAGAGCCATGTTACTGTTAAAATCCATCTGGCTGATCACGCCCAACCCCACACTTTTTAACTCCTTGAGGAAAGAAGGATGCCAAAGCAGAGGGGCTGGAACCCTAGTCTGGATCTCTTCCTTTCTGTCAGTTGAAAGGGCCTCCTCTGAGGGCTCTGCCAACTCCAGTATCCCTCCTGATTCTAGGCTGGCTATGGGCAAAACAACTTGTAAAACGTTTCTTACCAAATGCTTTTGCTTTTTCTCTTTAAAAGGAAACATTAAAAGCTGAAAGAGAGAGAGAGAGAGGCTTACACACTGTCCAAACTAAAGCCCTCAAGAGCTCCTGCTTCACACCAGAGGGTTCATTTACATAATGTTAATTTCCAAAGGCAACACACACAGTGAAGGAAGAAGCAGCGTGACTGTTCTTTCCTTTTATTTGGGCTTACACATTTTTCTGGCCATCTGTTATCTAAGAAAATTGCAAACTCAAATAAGAGATGGGAAAATTTGTAAAATCAGATGGTGTGGGATTTTTAAAATTCTTATTCTTATTCTTTGGGTGGGGAAAGTAATGATAAGATATTCCAGTAAAGCTTCAGATGTGTAAGGTCATTGAAGAACTGGAGCTTGGTATTCCCCTGAGGTGCAGTGGTCCCACCTGCAGAAGGAATTTGACCTTTGACCTAGAAGTCCAGAAGTATTTTCATCTTGGACCTTCAGAATAGCAGCTTCGCCCAGCTCGCTCTGAGGGTATTTAAACCACCAGCACAGGTCAGGCTAACACACCTTTTAATTTTTAAAACCACGCTTTTTATCTTCCATCCAGGTTGAATGTTCCAGAATCAGCCACAGCAGCCCTCATTTGCAACCACGCCCTCCCCACTGTGTAACCTGGGGCCAGCCTAAGCAATCTCTGTTGTGGGAATTGGTTTTCAGACGTGCGGCAGGAAATACGCTCAGATAAAAAGGCCCCAGCGAGGCTGTCTAAAGCAACCACTGGAAATATTAATTCTACTCGCCCTCTTTTAGGAGAAAAAGATATTTTTATGTGTATGAGTGTTTTATCTGCATGTAAGTCTATGCCCATGGAAGCCAGAAGAGGGTGCAGATCCCTTGGAAGTGGGGTTACAGACAGCTGGGAGCCATCCTGTCTGTGCTGGGAATTGAACGCAGGTACTCTGCCTTTGACCACTAAGCCATCTCTCCAGCTCCCAACTCCCCCTTTATAAGGCATTCCGGGACTGGGGAGGTAGTTCAGCCAGTGAAGTACTTGTTCTGCATGAGGATCTGAGTTTGATCCCCACACCCATGTAAAAACTAACAAACAGCAACTGTCCTGGGCACAGGAGTAGGCATTTGTAATCCCAGCCCTGAGAGGCAGGGACCGGTGGCTCCTTGAAGCTCACTGGCTAGCCAGCCCGGCCCACTTGGTGAGTTCCAGACCAGTGAGAAATGCTGTATCCAATAAAGGTGGGTGGTATCTGAAGACTGACACTTGAAGGTGTCTGTTGGCTTCCACACACGTATTCACTTGTGTATGTGCACCTGCACCCATTTGTAGACTCGTATGCACATGAATACACACACACACACACACACACACACACACACAAATAAAATAAAAAGACAGTATGGAAAATCTTGATAATAACACAGAAAAAGATAACATAAAAAAAAAAAACCTGCTGGGACATCAGTATGCTTAATATTTTGAGAAACTTTTTGCCATCAAAGTCAGCTTGACCAAGGCCTATATTTCCTGAACTGCTCCTTTCTCCTTTGTGCTGATTAGCCAATCGAATGCCATGTTGTGAAGTCCAGCTCCCACCACTGGGATGAGATGTAGTTACCACCTGTGTCAGAGATAAAAGGCCATTTTGGCAAGCGTGTTTACTAGCTCAGTTGACATTCTGGTCACCCTTTTTGTAAGAAGAAACTGTCTTTTGCTGAATTATTTTCATTTTGTCTGTGCCTTCCTTTGTAAAATAAGCCAGGATTATTTTCTACCCAACAATGTTTACATGATTAGGATTAGAGATGGCTCATCACTTGACAGTGCTTGCCGCTATTTCAGAGGACCCAGGTTCAGTTCCCAGCACCCAGATCAGGGAGCTCCAGGACATCCGATGTCCTTGTCTGGCCTCCACAGGCATTTACACACACATGCACACACACACACACAGAGAAACAAACACGTATATACACAAATAGAAATAAAATAAAAATTTAATAATAGATCTATCCAGGGCTGGAGAGTTGGCTCAGTGGTTAAGAGTGCCTGCTCGTCTTGTAGAGAACCCAAATTCAGTGTTCCCAGTCCAGATCAGGGAACTCACAGTTAACTGTAACTCCAGTTTCAGGGGATCTAATGCCCTTTTTTTTTTTGGCATCTGCAGACACTATACCCATGCGTATAAGCATACAGACATACATAATTATACAATAAAGCACATATCCACATGATCAACTGTGGCTCTTTGCTGGACAACCTGCTCCTGTGTGGGTGTAGTTTTTGGTGTTGTCTGGGTGACTCGATAAGACTAGCTTCCACCTCCTGCCTTTCCCATCTGCCTGCAAGTCTACCACCTCCTCTGGCTGCACAGAGTAACTCCGAGTTGAAGGAGTTAACAGTCACTAACAGAACCCGTGGGAGACAAAGCACTGGACCCCATGATCGTAAATCTCTTTCAAAGCGAGTCAGACTGCATTCTATTCAGGCTCTCTAAACTCAGCTTTCATCGTAGGTTACATAAAGTGATATTTACGTCTGTTCCGACGCTTTTCATTTCCCAACACGTTTATCTCAGGAAATGACAACAGGAAGACACACCCCCCATTCCAAGCACACATGTTATTTTTTTAAAAGGGGGGTTAAGGAATCAGGCTAAATCACTGAATTAACAGGCTTTTATTGGAATTCACTTTTAATATAAATTCTCAAACATCTGTAAGCAATATTTTATTAAAGTGAGCAAGAAAACAAATGAGGAAAAACAAAACAAAATAAAACAAAAAATCCCCATGACTTAACCATTACTCAGCTATGGCAGTGGTTTCACAACCCAGAGCAGAATAGGCAAGATTTTAGGATAACTGAAAAAGTGATTTTATTATGAATATGTATCATAAATATCATGGATGTCGTCACAGTGTGGTCCCTCTGAAGAGCTTAGGAGTTCCATGTCTGTGATTTTGGTCAGCATAGGTGACTCCAATGTAAGCCAGTGCTCTGCTTCTTCAAGGACCCTGGCTTCAGCCAGAGCAGGGAAGGCTGGGAATTTCCAACTGGTGCTGAGTCGGAATGATGTTAAAGTTAGAAACAACAGAAGACTCGGGAAAGTCCCAGATGGCCTGAGTCTCAGCTGGGTGAGGGTGAGTTTGTCACACCTGGCAGAGCCTTAACAAGGGGACAGGTGTGTCTTCTGGGGCTGAAAAAGCACACGGGGACCTGTTTAAAGGAACTGGGATGTGAGGAGACAGGAGGGGCCCCACCCAGGCATGGGGGACATGCCAAGAGAAGCGCTTAGGATTTTGGAAGCCTTGGGTTGATTCTAAGCATTGAGTTTTCTACTGGAGACAACACGGATCCCACAGGCATGAAAGGGGCTGGTGACTTCTGGCAGGGACTGAGTACACAGTGGTAGCGAGTCAGAAGCTCATGACCCTGAAGATGTGAGCAAGGGGCAGGTGTGAATACTAACACTGGTGGCCGGCCTGTCAAATGCCAGAGTCTCTGTCCTTGTCTGCTGGGGAAAGGCTCTGAGGTGGCCTGCACAGGCAGGGAGGTGGGGTGGGGGCGCTGGTTGGGCATCTGGGCAGTCGTCTATTTATCAACTAGTGTAAGTACAGTCTCCTGGGAGTCAGCCCTGGAGTAGGGCCAACAAGCTGCTTCCTGCCCCCCCCACCCCCTCCCCCCATGTGTGTGAAAGGGATATTGATTGCTTAAATAAAAGAAACCGAGGTGGAGGAGGCCAGAGCTGGGCGGGAGGAACTTGTACTGGTCAAATTTCTCAATAAACATTTGCTTTGCTGATAAGTTTGGCCTATGTGCAGTGAGAAACTCTGTTCCTTTGTGCTAGAGGCATCGGAGGGGGTAAAGGTAGAGAGCACATCTAAGCCTATCAGGCAAGTTTGGACGGCTCTGAGGAGGTGAGGTCAGGGGTCAGGAGGGAGTCAGTTACTTTAGGGTAATTCAACTGATGGTTGCCCTAGGGAATCTCTCCTTAATGTCCTCTGCTACAGCTATATACAACCAATCTGTCTGTTTGTCTGTCTGTCTGTCTGTCTCCTTGGTATACAGAAATGAATGTGAAATATGAACTTACTACAGAATTCATGAAATACACATTACTACAGAATTCACTAAATCACCATTAGGATGACAGAGAATCATAACCCCCATCCCTATCAATACCCCTTCTCCAACTTCTCCAAGTCTCAGAAAAGAGGTAGCCTATGCTAACTAATCGTGTGTCTAGGAGGGCATGGTGAGGAAAAGTCCATAGCTCTTTTTTTGTTTGTTTGTGTTTTTTTGTTTTTTTGTTTTTTGGTTTTTTCAAGACAGGGTTTCTCTGTGTAGCCCTAGCTGTCCTGGAACTCACTCTGTAGACCAGGCTGGCCTCAAACTCAGAAATCCGCCTGCCTCTGCCTCCCAAGTGCCGGGACTAAAGGCATGCGCCACCACCACCACCTCCCGGCAAGTCCATAGCTCTTAACCTAATAAGATTTTTGCCTTCACTTCGAACAAAGGCATGGTACTGAGCTGCCACTTCTCAGGCACTAAATGTCTAGGAAGGCAATTAAACAAGCTAAAACATTAAGTTGAAAACAAATAAGTTACAGTGCCTGATGCCCTTCATCTATGAGGGTGGGGATGGGGGTTTAAGGTTTACATTTCAAGTAGATGGCCAGGATCACAGAGAGTACTGAAGCCTGTTTAAAAGCATTGTGATCCCCTGATACTCGGTCTGATTACCCAGGCAGCTAAGCTGGGAAATAGGTAGTGGCACACAGTGTGGACACAGTAGGTCAACAGAAGAGGCAGGACCCTGGGCAGGACAGCAAAAGATGGCATGTGATCTCAGCATGCTGCTTAGAAGAACATGTAGTTTAAAATTTATAAATTGTTCATGTCCGTAATTTCCCATTTAACATGTGGTTGGCCAAGAGAACCTGAAACTAGAAAGAAAGCGAAACTGCTGACTAGAGGAGACTGTTGTATCCTTTGAAAGAAAGGTAACACATGCTCACAATGTAACGGTTTGTTATTATTGTACTGGAGATTATTTACATTTTCAAGACAATAGAACAGAAGTAGATCTCCTCCCATTATACATCCAGGGGTCCTGACACCTTAGAGATAGAAAACTGTGCATTGGGAGGAGTCCTCATCTGTGATTGATTTCTTGTTCTGTTAATCTAGACCTACGGAAGTGATGGAGTCAAGGAGGATTAAACTAAAGAGTGAGTCGTGTCTGCACTCACTACATTGTGAACACTATCTTAAGAGGAGGAACACCATCTCCCAGCATTCGAAAGCTGTTGTCAGGTGCAGCACGGGTGAACAAGTTAAGTTCTGACACACCGGTGATGAAGATGTGGCAGTTTAAGGAGTATCAGAAAACCAGGGGTAAAAAACAAATTATTACATTTCTTTGTTTATAGTACTGGGGGTCAAACTGAGGGCCTTGCACATGCCAGGCAAGTGCTTCATTATAGAGTTACATCCATCTCCAGTCACGGGGATGGATGTGTGTGTGTGTGTGTGTGTGTGTGTGTGTGTGTGTGTATGACTAAACTTTGCTCATATTCACCCCTGCCCATTGCTGTCTCCAGTCTGCCCACCTTCCTTCTGCTGGTCTCAGTTCCCAACCATAAATTCTTAGAAATGGAATTGCTGTCTCAAGCTTTTTAGGTTTGAACTTAGCTAGAAATGTCCAGCTTAGTCTCCAGGAAGGAGACTAAGGAAGGAGACGCCTGATTGGTGGAGCAGGCAGTGGGGTGACTATACACAAATATTCCTATATTTTCTATTTTAGGGCTAAAAACAATCATTTTTTTTCTTCCTATGAATTCAGTCCTGCCTCTGCATTCAGGAGGTGGGGCAGAAAGCCTGGTTGGTGTTTGCACCACAGCCTCTGCATAGCAAGATTCTGTTGTTGGTTTGGGGATCTTTCTCTCTCTCTCTCTCTCTCTCTCTCTCTCTCTCTCTCTCTCTCTCTCTCTCTCTCTCTCATACATAAAGGGCAGAAGATATCCAAATGAAAACTGAATGGAGCCAATTCTCTTTCCATGATGTTCCAGGAATTGAACTTGGATCTTCAGCCTGGTGGCAAGTACTCTTACTCTGAATTATCTTGTCAGACTAGACTTTTGTTTTGGGGATAGGGTCTCTCACTAGGAACTCACCTAGTGGGCTAGGCTAGTTAGTTAGTGAGTCCTAGGCTGCCCAGTGACCTGTCTCTTTACCTCTCCATTTTTGGGATTACAAACATGTACCACTGCATCCAGCTTTGTTACATGGGTTTCTGTCTCTTTACTGGCTAAGCTATCTTCCCAGTCCTTACATTGGGTTTTTTGTTTTGTTTTGTTTTTTTAAAGACACAAACAAGATCTTTCTGGCTCAGACCTCCAAGTGTATTGGGATTACAGTCTTATGTTGCACACCAGGCTCCTGCAATACATTTACTGGGGAAGAGTGAGTGGAATTAGGGGAAAATTCTAATGGTCCAATCATGGCTCAGCTGCAGCACAAGCTACCATGGCTAAAAGAACTTAACAGAAATCAGCAAAAGCACTCACTCTGAGTCACTGCCTGCACAGAATTCGCTATGTGGAGGAGTGGAGGTTTTATTATCGCTTGTGAAATGTATGTGCGTAGCTTTTATGTTAGGAAAGTTATAATAAATTTATAGACTTGTTCCTACACATAACTTTTTTTCCCCTGAAAATCTGGTCGAACATTTACCAACACGCGACTGAATGATGGTGTCTAGAAACGTCAGGCCTTAGGGAAAGGGCTGTTCTCTCATTTTCATAGCTAAGGGGACAAAGGGCTAATATAGTTTAAAAGTCTCAACTCTGTGCTACGCTAGAAGAACACAAAATATACTCTCTCTGCCAATCCACAGAGCTGACCTCTCCCTCCAATCCCTGCAGCACTTTCCGCTTTCATTCACGTAGCACTTAGAAAAATGAAACCCTCGTGTTGATTTTTCAACAAGTAACATTTCTTGACTTGGACAAGGGTCAGTCACACAAGCTTTCATTGAGCCTTTTAAAGGTGCCTGTATGGATGTGTGCTCAAAATTATTTATTCCCTTGTCAGTTGTTCCCCTTGCATTAACAGAGTCTCAGAGAACCTGGGTACCAGTCATGGTTCCAACCAAGATTCCTGGGCATCTCCCAGTAATGAGGGTGATGGTGATGTGTGCTTTGCTGAGTACTGAATCCATGCCAGCTGCTGTGTCCGGCCCACGGCCTGCAACACTCAGATATACTACTGTCTATGCATATGTCGCTCTTGACCAGAGACTCCTTGTATTGTGCAGTCATTTCCTAGGAGACTCGTTAAGACTTAGAAAGCTCTTAGAGTTTCCTGAGAAAGACTCAAGACATTTCTGAGAGGAGGCTTGTTAATATTCAGGATGCAAACAATTCAGAAACCTCAGGAAGTCCCTCTGTAAGAAGGAACCCAAGTAGCCCTAACATGGTGCCTCAAAGACTTGTCATGATCTGGCTAAAGCTTAGTGTACATGAATGAACTTCACCTTTCCTGCTTCCCACCCCCCTTTGACCATTGCTGTAGAGACACTCTCCCATCCTCTCCTAGACACAACCTGACACCTTCTTGAAGGGCCATTCATTCCTGAATGGAGGTCCCAGAAGCTGCAGGAAGCCTTTGTTCCATCACTGGTGAGATTTCTCCCAGGACAGGGGAGGTACCAAGAAGGCACAGGTGGAGATTGCCTGCTCTGTTCTGCTTTTCCCAACCTTCTCAGCCTATAGCTTCCTAGGTGTGCACTGAGTGCAGGCACAGGTGCTCCCCAGATGGCTCACTTAATTTTGCAGTTTGAGAACCTTATAGCAATGTACTTCTGACCAAGGCCATTTGCCTGCCCAAGAGACTCAAAGATACAGAACAGCTGTATTTGAAGGTTTTGCCTAAAATGTAATATTTCACGCTGCAAATAGAAGCTTCCTTGTACTGCCTTGTTGATGATCCACCATGATAGAAACTTCTAGACACTTTAAAAAAATGCCTTCAAGCACCGAAATCTGCTCTTCAAAACGGATTTTCTGTGGTGAGAATCGTTTCCGAAGCCCATTGTTCAGAAGGCTGAGCAGATAAGACACACAACAAGGCCAGTGCTGGTTGCTGTCAACTGTCAGTTTGCACCAAACCAACCACATATTCATATTGACGGCTTTATTTTTCCACCCCAGGCAGGGGTCTGAGCAGGGTCATGAAGACGGATCAAACTTCAGCAAGCAGGGAAGGGAAGGGCAGGTGGAGGGCAGAAGCTCTCCCAAGACTTAACGGCAATAAATTGCTGACCAGTCCCATTATCTCATGCTGTCACCGTCTCTGTGTCAGCTTGGTTAGCTAATGCTGCAAGGAGTTATGGGTAGTGGTCTAGAGAAGTGACAAACTTTCAAATAATATTTCCTTTCTTGTTTGCTATCTCTACTGCGTTAAAGTGCAAAGGCTACCTTGTGATTTCGCTCCTTGTCCTTTTCATCTCCCTTTTGTGCTGTGGTCTTTTTAGCTTGGATCTTTTTGTTTCCTTTTTTAAACCGTATATTAATAAAAAGGTGCCTTCAAGGTATTTTATTTAAGAACAAATATATCAAATCTATTCATCCCCTCATATATTTCCCCATCCTCTGCCACACAGAAAAGTGTCCGTTTCTCTGCAGTGACCTTTTACCTACACTATGGAAAGAGCCCCTGTCTGCTTGCTCTCATACTGACAAACGCAACCAGCCACTTAAGGCCCCAAAGATATAGTTATATAGCCAAGTGGGAGCCACTGTGTAGGCTCTGCAGGCTCGAGATGATTTGGGAATTTCCTAGTCCCTCCATAAACATTCTAGAGACACCAGAGTAGTTGCCTATCTTCACTGGGCCTTGGTTACTCAACTGGAAAGTTGAGCATATTAATAATAGCTTTATAGTTGGGTGTGGTGGTACATCCTTCAATATCAGCATTTGGGATGTGGAGGCAAGGGGGATCAAGAATTCAAGGCCAAATTTGCTACATAGTGAATTCAGGCCTGGGCTACATGAGACCCTGTTTTTGTGTTGTTTTGGATTTTTGTTTTTTTAAAAACATAAACAAATAATAGTGCCTGTGCCATATGAAGCCTCAGTATTAAGTGAGCTAATACACGTTTATTAGATAGGGTACTATTAAGCCCATAAACTAGCTTAGAAAAGCTGTCACGGCTAGGCTGTAAAATCTCCCTGCAAACTTATGTGTTGACACTCGGTCCTGACTGTAGTGTTTAGAGGCAGGGCTTTGGGTATAGGACTAACTGAGGATTCTCTCCTAAGTGAGTGAACCCACTGATGTACTCATGATCTGACTATTAGGAGGTGGGGCCCCTTTTGTCCATCTGTCTGTCCTGACTGCTGAGAGTGTCCTCTACCATGGGTTATGGCTCCCTTCAGGCCTAGGTCAATGGAGTCAGCTGACCATGGAAGAAAGCCCCTGAATCCACAACCCTGAATCTTTCCTCCTCTATAGTGTTTTTCTCAGGCACTTTTATCATAGTGATGTAGAAAATAGAAAAGTGGCTAACATACAGCACCTTGGAAAACATAATCAATCGGTAAGAACCCAAATGGCCAGGCCTGGACCACAGGACCTTTCCCATCATCTTTCATCCCACCTTTGCACATCTCATCTTCGTCTTCTGAAGAGCTCTGCTCAGTGAGCAAGCCAACTGCAGGTATCCACACCATTCTCTCTCCTTTATGGTACTTAGCACAATTTGCAGTTATGCAGCTATTGGTTGGTTTGTTTGCTTAAAACCAGCTTCTGCTACTGGACAGGGAATACCATGAAACCAGGGAAGACTCTCCTTCTCCTCCCTCTCCCTCTCCCTCTCCCTCTCCCTCTCCCTCTCCCTCTCCCTCTCCCTCTCCCTCTCCCTCTCCCTCTCCCTCTCCCTCTCCCTCTCCCTCTCTCTTTTTCTCCCTTTTCCTCTACTTCTTTCCAACCCAGAAGCCTCCATTCTCAGCTCCCAGGAGCTACTCAACAGCTCCCTATGCCTTCAACAAAAGAGGATGGATGGACAAATGAGACAGCCTGGAAGGTAAGCGTGGCCCCTTGTGGAAACCCTTGTGTTTCTTCCTCCTAATGAGTTCACTAAAGCTAATCTAATCCAGTTCACTAAAGCTGATCAAATCCGCCCCTGGCTGGAATCTGGGTTTTGCCTGAGAGTAAGGTGAGAATTACTGAGTCACCCACTGCTTACTCAGAGAGGATTTCTGAGTGTTTGCCACATACTTAGCACCACAGAGCAGCTTGTGTTAAGTAAATAAACAGACCTGAAGCCTCCCTCCACCCTGTCCCTGTAGGGATGCTGGACTCAGGAGACATACATAATGACACAGGAGGCAATTAGATAATAGGATACAGCTAGGATAATTATTTGCCATGGTGAGTGACACACTTAAGGAAAACATTGGGGCACAAGCAGAGAGATATCACTTGGGGGTACTTAGAGGAGGGTGTCCTCAGGACCAGGACAGGTATGCAGGAAAGTCACCCTCTGCAAAGTGTTAGGAAGAGGCCACAAGGGCAGGTTCCCTGATGGGGTTGTGTTACTGACCTAGATTGACTAATGGGGAGTCCGGTGCTAAAATCTTAGGGGAGCCCTAAGACTCCAGGAAGAGGGGAGGTGATAGCTTTTAGGGGTTTTCGTTTGTTCTCGATGATTCATGGGATATCTGCCATCTAGCACTTAGCCCAGTGTTAACTAGTCTAGGTGGTGCATACTCAACTGTGCATGATGATACAAACGTATACACGGATACAAACATCAAACACACACACACACACACACACCACAGACAGAGAGAGAGGAAAATAAATTGTAGGTTTATCTTACTTAATAGTTTAAGAAATCATAAATAAGATCCTCTAAAAAGAACAGTGAAAAGTCTCAGAATCACTTACAAGCAATCTCACAAGGACAGAGAATCAGCACCACTAAGGAAACAGTTCAAAACTTGTACAAGAAATGTTTTGAAATATAAGATTATTCTGAGGGGCTGGAGGAATGGCTCAGCAGTTAAGGGCACGGGCTGCTCTTCAGAGGGCCTGGGTTGGCTCCTAACACCCACATGACAGTTCACAAACAGTTGCAGTACCGGGGATCTGACTGTCTCCTCTGTCCCCACAGGCATTGCATACTTATTTACTATACATATATGCATACAGGCAAATACTCATATACACAAAATTAAAATAAATCTTTAAAAAATGTTTCAGCAGATGCAGAAGAAGCTATCATCAATAACATTCAACTATATCTTACCCCTCCCTTTTTCCTTCTTCCCTCCCCCCTTCACTCCTTCCCTCCCTCCATTCCTTTCTCCCAACCTTCTTCTCAACCTGGGGATTAAATTCCAGCCTTCCACACACTAAGCAAGCATTCTACCACAAAGCTACCTTCTTAGCCCCTTTAAAAAAGGAATTTCAATTTTAAATAGGATTTTGCTAAATTGCCCAGGCTGACCTTAAACTTGTAATCCTTCTGCCCAGTCTCCTTAGTAGTTGAGATTATAGACATGTATCACTTCCAACATTAATTCTTTATATAAATTCTTTAAAATCGAAAGATAGGATTTTTTTCCCCCTACAAAGTTAGAAAGGGTGGGCTGCCAAGATGGCTTGGAGTGGCTACAAAGCACTTGATGCCAAGCCTGATGCCCTGTGTTTGCTAGCTGGGCCTGTATGGTGGTAGGAGAGAACAGACTCTTGACTTCTGACCTCTGCATATGTGACATGGCTTCCACATGCTCCACCCCCAACACAAAATGAAGCAAAACCATTTAGTATTTTTAAAAGTTTATAGATTTAAATATGAGCTTTAATAGTAGTCTTAATATGTACCTTGATCCATTTTCTATTGGTATCACAGAACACCCCAGATGGTGTTTTATAGAGAAATTTCTCTTTCGGGGTTGTGGTGCTGGGGTCTGGTGACTGCCATCATGCTAGGTCACAAGCGGAGAGCAGCACCATGAATACCAAGTCTTTCCTCTTCTTCCTATAAAAAACCACCCTTCACCTCATGGGGGTCCCACCCTTATGACATCATCTAATTCTGATCATCTTCCAGGTCCTGCTTCCCACTAGGGTCAGCACCCCCAGTAAGATAAAAAGTGCTCCCTATAAAAATGTTCAGACGTGAACTAAGTAGAATCTCAATGACCTGAAGCAGAAGGCATGAGAAATAAGAGAGGTTAGATGGCTAACAGCTTAGGCAAAGCCAAGAAAACCAAACCAAACCAGCCAAAAATGGATTCATATCCCAAAATATTGATGGAAACTTGGATTTAAACCTCATCACAGGGCTTGGGAGATGGAGATAGCTCAGTGCTGTTGTAGAGACCTGAGTTTGGCTCCCAGCACCCAGCTGAGTGGCTCACAATCAGTTCTAGGGGAGCTAATGTCCGTGGCCACCTGGAGCACTTCTGTACTTATACCCACCCCACTCACACGCATATAATTAAACATTATTTTAAAAAAATAACTTAAAGAAAATCCCATCACCAGGCAGGCACCACTCCAGTGTCTTTGTATCCGGTTCCCAGACTGCTTACCCTAGCATCTCTAGAAACAGCTACAGTTTTCTTTAGAGCCACCCACAGATCCCAAAACATTGTCAGCTTTGTCTCATGTACCCTTCTACAGGGTCTCACTGGTTAGTAGCACTGACTGGCGTAGAGCTCGCTAGGTAGACCAGGCTGGCCTTGAACTCACAGAGATCTGTCTCTGCTCCTGGGATTAAAGGTATCTGCCACCACAGCGGGCTCACTGGCTCTCTTACCCACATGCGGCATTGCTTCCCTTCTCTAAACGTTCATTATAAAAATACTCTGAGCTGTAGGTCCAACCATTTGCTCCAACTATCCAGTGCCACAGCTGGTGGTTGTGGAAACCTGTCCCAGGATCTGGTCTTTTTGTGGTTAGCATCTGTAATGGCTTAATAAACTGCTTTATTTCAGAGACACACAGACACCATTGCAAAGATTCCACAAAAAGCTTTAGAAGAGGCGACATGCTGAGGTTATAGAGATTCTTGTTTGTATGCCGTGTACAGCTGGACAGCCAGGGACGCCAGCTGGCCGAGACTTGTCACAAGCACCTGTGGGTCATGTAGGCACAGCTCATGAGACTGAGAGCTGATAGTTATTTCTTTTACACTTTATGTAAGTGGCTGTATGACCAGCTACCAGCGATCGCGGCATAAGAGCTACCACAGAAGAGACCACTCTGCAAGTTCAGGTAGAAAACTCAGGCGACCCTCTCAGCATGTCTTCTGGAGGAGAAAATCCACAGGAATAAGATGAAAAGGAAATAGAAAATAAATACAGGAAAGACAGAAATAGAAATAATGCTTTTTTTTCTTTTGTAGTTTATACAATTAGTTAAATGGAAAACCCACCAAATGCACCCTTGACATAAAGTTAGAAAAAAAAAGTATTTAAAAATCTACTTATGCAGATAGATGAGCTATCTAGCAAAGTAAGAAGTATAATGGGGAAGAAAAAAACAATCCTAAATAAACAAAGCTAGATCCATTAACCCCGATTTAGAAAATTCATGGTTATGTCAGAATGATTAGTCTGTAAGATGATAAATACATTAACATAATACCAATTACATTCTTGCTACAATACTCTAGACTGTGATAAATCACTGGCAAAATTAAGAAGGAAACACACAGAGAGAACAATACCCAAGAGTGGAAGAGGGCGCAATAATCAAATTTTAAGACACATTATAAAGTGATCTTCATCAAAACTGAATTTTGCTGGATCAAAGCCAGGACAAAGACTAATAAAATAATGATCTCAGAGATAGATTTAAGCACTTAAGAGTCCTTAGGACATAGCAAACACAATCAAAGAAGAGTCAGTCATAATAATGGATGAAGGAATTACCACTTAATAAATGTGGGTAGAACAAACGAATATCAATATGAGGAGAATATATTATATCAATAACTCACCAAATAGAATCATTCCAAATTGGTCAATGAACTAATTAAACACAGAAAGCAATAAGCGAGAGAAGAGGCGCCTCCGATGTAGTGGAGCAATAATTCATGCGTACTGAGAACAACAGAGTGGTGTGTAAGACCGAGGCAAGTGATGGCAAACGTTTTAAAGTATCTCAGACTCCCAATAAAAGTAACAAAGCAAATGCAACAGAAAGAAACAATCACTTTAAATCATGAGAAAGAGGATAGAGATTTAAATCCCAAGTAGAGAATAAAAAGGTCTGTATCATGGCATAAACACATCCTGCCATCGGTGACATGTTGTCGGCTAAGGAGAAGCAGGAACAGAACTGGCAAGCATAAACCCCACAGTAGCGCTTCTTTTTTTTATACCGTGAAAACATACCCAGTAAGCCAACTGGGAAGGCATGTTGTCTCACGAGCACACAAGGAATAGACATAGACAGTTTGAGCTGTTTGTTGTTGTTGTTTATTTCATTTTTTTTTTTTACTAGCCGGTGTTATCAGTAGAAACAATATTTTGATTTTTTTAAAGATTTATTTTCAATTCCATCATATGTATGTGTGTGAATCTGTGCATTTATGTGTGAGTTTGTGTATGTAAATGAATACAGATTCCCACGGAGGCCAGAAGCAGGTATTGGATCTTCTGGAGCTGGTGTTATAGTTGGTAGTGAGCTGCTCCACATGGGTGCCGGGAACCCAGCTTGGGTTTGCTGGAAGAGCACCAAGCACTCTTGACTGCAGAGCCATCTCTCCATCCCATTTGCTTGGTATTCTTTAGGACACATGTAAACATTTCTATTTGGAGCAGAAATATAACTCCTCTTGGACATAGTTTGTTCTGCTCAATCTTTATGTGAGACTCTGTAGTCCCCTTTGCTTGTCCACCTTCCTGTTCATCACATGTGAGTCAAGCAATCAGTCTGCCAGAACGTAACAAGTGCTAGCTTCCTGGTGACCCCTCATCTCACAGGTGTGTGGAAGGAGGTCTCAGTGTCCTAATAGATTGATAAGAATGATACTTGCCTTCTGCTAGGTTGACTATTGAAGGACATCAGAATTTAGAACTTCTGCCAGTTGGTTCCCCCTACCCTTGTTAGGAGATATTTGTGTGGGGCAAGGATCAGAGTTCAAGTGTCTCTTGATGGGTAGCCACCACCGCCACCTCCGCCGCCCCCACAACAGCCATCATCATCACCTCTACCACTTTTTTTCTTTTAAGGACAGGCCTTGGGCTCTAGGTCTAAGCTCCCAGAAGATCCCTTACTTCAAAGAACTCTGGAGCTGTGATCTGTCATCAAATGGAAACATCTCCTGTCCCTTAACATCTTACTTTTCTCCAGGCGGTGGTGGCGCACGCCTTTAATCTCAGCACTTGGGAGGCAGAGGCAGGTGGATTTCTGAGTTCGAGGCCAGCCTGGTCTACAGAGTTAGTTCCAGGTCAGCCAGGGCTACACAGAGAAACCCTGTCTCGAAAAACCAAAAAAAAAAAAAAAAAAGAAAAACATCTTACTTTTCACGTGTCTGTTCCATATGTGACAAAACTCATTACCCTCATTGTGATAGTCTTAACTGAGGAATTACATAGATCAGGTTGTCTTGATAATTGATAGAGATGACCCAGCCCACTGTGGGCTGTATCATTCCCTAGGCAGGAGTTCTGAACTATATAAAAGAGAAGGCTAGTAAGCAAGCAAACAGGTTTGCATGTATTTACTTATCTCTGCTTCTAACTGTGGATGTGACATGACCGGCTGCTTCAAGTTTTTGCATTGGGACCATAGCTACCATGGATCATAACCCAGGCCTGTAAGCAGGATAAACTTTCTTCTCCTACAGTTGCTTTTTGTCAGGATATTTTATCACAGCAATAAAAATGAAACTGGAATACACTTATCATCCCTCTTCTTGGCATCTTTTTTTTTTTCCTTTAATAATTTGAATATACTCCCAGTAACTGGGAGGCAGAGGCAGGTGGAGGGAGCTCTGAGATGAAGGCCAGGCTGGTCTGCAGAGTGAGTTCCAGGACAGCCAGGGTTTACATGACACCCTCCTTGTTAACACTTGGAAGACAATTTATTTATGAAATTCAGATTCAAAATCAACGATACAGCCATCTATGTGGACTTTTTTAAGCATCACAAATCCACAATCTCTGTTGCCATCAGTATCTCCAAAAGGATGATGACTGATGTGTATAACAACTTCTGAAGGGCCCATGTGAGGAGTTTCTAAGAACTGGCTGCTATACTCCCAAGAATGAAGTCCCCTTAGATCCCCAAATGCCACTTTACTTAGTTTTATTTATTCATGGAAACTGAAAGACTTGAAGAAATGTATTTTTAAGAGACTGGAGTGCTCAGCCCCAAATGGACATAACTACCACACCTTGCTTCCTCAGGGTGATCATAAGAGCCAGATACAGTGGCTGCCCCCAAGCAAACAGTGTTTTCCAGCTACAACATGGCAGTTACACAAAGAGCCAGCATACCTGCACAAGCATGTACACACATGTACAAGCATGTACATACCTGCACAAGCTCAAGCCAGACAACAATGCCTACATGGAGGGAGGAAGGTAGGCATGAAGCCACACCACTAGGTGAGGAGCCATTGGTAGCTGATAGCTGCTGGGAGAGAATCTGTTCTCTTTAATGATGTGACTCTTGGTAGGTCAGCCAATGGCAGGCAGAGCAGGCAGAGCACCCAAGACCAGTTTGGTCAGTATAAACTGGACTTTATGCAGGGGCTGGCAGTGGGGATAAGAAAGCTCAAAGTTGGGAGGGTTGAGAGGGAAGCCTGTAGACAGTGGATGAAAGAGGAATTGGGGGAGGAGAATCAAATACATGGTATAAAACTCTCAAAGAATTAATGCAAATATTAAAGAAGAGAAGCATTCTACATATTCTGTGAATGTGCAGCATCATAGGCAGACAGACAATTACACACAGCAGTAATAGAATTAAGTTAACATTTATCCATACAGAGCATATGTAATTTATACTATATGCATACATGCCTTTCCCTGTGATGATGGCAGACATGCTGAACAGCAGGAGTCTTAGAGGCATCTCTGCCAGTGTTTACCTGCACATTGCTCCCAAGTCTTCATTGGTAAAACTGAACGATGGAGATTTCCTTCAAAAAGCATCAGTCCTCACTGAACCGAGGCTCACTGAGTAGTCCGGGATAGCTGGCAAGCTTTAGACATCTGCCTGTCTCTACCTCCCTGGCACTGAGATTCTAGGGTGCACATTGTATGAAGTTTACCACTTTTGGCCTATCAGCCAGGCTGTAGATGAACACTTGGGGTACGTTTGCCTTTTAACTATTGTGAGCAATGCTGCTATGATCAAAGCCATGCCTGTTTGGGTCCCTGCTTTCACTGCAAGTATGTACCCCAAAGTAGAATTGCCAGGTCATATGGATAAATCTATTTCCAACCTGGAAAGGAACTGCTGTAGTACTTTTGTAGTGGCTATATGTTCCTGTAACCGGGCACAGGCTTTCCAATCTTCGTTAATACTTTGATGAAGCAGGCAGATCAAAACTTTAAGACCAGCCTGGACTACAGAGTGAGTTCAAGATCAGCCTGGGCAGCTCAGTAGGTAAAGTGTTTACTGTGCAAATGTGAGGATCTGAGTTCTGACCCCCAGCTCCCACAAAAGCCAGCTGTGATGTCAAGGTACAGGGAGCAGAGACAATAGGACCCAGGGGCTTGTTGACCAGTCAGTCTAACTGAAACTGTGAGATCCAGGTTTGCTGAGAGATCCTGTATCAAGAAATGAAATGGAGAGGAAGTAATCAAAAGACAACACCTCAGCATCTGGCTTCCAAATGTGCACACACAGGCTCAGACATCTTCCTTTACATGTATACACCACACACACACACACACACACACACACACACACACACACACACACACACACACACAGAGAGAGAGATAGAGAGAGAGAGAGAGAGAGAGAGAGAGAGAGAGAGAGAGAGAGAGAGAGGCAGGCCCTCGATGATTTGAGGGGGTGGGGTGATTTAGAGAAGAGGTTATTAGATTGAAATTTGAATAGGGGGGATTGATAAATCCTTCTTAGGAGAAAGCAGGGCCCACGCTGAGGTTGGCTAAGGGAGGAAGCTGAGGCTGCTAATTAGGAGAGAGGGGGGCTTTCCAGAGCGCTAAGGAAGTGACTGCAGAGCTGACTGAATTCCTTTCATCCCTCCACATCAGGGTTCCAGGACAATGAATGAGGCACAGTCGGAGTAGACAGGGCTTTGGGAGGAGAAAGAACACAGAGGAGCAAGTGAGGAAATATCTGAAGCCCCACATGGCCTTTGGCTTCTGTTATTAACTTTAAGAATGAAAAGAAGTGCATCGTGATAGGAAAACCGTGTCCCTGATTGGTGCCCTGAAAAAAGTCCAGGACAATGTAAGGTCAGCTAAGGCTGCCCACAGCATCCCAAGACCCCTTGACCTGCCAGCAGGCAGGGACATTGAAAGCACACTGTGCTGGGATTCAGAGGCCTGCAGTGTAGCCCTGCTGTGCATAAGGCTGCTTCCTGGACTCCTCCAGCTCATCTGCAAAGGCCTCACAGAGAAAGAATTTCAGCCAGAGCTGACGGGTGGGTTAGGCCACCCGATAAGCAGCAGCAGTAGCAGCTTCCTTCCAGGGAAGACTGAAGGCTGGTCAGAACCTACCATACTAAACCAGACCTCTGGGCTGGAAGTTCCTTCATGTGCCACGTCCACCATCACTGCTGGAGCAACTTGCTACAGGCTGGCTTCACTACTTCCTCTCAGGTCTTCTCTACCCATGCCCACTCCTGCTGATGGCTGCCACATCCGGTCTTCGTTGCACAGGAAGGCCTCTGTCAGTGTCATGTTCAGCCCCCACCCCATCCCTGTATCTCAGTGGTAATTTGACTGCCCACCGCTCCTTTGTCTTGGTATTTTCCAGGTTGGACTACTAAGAAAGATGCTGTAATTATTGCCCAGCTCATCTTTAAGTGCCAAACCTCGTGATAGGCCACAGGCAAGCCTCCTGCTTGGCCATCTGGTCCGAAGAGCCCAGTTTGGATTCTGTGGTAACAAATATGGCTACCTAAGGTATCCATCCCTGCAGCACTGGAACACAGACCACCAGCAGCGCCCCTGACATTTGTAACAATGTTGCAAGGTCTCTGATTCTGATTACCTGTAATTAGACAGTTTTGGTGACCAAACAACCAAGGAACAAGAGCTGAGATTTATTTTCCTTTAATTCTTAAAATCTCACCAGCCTAATTCTCAGAAGACAGACTGAGCATTTCATTGGATTGAGAGAGGAAAGTTAGCATGAATTCAGCTGGGATCCACGGAATTTACCAATTTTATGATCTATCCCGGAAAACTAGCAAGGATCTTTCTTTCCCAAGGCCACATCCATGGTTACTGTGGGGATGGAAAACTCAGGGTTTAGCTTACAAAAGGCAGAGTTGCCCCACTCCCCAGGGAACTAGTGAGTTGAGGTGTCTATCCTCAGGGGAAATGAGAGACAGAATGGACCCCAGGCCTCATTTGGAGCAACTTGGGGGATTAGTAGAGAAAGAGTACATCTCCTCATAGAAACTTCTAGACTTCATTAGAACTACTGTTATCCACTTCCAGAAGTGGACAGAATCCCCATGAAAATGACTCTCCCCAGCCCATCATTTAGTGTTCTTGGCATCTGAACTTGACAGAGGTAGTCTGGACAAAGATGACACCTGTCTTGGGTTGTAGCAGGATATTTCGCCCACTACATTTTACAATAAAGTTTGGTAATTTGGGAGGAGCTAAGGTGGGAGGAACGAAGAGTGGAAGGAGAGAGGAGGAAGAGGGGGAGAGGAGAGAGAAGATGGCTGGAGATGTCTGTCTGTCTCTAGCAGTCTCAGGACGTTATTCATATCTAGGTTAGTTAATTGGGTTAACAATTCTAACTTTGTGGGCATCTTGTTATTTGAGCATTACCAAATATATGAACCAACTGGATAACCTTAAGCTCTAAGAGTCTTCATTCTATTAGGTACCGAGGGATGGCGGGTATTATCTGGGCTCAGACAAGCATTGTGGACAGTGTGGTGGATTGGCAGAGTCGGCCACCATGCTGGCGTCTCGTGGGTGTCAGGGCCAGTGCTTCTGGTTGGCTGAAGCCTCGGTCTGAGCCAAACAGCAGCAGGAGCACAGCGCAGCTCTTGGCCTCTGGCCACTGCTAGTCGGGATCATGGCGGCTACTTGGAAAAAAGCAGGACCTTTGCGATGCTTTTTAAAATATTTCCGTTACACTGGGTCACTTATAAGTGAGTCTCACTGTTCCTTGATGTTTATCTAAATCATTTATATAAACCTGTGTGAGGATGTGTGGTATGTGTGTGAATTCGGACACATTCATGTCCACATGGGGCATGCCATAGCGTGAATGTAAAGATTAGGAGACAACTTTGGGGAGTCAGTTCTCATCTTTCCTTGAAGGTCTTAGTGACAAAACTCCAGTCTTCAGACTTGGGATACAAATGCTTCTGTCTCATCCAGCCATTTCAGTGGCCTGCCAAACTGAATTCAGCTGCATTCTTCTGATCTTGCAGGTAAGAGCAATGCGCAAGTAAACACTGGCAGAGATTCCTCTAAGATTCATGTTTAATGAAACACCCAAAGCTGCCATCTGATCTTCACATGTACATCACACACACACACACACACACACACACACACACACACACACAGAGAGAGAGAGAGAGAGAGAGAGAGAGAGAGAGAGAGAGAGAGAGAGAGAGAGAGAGATACAGATACACTCCTTCCCATTACTAGGAATCAAACACCACAGGGTCTTCTTTGTACACGCCAGGTAAGGATTCTACCATACCACTAAGCCACACGACCAGCCAGAATGCTTCTGCTCTATGAGATTCCTAGAGAGCTCAGGTTTGTACAGATGTAAAGCAGAGCATTGGTTTCCAGAACCTGCTGGAGGAATGGGGCTGCTTTCTGGGTGCTGGGTTTTCCAATCATATCAGTTTTACGATATGAAAGGGTTAGGGTCAGCTAAGCTCCATAACAATTGAATGACCACTAACTAGACTACATCGTAAATGGCTGAGACAGATGGCAGACTAAGGTTTTCATGAATACTCTGTGACAATGGTTATTTATCTTATATAGGTGATTCTGACGTGTGTGTGTGTGTGTGTGTGTGTGTGTGTGTGTGTGTGTAGAAAGAGAGAGAAGATAGACAGACAGACAGACAGATAGATAACACATGTGCCACAGCATACACATGTGCAGGTCAGTATGCCAGGCTAGTTACCCTCAAGCTTTGGGGATTTTCTGTCTCTGCTTCCTTTCTCACCATTGGAGCACTGGGGTCACAGTTGTGCTATCTCCTCCGGTTTTCTGTGGGCAGCTTCTGGGAACTTAAGAGACAAGCCCTTTGCCTACTGAGCCATCTTGACAGCCCAACTTGTTGTTGCTCTCTAAAGAACTCTTTAGTGCAGCTTGTTGCATGTTTTGACTTCTGCAAACGGAACTAGGAATCCAGACCTTCAGGAAATTGTCACAGGTGAAATGTTTAAGGGCGCTCGGTGTCAGTCACTGATGCTACAGTGCTCCATCTGGAGCACTTCCTTGTGTTGGCTGGTTAATCCTGCCTCTACCCACCTCTCAGTCTGAAATTCTAGCTGGTGCAGGTAGTGAGTGGCCTCGGTCTCCTAGGGGAGAGCAGAAATGATACTCATCCAGCCTCAGTGACTGGTAGTTACCAGGGATTCTCAAACTGGCTCCAGATTCTAGTCAGAACTGGATCTTAAGTCCCAACCGAGATCTCTGGAGGTGGAAATGGAGCTGGCTGTGCTGGTGAGTCGGAGAAGATCCTCAGGGCTTCAGGCCAAGAACCCACCCACTGAGAACCCCAGCAGTTCGGTCTTCCTCCCACACCCATCCTGCCCCAGGGAGAGGACCAGCTGGAAGCAACACAGAGAACAGGAGTGGAAAGCCCAACCCCAAAACTTCACCTAGAGGTCACAGCAACCTCCAAGCAAATAGGAGGAGGAGACTGGGAAGAGGTAGAGACAAGGGAACAAAACTCACATCACCCTGCCAGAGCCAGGCAGGCAGCCTGTGCCCCAGCCGTCATCTCTGCTTCATCTCTGCTTTGGTGCACAGACTTCCTTGGAGAATGTCTGAGACTAGGGAAGGTTTTCAGTCAGCTTACCTCAGGACCCAAACCAAGGAACCATCCAGCCACTTGTACCCTGGGCTGTGTGCTGTCTTTGAAATCTGTGATTTGGCCTCCCCACCTCACTCCAAGCTGGTTGAGGCTGGCCATCAGTGTTTCCTGTCAGAACTGAGCAGCAGTGGGTCTAGTCTAGAGGAAAGAGAGCCCTCATGAAATTTGTCTACACACACACACACACACACACACACACACACACACACACAGCCTGAAGAAGAGCAGCTGTCACTTCTAGACCACTCAGGCCAGGCCTAAATGGGAAAGAAGATCTCAGACCAGGTGCCTAGAGCAATAAATAAATAAATAAATAAACATTTATTTTTTATTTGTTATTTAGTATTTTTTTGAGACAGGGTAGGTCTTTCACACAGCCCAGGCTAGTCTCCAATTTTCAATAGCTCAGGATAACTTTGAACTCCTTGATTCTCCTGCCTCTACCTCCCAAGTGCTGAGATTACAGGTATTACAGGTATGTTTATGCTGTGCTGGGAATTGAACCTGGGACTCTGTGAAGGTTAGGCAAGCACTCTACCAACTGATTCCCGGCCTTGGCCCTGATGTATGGGATATTTTTGGTTTTACTCCTTCAATTTTGAAAAAGGATCTATAAACTCTCACTTAACTTGGGCCTTTTTCTGTTGAAAAAGAACTTAAGTAAATGCCCTCTGAGTGGAAAAGTTCCCCTCCTTCCATTTTTTTTGTATTAGGCAAGTCATACATATTCATGGTAGAAAATGGATTCGGAAAATACTGATAGAAAAATGAAGCACTCCAAATCCTATCTTCCAGATCCAACCACTGGTGATACTTTAGGACCGTGTTCCCAGACTTTGTTAAATGCAAGTGCATGTATGTGTTTTTACGTGAATCACATGTAATTACAAAAATCCTCTGAAGAATGTTATAGGCAATATGCTATAAAAATCAGTCTCCACAAGTATACAGAGTTGCATTTTAATTAGGTTATAAATCTTATTATGATATACCACCATTTACTTAACTAGTCTCATCCACTTCTTTTTTAAGATTTATTTTTATGCCTGGTGATGGTGGCTCACACCTTTAATCACTTGGGAAGCAGTGAAAGATCTCTGAGTTCAAGTTCAGCCTAGCCTACAGAGTGAGTTCCATGACAGCCAAGGCTACACACAGAAAAACCCTGTTTCAAAAAAAAAATTTTATTTTTATTTTTATTTTTAAATTCTGTGTCTGTGCATGTGAGTGTGATACTCAGGGAAGCCAGAAGAGGGGGTTAGGTCCCTTGGTCCTCTTTTAGAGCAATAAGCACTCTTACTGGCTACGTTATCTCTCCAGCCCCGTCTAGACCCTGTCTTTAAAAAAGTAACTAAATACAAACATAAAATTCAAAGGGAACAACAACCAAAACCCACAATGGGATTTTCAGTGTAACTTCTTTTAAGATAGAGAGGGGAGATGAACACAACTCATACCTGGCCCGTTTATTTCTTCATAATAAGTTCTTTGGACTGGGTGTAGTGGTGACCAACTGTGATCCTAGCACTTGGGAAGCATGGACAGGAGAATGAAAAAGACATTCAAAGTCACCCTCAGCTACACAGCAAGCTCGGAGCTAACCTGGTCTATCTGAGACCCTGTCTCAGAACAACAAAAGATTTAAATTCCTAAGTCCTAACTTTGCAATGGTTGGGTCAGAATGTTTTTGCAATATCCATGAATGTCTTCGGTCAATCATTTTGATCAATTTACTCGTGTGTTCCTTCAAGATGGAGCTCCCTGGAGCTGCGTTTGGAGACTAGAGCGATGCTTGGCTTTCTCAGACACAAACCTTTAAATCTAGCTTCAAAACAAAACTGCTTAAGGCTCTCCTCTATGAGCTCACCAACAACTAATGACATTTAAAAGACACACAGGCTTGTTTTGACTTTGGTTGTCTGCTAAACAAAAGCCCACATGGCAGATGTACCGCGGAGTACAATCGGCTCACAGTTTTCTGCAAGATTAGACTTAGCTACCGACCTTCTTACAGTCATCTGCCTCCCAACCTTCCACCCTTCTGCCCTCATTGCCTCCTAGCTTCTTTGCTCTTTCTTCTCCTCGTTTCCCCTTTCTTGTTCTTCATCACCACCATCACCACCATCACCACCATCACCACCATCACCACCATCACCCCACCATCACCATCATCATCGTGTGAGTGTGTATTATCACTGTGTGTATATGACTGTAAATGTAGGCACAAATGTGAAGACTGGGAAACAGTTTAAGTTGGTTCTCTTCAACCTTGGGTTCCAGGGATGGAACTCAGGTCATCAGACTTATTCTGCAAACACCTTTACCCATTGGCCTCCATTTCTAAAGCAGCTGGGAATACAGTCTGCTTTCTCTCTCTCTCTTTCAATGTAGCCTCACACATCTCATACTGGCCTTGGACTTGCTCTGTAGCTAAGGATGACTCTGAACTGAGCCTCCTGCCTGCACCTCCTGAGTGGTGTCTACCACCACGCCTGGTTTGTGCTGAGGATCAAAGCCAGGGTTTCCTGCAGGGGAGACAAGCACTCTGCCAACTGAGCAGCTTCCCCAGCCCCAAGCCTCTTCCTCTTCCTCTCTTTCACCTTTGCTCCTGCTTCCTGGCAGGCCTCTTCCCTTCTGGAAGAGTGAGGGCTCTGTACATGGCGACCTTGTGGAGTTGGGCAAAGGTTTCAGCTACACAGGAATGTCCGTAAACTCTTGAGTTTGGGGTATTTGTGATTTCAGTTCTGAGGAAATGGAATTGCTCTGAAGTCTCCTGACTCATCTCTCATCTTTCTCTTTAACTTATTTCCTGTAAGTGAGGCACTTGTGTGGGGCAGGGATGGTGTCATACAGCATCTCCTTCAGAGTGGCTGACCAGGCCAGGGATCATCTGAACGGGGCCCCTTACAGACATGAGCTAGAGCAAGAGGCTCACTGGCCGGCTCTGCAATCTTAGGCGTTGCTGGAGCAGCCCTAACGGCCGCCTTGAATTAATAATACGAAACACATGCTCCATCTGCCTGCTAATGGTGACAAAGCCATTTGTGTTCGGCATGGCCACAATCATTCTACAGATGAAAATCTTTCTAAAACTCATCACCCGGGCTGTTCAATCATCCTCACCAAATGGGAAGCCCCCCACTCCCACGCAGCATCCCACTTAGGACCTCTCAGCCAAAGCAGCCAGTTCAGCGTCAGGCATCATACTGCTGAAAAGGGGAACAGAGTAGAAACAGTTCACCCAACTTTTCAAACTTTCTGCTCCTAATAAGGCAGGCGAAGACCAGTGCCAGTAGCTAAAGTGGCACTGTGCCTCCCACAGATCCTGGGATATAGGTATGACTCCAGTGGGTTTCAGAGACCAAATCAAACTGGTTACAAGGCTGCTTCCTTAAGGAAAAAAGAATAAATGGAAAAAGGACTGTTATCAGCCAAATGTTAAATCTCTCTCTTTTTTCTTCTGGCTGCAAACAGAAAGATATTTCTTTGATAACTGAAATAAAAGTTGAATTATTGACTGATCACATTAATGCTGAATTTTACTACTGTCATATTTCAAAATGAAGTTAGTCTAACATTTATGCTTCAAATTAAGATTCAGTATAATATATACTGCAGTCCATAGAATGTCTTAGGTTCAGATGATGTAAATAAAGGTCAGGCCCCTTCGGGAATAAACATTGGCTAATCGTCTCCCTGTCCCCTCTAAATAAATCTAAGCGGCAATGACATCAGAGAGGGCTGTCTGGTTATCAAAGCATGGCTAGGGATAGGCTCTGACAGGCATAGTGATGCTATGGGCTGCTGATGAGGATGGTGTGGCTAAAATGCAGAGCTGTCAAAATGTAGCTCCTGCCTGCAACCTGAAGCTAAAGCCTGGTGAGAATGACTGGCATGCGCAGACCCGTTTCTCTCTCGTCCCTTCTGCCATGCTCCAAGCTTCTCATCCCGTCTTTGCTCTTAGATACACAATGCCTTTGGGTGACACTGAGAACCACGAATGGGTTCCACCGTCTCGGGATGAAGGTGTGGTGCTGACGTATTATCCTCAGCAAGTTGCATCATTAAGGCATTCATAGGGAGGGGAAGCAAGCAGTTAAGCCAAGCTGTCTGGGGCCAGCTGCTCCTGCTGGCCTAGGGTATGTGACACTGTACATCTAGCCTTCCATTCACAAAGAACACTGGTCCCTCTCTCTATGGTAAGACTTCTTGTTTTGGAGAGAACACATCTCCACCCAGAAGCCTTCCTGCCACTAGGCTTTGCTGAGTCTCTCCAGGCCCAATCATTAGATACCACTAACATCATCCACACAGGTCAGCCACGATCCTCGGATTCCTCACCATCCAAGTCCCACATAACAAACTGACAAAGAACCAAGTCCCTCCATCCCCAATTTTTAAGTGGTGCTGGGGATCAAACCCAGGGCCTCGAGCATCCTAGGCACGTGCACCACCATTGAGCCCAATCGCTAGCTCTAGATTCCATTTAAAATATTACCTTTTATAATTTCATTTGCCGCTTAGGAAAAGAAGACCAAGTGTTGGGCTGTATTTTCACTTTTCAAACACCAACTTAAGGAATCAGGAAAGGAATTCTCTGCAGCCACAAGAATGCCTTTCTCCCTCTGCCAACTCAGAGGCTGATACCCAGATAAGCGACAGGGTACAAAGAAAATACGACTCTCCAAATGTTTTCTGACACATCTCTTACTTCACCTTATACCCGCCTAGTGCCTGCTTCCTTTTCTTCCTCGTGTTTGTTTTTGTTTCATTTTGTGTTCGGTAGCACTGGGGACTGAATCTAGGCCATCACGCCTTGGCGGCCAGCTCTCTACCACTGAGCCACAACGCTTTTGTTCAAAAAACTTTAATATTCCTATTTTAATTGTAGTCTCATGGTCTTAAATGTCTCCAGCAATGCTAAAAGGAAAAAAAATGGAAGTATTATTTAATATTAACTTGGAGCAAAGAGGACAACTTTGGGGGCACTATAAATAAAAACTTCATATTAAACCACTTGAGCAGCTCCAGATTTGCAGGAAAAGCAACCAACTAATCGTGCTGAGTCTCGGACCAGGGAGGTGGGCTATCGGAAAATGTAAATAACTCCTGCCTGGCACCTCTAGCTATTTTTGTTTTAATTTAAGAACCGGAATGTAATTATCTCTTATTTACTACAGTCACAAACACCGCCAAAGGGAAAATAAACCATTCCTTTTGGGATGAAGTTGCTGACAAAGGTTTGACAAAGAAAAATAATTAATAGCTTGACGCTGGCACGGAGCTGAGGTTTGGCTAAGTGGGCATGCCAGGCACAGCCACCACTCAGTTCTCAGATCCTGGGGCTGGCAGAGCATGCGCCTGATTCTGTGCCTTTAAGACTGTTGTATGGGCAAAAGGCCCAGGAGGTTCTGAACACTCTCCTTAGGTCACCCTCCTCTGCAGACTTGCTGTGTGCTGCAAAGATAAACTTTCTGTTTGTGAAAGAGCCCCCCCCCCCCCGCCCCCAGGGGGTTAATGCCTTTCAGCTGGGGCAAATGACCTTCCAGTTTGTTGCTGGACTTTTCCTGTTGAGAATCTCATCCTGAAAAAAACAGTGGAAAGGCAGCCTCTGGGACAAGGAGCTGAAGGTGCCAATGTCTTACAGCCTGTATGACATCTCATGTAACTACACCTGTCTCTAGGGGTTCAGATGGGCAAGACTGCAGGATCTTGTGCAGGTGAAATCACAGGTAGCCGGGTCAAACCCTGAAGAGGAAGATGCTGAGGGATGGGAACATGGTGGCTGCCATAAAAGCATGAGGATCTGGGCTCAGACTCCCACACAGAAGCCAAGCATGGAGCATGCCTCTAAATCAAGCCTGGTGCTGGAGGAGTGGAGGTGGGCCCATCCCTGCAGGAAGATTCCTTCTCTTAAATGTACACAAGATCTACCATTGCTTGCACTTAAACTACAGAAGCTTTGGACACGGGGTTCAATTTTAGCAGACAGACATCCCTTGTCCTTTTGTGTATTGCAGATGCTAGGAAGCTCATGGCCCCAGAAAGGAAAGATACAATTCTTCTTCTTCTTCTTCTTCTTCTTCTTCTTCTTCTTCTTCTTCTTATTATTATTATTATTATTATTATTATTATTATTATTATTAATGATGGGTTCACCTGTCACAACCTATTGTGATAGCCCTTTGCTTCCCTGGGGCATGGGAAGACCTTCCAACAGGCAACTTGACTAGATCCTTGAGGAGGCGTGCAAAGAATCAAGTCTCAAAGGCAGGCAGGATCTGGTTGTGGCCTGGACAAGTCACTTAACGGTTCTGGCCTTAGTTTCCTCTCTGAACAGCCAAGGATTATGTTGGTTCAATTCTTCTTACATCCAAAGGAGAACAAACATGGAGCAGGTACCAAATACACCAAAGCCACAGTTATTATGACCATAAGGAGTATCAACAACGAAAGCACAGAGCCATGTCTAATCTCACCTCCACCACACAGCTACTCTCTCCCCTCCTTCCTAGAACTCAGGGCAGTTGATGCTCCAACTTCTCAGTGGCAATCTTGATTTTAGAAATATCTGTTAAGAATTTCAAAACCAAGGTGAGCCCTTTAAACACTGAAATGGAAAGAGAAATCAGGAAGTCCTCATCAAGGTCTGGCCACACACATAATAAGATCATTTATCTCTACCAGCGTCATTTCATGGCTCTTGGTAGCTTTTGTCCTCTTTGTAGACCTCTGGGGTAAAGGACATTTGGGGCCTACACATGTTTGCAGAACAGGCTGGTACATCCTGTCCTTGCTACAGAGCCTGGCACATCGGTGGCAAAACAGACTTCTCTTTTGACACACTTTCTTTCAGGAGTCTGGCTGGACCAGGGCTGACTGCTGAAGCCAACCCAGCCTTCATCCCCTGCTGGCTGCTGAACTGCCTCCTGAAGCCCTCTGGTGGCCAGTCCTATATTCGCACCCCACCCTCAACACTCTAGGACAAGGAGAAAATGCCCTTAAAAAACAAATCCACCCAAAGGTACACATAGCCCACTAGCAGCCCACTAGCACACTGCATGTTCTGTGAACAAAGGTGGGGTGTTTCATTGAGGCTGCCCTGGAAAATGACATATTTCTCTAATGTCTCATCCACTTCTTATCTCCTGGTGTCTGCTGTGTACCAGGCTGTGCTGGTAGAAGTGTAGGAAGCTCTCCAGCATAGAACAGAATGATCAGACTCGCATACCCAAGGGAGCCCTGGGGACTGCACCAGTTGCCTCAGGGAAAGTGGAGACAAAAGGAGGGAGGAGATGAAGAGTCAATCAGACCTTGGCATCTTTCCCAAGACTTCAGAAGGGAGCCAGGTAGAGAGAATGAAAGGCATTCCATGGAACCAGGGCTGACTGCGGAGACAGTCAGGAAGCTAGAAGCTCTCAGGAGGGAGAGTGACAGGCCAGTGACAGGTTCAGAGATAAACACAGAAGGTTCTTGAAAGCCTTGTGTATCATTGTGTATCATCACTGACTTTTCTAAGCATGCTGTAGGCTTCATACAAGCATTTGATTCCAATTTCACAGATGCTATGTAGGCCATCCATGACCCACCAACTCAATTGCAGCCTGACTATGAGTAGATCAGGGGACAAATCCCAGGACAGAAGCATCCTACAGCACACCTAACCCAACTTCCTGGAAATATAAGCTCTAGAGGCTAGACAGATGGCTCGGTGGTCAGGAGCACTTGTTGCTCTTCCAGAGGACCCGGGTTCGATTCCTAGCACCCACATTGTGGTTCACAACCATCTGTAACCCTAGTCCCAGAGGACCAGATACCTTCTTTTGGCCTCTGTGAGCACTTTATGCATAAGAGCACAAACATACAAGCCAACCAAAAATGTCTGTCCATCATATAAAATTTTTTTTAAAAAAAGGCAAGAATTTTAGAAAGAAAATATAAGAACCAAGGAAAGCCTGAAACCTATCCCTACCACAAGGAGATTAGGAATCTGGAACCACCTAAGAAAATGTGGTCCCAGAGCAGAGAAAGATGGTTCTTGGGTAAGAGCTAAGGGAATCTAAACAAAGTGTGGTGTGTGGCCTTTAGTGAAAGTTGTGCATCAGTACTGGCTCATCCACTGTACACAGGGTCTCATCTCACACCAGCATGGGTCTATGATAGGGGAAGGGCATGACAGATACATGAAAACCCTGTATTAGCCCCCTATAGTCTCTATAAATTCGTCTGCTCCAAAAACATATTAAAGCCTATTACTGTTATTACTGTTCACCTAAATATCTAAAGGAAAAGAAATAAAGGGATCTTTCGAAAGAAGCAAAGGAAGAAAGACCTTTGAGACAGTCTCTCATTGAACCTAGGGTCGTGTTTTCAGGCTACGCTGGTAACCAGTGTAGTGTGGTAAACACTTAGTGATGTGACATGAATGTTATTACACATGTGCCCATACATGTGGAGGTTAGAGGAGAACTTTCTAGAGTCAGTTCACTCCTTCTACCATGGGTTCTGGGGGACAGATCTAAGGCCCCAGGCTTTCATAGTAAGTAAGCACTTTTACCCACTGAGACATCCTGTCAACCCAGCCTTCAGCTTCTGATTCTGTTCCTTCTACTTTCCATTGCCTGGGCCCCCTGAGTGCTGGGACCACAGGCTTTACCACGATGCTCAGGCTTATGCAGTACTGGGGAGGCACCCAGGGCTTTGTGTACACGAGGTGAGCTCTCTGCCAGCTGAGCTGCATGCCAGCCTCTCGGTTTTATACAGAGGTGCCATGTGATGAGTCACTAAAAAAAGAAGGCTCTATGGTGATTTTATTTTCCTGGTTTATTTTCACATTTGAAGCTAAGATGGTTGTGGTGGTGGAGGGTCCTCAACTGTGCCCAGGGAAGAGGGACACAGTGAACACTGGGTTTTGGAGTGAGCAATCTGGCAGGCTCAGTGTGAATCACAGACTGGTTGCGGGCACTGGGCCCTATTGAGATTTGCTGGTGATGCGTCCAGAGAGAGGAGGAGAAACAAGCAAGAGAGAACCAACTTCCCTAAAAGGAGAAAGCAACAGGCCTTGTGTAGGACCCTTGGATCCAGCCACAACCAAGCAAATGTATCCACTGCTGAGCCCCAAATGTAGGCCTGGAACAGGCTGGGCTGGCCCTCTGAAGACCGGCCTGACAGCTAGCAAGGGGGAAACAACCGCAGCACAGGAGGTGAAGCAGCTGTCTGGGGCCCTGGCTAAGGGAAGGGAAAGGCTTGGAGGGAGTTTCTTTTGAGCTGAGACAAGCTAGGGTGTTTCACATAGGAGGCCTGAAAGCTGAACCTTGAATCCCAGGACAGAACAGACAAGGGACTTTACAGAGAGCCCACATCAGTCTGAGGGCCATTCAACCCTTGATGCAGTTTCTGGATCACACTGCCAAAGGGTCTTGGGGCTGCATATCCAACCACTCTCCCTGAATTCTGTAGCTTCCCCTGCTCTCCATGGTCAGTTAAAATCAGGACTCTTGATAGGCTACAATGTGCCACCTGGAAACATGCTTGCTACCTACATTCCTCAAAGCTACAGACATGTCACCAAGTCTCCTCCAATCACTCTTCCAAAGGCATGATGTCTTTCTACATAGCCTGACAAGCAGTTTCTCTAAAGATCTCTCTCTCCTCCTCCTCCTCCTCCTTTCCCCCCTCTTCCTCCTCCTTCTTGTTTTTTTCTTCTTCTTTTTGAGACAGGTTATCACTATATAGTCATATCTAGCCTAGAACTCACTATGTAGACCAGGCTGGTGTTGAACTCATAGAGATTCATCTACTTCTGCCTCATGAGTGCTAGGATTTGAAACACTCACTACACCTAGAAAAAGACAGACTTACAATTTCTCAGTCAAAGGTCATAACAGAATGTGCTACAGTTAAGGATATTTGGTACAAAGATTTTGTTTGTATTCCTCTTGCTGATGCAACCAATTACCACATATTTAGAGGCTTAAAACAACGTACATTCATTATTTCACAATGGTAGAGGTCAGAAGTCACAACAGGTCTCACTGGGCTGGAGTCAGGATGTCAGCAGGCTCATGTTCTCTTCTGGAGGCTCTGAGGAGAACCCCTGCCCTTCCCCTTTTCAGGTGCTGGTAGCTTCCAACATTGCTTGGCTCGTGGCCCTTCACCCTGTGTTCACAGTCTGTCATGTCACATATCTCTGACCTCTTGTCCCTGGCCATACCTCCCTCTAGCTCTCAGGTCCCTCTCCTACACTTTTAAGGTCCCTTGCCAATGCAAGCATACCTGATGATTCAAAATAATTTCTATTTTTTACAGTCACCTGATTGATTACCTTAAGGATAATTCTACCTTTACTGTTAATTTTCCATCATCATGAAAGGCCCTAGGAGTTAAAATGTGGAATTTGGAGAGACCATTATTTGCTGGACT
This sequence comes from Arvicanthis niloticus, assembly GCF_011762505.2. NCBI lineage: Eukaryota > Metazoa > Chordata > Mammalia > Rodentia > Muridae > Arvicanthis > Arvicanthis niloticus. The sequence continues at coordinate 80,211,217 of NC_047658.1, read as the reverse complement.
GCCCTAGCTTCTCATTACCCATGAAAAACAGTTGAAAAAAGAGTTAGAAGATTGAGATTGGGTGTGGTGGTGTATTCCTTTAACCCCAGAACTTGGGAAGCAGAGGCAGGTAGATTTCTGTGAGTTCAAGGCCAACATGGTCTATATATCAAGTTCTAGGACAGCCAGAGAGCTCTGTAAACAGAAAACTAAAAGACTGATCTGATTCTTGGTCTCACAGTTTTCAGCCCATGGTAGGAGCTCCATCACTCTTGGGCCTGTATAAGGAGAGAGCATCCTGGCAGCTGCTGACCACATGGCAGAGGGAGAGCTGGGGAAAGGAGCCTCTTCAAAGACACAACAGTGACTTAGTTCCTCCATCTAGGTCTGATTCTCAACAGTCTCTTAGGCTATGAACTCAAGTGTAGACTCACACATTGATGAAGCCGGGGCTCTCAGGGTCCAATCACACCTCAACAGCACCACCAGCTGGAGAGCAAACCTTCAACCCATAAGCTTTTAAGGGTGTTTAATCCTATCTGCCACATACCACATTCTTATTTTCTTAAAAGATCACATTATTTATTTGTTTGTTTATTCATCTACTTATTTATGAGTGTGTGTGTACTCGCCATGGTGCACATGTGGAAGTCAGAGGACAACTTTCAAGACTCAGTTCTTTCTCCTCAACTATGTGGTTCCAGGGGTGGATGAGAGATTGCCAGGCTTAGATGCAAGCACCTTTCCTTGAGCCAGCTTTCTGGCCCCACATGTGACCATGTCAAATCAAATTACAGGCGATAATCACCCTGTCTCTAAAATGAAAAACAAAACAAAAATCCCCACCTCATCAAACATGGACAGTAACCATATTTAATTGTAGACAAGGTCCATGAGGTGGCCACCACTAATATTCAGAGTCCAGCACTGCCCTGCTCAGACCCTACACCGGCTTTCCTGTGTCCTTGAAAGAATTCCTGAAAGCTCTTTTTAGATTACCAGCTCCCCCCTCACTAGTCTCCCTAGCACCTCCATGTTGTTGCTTTTTGGTTTCTGGAAATCTTGTGTCTGTGCCTGGAATATTTGGAACATTCATCCTCGTGATTCTCTGTGGTGGTTTGAATATGCTTTGCCCATGGGGTGGCACTATTAGGAGGTGTGGCCTTGTTGGAAGAAGTATGTCACTGTGGGGATGGGCTTTGAGATCTTCCTTCTAGGAACCTGAGGTGCTCAGTCTTCTAGTAGCCGTTGGATGAAGATGTAGAACTCTCAGTTCCTCCTGTACTGTGCATGACTGGATGCTGCCATGCCCCTGCCTTGATGTTAATGGACTGAAACTCTGAAACCATAAGCCAGCCTCAATTAAATGTTGTTCTTATAAGAGTTGCCTTGGTCATAGTGTCTGTTCACAGCAGTAAAACCCTAAGACATTTTTATAGAAGAGCCCTGACTCTTTAGGTCTTGGGTCACATCCTCAGAGAGGACTTCTTCAGCTCTTCTGCCTGGTTACCTGCATGCTCCCAGCAAGCCACCACTACTCACAACACCAATCATGTGTTTGATACTACAGATCTCATTCATAGGCAAGGCCCAGATAACTGGTCTATCCCGTTCAAAGCTGTATGCCTAACTCCTAAAAATGGGACTTGGTATGTAGTTGATGCCCTATAAATGTTTGTAAAAGAACAAATATGAAATGTAGAGGTGAGAAGAGACACAGCCAGCTTTCCAGAGCCTCTCACGTAAGACACAGGAAGCAAGCCTGACTTCTGAATTTTACAAATCACATTACTATTTCTCATGTGCTTCCGTGGGGTCACACACGTGCTATGGCACGCATATGGAGGTCAGAAGACAATTTGCTGGAGTCAGTTCTCTCTTTCCACCACATGGATCAGACTCAGATCATCAGGCCTGGAGGCAAGCACCTTTGCCCTCCGTCAGACACCTTGCTCTGATTTCTATCAGAGAACGTGGCTGTGAGAGGTGGTGAAGGAAGGAGGTCGGGTTCCGAGTGGCCCTCTGCTCCGGGAGCACGGTGGCAGAAACAGTGACAGGGCAGAGCCCAGCTCATCAGCAGAATCCGTGCGGTCTGTGTGCTCAGCCTGAAGGCGGAGGAAAGGACAGGACACGGTCACTGCAAACCAGGAATTCTCAATCAAGTTTGGGAAACCAATTCAAAACAAGAGCCAGAGATGCAGGGTTCACTGCTGTGGCAGGGGGAACTGCAAGGCCAGGTGTGCTCAGGAGAGCATGACACAGGGGTAAGCACAGGGGGAGGGGATGCACCCAGCTTAAGCAAAGGGAAGATAAAGTTAGAAAGACAACTAGCAGAAGAAGCAAGCTGGGGGAGGGGGCTCCAGGGAAGAATGCATGCTTCATCTTAAATCATCCTTTTCTTTTTTTTCTGAGACAGGGTTTCTCTGTGTAGCCCCGGCTATCACTGAAACTCTCTCTATAGACCTGACTAGTCTCAAATTCAGAGATCCACCTGCCTCCGCTTCCTGAGTGCTGGGATTAAAGGCGTGTACCACCATCACCCAGCTCACCTTAAATCATCTTTAAAGGATGACGAGGAGAGTTGGGAGATAAGGTGACTCAGTGGGTAGTACAGGCTTGAAGAGCAGAGTTCAATCTGAAGCTATGGGTGTGGTGGTGTGCTTACAATGCCAGCACTGGGGAGGCAGAGACAGGTAGATTCCTGGGGGTCAGTAGACAGCAAGCCTAGCCTACTGGGCAAGCCCTAGACCCCCATGAGAGACCGTGTCTCAAAAACAAAACAGATAAACACCAATCAGCGAGCCAAACAGAACCCAAGGTGAATGACATCACTTGAGGTTGACCTCTGGCCTCCATACACACATGTGCACATATGTCCATATACACATGCTCCCCACCCCATACATAGACACACAAAACGATGAGGTAGGTTGGGCATAACCTGGCAGTACATACCAGGGATCCAGAATCCCAGAGGTGAGGGCAGAAGCCTGGGCACACACTGAGACTCTATCTTAAAAAGAGAGGAATGGAGGGAGGCATGGCTCCTTTTTTGAACAGCAGAAGGGTTAGAGTTTTAGTGACACATTATTCTCTTCTGTTAGCAGAAAGCAGTATGGATTGAAAGTCAGCAAATTCTATCCCTTATCAAACAAACTGTGACAAAAAGATCTTAGGCCACCAATTCCTCTGCACCTCGGGCTCTGCCCTCATCTAAGTCCCCCACAGTGACCCTGGGGTGACCCTAACACTTGCAGACTGAGCAGCTGGGGACACCTGGGAGGTGTAAGAAGAGAACTGAGAAGGAGCTAAGCTTCTGGGCCTCTCCTCTCCCACAGCTCAAAGGGGAGTGTTTACAGTTTCCTGACCTCAGAAAGCGCCCCAGAGAGCCTGCTGGAAGGAATTCCTTATTTATTGAGCATGTTTAAAATGAAACACGTTAAAATATCCTTCCATGTTTTATCTTCCCAATGCTTCAATTCCAGAGAACAGCCTATAGTCCCTTCCTTCTCCTCGGCCTCCGGTTCCCTTGTGACCTGCAGTAGAGCACTGTAACCTACCATTGCTTTCTCAAGGCATCCCAGGAGGAACTAAGGCTTTGGGAATGAGTCTTTACGAAGATGTCGGCAGCCTCTAAGCAGTCACCCTCCGCCACATTCCAGTCTTGCACATTTTGAACATCAGAATTTTGGGGCCATGTAAAGTTAGAAAGATGGGGCTCTGCTTTTCTCCACACAGCTCTGGAGGCGGCAGACTCAACTGGAGCCTTTGCATCACGAATTCCTACTGAACTAACCACAGGGAAGAACTCTTCAGAGGTCCCTCTGAAAAACTAGCCTTGCAAGCCAACAGTGGCTGAAGACTGTGACAGTGACACCAACTCAAGAGGACTGTCCCTTCTCTTCAGTCACCCCCTTGCTCAGCTGTAAATATGGAGCACAGAAAGTTCTGGGTGAAAGTTTGTGCCTCCCAACTCAAATGTCAAAACCTTGCCCAGTGTGATACGATAAATGGAATGAGTCATGATGTGGAATCTCCACAAAAGGGATAAGTGCCCTCATTAAAGAGCCCCATGAGATCCCTCACCCCCACCCCCATAGGAGGACACAGAGAGCTGGTACCATCTCTGAGGAAGAGCACCCTCAGCAGACATTAAACAGTGAGCACATTCATGAAGAACCCAGCAACCTCTAAAACTGTAAAAAAAAAAAAAAAAAAAAAAAAAAATCTGTATTTAAGCTACTTAGTCTAGGGCATTTTTGTTAAGATAGCTCAAACAGCCTAAGACAGAGGAGGAGGAAGCTGAGGAAAAGTCCCAAGCCTGACCCCAACTGATGCAGATGCCTGAGCCACAGGCAGGCTGAGCTAGAAGGAGGTAGGTACATAGAACTGAGTGAGAGAGTAACATCTGATGCCAGACAGGGCTAGACCTTCACAGCTGCAAGCAAGCCACCATGATCTAAACAAGCTACGTGCTCTGCGGGACCCAATAGAAATGATTTCCATTGTGGCTGTGGGTAAAGAAACAAACAAAAAAAGACAGAGTTCCACCCCCCACACACACACACTGAATTTCTCTGGTAAAATTAAAATAAAAAGAATACCATTCTTTTGGTTAGTGAGTTAGTGAAGGTGACAGATAACAGTGAACCAAGTGTGGCAGTGCACACTTGCAGTCCCAGCATTCAGGCGGCTTATATACAGACATTAATTTTTAAATTTATTTTATTATTTATTTTACAGTTTTAGAGGAGGCAGGAGAATTGTGAGTTCTAGGGTAGCCTGGGCTACAGAGTGAGGCCATGTTTCAATAATAATAACGTTAACAACAACAGCGACAGCAACAATAAAAATGGGGATAAAAGGAAAACCAATGGCATCCAGCTTTAATGAAGATGTAACTAAACAAGGCTCTATATGTATTTCTGTCTGGGCTGTAAGTTGAGAAGAATTTTCTTGGGCAGGACTTCTAAAACTTTAATGTACATGTCAACATTAATAATCAAAGAAGGAGTAGGCATGAATTTGAGAGGGAGTAAGGGAGGTGGTTAGAAGGGGTTAAGGGAAAAAAGGGTGGAAAAATATAATTGTATTTTAATTTAAAATGAATGCATTAAAAAGGCTTTAATGTACATGCACATCACTGCGGATCTTGCTAAAATGTAGGCAGACTCAGGCGGCTTAGGGTAAGGTCCAAGAGTCTGTGTGTTCATCAGTTACCAAGTAACCAGATGGGGGAAACTATGGCCTGAGAGAATTTAGCAAGTATATCAAGAGCTTAAAATTCTCAAATCTTCAGTAATTCCACATTAATGACTGCACTCTAGGAACCCTAATGAGTGCATAAAAACCCAGCAAAGGCATTTTATACCAACATTGTGTCTATCATGAATAACAAACACAGCTTCCACAGCCAACGAACAACTGGAACTTTCCAAATCTGTCATGCAAAGCCTTTATGCCTTAGGGCTTCACAAAATGCCACGAAATAGCGAATTCATTTAGAATTGATAGTGTTATGGGAGGATATTTGTGAGTGTGTGGTGTGTGTATGTGTGCGTGTGTTTGCATGCACACATGTCCTGTGAAGAAAGCTCAGTGGGTAAAGCTTTTATCAAGCAGGCATGAGGTCCTGAGTTTGAATCTCCAAAACTCATATAAAATCTGTATGTCATGATAGATAGCTCAACTATAATCCCTATGCACAAGGCAGAGACAAGAATTCCTTGAGCAAGCTGGTTAGTCAGACCACCCTAAACAGCAGTTAGGGGTTCAGGGGAGACCCTGCCTCAACATATAAAATGGAAAATGGTTGAGGAAGAAACCTGACATCACTCTGGGGCCTCCACACTCACAGCAAACTCGAATGCACCACAAACATGCACATACACACACACACACACACACACACACACACGGGTATGTATTGTGATAGCTAGTTTCATGTGACAACTTAGCTAGGCTCTAGCACCCAGTTATTTAATCAGATGGGATCTGGTCATTGCTATGATGTGAATAGCACCTAGGTCACTTGACTTAAATAACAGATCACTTCTGCAAAGAGGTTGGACTTCATCCAGCAATCTCATCAAGTCCCAGTGAGTAGAACTAGACCCCTCAGAGAAGAAGAAACTATACCTCAATATTGCTGGAACTCTCCAGTGCTACTGGCCTGGTGCAGTGATCACCCTAAAGACATTTTAACCTGTCAACCTTATGTTATCTGAACCAGCTCCTGGAAACAACAACAGAAAAACAAAACAAAATAAAACAAACAAACAAACAACAACAGCAACGACAACAAAATCTCTTCATACATGTGTCCTGCTGTCTTGTATCTCTGGAGAGTCTTGTCTGGCCTACAATTGGAGCCCATAAAGCTAAAAGTACATGAATGCATGAATAACCTTGTGTTCCAGGACTGAACACTCAGAAGACTCTAACTCTGTGACTTCAATTGTACTATTCAAATAATTATTTAAAGAATTATTTATTTAATGTATATAAGTATACCATTGCTCTCTTCAGACACACCAGAAAAGGGCATCAGACCCCATTGCAGATGGTTGTGAGTTACCATGTGGTTGCTGGGAATTGAACTCAGGACCTCTGGAAGAGCAGCTGGTGCTCTTAACCACTGAGCCATCTCTCCATTCCCCTATTCAAATATTTAAAAGTAGATGCATAAACAATGAAAGCAGAAAACATCCCAAATTAATAGTTTAAAAAGGACTATGGTACTCTTTCTCTTCCTGTCCCAGGCGCTGTGGGAGCCTCGGGTTACCGTGCAGACATGGCCAAGTCCAAGAACCACACCACACACAAACAGTCCCACAAATGGCACAGAAATGGCATCAGAAACCCCGTCACAAAGATACGAATCTCTTAAGGGGGTTGACCTCAAGTTCCTGAGGAACATGAGCTTTGTCAAGAAGCACAAGAAAGGCCTGAAGACACAGGCCAACAATGCAAAGGCAGTGAGTGCAGGCGCAGAGGCCATCAAGGCCCTTGTGAAGCCTCAGGCCATCAAGCCCAAGATGCCAAAGGACCCCAGTTGCAAACTCAGCCGCCTGCCTTTCATCGCTCACCCCAAGCTTGGGAAGTGATTTGAAGCTACATGGCCAAGGGTCTTAGGCTCTGCCAACCAAAGCCCAAGGTTCAAACCAAGGCAGAGGCCAAAGCTCCAGCTAAAGCCCAGGCTTCAGCTCCAGCCCAGGCTCCCTAAGGTGCCCAGGCCCCTGTGAAGGCCCCATAGAAAAGGTTCCTGCCAATGTGAAGACAGATGAACCGCTGTGACACACCTACACACACACTATATCCAGATGACCAGTGTCCTATGCTGTTTTTACAAATAAACTCGAGGCAAGAAAAAAAAAAGACTATGGTATATTTTTATTATCTTTCTTTATATTTAATGTTTTCTAAACTTTTTTCTAAAAATAGGCTACTTTTACAGCTAGAAAAAATATTATCACAAGGCCTACATGTAATGTGGTGATTTCAATATCCACTGAAAGGTTATCCAGAGGCTTCAGACAACCAGGAGTAAAGGGCCTTCCTCACATTCTGCCTACAACCCAGGCCAGCAGCCTTTCTCTCAACTTTTCTCCCTGTCTGCCAAGATCCACTTCTTCCTTTTTACCTTTTCTGCCTCCTGCTCCTTTCTTCTTTCCCAGAAGAAAAGCCCATGGACAGGTACAACAAAGTGACTTTTTTCTGTTTTCCAAACAAGGAAACTGAGGCCTCTAAGGCTGGAGTAGCACCAGGCTTGCCCAGCTGGTAGTTGATACAGCCCAAATGCCTCCCTCTGTAAACTGTAAAATGAGACACATGTGGGTGATTTTTATGACTGTTCCCATATGGTAAGTGAGGGAGCCATGTCAATTACATTACTGGCCTTTCACAGCCTTCTCCAATGATTGTATGCAAAGGGTCATTCGGCTCCAGAAAGAGCCAGGATGATGGCCAGGGTCACATGCCAGAACCAAAGGCATTCTGGACTCTGCCGGGAGCTCTGAGCATCCTGGGGTGGCCCTGGTGACTCAAGCCTCACAGCTGGAAGTGAGTAGGGCCACCCACACTGCCCAAGTGGGCCAAATTCAGAGCCTACTTTCCACTCTCAGCAGCCTCTCTAGTCACCATCTAATTGCTGGCACAAAACCTTGGCCAGCTGCCAGCCCCACACCCAGCAGGATGGCGGGACATTCAGCAACATCCACTGCTCTCCTCTTGGAGTCCTGCCTCTGTGGACACCCAAGGCTATTCCTCTCACTACCCTAGGTCACACTGACCTACTGTGCTCTCAAGTCCCTTTAGGATAAAACCCTGGGGTTTTGATGTTCTTGGTCACCTATAACAGATGGGCTGATCTCCCTAGATCATGAGCCCTCTGCCTCAGCAACTTGGAGTTGTTGCCATCAACTGCCCACCTAAGAATCTATGGCGATGCAGGTGTTGAGAACATCTGGTGTTTGCCTAACAAATGAATGGTCAGAAGATACATAGGCCATGCTACTGAGGTGCTTGCTGACAACCCTCTTCTCCAAGCCACGGTGATGAACCAGGACCATATTAAATGGTGGGCTAACAGGCCTGCTGCCCAAAACAGCCAGGGCAGACCAGAACTATGGTGCCAGGTTTCTACTTGTTACCAATCAATGCCACTTTTGTCAAATGAGACCGACCATGCATTTCAGATGAACATGTTTAGGATAGCAAGTTGTAAGGTGTCATTAGAGAGCATGCCACCAACCCTGAAACCAGCTCTGGGACAGCTAACATTATAAACCCAAACTGAGGCTGGCTCAGTTTGTTAAGTGAGAGCAAAAGATGTGTGTGTGTGTGTGTGTGTGTGTGTGTGTGTGTGTGTAAATAAGCCTGGACACATTTACCCTATTTTCTAAAATGCTGCTTAGTACATGAAACTACATGAAATAAGCATATGAAAATCTCTTCTCTTGAACATCAAGAGACAGTTAACAATAAGATAGATAGTGCCCTAGGAATGACACACAAGAATGTTCTCTGGCAGGGCTGGAGAAATGGTTCAGCGGTTAAAAGCACTGCTTGTTCTTCCAGAGGTCCTGAGTTCAATTCCCAGCAACCACATGGTGGCTCACAACCATCTGTAATGAGATCTGGTGCCCTCTTCTGGTGTGTCCTTCTGGTGTGTCTGAGGACAGCTACTGTGTGTCATATATATAAAATAAACAAATAAAATATTAAAAAAAAAAAAGAATATTCTCTGGCTATTCAAGGGTATGTGCGCGCGTGTGCGCGCACACACACACCAAAACAACAATATTAAAATTAAAATGTCTACCAGTCCAGGAAGTAGAAAAGGATGCCTTCCAAGGTGTCCTGGATGGAATGGTATGTTGGTCTCCTGTCCCAACCACACTCTGCCACTGGCCTGCATATTCTTTCAATAGTTGTGCTTTGAGTACATTGAGAAATCATGTCTTATTGACAAGTAGTTTCTTGAATTATTAAAGAGAAAATGAATCTTCCACAGATATCCTCAGGAATATATATTGGACATATAGGTCAACTTATATTGTTGGATTCCACCCTCTGCTCAAGGGCCTCCCCAAGCCTCCCTTTGCCCTCTCTGTAAGCAGAGCACACAGAAGTCACTTAGAATTTCCTAAGCCACCTAGTTTTCAAACATTCTTCCTACCAGACATCAGAAATGTCAAACTGAGGAGTAGGCACAAAAAAATGGACTCATTGGGGCTGGCAATTAATGTTTCAAAAAAAAAAAAAAAAAAAAAAAAAAAACCGGTCAACTCCTTTAAGTGAGAGGAGGAGGGGGATGGCTGAGGAAATCATAGGAAATGGGGAAATACAGCCGCTGGAGCTTGTTGCATTATGGGCGAGGAGGACTTGGTATGAACTTGGGTGGGGTGTTCTAGACAGAAGGAACAGTTCTGAGGACCTAACTCAGTGGTTAAGCACTGGCTCAGCACAAGTCAGGGGTTGAGGGAGGAAACATGGGGAGAGAGCCTCTAAATACAACAACTATAAAGGTCATAAAAGGAGCTCCCATGATGGCCTTAGAGACACAGGCAGCAAGAGACATGGAGAAGACACAGATTCCAGGGATGGATAATGGGTATCACTATGGGACTTTGTGCCCAGGGTTACTTTGGCCTCCAATTTGAGGTACTTCGAAATTTGTTCAAAGTCATAAGTTTTCATTCTCATGCTCAGCAGAGTATGAAAGAAATTGAAGTGGTGGTAAGCACAGAAAATGTTTAACCTTGTCGGTCATCAAAGAAATGCCAATAAAAGCAATTAAGACTGTTTCCGCTAACTAAACTTTACAAACAAAGGCAGAAAGGGCACACTTAACCAGGCACTCGGCTAGAGGGCTGCAGGGGTGTGCACTGCCACATGCTCTTAGAAAATAATGGGTTACTATCTATGAGGGATGTATGGGCCAGAGGCTGGGGAAATGGCCCAGTGGGTCAAATGCCACAGCTTTGGGACCGACCTGACTGTGATGACAAGGAATGAAGAAACAACAGGTACACACAGAGAACAGCTGGCATGCCACACACTCTGATGGAGACACACCAGTAGCCAGAAAGTCAGCTTGGGAAATGTATGGGCCAGGCATGGTGGGGCATGCTTGTCATCCCAGTGCATGGAAGGTAGTGGCAGGAAGATCAGGAGTTCAAGGTCAGCTTCAGCTACAAAAGAAGTTTAAACTAGCCTAAGTAAACTGGGCATGGTGGTAATTCAAGTAGTTGGGAGCCTAGGACAGAGAGATCTTGATTTGAGGTCAATTTGGGCTGTGTAGCAAGAGTGGTTAAAAAAAAAAAAAAAACAAAAAAAACAAAAAACAACAAACAAAACATTAGTCATCACCACCACCACCAGAGAAGAATTTTCACCCAGAGAAGGGAGAATTTTCAAATTTCTTAATGTTTAACTCAGTAATTCCATCCCATGAAATCAACCCTACAGAAGTAATATTACATATGGGAAAATATATCTAGAACAAAACTAAAACCACAGCATTTCTATAATGGCAAATAAATGGAAAATTAACTACTGAAGGAACAGCTGGAAAGCTTCAGCACATCTTCCAGGCAGAATATTATTCCATTCTTTGGCTATCCCAGAAAAGCCAAGCTGTGGAACGAACATACACCCAGGACATCCCAGGATCAAGAACTGCAAAGCTGCCCTAACTCAATCTACAGACTCCTTCATACAGTTCCATGTTTTTATGTTATCTTGTTATCATGAAAAAAGTTGACTCCTTCATACAGTTCCATGTTTTATGTTATCTTGTTATCATGAAAAAAGTTAACAGTTGTTTGGGGTTTTTTTTTTTTTTTAATTAAGAGAATAAGAAAAGGGGCTGAAGAGATGGTTCAGTGGTTAAGAGCACTGACTGTTTTTCCAGAAGTTCTGAGTTCAATTCCCAGCAACCACATGGTGGCTCACAACCATCTGTAATGCGATCCCTCTTCTGGTGTGTCTGAAGGCAACTACAGTGTACTCACGTACATAAAATAAATAAATCTTTAAAAGAGAGAGAGAGAACAGGAAAAACATCCTTTTCTGGACCATACTTGAAAACTCTCTCATAGTTTCTTGTACTATGGAAACATAGATATGCTGAGAGGCAGGATAACCTAATGGTTAGGGGAAAGTAGGTTCTAGAGCTGATGGCCTTGGTTTGAATGCTATGCTGGCCCCACCACTTACAATGAGCTGATGCGTCAAGCTCTGTAGCTCAGTACACAGAAGGAGATAAAAGCAAAGCCTTGAGACCAGCAAAGAGGCATAGCTGGTCAAGGAGTTTGCCACCAAGCCTGATGACCTGATTTCGGTCCCCTGGACCTACATAGCAGAAGGAGAGAAGTGACTCCTGTAAGTTGTCCTCTGACCCCTCATGCATGTATACTATACAGTACATAAATGTAATAAAATAGCAAAATCCTACTTCACAGCTAGTCATTTAATAGCATTCAATGAATCTGTCTATCTTTCTATGTAATATATACATTACATATAACTGTGAACTCTGCAAGCTCTCTACAGTAATATTCCAAGCTTTAGGGAGGGGTGAAGCCACAGTCACTAATGGGCCAAAAGGAAAAGTAGAAATACCAGCAAAGTAACAGCACGCATTTCTGTATGGCATGCTTTGTGTAAAGACTCTGACATGAACTCTTTATTAGCTATGTTAGAGACCGCTCTGTGGTGTCCCTGCATAGAAATAATACACACATACAGAGAAAAGCTGGGATCAGGTAGACTGGACTCTGATGAAGAAGAACAGCATGTTTATTATACACAGCCAAACAAGGAGGCAGGTTTAGCTAGTCTCCATAGACGCAGCCTGTGTAGGGGATCAGTCTTCAGGCCACCAATATGGGGGAGCAGGTACAAAGCTTCAGTGGGCATTTTCTGGAGCTACTATGAATATCCACACATGGACAAGAGGAAGGTTCTGCCATTCCCAGAGCCTCACCCAGGGAAGGCTTTGTCACTTTGATGGGTCTGAGACACTGGGGTTCTTGACTCATGTCAAACAATCATACCCTTCTTCAGTCACTCCCCAACATTGCTTCAAGGCCTTTTTATCCCCCTTTTGGTAGATCGGAAAAGTGACATTCAAAGAAACAAATGACATGGCCAGGCCCAACTAGCTATGAGGTCTGTGTCCCTGTAGGGAACCAGGCTATTCGCAGAGGACCAGTCCCTAGAAGCTAGGCTGCAAGTCTCTTAAGGGTTGAAGTGTGGTGTGTCTCCATCCCCTGAGACCAAAATTAAACACCAGGGTGGGTTTCTTCCGGGCATCTTCAGTCTCCTCCCTGGGGCTAACACTCAGCAAGTTTGCCTTGCTGCCCTTGGTGATGGTATTCTCTGGGTGTGAACTCAGCAGGAAGGCAGTTCTTGGAATGTTCTGGGAGGATGCAGGGGCTCATGAGTCACTCTGCCTTCTCCCTGCTCCTTCCCAAAGCCCTGGATGTCATTATCCCTGTCACTGGGTTTTCTGCTGCTGGTTGGCTGCACAATTATCCCTAAAAGGAAATCAGTCTTAAGTCTCATCTCTATAGCCAAGAAGTGCACTGGAGGCCGAAGGAGAGACCTGCAAACCTTCTAGGGCTCCTGCCTGGAAGAACTAGAGAGGCAGAGGGGCTCTGAGGGGCTGGCAGACTCTAATTGCCTGACTTTGGATCTCTACTAGGGCCTGAGGCTTCCTCCGGTCAGAACCGTGGACCCTCTGCATCAAAGGCCAGCATGCCGGAAGAGCACAAAAATCTCTAAATATTTATCCCGAAAGTCAAGAGAGAACTCAGCCGGCAAAGGCTGGGAAACCAGAGGCAGTTGGCCTGGGAGAAAGGAGAACGTTAGAAACACAGAGGATTTTTGCCTTGAACTCCAGAACTTTCTGTGAACACTAAATGCTGGAGGCAGGATCTTGGAAATTCACCACTTAGAAATTTATGGGCACATTCCCGACAAAATCAGAGCTCAGGGTGACTCAACTGACAGACCCTCTTTACAAGAAAAGTTTTAATTTTGTATTTAGTTTTAATTTTTTTGAGACAGGACCTCACTTTGTAGTCCAGGCTGGCCTCAGACTTTGCTGCATCAAACCAGGTATAGATGTCACATGTTTATTATCACAATATTTCAGAGGCTGAGGCAGGAGAATGACAGATTCATGACTAGCCTGGACTATATAGCGATGCTCTCTCTTACTCTCTCTCAAGATCCAAACCAACAACAAAATCTTGTTATGCAGAGGCTGTGGCACAAACACCAACCAGGCTTTCTGCATCACCTCCTGAATGCAGAAGGCAGGACTGAGTTCATAAGAAATAAGAAATGATTGCTTTTAGACCTAAAATATAAAATATAGAAATATTCGCTTATAGTTACCCCACTGACTGCTCCACCACTCAGGCATCTCCTTCCTGGAGACCAAGCTGGACATATTTAGCTAAATTTAAACCTAAGAAGCTTGAGACAGCAATTCCATTTCTAAGAATTTATGGTTGGGAACTGAGACCAGCAGAAGAAAGGTGGGCAGACTGGAGACAGCAATGGGCAGGGGTGAATATGAGCAAAGTTTAGTCATACACACACACACACACACAGTGACGAAATACATTATTTTATATTCTACCTAAAAAAATAATAAAAAGGAATTCATGGTGCTGGCAAACTGAAATAGGATATCTTTTTATTTGTTTGCCATCAGGTTTAATGCACCATTGTTTGGAGCAGTAAATTGTTACAGAAAGCTTAAATACCTGGCAAGAGGAAAGCATCTGAATACCTTCTAGCAGGGAGTGACTCCATCACACAGTACACCAAACTGCTGAAAAACGAGATGAAAAATGAAAGGCACTAAGACCAGTAACAACCAGAAGAGTAGCCAGACATCTAAACATTATATTTATTATTCTTATCAGCGTGTGTTGTGGGATCAAACTCAGGTCTTCAGGCTTGCACAGGAAGCTTCTTTACCCACCCAACCAACCTCCCAGCTGGTTAAACACTTTTAACACATGGTTGAAGCACTCAGATTTTCTTTACTCTGTCTGTCTGTCTGTCTGTCTGTCTGTCTGTCTGTCACTCTGCTGTTAGTGTTTTGAGAGAAGGTCTTACTCTGTGTCCCAGGCTCAAACTTGCATCTGTCCTCCCCAGATCGGCCTACCGAGTGCTGGGATCACAGGAGTTACATCCTTGCCTGGTTCATGGCTTTGTTCGCATGTACACTACCACTGTCTTTTAAGTCCTGCAGTAAGGAATAAAGATGGACCTGAGCTTTCCAGTCAATACTCCTGGCCCCAAAAGCTGGAGAGACAGCTCACTGGTCAAGAGCACCTACTGCTCTGACAGAGAGGGCTTGAGCTCAGTTCCCAGAACTCAAATCAGGAGGCTCAAAAACTTCCCTAACTCCAGCTCCAAGGAGGTCTGACGACCTCTTCTGGCTTCCAAGGACATCGCATTCAGGTGCATATACCCACATAAGAAAAAAAAAAAATTCAGAGGGGGCGGAGTGCCACACACCTTTAATCCCAGTGCTCAGGAGGCAGAGGCAGGTGGATCTCTGTAAATTCAAGCCCAGCCTGATCTACATATGAGTTCAGGACAGCCAGAGCCACATAGTGAAACCCTGGCTTAAAAAAAAAAAGTAAAAGAAAAGCTAAAATCTAGCCCAAACTGAACTTGCTTCACTATAAACAAAATCTTAATTTGTTTAATACAAGTATCATTAATACTAAATGCTGGCTTGGCATCCTGTGAACAAGAAGAGCCACAACCTAGAGCCTGACAGCACACATCAGTGGAATGCCCAGAGGGCCCAGCCTTTCCATGCTTTCCAGTATTGGGTCTTTTCTTAACAATTTTATGAGCTGTCTATATCAACCTAGAGCTCAGAGACCACAATAAATTTGTCTCGGGTTGCACAACCAACATGTGGCAGGACCTAGTGGGATGGCTCCTTGGCAGGCTCTCAGTGCTAGTTTGTTGAAAAATTAATCAACTAGAAAAGTGGCAACATCTTGAAAGACTAGGGAAACTGTAACTTATAGGTGGTCACTATGGATACCATTGACAAGCCAGAATTGGGTTTGGCTATGGAAGAGACTGGGGGGGCGGGGGGAGGGGGATTCGAACTCGGAAAGTCGGGACACGTCTGCCTTCTGGTGGCCGGCACCAAAGCCGTGTGCCATTGTACACTTGCTGTGGTTGTTACTTTTAAAAAATTTATTTGTGTGTGTGTGTGTGTGTGTATGTGTAAACACATGTATGCATGCATGTGAGTATAGGTATTCACAAAGACCTGAAGAGAGCAGAGTTATACTGGAGTTATAGAGGCTGTGAGCTTCCTGACGTGGCTGCTGGGAACCAAACTTGGGTCCTTTAGGGAAACAGCATTCTGAACCTTCTCTCTGGCCCCACCTTGTTGTACTGTACCTCTTCATATGAGAGCAGCTTTGGGCCAGTCACTTTCCTCTCTGAGTTTCAGCTTTCTTATCTGTAAAACTGGGTGACAGGACCTCCTAGGAGTCTCGCAGGGATTTCACTCATGCAGATGCATTACATATGTTGGCTCCATCCAAACATAAAAGGAAGAGCCTGGGTGGAATAAACCATACAAGGCACATTGACAGGCACACCCCAACTATTCTGGTTTTAAAAGCAAGCTGAAAAATGGCTACATACCTTCTAGTGATCTGACCGGGAAAGCTGGCTTTTAACTGTTCTGATCCTGCCTCTTGATTATCGACTCAGGACAACTAATACCATCTTCAAATGCCAGGCTTCATATGTATCTGGTCAAAGCCAGTCTGCTGACTGCCTTGATTTTAGGGACCTCAACACTGCCCTAGCTCCTAAGTCCACCTTCCTCTCGGCTCCAGGCCAGGCCTGAGCTGGCTTTACCTGGTACTCAGAAGAGCTGCTTGCAGAGGAGGCCAAGTCTGTGATGGATTTTTACTGTTTAACTTGAAGTGCAGCTAGGGCCCGGGCAATGCATTTGTCACGGGCTGTTCAACTAGGCCATGCTGTGCCTTGGCAGGGCACAGCCCAGACTTTGCTTTCTCTTTCTGCCTAAGAAGGTGGTGTTGACCTCTGGGTAGCTTGAGGACTCATCCTCATGAGTTCCTCTAGGTGCAGCAGGTTTTATCTAGAAGCATTTCAGAATCCAAAGTTTTAAAATAGCCAGTGGCTGGGCAAGGTGGTACACCTTTAACCCCCAGCACTTGGGAGGCAGAGGCAAGTGGATCTCTGAGTCTGAGGCCAGCCTGTTCCTACATAGTGAGTCTAGGGAAGCCAGGGCTACATAGTAAGACCCTATCTCAAAACAAAACAAACAAAACCCCACCAAAAGTTCACACATGGACCTTCTGAAGACCCAGCTAGCCCCTCAGCAAGTACATTCAGTGCTCAGCACGCCTGGCATTTCACTCACTGCCGGGGCATCAAAGGCCTACCTTCAGGACTCACAAAAGTCTTCTGTTTTTCTCAAAATTTCAAATATATCCTAAAGTTGCAATAGCAATAATCACCCTCTGGCCCCACCCTGCAACTGCAATTTCTACCACAATTGTGTATCAGCACAAAGATAAATTTAAAGAAATTTTTAAGAAAGCAGTACCAGAGAGCTAGAGAGTCACTGAATTTCATGGCTCATGAAACGGAAGGAAAGAAAGACTTGAAGAACAGCTTGTTGAGCCAGACCTCCTGGATTCAAATCTCATGCCTTCCTTTCACTCAATAAGATTCTGTGGAATAGATTTCCCATCTCTCTTCATAAGCAGTGAGGTTATATTTCTCAGCCTCATTTTTGCTTGATGGTAGCCATGTCACTGAGCTCTGGTGGATGGCAGTTGGCAGTGTGTTAGGATGGGATAGCCAAACCTTCCCCTGTATCTTCCACTGCTTTCTGGAGGTCAGCAAGGACCTGGAGGACTGGAAGGCTGCAAAGTGGCTTGTGAATGCCAGCCGCATGCTTAACACTAGGCTATCTCTAGCACTGAAAAACTTTCTTTTTGTTTTGAGACAGAGTTTCATGTAGCCCAGGCTGGCCTCAGACTTGTTATGTAAGAAGATGACTGAGTCACAACCACAGCCTCAAAATACAATGTTGCATGTTAGAATCCCACTCAAGAAAGAAGCATCAATTATTAGTGACTTTAGGAAGTAAAGTTAAAAACACAGAAAGTCTAAGGACAGATCTGTGTTTGTTTAGTGTGGATAGATGTGCTAATCGGTCTCACCAAGCATGTGAACGTTCATTGCTGATATCACCTGACATTCTCTTAAAGAGCTCTTGCTCTTAGAGCCATATGGTGTGTTATACAGAGGGCAGTTAATTATCTAGATTTCAAAAATACCAGTTTTTTCACTATAAGAAATCACAGTCCCATTGTAATTAATCTAAATGTTTTAAGCCTTGAAATAAGCCTCAAATAAGCCAACTAGGTGAATTTTGACACAGGGTCTCATTTAGCCCATAATAGCCTCAAACTTGCTATTGGTCTGAAGATAATCTTGCTATGTATCTAAGTCAAACTCCTGATTCTCCTGCCTCCACTTCACAGGTAGGATGACAGGCATGCACCACAATGTCCAGCTCATATTTGCTGTCAAACAACAACAACAACAAAGCAAACCATGCTGGGCATGGTAGTACATACCTTACTCTCAGCCTAGTGAAGCAGAGGCAGGCTATATATTGATATTCTGTCTAATAAAAAGCCTGAATCCTCATATGATCATGTGGGAACAGTGCAATCAAGAGCAACGCCAGTGGGTTCTGCTGGGATGTAAGATGCATCCTTATACTAACTTTTATTGTGTTAAGCTTCAGAGAATGGAGAGTCTAGCTGTTAAACAAGCTAGAAGTACCTTTACTAGCACATGACCTTTGACTTTGGAAAACTTTCCCAACCTCTCTATGCCTCGGTGACCTCATCTGAAAGTAGGTTAACTTCTTTCATAGGTTTGCTGCAAAGATCCAAAAAGTTAATATGTATAAGATATCAACCTGGCCCCACAGTGGGGCTGTATTATGTTCCTGCTGTCACTATTACTATTTGAAAAGTAATAACATAGACTCTGGCTTAGATAAGTGTCCCTCAAAAACCCATGTGCAGATCTTACAGGGCCCTTTCTCCAGGAGGTAGGGTCCCTCTATTGAGAGATCCTCAGGTCACCAGAGTGTAGGACCCCAGCCTACCCTTTTCCCTTTTGCTTTTTAACCACAAGATGGCCATGTGCTCCCCACCATCAACCCCTGGCACATCTAGCAGCAACTCAGAGCTGAGTAGGTTTGTAGTAGATCTGCCCACTCTTGAACTCTTCAAAACTATTAACCAAAGTAAACCTTTTCTTTTTATGAGCTAATTATCTCAGGCATTTCATTATAGTCATAGGAATTGAAGTAACATGTTATCAAAATATTCTATGTGCCATTTACATGTATACATTTTTAATATTTAGTTCGGGGCTAAAGCTATCTATATTCCTGGCAAGCAACCTGTAATTTAATGATGAAAGCCAGAAACATATGATCATTTGCTTAACAAGATATTTCGGGAATATGGTAACTCTGTAAGATGAAATGTGCCTAACTCAAGGTGAATCATGTCTCTACTTCCCCCAGCCAATGCCAAAAAATAAAGAAGAGGAGATGGCTTCAATGGTCAGCTTTCTGGCTAACATTCCAGGGATGCTCATGAATTCTGTGGACTTTAAAAAACTGGTGCCCAGTTAGACATCCAAGTGACCAGAAAACGTTTGAAAAGTTACTTAAGATCAGCCACCCAGAAAACACAACTAGAAGCAAAGGATGGTATCATAGGAAAGAGGCACATTAACAAGTGTTGGCAAGGACTCAAGGGAAGTGGTCTTCCCACACATAGCTCTCGAGAACAGCTCCCCCACTGTTTTGTATATGCATGTGTTTGCTCTGTGTATGTGTGCGCACACACCCATACAGTGTGCATATTCATATTTTTGTCAATGTGAGGAGACCTGAGGGTGATGGAAATTTTCCTCTGTCACTCTTCACCCTATTCTTTGAGACAAAGTCTTATGGTTAAACCTGGAACTGACTGTTTTGGCTAGTCTCACTAGCCAGCTTACTCAAGGATTCCATGTTTCTACCTTCTAAGATACAATTTACAGATAAACTGCCATGGCTCCCTGGCATTTATGTATGTTGTAGGGGTCCAAACACCGGTCCCCTTGATTGTACAGCACTAGCAACTAGCAACTTCCCCACCCCAGTTGTTGATCTGTTTGAAAAGTTTGGCAACTCCTCAAAATATCAAATATGGTGATTACCATATAACCCAGCAATGTCTCTTTTAAGTACCCAAGGGAAATGAAAACACATAGTCATACAAATATTGACATATGAAAATTCACAGTGCTAATTTGTAATAGGTTAAAAAAATGAAAATAACCCTCGTCCATCAGCTGATGAGTTTACTTCAGCTTCCACTTCCAGGTCACAGTATATCCCTGGGAGAAGTCAACAGGAACTGGAAGGCAAGCCTGCTTGCTATTCCACACAGCACCTTGGCCAAAAGCACTCCTTTCACAGCTGAAGTACACAGGAATTTTGTGTACCTTATTGCTTGCTAACTGGCTTGTAGGCTAATACTCAGCTTGCTTTCTTACACGGTTGGGGACCACCTGTCTAGGGATGATGCCGCCCATGGTGGGCCGGACCTCCCTACATCAATTAACAAACAAGATAATCCTCCAGTCATGCCCACAGGCCAATCTGACCAGGACATTCCTCAGCTGAGGCTATGTCAAGCTGATTTTAAAGCTATCCAGGACAGTAAGCAAATCCATAGAAACAATGAGTAGACTGGGGTAGAGGGATGGAGAAGCAGGCACAGTGATGTTTTTTGAAAGGTAAAAGAAAGCATCGACAACTTATAGCAATGATTGTACAACAGCAAACACACCGCAGATCGACACCATTTAGAGGTGGGTTATATCTCAGTATAGATTTTTTTTTTAAAATCATTTCTCCTTTATAAGGACCAGACTGTCTTTCCTCTAGCTTTGTACTTCCAGCAGAGACCTGAAACATGCATTCCCACCTCGTGAGAAGCTGTGTGAAGACAAGTTACTACTGCATGACAGCATCATGACACCCAGGCTAATGAGCCTGCAAGTTAAGGCAAGAGGTCCTAAGCTAAGAGGTCTGGGCAAGAAGGGTGGCTTGGGAAGGACCAGCACACCAGGCAGGAGAGGAACCTGTCATTCACACTCCCTCCCTCCTCCCCATCAAAACACAATCTTCCAACCCGAGAGGTACAGAAGAGGCTGTTAGAACTTTTTTTTTCTTCACACAAGAACACCATGAATCACAATTCCCAGAACCAGCAACCCAGAAAGGGCTAGGTAGCCAGGAGCCCAAATGACTTCAATTGATGTCACAGACTGGAAAAGCTGACAGTCAGGCCTTCCAAACTGAAAGTCAATTGCCAACCACGAAATTCATGGCCCCTGGACTCCTCTTCCCCACCTGCTTCAACACCAATTTAAGCAATTCTGAACTTTGATCTCTGTGGTAGAATGTCCCCGATTTATTGAAGTGTCAGGTCCCAATTGTGTTAACATCCACCTCTGGCAGGGCCATTACTAGGCGTGAATCTGGGTGCCCATCACCCTGTCACATTAGCACAGTGACAATCAGAAGCAACAAATCAATCTTCCCCTCCAGAGTCATCAGGGAGCCTTGCAATTTACCATAATGACGGGCAGTGAGGAAAAGCAGGTGAAGTGTCATTTTTCCTCTGGGAGACTGGACAGGCGCTGGAGGGGCTACTGAGCCCACCGTGAGGCCTTGCAGCCCTCAGCCAAGACACAGCTGCAGCTCCCTGCAAAGGGCTACACCCTTAGACTTGCTTTACATTAGAACTGGGCTACCCTCCCCCTGTGTTTTGCAAACAGCCTCAAAACTGTCAGCCCCTGCTGCCCAGGCTTCTTCCAGCTGTCGCTACTAACTACCTGTCATCTGCAGGTCTGCTCAACCAGGGCTGAGAGCCAGGAAGGGTGTGTGTGTGTGCTCAGCCTTACGGTAAATAGGAAAATTCCTTCCAGCAGACAGGGCTGTTTATTTCCAGGCCTAAGGTGCGAGGGTGCTGGGTGAATAGGGCAAGAAGCGGGGGTTCCTTCCTGAACACCCTCTCCACCTCATGGAGCCAGTGAAATTGTGATTCTGTAGTGGTTATCAACAGCTCAAGCTGTTACTCAGTGAGGAGCCCAGCCTTTGTCCCCAGAATGCTGCATCTGAGACTGTGCCCTGGATTCCCATAAGTCTCTCTGATTCAAGGCCGTGATGGTTAATGGTGACTGTCAACTTAACTGGATTTAGGATCACCATAGATACACATCTCTGAGTGTATCTATGAAGATGCGTCCAGAAAGGTTTTTGGAGAGCAGGAAAAAGCCATCCTGGATGTGGGCGGCACCATCCCAAGGGGTAGGGTCCAAGACAGAATGAAAAAGAGGCAGTGGGCACCAGCATTGTGTCCCTCTGCTTCCTGACTGCAGGTGTGATATGGCTGGCTGTCTCACGCTCCTGCTGCCATGCCCTCTCTCACATGAATGCATCCTGGAAATGTGAGCCAAGTTAAGCCAGCCTGCCTCCCTCCCTTCTATCCTCCCTCCCTTTCCTTCCTTCCTTCCTTCCTTCCTTCCTTCCTTCCTTCCTTCCTTCAGCCAGGTATTTTGTCCCAGCGACAAGATAATAATAGAAGAACCAAGGCATGTGGCAGACAATAAGATTCTCTGTTCAGAATGCCCACATCTGCTGCCTTGGTGCCTCACTTTCCACTTCCTCTTGCTGCCTGCAGCCCCCATAGCCATGCAAGCCAAGGCAAACGTTGACTGTAGAGTCATTACTCTGAATCAAAAAGTCAGTGGACTCTGCAATTAGCAGATTTAATATTCTACCAATGAAGATGTTGTGGAGAGAGAGAATCATGGAGTCTGTTGCACTAAGCCTCCTGAGTCATGGGGTACCCACGACTGGGTTCACATCATGGTAGAAACAGCCCATTCCAGCCCAATGCAGTTACCCCAGGAGCTCAGCTGTATTTTGTGCAGAGCTTCATTCCTGACTGCAGAGAGATGGACTGTGCTTGCCACAGCACAGCAGAGAACGGTGGTGTTAATAAGTGCTCTGGTCACATCTGCTATCAAGTGACTCCCAGAAACACTCCCTGAGGTACGGGGTGTGATAGACACGTGCTCCAGCAGGCTCAAGTCCACAGCAGATGTGACACATCTGATGATAGGCTCCTGTCCCAGATGAAGGACACCTGCATAACCCACTTGTCAAAAGAAGGTAGCTGAGGAGATGGCTCATCAGTCAAGTGCTTTCTTGCAAGCACAAAGACATGAGTTCTGTTCCCATAACTCACATATATCAGTAAATGCCCAAATGGTGTGATAGCTTATGCTTATACTCCTAACCTTGCAGGGGAGATGGAGACAGGTAAGTCCCTAGGGCTCACTGACCAGCTAGCCTAGACTATTTGGCAAGTTCTAGGCCAATAAGAGATACTATCTTAAAAGGCATTGATTGGTGCTCGGGGGAACAGCACTCCAAGCTGCCCCACTTCCTCCAGACACCTGTGGGCTTTGCCATTGTTTGTTTGGGCCCTTTTGGTCACCCCCTTATTGGTTTTTGTTTTTCAAGACAGGGTTTCTCTGTGAAGCCCTGGCTGTCCTAGACCAGGCTAGACTTGAATTATTGTTTTATTTTGAGACTGGTCTTTCAAAGTACCATAGGCAGTACCGGAACTTGAGATTTACCTCTCAGGTAGCTGGGGTGACAGGCTGGTGCCTCACCACCTAATTAGCTGTCACCATTGATTGATAGGCAGCACTCTTGCTGAGGAGTAACATGGTGGCCTTGCCCCTGGTTCATTTGCAGTTCCTTAAGCTTTGCACTTAGAAAGGATACATGGGACGGGAGGAGGCTGGGGTGAAATAATTCTGAATCTTAGAGAGGCCTGATTTGCCTGTCTATTGCTCTCTGCCCCCTAGTCTTGCCAGTGAGCTACTATATCTCAGTCCTTCATTTAAGTGTGCTGACAAGAACTTGTACAGAGCCACTCAGGGGAAGCCTTCCCAGCCTCCCCTCCCCTTCATGCTAAACACTAGGATACCCACATATCCTAGGACTTGGTCTGTGCTCCTAGAGGTCTGCCAAACAATAGGACTTACTGAGAACGTCTTCCCTCAAAGAAGATACATTCCTAGGGAGAGAAAGGGGAGGGATTTTCCCAAGCTAAATACACATAATCCAGGGACAAGAAAAGTCACCCAGGATTACAAGAGAATTTGAGGTAAATTGGGGCCTTCTTTGGGAACAAGCTGCCTACTGATGGTCCGATCCAGTCAAGACACACTTCATGGAGAGGGTGTTGAGTACTCTGTGATATGACAGATGCCAGGGACAGATGCCTGGGACATAAATATGACCAGAACACACACAACTCCTGCCTGCCTGTCATCTGCAGGGGAATCAGGACCGTGATTGGTGAGGACCAAGCCCAAGGCTTAGGACATTCCATATCCAGGGCTCTTGTCCTCAGGTGAAGCCCTCACCTAGATTTCTTACTGGATTCAGGCTCCACAACATACTGAACACTGCAGAAAAGTTTACACCTGGCTCTTAAAAGTACTTTCCCTTTACCTTTAAAGGTAATTTAATATTGAATTTGTTGTGTGGCTTTCTTCAAACATTGGCTATTTACCCACAACAGCGAGTGGAGGTTTTAGGTGCTCACTAATGTCCATAGAAAGATTCCATCTCTTCTCCAGTACTAATGGCTGAAATGTAATTATGAACTATGCTTGTTAACCAAATAAAGATATTCCAGGAGATAAGAATGATCCATAATATGGAGGTGTCCTTGGGCTGGAGCCCACGTATCAGCTCTCCATCTCCTCCTGACACAGAGGTGTCTTCATTAGCAAAGGAAAGAAAGAGTCTTTGTGGTGATGTCATTCCCAGACCACCCCACACAGACAATAAAATGCAGTTTGAGAGAAGCCTGGTGAAATCAGAGCTCAGAAATCATAGAAGGGCTGTGAGGGCCCCAGAGGTTATCCAAGCCTGATCCCCTAATTTTAGAAATGGGCAAACACCACCAGGAAGGAGAAGCAACTGTGATTAGACCACCTGCTAGTGAGGGCAATTTTCACCAGGTAAATATGGGGAAATTCATCCCTCAAAAAAGCCCCCAAACTTATGTGTGTTAAATAGTATGCAGGGCTATAGAGAGAAGACTCCCTGCAGTGGGTTCCACTCACAGATATAGGGGGCTAAATGGAATGTGCCCACTGTCACGATTGAGTGGCAGGCCAGAGGCTTTGGTGCACACAGAAGGAAGGGCATCCCATTGTCTTTGGAGTGCTATAAGTGACATGCAGAAGGGAAATCATCTGACTTTGTATGATTAGTTTATTTTCATATAGCCTAGGACAGTCTTGAACTTGCTATGTAGCAGAGGATGATCTTGGATTTCTGGCCCTCTTGCCTCCAGCTCCCAAATGCTGGGACTGCAGGGCCACACCACCATGCCTGCTCTACATGGCGTGGAGATTGAACCCAGGGGTTCATGTATGCCAGCCAAGTACTCTATCAACCCAGTTGTGTACTCAGCCCCTTGGATTGGGTCTTAATGAATGAATAGAGTTTATTGAATAGAGAAGGTCTTTCTTAGACATGTCAAATAGTAGGTGGACAGGCAAGAAGAATATGGCACTTTTGTTGTGAACCTAGCTTTTACAGCTGAGCTGTCTCTCCAGCCCAAAGGTAAGAACACAAGAACAGGATGTGCTTAGGGAATGAAGAGTGCTTGCTCTGATTAAATGAAGAGTTCTTAAAGGGGAAAAAATGAAGCCTGGTATACAGAGAACTCTGTCCTGGGGAGAAGTTCCCTGTACATTTAAAAGTTAAACAATAATAAGAACCAGGGTCTAGAGAGAAGGCTCGGAGCACTGGCTGGGCTTCCAGAGCACTCAGGATTGGTTCCCAGCATTCACATGGAGGCTCACACCACCTGTAACTCTAGTCCAAGGGGATCCAGCATGCCCTTCTGACCTCTCTGGGCACCAGGCATGTACCTGCACATGGCATGTACCTGCACGTGGTACACACATTCATGCAAGCAGAACCCTCACAGACATAAAAATAAATAACTCTTGGGGGCAATTAGACAACATATTTTCAGGCATGGTGGCCCACACCCGCAATCCCAGCACTTGGTAGGCAAAGACAGGAGGAATCACCTAAAGTTCCAAGCCAGCCACGGTTATACAGTTAGATCCTAAAAACTGAATCAAACTAATCCAAAACAATATACTGGCCAAAGAATAAAGAAAGAAGAAAAATGGACCAGAGATACACCAGTGTGGTGTGTACTACAAAACAAAAACACAGATACAAAAAACCCAACAACAACAATAAAACCAAAAACCAAACCAAAACAACAGCAACAACAAAAACCAACCAAACAAAAATAACCAGGTAGAATTTTAAAAATAAACAATTTGCCTAAAAGAAGGCAAAGTGAGTGGAAAGCCTCGATGTCCAGAAGGTAGAATCAGCAGGAGAGTCGGCTGGACCTGCGCTAACTGCGGTCCACACCTCCACACAGTTTGCACAGCTTTAGTGCCGAGAAAGCATTTGATATTTTTTTTAACTGGCTAAAAAAGAAGGTGAAAATTATGTAAACTTCAGGTTCAGTGTCAAATGTTTACTGTTTGATCTTTAAAAAGAAGTCATTGGTTTCTGAACCAGAAAGTACCTGACACCTTGCAGCTTTCTGTGGCAGATAAATGATGAAAAAGTGGTCATGAACTGGTGATAGGTAGAACAAATAATTCCACCTGGCATGTCAAGTTGAGAGTCCATGAAATAGCCAAGTGGGGAGATGTATTAGGAACAGGGGTGAAAGGCCAAGATTGGAGATATTCAAGAATTATCAATGGGCAGATGGTAGGTGAGGGAGCAGGGAAGATAATGGGGTGGGGGTGGGGCAGGAAAGACAGCTGGGCAGAGAGGCAGCTAGAGGAGGGATCTGAAAAGTGGAGAGACACCAGGAGCAAATACAGAGAGAAAAATGTACCAGAGGTGAGTTAAGGGCTTGGAAGCGGAACAGTGCTGAATGTCCCCAGGAGCAGAGGCAGAGTCAGGAGCAGACGTGGAAAAGGAGGCCTTGACCAGGGAAGCCACCTGAATAGCAAACGATACTGGTGCTCTGGTTGGGCTTGGGATTCAATATTCTCCCAGTTTTCCTACTGCTCCTGGCCTCTTCAGTCTTTCTGCTGCTTCCTCATCTCCCAGCTTCTGAATCTGGGGAACCCACAGGCCCCAGTCCTTAGACCTCTTCCATTTTATAACGAGATCTGATCATCCCATCCAATCTCATGGCTGCATCTCCACCTAGACCGGTGGTTCCCTGCCTTCCTAATGCTGTGACATTTACTACAGTTCTTCATGTTGTGGTGAACCCCAGCCATAAAATTATTTTCATTGCTACTTCATACTGTAGTGATGCTACTGCTATGAATAGTAATGTAAATATTTTTTGAAGATAGAGGCTTGCCAAAGAGGCCATGACCACATATGGAGAACCTCTGACCTAGACCCTCCTCTTGATTCACATCTTTATATGGAAGTACAACAGGAACCATTACCTAGACAAGACCATAACCCAGAACTCTTTCCTTTTCTCCAGGCAGATCAGAAAGATTCTCCACCACTGTTCAAATCAACTCCATCTTTGCAGCTGTTCAAACCTAAAACCTTGGTATCTTGATTTGACTTTCATTTTCTATTCAGCCTTTCAATAACTCCCTCTTGCTGTATACACCCCCCCCCACACACACCCATTGTTACCAGACGGCACCAGACTCCCACTGTCTGTCACCTAGATCACTCTAGGAACCTCCTGACTCATCTTCCTGCTTCTATTGTTGCTCCTCAGTCATTAATATCACCACTGACAGCTATGGAGCTAGGGGGAGAAGACATGCTCTTTTGGGAACCTTCCCAAACCTTTCTGTCTTGTTATGAGTAGAGAGAGGACCGAGACTCACAATGACACAAGACATAGCAAAGTGAAGCCAGTTGAGTTGTAATTCCTGAGCACAGACCCACGTTGCGAGCTGACGCATAACATCTTGGGCACAGAATGGGACTTGTTTAAAAAAAAAAAAAAAGTCACTTAGCCCTTTCTACAAGGTCTGTATTAGTGTCATAGGTGCTCCATGTGGTCAGTAGCTACTTACAGAAGCTATAGAAAGTTCTACTGCCCACAATAAAGACCATTTTAAATTTCTAAGACTCTTTAAAAGTAAGTTGTCAATTTCAATAGTTACTATTACTCGTGCCTTATAATGCATACAACATAGCCTCTCCTGTAAAGTTCAAAAATTCCAGGAGGAAGTGAGGATCTGGGAGACTGTGGTAAAGCACTTGCATTACATGTACAAGGCTCTGGGGCTGATCATGAAACTGCAAAAACTAAATAAATAAATAAATAAATAAATTACAGTCTCATGTTAAGGATGATGAAAGAGAGACTTAGATATTTTAAGGAACTTGTTCTATGTCCAACAGACGTTAAAACACAATAGGACAGAACTCAAACATACAATTGTAAGCTATGAAAGACATTTTTAACTCCTATTCTGTCTTGTTCATTTAATAATAGTGCTTATTTTTAATTTCTATGTGTGTATATACATACATGCATATACATAATATATATATATATATCTCCTGCATATATGTCTGCATACTACATGCATGCCTAGTACTTACAGAAGCTATTAGAGCATTAGGTCCCCTAGGATTAGAGTTACAATTGGTTGTGAGTTACTACATGGGTGTAATTGAACCCTGGTCCTCTGGAAGAGCAGCCAGTGCTCTTAACTACTGAACTATCTCCCCAGACCCTTGTCTGTTTTATTGTTTTTCTTATAACACCCCCCCCCACACACACACAGAGGAATGGCTGAGCGTGATGGTACACTCCTATAATCCTAGGACTTGGGAGGTAAAGGCAAAAGGATCAGGAGTTCCAGTTCATCTTCAGCTACATAGGGAGTTAAAGGCCAGCCTGAGCTACATGAGAACTCGTTTCAAGAAACAAACACATTAGGTTGGGGTTATAGCTTGGTGATAGAATTCTCGCCTTGAATTCGGGGACCTTAGGTTTGATCTCCAGTTCTGCCAAAATAAACCACACAAAACAATAAAACACAAACATGGAAACTTACTTGATGTCTTCTAAATGAGACTTATTCTATGATGTATGTAGTAAGTATCTTTAAGAAGATATTTTATAGAAATTATTGACCTAAATATTCCAACACACATCCTATCTTTCAAATCTTTGTGTCTTAGAGTAGGACAGAGTAAGTATCAAATGATGAAGGGTGGTCCCAAGAGAAGTCCATGCTGAGGCCCTAGGATAGTCTGTCAGCATATCAGTGCACATGATTCTGAAGAGTCACAAATAGGAGGGAAATGGAAGAAAGATTCTGTATAGCACAAAGTTGCAAACTCACACACATAGAGCAAGACCCAGCCCAATGTTGGGTCTCAACTACAGTTGGGGCTTGTGGGTCATGGACACACACTTACCAACAGTCATTGTCACCCCAGCCTCAAGACTTCTTTGACTGTCTTGTAGAACCACCCCCGGGCAGCAGGAAGCAGCTGGAGTGAGTGGTGGCCAGCCCTGTCAGAAGCTGTGTGCACTCCTATTTGACCACTTATGGCCCTTGGATTCACTAATGGACTGGAAAGAATTGGAGGCTTATAGTTTATAGAAATACAAAAAGTAAGATCTGGTTTCAAAAACCTCAACTGATTACAGAAGGGCAGGGCTTATGAGCCCCAAACAAGCCCACAGAGAGATAGTGTGGTACAGGTGGCCCCGTGGTTACATTAAAGGAACTCTATGTTTCTGCCAGAAAAAGGAAGACAACTCTGATGGTGTCCACAAGGCCCCCATCTATCCTCCTCTTCTCTCCTCTGCTGACCATGTAAGAGCCAGTCCCCACATTTTGTCTCCTTCAGTCTCCTTGCCCAGCTGTATCCCTTTACGTTCAAGGATGGAAAAGTACTTGAGTCCGTGCTCCACTTGCTCCCCTTCTGTCTGCATATTCCTAACAGGGGCTGTGTCCCCAGTGGCTACAGTTAGTTCCTGTCCAAAAGCCCTTGCAAGTTGGTCCTGGAACACATGATTACTTAAGAGGCTGAGGCAGGAAGATTAATAATTCACGGCTAGCCTGAAATGATACACAGTTTCAAAATAAAAATAAGCAAAAGAGGGCTAGGAGGTCTGAGGAGATGACTTGGTCAAGTGTTTACCACAAAAGCATGATGACCCATGCTCAGATCCCCACCATCCATTTAAAAAGCAGGCATTACAGTGTGTAGCTGCAATCCCAGCATTAGGGAGGCAGAGGATCCTTGGGCTTGATGGCCAACTGGTCTACCCTAATAAGTGTGTGCTAGGGACACTGAGAGAAGAGACTTGTCTCAAAAAACTGAGGTGGAAAGCAGTTAAAATGGCTTGGATGGTAAACAAAATTGTTAAGCAATGTTAAGCACCAGGCACATGAGTGCTCTCCAACACACACATCTTGGGAACACACATACTAATAAAAAAATAAAAATGGAAAGCAATCGAGAAAGGTATTCAGCATTGGCCTCTGTTCTCCACACACACTCAAACATAAAAGTATTCCTACACAGATACCACACACATGTACAGGACACAGGGAGGGGACAAGTGAGCCCACTGAAGACGTGGCTCAGTGCTTAGCATGTACAAAGCCCTAAGTCTGAGTCCCAGCACTACAAAAAACAATAACAGAATCAAGAGCTGGAGAACTGGCTCTGAGGTTAAGAGCACTTGATACTCCTATGAGGGACCCAAGTTTGATTTTCAGCACCCACACTGTGGCTCATAACTGTCTCTAACTCCAGTTCCAGGGGACCTGATGTCCTCTTCTGGCCTCCGTCGGCACCATGCACACCTGTGCTACAGACATACATGCAAACAAAACACACAGACACACAGATTTTTTTAAATTGAAAAACAAACCAAAGAAAACACAAGGGAAGATAGTTGAATCTTTCTCCAAAGAGGAAACAAAATAGATACCGGAGGTTGATAGAAGGAGGGAACTGGATGGGAGGGGGGATGTGGAGGGGCACCGGGTAGGGTAGGAGAACAGGGGAGAGAGAAGGGAGACTAGCTGGGGGTGGGGTGGGGGCAATCTCTAGGATGTGCCAGAGACCTGGGATGGGGAGAGGCCCCAGAGCATCTAAGGGATCTAGCTGAGATTCCTAGCAGTGGGGGATATGGATCCTGAAGTGGCCACTTTCTGTAGGACTCCCAGTGGAAGGATAAGGACAGCAACCCATTCACAAAGCCTTCCACCCAAAATGTGTCCTGCCTACAAGATATGCAGGGGCAAAGACAGAGCAGAGACTGAGGGAATGGCCATCCAATGACTGCCCCAAATTGAGACCCATCTCATGGGCAAGAACCAATCCCTGACACTATCAATGATACTCCACTATGCTTGCTGACAGGAACCTAGCATGACTGTCCTCTGAGAGGCTCCACCCAACAGCCAATGGAAAGAGATGAAGAGACTCACAGCCAAACATTAGATGCAGCTCTGGAAGATTTACGAAAGGGTTAGGAGAAAGACTGAGAAACCCGAAGAGGACATGGATTCCACAGGAAGACCAAGAGAGTCAACTAACATGGACCACTGGGGGCTCCCTGAGACTGAATCACCAATTAAACAGTGAGCACAGGCTGGACCCATCCCCCACATACATATGTAGCAGATGAGCAGCTTGGTCTTCCTGTGGGTCCCCCAAACAACTGGAGCAGGGGCTCTGAGCCCTGAGCCTGCTGCTTACCTGCCTGCCTGTGGATCCCACACCTCTAAACTGGCAGGCCTTAGTGAAAGAGGATGTGCCTAGTCCCACAGCAACTTGCTGTATGGGGTGTGGAGGGAAGGGAGTTGCAATGGGGTGGGTTAACACCTAGGGAGCTTCTCCTTCTTAAGGGAATGGGGGTAAGACTTATGTGAGGGGGTACTGGGAGAAGAGGAAGGGTTGATATTGGGTTATAAAGTGAATAAATAAATATTTAAAAAATTAAAAAAACAAACGGAATGTAAGCTCAGTGGGTTCCAGTTACCCTCTGTGCCCCTTTAGGTATGGAGGGAGTAACAACAACTTCCTCCTATCATCAGCCCTCCAGCCTGTGGCCTGCAGGCTACACACAGTCAAGGATGGCTGCCACTGCTGCCTGAAACAAAATCATAAACCCAGGCTACCTATGGCCAAGAATGGCTGTCAATGCTGTCTGACACAAAATCATAAACCCACTTAAAACATTTTTGAAACCTCTATGAAATTTTGATGAGGGGTAACTCAATGATTGTGCTTGAGCATCAAATTTTGTAGGTGACATCACATCACAACATGGAAAGGTTGGACATGCCTGCTCTTGTAGCATCCCTTTTTGGCTCTGTGTTGCCTGTGGCTCTGTAAATAACTCCTTTACTGCAATGCACACTGTTTGGGTCACAGAAACCTGGCTGAGGTTATCGAAGGAATGAGGAAAGAACAGACTCATAGGTACACATACAGAAAAGCTGAGGTGGGTGGCCATGCACACTCTGGTGGAGTGGCACCAACTATGCAGTAACTCAGAACTTCAGCATGTTTTTTTATGAATAGCACAGGGGGAGGGGATTGGTCAGGCTTGGTAGGAGGTATCTGTGGGTGAGCAGCCTCAGGAGGAGGATGCTTCAGATGTTAGTTTCTGCACACACTGGTCAATCGTTTATAACACTCATATTTGTGCACGCTGTCGGCATGCACACTCAGACTAGAGGAAGGCTTTGCCATCACTCTGAGCCTGACGTAGGGAAAAAAGCTTTGCCAGTTTCCCATGGGTCCACAGCCTTGGTCCTTGACAGGGTTGGCTCATGTCAAACCACATCCATCCCTCAAGACTTCCCTCTCTCTATACTCCTTCACTAATTATTTTCGAGATCCTATCCAAGTCGACCTTCCGTTTCCTCAGGGTTCTGCTGGACAGAAAAGACAGGATGCCAGAGAGCCTTAAGCTCATGTCCCTGAGGACTAGCTGCAGGGACAGCAGATGCCGGGCTTGGTCAAGAGGAGACTCCAGAAAGTAGTACAATCTATTTCAAAAGGGTCAATGTCACATCAGACTCCAAGAGAGTAGCGGACACACACTGATTACCTTTGGGCTAATAAAAATGTTTCTCAAAGTTGCTAACAGTGGGATGAACACTGCAGGCCAGTTATGAGCTTCAGTAATTCTGAGCTGCCATCCATCAGATGGATGAACCTATACTGGGAACACAATCTAGAAAAAGACTTCCCAAGCTAGGATCTCATGACCAGTCACCCACAGTACACCAATCAATGGTTTACCAGCACACCTGCTCACAATTTCTACTTCTGTGGTATCAGATACCTATGGCCAACTGTGGTTGCAAAATACTAAATGGAAAATTCCAGAAATACCTCCTAAATTTTATGTTACAGGCCATTCTGATTAGCATGATGAAATTTTGCTTCATTCCAAACCTTCCTGCCTGGGATAGGAGTCCTGTGGCTACACATTGTATACTCAGCCTTGGTAACTTAGTAGCCATCTTTGTTACTGGCTCAAGTATCAGCCTGTCTGAGCACTGCAATGCCTAAGCACTATCTGTTGTTATTATTATCATTATTATGTGTGCATGATGCATGTATGTGGGCATTCTGACATAGGTCAGAGGTCAACTTTGTGGAGTCAGTTTTTTCCTTCCACCTATGTAGGATCTAAATCACCAGTCTGTTGTGGCAAGTGCCTTTACCCACTGAGCCTTCTCAGCTCAGCCACGTTAACCTCTTACTGTGCCTAACATAAAGGCTAAACTTTACCATAGGAAAACCACACTATATATCAGGCTCAGAATAGCTCATAGTATTGGCCATCCACTGAGCATCTTATTCCCTTAGAAATAAGGGGGAACTAGGTATAACAGTCATTTGGGGGTGAGGTGTTTTATAGATTCATGCCACAATCTAGACAACAGACACTTAGCTCATGCACTGAGTTTGCTAATTAAACACCAAAGTGGTTTCCATAGTCAGGAGACTAAGAATATGAGACACTTACTAGTTCATCACCTCAGACCTACTAAAGTAATCTCCTGAAATGATCTGGGGGCTTGGGCTATAACTCAGTGGTTGGTAGAGTACTTGCCTAACATCCAGCACCACAGAAAAGAACAATTCATCAACACCAAATTGGGCAGGCCTGTAATCTCAGATACTTTGGAAGCTGAAGTAGGAGGGCCTGGGCTACACAGACTAAACTCAAGGTTAACCCGTGCAACTTAGAGTCTCAAAAGAGAAGGAACAAGACCTCGGTGCTCACGCAGTAAACCGAAGGCCATTTAAATTCAATCCCAGCACAGCCAAAAAGGAAAACATTTTAAACCGGTTTTATTCACACACCTATCGCCACATGGATTTTTGATAACCATAATTTCATTTCATACACCCAAAAGCCAGTTGTAACCTTCTGCCTACGGGATAAGTACTTTACACAGAAACTATTCTGGAAACAAAAAACCAAGATTGCCGCAATTTACCATGGTAGGAAAAAAATCTTTTTTTTAAAATAAAACTTGGAATGGAATGTCCAGGTTCACAGCAGGGTCACAGTCCTTAGGTATAGGAATCTCACCATTCCCCATCCCCACGCCCCCAACTTTGGCACGTTCTTCTCTCAGTCAACATTTTATACAAATCACTGTTCACACAAGCTCAGGGGGCCCGCGAGAGATCCAAGGAGGCCAGTGCGGCTGCAGTAAAAGACCTGAAGGCGCCCGGGAAACGACGGCGCAACAGACCAATGAAGGCTGAGAGCGGGGAGTGACGGCGCCCAAGAAAACTTTCCAGCAGAAACTTGGCAAATGCCAGTCCTCGGGCGCGCAGAGGGCGGGGACAGCGGCCTAGGGTAGAGCGCAGGGGACCAGCAGGGCCTGGACTCTGGGACAACAGCCACCCAAAGCCTGGGCTCCGCCTGTGGCCCAGCACTGACACAGATCTGGTTAGGGCCTTGGAAGCGACTTGGGGACTTTGTGAGGCGCGCCCCGTCACTGCCAGGGGGGTCTCCCACTCCCAGGCTCCCGGATCCCTGCAGCGCCCGCGGCCTCGGCTGTTCCTACCTTCCTTGGCTTTCTTCCTCCGGGCCAGCGTTCCTCCGAGTTTCCCCAAGAACGAGTCATCCTTCTTGCGGGACGGAGGCGACTTGGGAGTGGGAGATTTGGGGACCAAGGGCGACTTCTGTGGGGATGTGGCCATGGCGGCGGGACGCGGAGCTGGAGCTGGGCGGCCGCGGCGGGCGGCGGCGGGACTGAGGCTGCGGCTTTCCAAACGGAAGCGGAATTATTCCAGGCATTTGAGGCAGCTCGCTCGCCTTTCCCGTCCCTCGCTCCCTCCCTCGCGCCGCCCTCCGCCCTGCGAGGAGCTGCTGCGCCTGGGGCCTCGCGCCCGGAGCTGCCCTGGCTGCGAGGATGTCCTGGCTTGCTGCTTACTGGGGGCTGTGAACGCAGGGGCAAGTGCAGGCTATGGGGACGCGAGGTCTTATCTGGAGCCTGGAAGCCTTCACTACTCTGCTTTACACACACACACACACACACACACACACACACACACACACATACACACACACGTCAGAATCCGCAGGGAATCAGCCCTGTGACCCTGTTTCCCAGCTGCGGGAATCTCTTGCTCTACTTCTGCATGAATGGGTCCCTGTATTGTTAGCACTCTTGTCTCACAAAGACAAGAGTCAAGGAACCAAAATGGGCTCTGGTCCCAACAGACTTCCCCCGTTCAACTTCTACATGAATCTGCGGACTTCCACCTTCTCCTGTCCACACTTAACCAAAGCTGGAAGTCCACGACGGCAGAGGCTCAGCTTATTCTTTTTGCAAGGCACTCGTGGGTATGGCATCGTAATTGTAAGAAAAGATGAGACTAGAGATGTAGAAGGCACAACCATGAACTCCTGTGAGACATTCATCCCGATCCATCTAGCCAAGAGCAATAGAATTAGTTCCAGATCCTCTTGGCCTGACACTGGAGTCACACGGGGCAGTTTTAAAGAATCGTGCTGGAGATGTTTAGAAGTTGTACTTTTCCTGTGCTTCTTCGTCCTGTGTTGTGGCTTGGGCTCTTGTGTTTGACTATCTCTTTCCCATTCTTACAGGGTACCTTGGCAATACATCAGCGGGAAGAGTTACATCCTGTTTCCACTGCTCTTTCCCTGGAGAAGCATAAACAAATATCTATGCCTCCTTCACAGAACACCATCAACAAACTACGATTCCCCTGCAATCAAGCTCGGGTGACCAATGAGTTTATCAGATGTAGTTACAGAGCCTGGGTGAAGGGTCACCTATAGGGATGTGGGTGGCCCCAAAGCAGCTGCACTACTGCAAATTCCTACCACAGCACGGATGACTTCTCCTAACTGTGTAAACGGAATCCCCTTCAGCTAATCTTCAATAGCCACTATTCTAGCGCCTCCGGAGACCACATGGAATGAGGGCAGAATTACTTAGTAGAGTTATAAGAGGGAGTGGCCAGAATTGAGAAGAGAATCCAATGACTGTCCCTGCTCCATCCTTCTATAAGGGAACATCAATAAACAGGTCCTATCTCTAAGTCAGGGGCTTGGTGGGGGGGGGGGGGGGGGTGCGGGGGAGAGGATACAAGTTCTCACATCTGCTTAGATGAAGATGGTGGCTGTCATGCTCTGAGGAGGGCATTCCACAACAGGGATGCTACCTACTCTCACTGATCGAATCTGACTGAACACCTGACACAGAGGGAGCAAGAGCTTGAACTGAGCTGGAGAAGTCTGTCCAGCAGTTAGGCACTAGGTTGCTGATCTAGGCAGTGGTGTCTGTTCTCAGCCAGAGGCACGTTGATGAGTGGTACATATCCTTCCTATTGTTCTGATAAAAACCAGAACCAGAAGCAACCTGGGGAGGAAAGGGTTTATTTCTCCCCTTAGATTGCAGTCCCTCGTGAGGGAAGTCAAGGCAGGAGTCTGGAAGCAGAAATTAGAAGCAGAGACTATGGAGAAACACTGCTTACTGGATTGCTTCTCCTGGATTCCTCAGTTTGCTTTATTATACAACTCAGGACCACCTGCCCAGGGGTGGCACCACACACAGTGAGACGAGCCCTTCCATGTCAATCATAAATCAAGAAGATGCCTCATAGGCTTGCCTATAGGCTAAACTGATAGGGGCACTATCTCAATTGTGGTCCCTTCTTCTCAGATGACTCTAGCTTGTGTCAGGTTGACCAAAAACTAGGCATCATAAAGTACACTCGGAGGGACATAGGGACACAGGGCCGTACCTGGGGTGTGTGTGTGTGTGTCTGACACTATTGTCGTGTCTGATGACCTTGGAGTCCAGAAGAGGGCGTTGGAACTAGAGTTATAGACAGTTGTAAGCTGTCATGTAGGTGCTCAGAATCAAACCAAGGTCCTCTGGAAAAGTAGCCAGTGCTCTTAACTGCTGAGGCATCTCTCTTGCCTTAGAGTCCCAGATTTTTATGTGGGTGCTGAGAATTTGAACTCAGGTTTCCATACTTAGGCACTTTTACCTACAAAGTCATCTCCTTAGCCTGGCTCACTTTTTAAATGAAGTCCCTGTCCTCTGTATTCTATAGAAACCTTTTCTGTGGGTCTAGTCTCTAGGTCTCTGAGTGGACCATATCACTCAAAGATCCACAGGCCCTAAACTGTCACCAGGCTTTTTTGAGTGGAGGTCATATTTCTTGCCTTGTGCTTCTCCCAGCCATGCTCTGTCCAGTCTTGTCCTCTTCCTTCAACAGCCCTGACATCTAACTGTTGGGGTTCATATAGTGGTTGGTAGAGGACTTGGGTTAGGATCACTACTCTGCAGCCAGCCATCTGTGAATGCACTGTGAATGCATTGTTCCTGAATCTCTCTATGACTCTGTTCCCTCATCATGAAATCTATACAGCCAGCTATAGTGGTACACACCTATAATCCAAGATTGGGGAGGAGAAGGAAGAATTCTGGATTGCAAATTTACAGGATCTTATAGGAATAGTGGGTAATCTCAGAAGGGTGAAACTAAAGGTAGCATGGTCCCTAGGGCATGTAGCACTTTCAAGATGACAGCTGAGAAGCTTAGAGTAGCCACCCTCCCAAAAATAAGTAGAGGAAAGGTCTGGGTGGATGGGGGACAGAGGTTCTTCTAAAACTCTAAAACAGTGTCCATTCTAGTATACGAAGAAAAATGACATTTCTAAACACACACACACACACTGTGTGTGTGTGTGTGTGTGTGTGTGTGTGTAGAATTTGTCAATAGAGTATACAGAAGGAATGACAACTTTTATGGTTTTTTTTTGTTTGTTTGTTTTTATATTCCTGATCATCCCAGATGGAAAAATGGTACAAAGAAAGATGAGGAATAAGTGGGGTTAGCCACATTCCCTCCTCCCAAAGCCCAGGGAACATCAAAGTACCAGCCAGAGGTCTGAGAGAACTAAAGCCAGTTTTTCTGGACGTGAGTGATTGGCCCTTTGTATTCATGAGCTCCCAGCAGCTTGGTTGCCTGCACAGGACCTGCAAAGATCAAGCAGTCAGTACTCCAACTCGAGGGGGGGGGGCATGTCATAAGCCCCAAACCCTAGCTAAGGTACTATTGAAAGTTGATGGTTTCTAAGAAGGGACAGTCAGTTCTCTTCAGGGCTGTGGGCCCTGACAGCTTGCCCATAACCCAGTGAATGTCTCACACCCATACACATCCAGGTAGAATCAACTTGACTCAGTGAGTTTCAAAGAGAGGAGATGAAGTTGGAAAGAGACATGGAGAAGTCTGGAAGAAGTTGAGTGGGTTTGGTGAGTAGACATGATCAGAATATATTGTAAACATACATGAAATTCTCAAAGAAAAATTTTAAAACAATTTCTAGGGGCCAGGGAGATGGCCAACATAAAAGGTATGGAACGGCTATGCACTGAGGCTGCAGGAAACTTTGGAAAGCCAGCCTAGCCAAGAGTGCAAGCTTCACTTCATTAAAAGACCCTGTCTCAAGGCAGTTAAGCAGAGAATGATAGAGGTAGATACACAGATATCCAAACTCTCACATGCATACACAACACACACACACACACACACACACACACGCATGCACGCACATACACACACACACATAAATACCTCCAATCTCCACACTCATTAGCATGAAAACATCAAGCTTTATATGGTGACATTTACCTGGGAAGGGACAGT
This sequence comes from Arvicanthis niloticus, assembly GCF_011762505.2. Lineage (NCBI taxonomy): Eukaryota > Metazoa > Chordata > Mammalia > Rodentia > Muridae > Arvicanthis > Arvicanthis niloticus. Next base: position 80,172,285 of record NC_047658.1, on the reverse strand, counting down.
TTTCTATCAGGCTGTGGCCCTGACAGCTTGGTTATACCCCAGTGGATGTCCACCCACATGCACATCCAGGTAGAGCTAACTTGACCCAGTGAGCTACAAAGAGAGGACATGAAGTTGGAAGGAGACATGGAGGAATCTGGAAGGAGTTGATTGGGTTTGCTGTAATTTCAGCACTTCAGAAGCAGAGCAGCGGGAATCACCACAGGGTTGAGGGCAACCTGGACTATACAGCAAGTTCCAGGCTCACCAGTGATATATAGCAAGACATTTCTCCCCCAAAATAAGAGTGGGTTATTAGATGGTGTCTTAGTCAGGGTTTCTATTGCTGCACAAACATCATGACCAAGAAGCAAGTTAGGGACGAAAGGGTTTATTCATCTTATACTTCCACATTGCTGTTCATCACCAAAGGAAGTCAGGATTGGAACTCACAGAGGTCAGGAACCTGGAGGCAGGAGATGATGCAGAGGCTGTGGAGGGGTCCTGCTTACTGAATTGCTTCTCCTGGCTTGCTCAGCTTTCTTTCTTATAGAACCCAGGACTACTGGCCTAGGGATGGCACCACTTAAAATGAGACCCCTGCCCCTTGATCAATAATTGAGAAAATGCCTTACAGCTGGATCTCATGGAAGCATTTCCTCAAGGGAGTGTCCTTTCTCTGTGGTAACTCCAGCTTGTGTCAAGTTGATACACAAAACCAGTCAGTATAGATGGCTTAGAGAGTAAAGGTGATTGCTACCAAGCCTGATGACCTTAGCTCAGTCTTTGGCCTCCACATTGTAGTAGGTCCTTTGCTGTCCACACATGCACCATGAGGCTTGTACCCCCCACCTATCCCCACAATAATTAAAATTTAAAATACACTGATTAAATTTTAAAAAAGGAATAAGACATGCTATGAGTGTGTCTGAAAACATGACACAAAATAACAAAAAGTCTTTTTAGGGACTGTAATGTTAAAAGTATGCAAATCAAATTGAAATACACAAAAGAAGCCTTCCCATGGGGAGGTAAGTAAACAGTGTGGAATGTCTTCAGGTCCAGCCACGCCCTGTGAAGAAGTAAAAGACATTAGACACTTGACATTAGAGTTCAACAAACGGAGGATCATGCAGCATTGGAGAACACTTGAAAAGTAACTGAGGTATTAGGATAATGGAGAGAAAGTTGGCATCTTGGAGCTCAGTTCAGACAGAGTTCATAAACTGTGTGTAATCTTTTCTTGTCACATAGCTGTCACCTTTACTTTTACTTTCAGGATGGAAGACATGTGCGTGATATGAAAATTCTGGAAAGCACATGGGGGGCACAGTTCTTACAGTGTTTTCTTTTTATTTTACCTTGTTCCTTTAAAAAAAGATCACATTCCTTCAATAAGGATGGAGGCTAACTAGCCACCACAAAGCAGATTATAATAAAACTCAAAAGGCTCATGCCTAGGGAAGTTTTCCCTATAAGTGGATGTTACAGATTGAACAGAATCCCCCAGAGTGGGACCCTACTTGGAAACAGGATTATTGAAGACACATTTGGAATGACCTCAAACTCTTGAACAATAAAGTACTAGTGGTGGTCTTTGAAGGCCATTCTGCCAGTGAGCATGTCCCCTTAAGTATGGTGGTCAACCAATTCAGGAAGGCTGATATATTTAGGATATGAGGAACATCTGGACACAAGCAAGCACAAAGGGGGCATGATAGGAAGGAGGCCACAAACCAAGGGGTGGCAGAGGCATAGAAAGATCCTGACTTAGAATCTTAGGTACCCTGGCTCAAATACACACCTGGGTTTTGGACTTCCCACTTCTACACCCAAGGAAAATTGATTTCTATTCCTCAAAGCCAGTCAGCTCTTGGTCCTTGGTGTTAGCAGTCCCACGAAGCTAATACACACCTGAGTCATGTGACTGTAGACTGGTTGAGCATTTCACAAGAGCTCTGGGTCTTAATCTGTAACCAGAATTGCTAACATGGGAAGGAGTCAGAGGAACTTGCCAGAGTATTTTGGAAACCTCTTTGATCATGGATAGGGAGGTGTGCTTTCAGGATGGAAGCCATGTGTGTGATATGAAAATTCTGGAAAGCACATGGGGGGCACAGTTCTTACATAAGGATCCATCTATACATCTTTCTTAGGGACCCTGGAGTCTTAGCAGGGTCCTTTGAAGGCCAGTCTACTGGCAATCTTCTGAAGCATAATGGGTACCTGCAAGAAGCCATGGAGTTGGCCTGGTCTAGCTGCTTTGAGAAATGTGTGTCATGGGTTAGAGTCCACAGTTCCTTTCACTTGGTTCCTGAGGATCCAAGGTACTCTCTCAGGCAGTGACACATTCAGGCAGCTTTGTGTTTCTCTGTGTGTTCCTTTAGAAGTCAAGGAAGCATGGAAGCTCAGCAGGATGATTGGTCTTAGACATTTTTTTTGTGTGTACCCTGTATAGCTTTCAAACATCATTTTAGCATTCTAGCAAACAACAACTGTATTGATCCTGGCAATTGTCACTATATTCTGTTTCAGATAAGGGTATAAAAGTCTAATTGCTCTCAATAAAATTGTCACAGCCTTAGTCTTGCTATGGCCACCTCTAACCAGAGTCTGGTTTAATTTTTCGCCAGCCATATCAGATAAGCTTGGCCCCAGTAAGTGCAGGTACATACAGGTACCCAATCCTGGAAGACCAATGTCCTTTTGAGAAAAGGAACCTCTGAACACAGGCATATTCTGAAGTTGTTGGGGTGGATATAAAACGCTTTGTTGTGCATATTCAAGGATTCTGGGATTGGAGTGCTGGCCTTTGAAGGCCAGCAGTGAGCATAGGAAGCAGGCAACAAGAGACCTTGAATACATTTGGGGACATGGTAGACAGAGAGTGGGATTATCTTGTTTTGTTTTTCAAGACAGGGTCTTACTGTGTAGCCCTGACTAGCCTAGAACTCACTATGTAAACCTGTTCACCTCCAACTCACAGAAATCCCCTTGCCTCTGCCTCCCAAGTGCTGGGATTAAAGGTGTACAGCACTGGACCTGGAGAGATGGCTCAGTGGTTAAGAGCACTAGCTGCTCTTCCAGAGGTCCTGAGTTGAAATCCCAGTAACCACAGAGTGGCTCATAACCATCTGTAATGGGATCTGATGCCCTCTTCTGACATGCAGGCATACATGCAGATAGAGCACTCATGTATAAAACAAATAAACAAATCTTTATTATTTTTTTTTTAACAAAAAAGAAGGTGTACAGCATCACACCCTGTCATAGGTGGGATGTCTTTGAGGGTTACACAGACGAGCTTTGGAGTTATGAGCTTCAGGTTCTTGAAGCAGATGATGCATTTAGCTATCTTTCAGGAATCTTACAATACAATGAACAGACCAAGGGAAAAATTTCCCCCAGAGTACAATAGCTGACTTTCAGCTACAGTAGCAAATCTCTAAAATTAGTAGCTAAGACAAAAGTCATTCAGAAGATGACCAGAGAACAACCTAAGAACAGCAGCAGCAGCTACACTGGAGTGTGTGTGTGTGTGTGTGTGTGTGTGTGTGTGTGTGTGTGTGTGTGAAAATACCTGTTTACAAATGTGTAATTGCAAACGTCTCAGTATGTGTTGTTGAATGTAGTCTTCCAAGTAAAACAGTTGCCATCTTTAGATCAGGTCCTTTGAAGAACCCATCACAACTGTGCCTGTGGACTGTTGACTTTCCGTCCTTGGAGGGGTTGGGGCTGTCATGGGACCCTTACCTAATAGCCCAGTCACTCTTCCCAGCCGTTTGCAATTTTGCCTAGTGGCTCACAGCCTCTGAGTCTGGGGGTAGGAAAGGTTAATAGAAAGGGGCTTTCTCTGTGCAGCAATGGGAAGCCATCATTCATTCTGGGTGCAGACTTTACAGTGTGGCTACATGGAGTCTCCCATACTCCTCCTCTCTAAAGAAGCCCAACGAACTCAGTGGTTTCCCAGGTGAACTTTGGTGGAATAACATTTTGGTCCGTCCTTGAGTGGGTAGATGTTTACATCTCCCCTGGAAAAAAAATCTTACCACAGTTCACATGCACATGCGCTTTGGAGTGCGTGGAAGCCAGAGGACAATGGAATCCACTTTGGTTTGTTGTTGTTGTTGTTTTTGAGACAGTGGCTCTCATTGATCTGGAGTTGTCAATTTGGCCAGGCTGGCTGGCCAGTGAGTCCCAGGGACTTACCTATTCCTACCTTCCCAGTGCTGGGATTCAGGCACCAGGCACCAAACTTTTAAGGACAAAAAGGAAGCAGGTGTGGGTCACTGTCAGGCCAGTGTGACAAGCAAGAACACACGAGCCTGGGGGATATTGTGATATTGTTGGCTTGTGGTCTGTCACAGGTCACTGAACTTGTCTTTTTTGGTTTGTTGTATAATAGGGTCTCACACTGTGGCTTATCTGCTATCCCCTCTCCTCTGCCCCTTCCCAGGTCAGTGTGACTTGGAACCAGGATTTCTCTGCTATGATAGTAACTACTTCCTTCCACACTCCATCTCCAGACTTGTATGGTCAGCAGGAAGAATGAGTGCCTGCACTAGGGTCTGCTGGACAGATGCTCAAGCTAACTGAGGGCAAGGACATTCCTTCTCATGGAGGGAGGCCCAAAGGGTGCGAGATGGAACTAAGTGTGCAGGTGACTTTTTTGGGAAGCCCTGGTGGGTGGGCTCAAATCATTGCTGGCTATCGGGCAAGGAAGAGACTGGGTAGCTGGTCATGAGAGCCCAGGCCAGAATGATAACCCCAGAGCAGTTCATTCGCAAGCCATTATTTAGGGGACAGTTCTGGAAGGAGGGTACCCACCCAACCTGGCATCTGCCTGTGTCTTCCCTACAGAAAACTGTCCCTTTTGACCTGAGACTCTCTGGGACCCTTTCTGGCTCTGCTGTTGGGACTGAGACTCTGAATCCAATTACAAAGTTAAATGTTTGTCATTCTCATTTTAAACTGTTTTTTATTCGAGATTTATTTATATTTTATTATATTTTATGCATATGAGTGTTTTTTGTATGTATGTCTGTGTACTGTGTGGATGCCAGGTACCCACGGAGGCCAGAAGAGGGCATCAGATTCCCTAGAACTCGAGTTACAGATGGTTGTGAGCCACCATATGGGTGCTGAGAATTAAACTCAGATCCTCTGCAAAAGTAGCAAGTGTCCTTAACCTCTGAGCTATCACTCCAGCCCTGCCATTCCCATTTGAAAACATGATCATATACAGCAGGAACCCTTGAGGGAGGCAGGTGAGGGGACCAGTCCTGTGTCACAGATGGAGACAGCAAGGACACACTGAGTTTCTGGGGCATGCAGTGAGCATCGCTGAGCTGGAGTTAAGAGTCCTAACTTAACAGTCTCTTCCTTGTGAGCTGTTTTTAGAACAGATATACTTTTTGAGGTACTTGATTGTTTGAAAATTATTTTACTAAGGTCTTGTTTACACTCACACGCATGCCAGAGCTATATACACATATATCTGTGCACACATCAAATTATTGTTGACATACTGTCTGTTCTTCTAGGATGGGGAAGGAACTGAAGTCATGTGCCACCACTGCTCAGCATCAGGCTGTTGGCTCCGGTGTCACACAGGACCTTGAGGGCTTCTGCAATGTCTACCATCCTCCTTTCCTTCTGGAATGTCCCTTAAAAACCTGCAAGAGCCACCTCTCCCACCCACAACCCCCAAACACTCTCTCAGTTCATCTCCTTCCCCATCCCTCTGTGCTCTTTAGCTCCAGGATATGATCCTTTCTTTAGAATATATATATATATATATATATATATATATATATATATATATATTTCACTCTGGGATGCCACTGTGTCTTCCTCTAATTCTGTCAGCCTCATTCCCTTGAGACAGGATCTGTCACTGAATGTAAAATTTGCCCTCTTGGCTGGGCCAGCTGTCTATGGTGCTTTTTTCCCCTGGCTCTTTTACAGAGGTACTAGGAATACAAACCCAGGTCTTTATGCTTGCACAACATGAAGTCCACTGAGCCACCCCTTCAGCACCCCTCTTGTACCACACATACTTTTTTGGAGACAGGGTCTTATGTATCCAGGCGGGCCTGGAACTCATCTTCTGGCCGAGACTTACCCTGAGTTCCTGATCTTCTTGTTTCCATCTCCCAGGTATTGGGACTAGAGGTATGGGCCACCATGCCAGGTTAGGACTGGGGTATGATTCCATGACACCTGCATCCTAACCCAGGTTCATAGCTCCATCAGCATTTGAGATAAACAAGAATCATCTCCCTAGCCTAAGAGAGGGACATAGTAACGTGACATTCCCCTCTACAAAGTTCACACTAGAGAGCAGCACAGTTCAGTTACAAACAAAACAACAATAAATAATGGCATCATATTTTAAAGTGAGTTCATGATTTATGTAGTACCCCAGGGAGCATGCTGGGCTGAGGGAAGTATAAAACACTAGGTTCAAGTGTCAGCTCGCTCTGTGTTCCCAGATTTACCTTGACAGAATGTGTGCTAGAATGTTGTTTGTGAGGGCTGGTGATGGATTCCCACCCCAACCAGGGAAGGTGCAGGTAACAAGAGGTGGGAGGCAGGGTGGGTTGCAGAGTAGGACTGTGCAGACTGCAGGTCTAGGCCTCAGACTCCCAAGGCCACAGCTGGGTGTGTGTTGTTTAGACCTGAACAATGGCAATTAGTTGTGAGCCCGAGCTTCTTTGTGTCTCAGGCTCTTCCTCTGAAAAGTCACTCAATGCTTACCTTAAGCACTGCATTTTTTGGGGGGGGAATGGACAGGATGAAACCCAGGTAGAGCTTATAGCATCCAACAGGTGGAACAGCTGGATTCGCTGGCTAAATGATTGGCTGTCATGATAGTGGGGGTGGTCCAGGGGCTCCTCTGGTGAGCTCTGTTGCCATGGCTTTTGTTTCTCTCTCCCCACTTCTCCTCCTCTTCTTCCTCCTCCTCCTTCTCCTCTTCCCCCTACTTTTCCATCTTCTGCAAAAAATGAGCTGGGAGAGGAAGTGAGCCCAATTACCCAACCTGCCTCCGAAGGCTCAGGATGCTAGTTCAGGATCTGTAGTTAAAGAATATAGAAAGGCAGAGTCTGTCTGCAACCCCGGACCATTGAGAAGGCAGCTGAGTCTCTGCAGATTTCCTAACAATGCCAGCCAAACTCCTCCAAGGTGACTGTCTGCCTGTTCACCTTACAGGTCAGTGCCTACAAAGCACTGATGACAGCGTGCATTGCCACTGACAGCCAATGAGAGAAGCAAATCCTTTCAAACAGTGGAACAGACAAAGCTTTCCCATGAAGCAGGGGGCTTGAGTGGAATCAGGAGTGCCTCCCAGGACTGGATGGTGGGTTTCCTGCTGTGGCCACTCAGGTGCAGTATAACTGACATTCTATACATTTACATGTGCTGAGGTGAAGAATGGGAGCACAACAAACTTGATCCTCAAAGACTGAATGGAAAGAAGCAGCCAGCTCCGTGCAGAAGGGTGTGTCCCTGGTGAATAAGTGGAATTCAAAACCAGCCTTCCCTGGGCAAAAAGATGAGAAGACCAGGCAGGCTGGGTAAGGATTGGGCTCACCCTTCCCCTACAATGGCATTAAAAATAGCTTCCTTTGTTGTGAGAACACACCTGAGCTGAGCTCCCTCCACTTCTCCCACTGGAATCCAATGAGAGGCCCAGCGGCCCAGCAGGTAAATCCCTCCAGGTGCCTAGTGTAATGAGAGGTCCCATGCTAATTCCCAGACTCCTACACGAAATCAGGGCTTTGTCCAGGCTCTTTCACTGAGAAGAAAGAGATGAAATGAACGCTGCCCTCAGAAGGGCCAGGAAAGCCCACATGAATATGTTTTGATTCCTGAGACACAAAACCACTTATCTGAGGGTTCATTTCGGTATTTAGAGCCCTGCACATATAACACGTTTCCATCTACTTGAATAGCCACCAATTGTCGCAGCAGATTAATCATTTACGAGCGTGTCAGCTTTGAGGTGAGATGATCAAGAGCAGGTGAAACAGGAGACTGCCCCACATGAAACTCCTGAGGACAATCAGTCCCCACATCGCACCTGCCCCTCACTAGGCCGCCTGCCACTCTCTCCATCTGAGCGGTGGGGTGGAGCCAGCTGGCCCCTGCCACCTCTGCCCTGCTGAGGTGGTTTCTCTGATTAGCCACCTGGGTGGGGCATGCTGCCATTTTCAGTTTGGAAGAAGCCTATCAGTCTGATGCTTGGGAAGAGAGACATCACTGAATTGTCATTCCCCCACCACCACCCCGCCCCCAAATGCGGAAAACATCAATTGCATTGCAGCTCCTCAGAGCTGGCACCACCTGCCACTTCCTTTCTCAGTGGTAACTAACACACTGTAGCTCAACATTGATTGATTCCAAGCAGCCTGATGCTGCCAACAAGGAGGTCTAAGGAAAACGCTACAACCTGACAGGATTTGTCTCAGCTTTAATAATACGAGTTTATTTTTATTTTCAGACTATAGTAGTTAGAGAGAGAAGTCCTTATACTGAGGAGAGTAGATGAAATATTCTTTAAAAAATTATTTCTTTATGCTTTTCCTTGGGGATAACAGTGGTTTCCTGACTCGTGCATCTCTTTGGAGATGGAGAAGATGGCAAACCTCTTTTCTGCAGCCTAGCATTCGTACCCCACCAGCGTTCAGAGAATGTTGAGTAAGTGGACAGTTGGGGAGACCACACTTAAGAACAATTCAGCTTGGGTAAAATTCTAAGCTTATGACTATCAAAACCTGTCTGGCTTGATTTTGAAGCTGTGAGAGTCTGTGAAATATGACCCAAGGCTGCAGCGTGACATCAGTTCTTCTTGACTTTCTACCCTACAGTTCTTCTGTAGTACAGAATCCTTTCACAATCCTGCTTTGTTGCACACACACGTGTACACACACACACACACACACACACACACAAAACGCAACACAACAAACAAAAAAAATGTCTTCAAGATGTGCTCTGTACATTTTGAGGTCTAGAACATTCTCTATTGTAAGGAGGCAAGTTCTCTTAAGTAGCTCAGCAGCCACAGTACAACAAGACCAACAATAGGACCAACAGTCACCCACTTCTGGCCATCTTGAGAGGATCCTTTTCATAACTAGTTAAACGTGCCAATTCTTTTTTACAGGGACAACCTAGGCACCATAAACTTAAACATCCTCAGTTAAATACATACAGACATCAAGCAGTACACTTTCATCTAATTGGGTGAATGGAAACTGTATACATCTTTTCCAGAACATATATCCCTCTGCATCCAATATTCTCAACGACTAGAGGATGAAAAAATTTTTTTAAGACACTGTCTATGTAACCCTGGCTGACATGGAATTCATTATGTAAATCAGGCTATCCTTAAGACTCAAAGAGATCCACCTGTCTCTGCTACCTGAGTGCTGGGCTCAAAGGTGTGTGCCACCAGACCAAAAATATTATTTTAATGATCTCCATACATGTTTGTTACTTTGCAAATCACTGCCTCAAACATTGAGGCATAATGTTGGCTACATGGTCATATCTTTGTTTTGAAAGCTGCTCTCCAAATGATAACCTAGGAGAATCAGAATGATGGGAAATCACATGACCCATGTCCACTAAACAGGAAAATAAAAATAACCAAAAGCGTCAGGTTTTGTAGTTAAGTAAATAAGTAAGAAAATGCCACCACTGTCCTCTGATAGTTGATATGAATGCACTAGAAGACTTGATTCTAGAAAATAAAAATAAAGAGGAAAAAAAGAAAGAGAAAGAAATAAAGGCAGCCGGGCAGTGGTGGCACACACCTTTAATCCCAGCGCTTGGGAGGCAGAGGCAGGCAGATTTCTGAGGCCAGCCTGGTCTACCGAGTGAGTTCCAGGACAGCCAAGGCTATACAGAGAAACCCTGTCTTGAAAAACCAAAAAAAAAAAAAAAAAGAAAGAAAGAAAGAAAGAAAGAAAGAAAGAAAGAAAGAAAGGCAGCCATTAGGGCCTTAGTGTCCTTTAGTGTTAGTGGTTGTACCTAACTATTACTCAAAACACGGGGTAACTGGGGTCAGACAAGATCTATATGCATCTAGATCTGGCTTATCACCAGCCAGGTTGACCATACAGACAGCATTTCAAATGGAAGTGGTTAACAGGTCAACCTAGATTGAGAAAAAAAATCCACTCATCATTTACAGCCAACAGCTACAAAGCACCTTTGGCTGATGAAACATTTAAACAGTCATGGAGATGAGTGGCCAGACACACACTTAAGAATCCTCTAGGCTCATCACTAGCAGCTTAAATCTCCTAAGGATTCCCATAAAAGGAGAACAGTCAAATATTTTACAACAAGATATATCACCACTCTTAATCTTGTCATCTTTCATCCCTGCGTGCACTGTCCAAAGTCTCAAGGAAGCCCAACATGTCGGCATGCTCAAGCCATCCATAACTGTGTTTTGCACATTTTAAATCTCTGTCTCTATGTCTTTGTGTTTCTGTCTCTCTGTCTCTCTGTCTCTCTGTCTCAGCCTCTCTCTCTCTCTCTCTCTCTCTCTCTCTCTCTCTCTCTCTCTCTCACACACACAGAATTCAATTTGGAGTTAGATAAATGGGGAACCACTGTCTGCACTGGGAATCAGAAGTGGTTTGTGTTTGTCTCACAGGGATCGTGCACACTTTTAAGATGAGCACAGGTGAGCATGGTGAAGCACCTTCCCCTGGTGCCACTCTGTTTGTTTTTAGTAGACATGTCATGTTTTATCAACAAGTGAAAGCTTCCCTTCTGCCACCACCACCTCCTCACTCAAAAAGCACTTCAAGGCCATTCATTTCCTAAAAGCACTTATTATGGTCCAGGATTGGAAGCAGAGCACTGTGGGAATAACAGGCTTCTCTAAGGCAGCGGATTTGGTGAAAACCAAGAATCCTGCTGGCATGAATTTAAAGTTTTATTTCCTTTTATTCTTTTTCAAAAAAAATTAAATTAAGGCTCAAATGTTTTTTGTTCAACCTTCATTGCTTATGTATATTATATTAAGGCTTATAAATATACCTGGTAAATTAAATTCACCCTGGATTGAATTAACACCTGCTATATGAGTTATTGGCTTTATTTAATCAGTAATCTCAGGGTTTTTCTGCTTTCTCTGGAAACACAATTTAAATATTAAGCTAATCTTTAAACTGCTGCTGCTGTGCCCTGACATTTGGAAACTGGTCAGCCATGCAAAAAAAGACAAATACGGTCGTATTAATGAAAAGGCGTTTCTTAAAAGTCTTAAAACATGTAACTCAATGAACAAAGAGAATGACTTTCTAGGGAGAAGACAATGCTGTCGTCTGCCTAGAACACACATTGTCAGGGCTGTCTCTTGGGCACTGCCAAGTTCGAGGGCCTTTCTCATGGTTCCATTATAGTCTTTTGGAAAAAAAATCTTGAGAATCTTCAACAGATATAAGGCCTAAAACTGATGTTTGTTTGTTTGCTTGTTTGCTTGTTTTTTGAGACAGGGTCTCTTTGTATGACCCAGGCTATCCTAGAACTCAGGCCGCACTCCTCCTGCCTCAGTTTTTCTCAGCAGGGATTACAAATGTGAACTACCATTACAGCTCATATGAGAGACATTGTTATTTTTATTATTTTTTAAGCAGTGGGGTCTAAATTCAGTGTCTGGGTGGGAAAGTAGGATGTTCTTGGCTCTCTGGCTTCAGCAGGGAAGGGTACCCTTAAGTCCTGCTGAGCTGACAGCCTCTGGAGAGAACAAAGTTTTCAAAGTGTTGGTCTTGGGTTCTTTCTTTGATGCGCTGTTCCTCTAGGGAATCCACAAGCTTGTTTCTTTGCTCAATCACCTGCATCATCTCCTTGAATATTTCTTGCTCCTCCTTTAGATCATTCTCATCTTTCTGGCCCTCTAAAGAAAAGAAGAATAAGGAAAAAAAAAATCAATGCTTGGACAAGATTGGGGCCAAGGGAGTTCTTAGCACAGGAGTTCACAATGGTTCTGGGCTTGTTGTGTCGTATGATTACAAGGAAGTGAATTTAACACCAAGGAGCTAGCTACCCACAAAACCACAGAGATAAGTAGGTGCTTTGTGTGGGAGGTCAGCTCGGGTTTCACCTTGAAAATGTGTGTGGACACGCTTGTATATGTGTGTATAGGGAGTAAACACTTGAGAGAACAAGAACCTAATATAGCCATTCTCTGTCAAGCCTCAACCTTCCTCCATTCCAAGAAACTGAACATGAGAAGGCTGTTCTCCTAAGCACATCTGAGCCACAGCAAAGCCAACTGCCATCAGGGGCTCCTATGCCAATGAGAGCAACACTTCTGTCATTTGTATATAATGATAAACGGCGCCTTTTGTTTTAAACATTCTGTGTATGTGTGCACGATTTCCTGTATCCCAGGCTGGCCTCGAACTTGGCAAATAGCTAAGACTGGTTTTGAACTCTGGATTCTCCTGCCTCTCCCTCCAATGATCTGGGATTATAGGCATGCACCACTATGACATGCATGTGGAGGTCTAACGCTATCTTGCAGGAGTTGGCTCTCACTTTCCACCATGTTCTGGGCAAGGTCTCTCTTGCTCTTTGCTGCCGGGATTACAGGCATGCACCACGATGGCTGGCTTGAATACCATTCTTAATAGTGCTGAATGGCGTGGCCTTATAGGGTTTCTTAGAAATAGAAATGGCTCAGCAGATAAAAGTGCTTGCTACCAAGCCTAATGACCTGAATTCAATTCCTAGGACCCACATAGTGGAAGGAGAGAAATGACTCCTACAAACTGTTCTCTGAACTCCACATGTGCGTTATGGTGTGCATATTCCCTACCCCCATGCATAAATAAATAAAAATGTAATTAAAAAGAAGAAATAGTCTGAGCCAGGTATGGTGGTACATGCCTGTAATCTCAGTACCTGGGAGGCTGAGGAGGGCTGCAGTTTAAGGCCAGCCTCAGCTATAGAAAGAAAATTTGAATTTGAGGGGAGGGGCCACTATACATCACTTCCATGGGTGGGAGATGATTTAGGAGACCATCAGAGCCCAGTCTTCACCTCGAGTTCATTATTTCTGTTCATTGCGACTTGGTTTTCAAATCTTAAACTGGGAATAAAATATATAACCCAAAATGATGATATCTGATATGTAATGGGCATGCCCAGTACTGAACCCACCCAGGAAGGCTGGGGTGATGCTGGGTTTGTGAGATCTAGAACTATCCTTGCTCCTTTAGACACAAAAGAGTCAGTGTAAGGAAGTCATTATTAGCAGTGTGGTGAGAGTGCACACCTTTAATCCCAGCTTTCTGGGGACAGGCATGTGAATCTCTAAGTTTGAGGCCAGCCTGTTCTACAAATGAGTTCAGGACAGCCAGGGCTACAGAGAAATCCTGTCTCAAAAAACAAAAAAAGGGGAGAAAGAGAGAGGGAGGGAGGGAAAGAAGAAAGGAGGGAAGGAGGGAGAAAGGGAGGGAGAAAAGGAGGGAGAGAGAGAAAGAGACAGACAGAGAGACAGACAGACAGAGACAGACAGACAGACAGAGACAGACAGACTGACAGACACAGAGAGAGAGAGAGAGAGAGAGAGAGAGAGAGAGAGAGAGAGAGAGAGAGAGAGGGAGAGAGGGACAGGGACAGAGACAGAGACAGAGACAGAGACAGGGACAGGGACAGGGACAGGGACAGGGACAGAGACAGAGACAGAGACAGAGAGAGACAGAGATTATAGACCTGGCCCATAAACCCACAGATACATCACAGAGTGACTGCTCTTCTCACTAGAGTCAATGAATTCATAAAGCTCTGGTGGGACAGCTGTCTCATACACAACTCCCTGTCACAGTCTCAGCCCACCACAGCAGGGAACATTCTTATTACCATTTCTAGTGTCCAGCAAAGGCAGGCCTGCCTTCCTCTTTTGCCCTCACAACTTTTCTGTCATCCTGTACTGTGATGACTGAGGCAGCTTCCTGCTGAGATCACAAACACCCAGTGAGGAAGGGCTGGCCTTTGCCGTGTGCCAACCTGCACTACCTTCTCAGTAAATGTTTGCTAACTGAAGGGTTAACTAAGTACATACATAGATACTGTGCTTGCTGGGTATGGTGGTGAATGCCTAGAGTCCAGCAGGTGGGAGGCTGAGTGGTATGGTTTTAATATGAGAATTTCTCTCACAGGCTCACATGTTTTAACATTTGTTCTCTACCTGGTGGCATTGTTTTGGAAGGTTTTCTGATCTTCCAGGAGGCAGGGCCTTAACGAGATGCTGGGTCACTGTCAGGAGAGGTAAGGTTTACAGCTCTGCCCTGCTTTTCAGATCTCTGCTTCCTGGTGTGCTAAAAGTAGATATGTGTTGCATGTTCCTCCCACTACAGATCCAGCCACCATGCCTTCCCACCATGATGGATTGTATCCCCTCAAACTGTGAGACAGAAGACACTTCAGGCATTTGGTCCTAACCATGAGAAAGGTAATAAATATACAGAGGCAAGAAGGCCAGCTCAGGATACACAAGACTTCGCCTTAAATAAAAATAAATTCCAAAATTAAATTGCTTTATTCCTATCAACACATGGGATGAAGGAAATGTGACCCTCACAAGTGAGTGATGGCGACTGGGGGCCCTGCTGGACAAAGAACAGGCTGGCTTTTCGTCCACCTCTGGTTCTCAGGCTGGTAGTTGTGCAAGGTGGGATGGGTTCTTTGCTTCTCTCTGTAGCATGACTTGCTCAATTGTGAGGTGTGTGTGTGTCTTCAGCAGGGGCCCCAAACGTACCCCATACTCACCATCCTTGAGCATTTTCTGTCGTAGTGTCTGCTCCAGTCTGCTCTGATGATCTTCTAGTTCTAGTTCTTGGGCCCTGAGTATAAGAAAATGTTTCAGCCATTAACAGGGAAACATGAATGGTGGCACCCAGAGACAGTGGCCAGTACAGTCTTTTTTTTTTTCCTGTTAAAATTGGCATCTTTTAGTATATCTAAATAGAGGGTATTGCCACTGTTGGGACCACCAGAGGTGCCCAGAAAGATGGCTGAAATGCGCTGGATTTGAGAGATGGTCAGACAAATGGAGAGGGGTTGAAGGCCTCCAAACTGCGCTTTAGGGTTTGCCTCTATGGGGAACAGCAGAGCACAGAATGGAGCTGAGTCCTCTTGGAAGGTCAGCTGCAGACTTAACTTTGGAGCCTGGGGATGCCCCAGCCATTTTGTACTATGTCCAATGTCCAATACCAGATGCTGGCCCATGCATTGTTGGGGGAACTCCCAATGCTACTCTGAAGTTCATCAGAGAAATGAAGGTTTAGACAGATGTGCTATGTCAAGAGGTAATAGCTTGGGTCACGTGATCCTCAAGCCTAGGGAAAGTACAGGGGAAAAGCACTGAGTGTCCCCAAGGGGTCAATGGGCACAGTAGCACATGTGCTCTCACCGAAACTAGAGGGTGAGAGAGAAGAGGGGGCTAGGGCCACTGCCCCTAGGCCACAATGAGGCCAAGGATCAGGGATGGCCCCCTCCATTCCTCCTGTCGGGACTTTCTCTTCCAGACCCAACCTGTGTTTCCATGTGTCCTGTGACAGTGTTGAGGTCACTCTACTCTACCCTGTTGTTGCCATGCTTTCTTATTTCGCTTCTTTGGTTTTGAGATGGGGCTTCTTGTAGTGCAGGCTAGCCTCAGACTTGCTGTGTCACCAAGAATGACCTTGAACTTCTGTTCTTTTGTTCTTCCCCCCACATATACACACCTTTACCCCTGCATACAGTGCTGGTGGTTTGGATGTCTGCCACTACACCTGTGGTGCTGGGGGTTGAACCCAGGGCTTCGTGCGCACTAGGCAAGCACCCTGCCAGCTAAGCTGCGTTCCCAGCCCTGATATTACTTTTACTTCTGTTTGGGCTAAAGTCCTGCTTTATTACTGACACTGACCATCTCTGGGCCCTCTGTAGGAGCTCAGAGGTGGTGGCAGCTCAGACGTCAGGGAGAATTCTCTGGACAAAGCTTAGTGACATGGAGGCCGCTATAGAATCAGCTTCAGTGTCATGTTGAAGCCCTGTCGTTCCTGGGTGGCTCGCAGCCAATGGCTGGGCATCATAGAGATATGAGAGCTGCCATGGTTGCCAGCCCTCGGATGGGTTGTCTCTAATGTTCCTGTGCCTTGGCTAAGACCCAGAACCACATTACTTACGCCTGGAACTACTCCTGCCCAAGTCTCTTTCCTTCCTCTTCTGTTTTTGTTTTTTGTTTTTGTTTGTTTTTTTAAAATAAAGAATCAGAACTGGGGAAGGGGCCCAAGACTCTACCTCTACCCATATCCTGCTCTTTATCCTTCACAGGTGTCATCTTCAAGGAATCCCATGTACCACTCGTTCTGTTTTAACTTCCCATCCCAAAGAGTCTGACTGGACACATCAATCTAAGACATCTCTCCTTGTTCATACAGGTCTTTCTCCAACCAGAACCTTTCCTCCAATATGTCTCTGTCTAGCACACATACCCTGGTTGTCCTGTTTGACTTCTTATGGAGGCGTACTCTCCTTGGCCAGTGTACTCTCTAGGGAAGCTGCTGGCTCTGGCCTGTAGCCATAGCAATCCCCCCTACTCCCCAAGACGGACTCTTGTATCCATCATGGAACCCTTGATGGGCTTTCTTATTGCCATCATTTCTTGTGTTCACTTCTCTGCATATCTCCCAACCTCCAAAGTGCTTGGATTCTAGGCTTGCATCTCCATGCCCGGCTATGACCTACTTCTATAGAAATCAGATGAGTTCCTGGTATAAAGATGATGTTCTTAATACATCTGTTGGAAGGGTTTTATAATTTAGATCTAGTCCCAACGCAGATGATATGGCTGCACATAAGGACTTTGTAGTTAGGCAGATATGGACACACTACTTAGGTCCTCTGAGGCTATTACACTCGTCAGACAACAACAGTCTAGAGGCAAGTGATTGCTAGAGACGGTCCTCATTGCCCACACTTGGCATTCCCTTCCGTGTGGATGGAGAGCAGTGACTGTAACTCTGGCCTCCTCCTCTAACACTTCCATCTTAGGATCAGGCATGTTCACTTCAATTTTCCCTTCTCTCCCAGGCTCATCCTATCTTCAGCAAGCATGTGTCCTCATGTGTGGGCTTTGCCTTGGATCTTGGTAAGATTTCATAGTGCTGATACCATTAATTCTTTAGGCTGCTGGTTCCTTGTTTGGTGGGAGGCAGGGGCTGGCCTGTATATTACAGGGAGAAAGCTTAGCATCCTTGGCTAGTATTCACTAGTTTTCAATCAGAGCCCCACGTGTGACAACCAAACACATCTTCCTGGTCATTGCTAAATAGCCTCTGGGGATATCTCCCCCCCACCCCCACCCAAGGTCTAGGAAAAAGCCTTTCCCCTAAGGATCAAGTAGGTCTACTTCCTTTTTTCATTAGGTAGACAAATCCAGTTCTGAGATTTGGCTATTGTAATGGGTTGAATAGGAAAGGCTTGTCCCTGGAAATAGTAAATGTGATGTTACTTAAAAGGCCATCTTTGTGGACACCGTTAGGGACCGTGAGATGGTCACATTCAGATTATATTATTGAGCTGAAAGCCCAATGAGAGAAGACTTTCTAAGAGACAGACATGGCAGAGACACAGACACACAGAAGGCTGGGTGGAGACAGAAGATGCTGTAATGACAGAGCTATCGCCAAAGAATGGCTGGAGCCACAAGAAGTGAAAGAGGCAAGGAAAAAGTTCCTGTGAGAGCATCTGGGAGAATGAGGCTCCCTCAGCATCTTCAAGTGGACTTCTCACTTCCAGACTAAGAGAAGACATTCCTATTGTTGTGAATCATATCACTAAGAAACCAGTTAGTCAGCCTGCCTGAAGTCAAGTCTTATCCTCAGCCCTTAGTCACTATTAACAATGACTGCAATATTTGGATGGCTTGCCTACTCCTCACCTGGCTCAGAACCTGGACAGGGAAGAGTGAACCACCTCTAAAGTCCCCAGATGACCTCTCAGGGGTGGGGTAAAAATGAAAATGCCGAGCATAATTCTAGAGCTTAGTGGTTTATACCCAATGCTATTTTCTTTCTCCAGAATGATGGTGGATATGGTGCCCTATGTCTGGTGCATAACTGTGTGATGAGCCGTGATCTTTTTTCTGACCATCTGACCAGGTCACCAGCCCTTTCTCCAAGAAGACACAAAGGCAGATCGAAGACAGCCAGGGTTCAGCCTTTCTTTTGTTAAAACCATCAGGAAGTGGTCAGGCAGATTCCCCATGGTCCACACAGAGGGGCCAAGCATAACTTCCCCACTGATGGTGTGTGTGTGTGTGTATTTGTGTGTGTGTGTGTGTGTGTGTGTGTGTGTGTGTGTGTGTGTGTGTGACTGGGGCCCAGGAATAGACTGGCCGCCTTCTAGCTCCTGACCTGCTACTGAAATCTATTTTAGCCACTGAACTCTGCAGAGAGAGCAGACAACTAAAGAGTCTTTCCACTAATGCCAACATGATATGCAAGACACAAAATACCAATTTGCTTCAATCACTGTTCCGTATGCACAAAGAGGAAAAACCCTGGGACTCCAGCCAAGGACGGTGAGCCACCCGCTCCTGCCACCAGGCTCTTAGTGCTCACTGTTATCTGTGTTGCCTTACTTACATGATCAGTAGCTCCGACTCATATCGCATTAATTTATTCTTCTCCAGAACCAGCTTAAACCATTCCTGCAAAAGCTGGGCTTCGTCCTGTGTCCCTGAATCTGCTTAAGAAATCAATGGCAAATGGGTTAGATTGGCATTTCTCGCCCCATGATCAAACTGCTTCCGAGCCACTTTAGCGGCCCATGTTTACGGCAAGCAGGGCCCAGCAGGGAAGCAGTTCCTGGCACCCTGTGGGTACCTCAAGGTCATAGGCATCACAAATGAAACCCACCTGTGCCTGCTCTGGGGGAGTCCTTCTGGGCATGGAGGACATGACTGCTTCAATTCCAAGGTCGCATGCCCATGACAACTAATGTCCTTACTACAATAGACTCATCTCCTGCCTACTTGTGTGACCATGAAACTGATGTATGTTTTTGCATCAGAGAAGCCCTAGCTGCCTGCTGGTGACCTTTGCTCATCCTCTTCACCCCTCTACAAATCAAACTTATAACGAGTGCCCAGGTGGTGTGTGGTTCCTTCCTGGGCCAGGGATGCTCACACCACATTTGATCAAAGGTTGGTGATTGGCATTTTGATTTTTTTTCCCCTGAAGAAAAGCCAAATGATGAAAAAAAAAAATACAATTAGGATTGAATCTCATGAGAGATAAATTTGTATCCCTAAGTAATTACAGTATAGATACTCCCCTTTATTGAACAGAGGCATAATTGTGTACAATGTGCATGTCTGGTGCCCACAGAGGCCAGAAGAGGATAACAGATCCTCTGGAACTCGAGTTACAGACAATTGTGAGTTACTGTGTGGTACCAGGGGTCAAACTTGGGTTCTCTGGAAGAGTAGCCAGTGCTTTTAGTTACTGAGACCTCTCTCCAACCCTTGATTCAAGATTGCAAAAGTATTCTATTGAATTTAGTTTATACCAGTCAGGGGTTGAGATTGTTATATTAACTATCTCAAGACATTTGGAGAGAGTTCTGTGTATCTACTGAACGACAATACTGTCTGTTAATCTTTGTGACCAGATCAACTCAAATAACAACAAAATAACCTTCTGGAAATATAGAGGATGTAGGGAGACTGACTCACCTTTTTCTTGTGATCCAGAGTTATACACATGGTTTTAAAAAGCCCCGGTCATTGAAGTTCATATTCACTCACAAAGGAACTCTGTCTTTCCACAACAGTGATGTTGCATGGGCACTTTGTGTTTGGTTTAGATAGTGAGTCCTTTCCTTAACTCAGTTCAAGACTTCATATGCATCTCATTAAATACCACCTCACTAAACTGAGTGTGGAATGGACACCTGATGTCCCAGCACATGGAAGGCTAAGGCAGGAAGATTGCCATGAGTTCAAAGCCAACATGGTATATTCTAGGCCAGTCTGGACTATGTAGTAAAACCTTGTCTCAGAAAATTAGCAACTACCCTATTAACTAACTAAAAGAAATTAAATACCACCCTGTTTGTTTTTCTGTTATAGGGAAATCTTTTGACTACTTTACCCAACTGACAAATTTCTTCTTTAAAAAAGTCTCTGTGTGGGTGAGTACATATGAGTGTGGGTGCCCTAGGGGTCTAGAAGAGGGGCTTGAATGCCCTGTGGTTGGAGTTACAAGTAGTTATGATGTGCATTGGGAAATGAACGCCTGTCTTCTGCAATAGCAGTATATACTCTTAACCCTTCTTCTGTGGGGTACCCAAACACACACACACACACACACACACACACACACACACACACACACACACACACACAATGTAAAGATAGTAAATTCTTTTTTAAAAAAAAGAATCTAAATTTACAGGTCTTCCATTTTATTATCTATCTAGAGTCAATTTCTTCTAGATGTTTGATGTTTCTATATTAAGAACCATTTTCCACGATAGAGAAAACAGAAAAGCTGTGAGTTGGAAATGCTGTCTCTCCTTATCGGTTAACATGATACCATCTGCCACCAGCCCTGGGCTTTCCCTTCCTTGTCTCCAATCCAAAAGAAACAGCTTTAAAGCACTATTTTACTGTTTGCAGAGAATCTTTTGCTTTTGTATTTCAAATTCAGTCGCTCTGCTACACAGACCCGCCTGATCTAGTTAGATTTGTATCCTGCATGATGGGTTCCTGTGTCCCTGCTTCCATGTTATGTGTCCTTCTGAAACTCCTGTCATGGTGGAGACATTCCATAGATGTGTGGACATTCCCTCGACATGTGTGGAGCAAACACAAGATGAACTGAGCCACTTACTTTTCTTTTGTCAGCAGACTAGTTGGTGATCTTAGTGGCTTTGGTTCAATTTTTTAAAGCCCTGTGTTCTTTAGTAGACAAAGTCCCTTTGGGGCAATCTGTAGATACAGCTTCTTGTAAAGGTTTACAGGTGTTATGATTTGAACATAAAAATGTCCCTCAGAGGCTCATGTAGTTGAACATGTGATCTCTAGCTGTTTTGAGACTTTGTGAAACCTTTAGGAGGCCAAGGCTGGCTGGAAGAAATGGGTCACTTGGGGCAGGCCTTGAGGCTTTATAGCTGGCTTCACTTCCTGTTTATTCTCTGCTTCTTGAGTGCAGATTTGATGTGACCAGCCACCATGCCTTCCCCTTTCTGCCGTCATTCTTTATAAACCAGTGTGCCTTCCCCGCCATGATGCACTCAATCCCTCTGGAACTATAAACTCTTACATTTATCTTGTCAAAGTCTTTTATCACAGGAAAGTGACTAAGACACCAAAAAACCTGTTTTCTCAAAGTGTCAGATACAGGGAGATCTTGCTTTCTTAATTCCAATAGTGCACTGGAGTGTTTATCCCACAATTTCCACTTACCGATTGTCCCCCATCACATTCTGCCCTCGTGGGTCCTGTGAAGTTTAGAGAGTGTTACCTCTCACTGTGGGTAGAGTAGAGTGGAAAGGGCATGCTTCTGGGTCAATCAGGTTTGTGATGTCCTTCAAGTCACCCCTTAACTCTTTGCCTTGGTCTTCCCTATATTTTGAAATGAGGATGCTGATGGTGCTGCCTCATGGGTTGGTTAGAGATGCTAATTGAGAGAGTGTGGGGGACAGGCTCAGCACAGTGCTCTATACATAGTAGCACTTTAGTGAACTGTCCCTTCGCAATACTCCCCTGTCTGTCTCCCTGGTGTACAGCTTCATAAGGGTTAGTTTCTATTCATCTTTACAACTCAGCTAGGTGGTAAAAAAAAAAAAAAAAAAAAAAAAAAAAAAAACATAAAATGTTATCTTCTAACAACTTGAAACCACCACCAATGGCCCCTTAGTAATACTTTTATTTTTTTTTCCTGCTCACACAATAGAAATGCCTTTAGTAGCATAGACCATCTACAAAGACGTGACTGTATGGTGCCTACCCAGGTTCCTTGCTTCCCCATGTCTACCATTGTTCTAGTGGCTTCAGCTGTCACAGTCAACCCTTCCTCCACAGAGCAGTGACTCCTGACCTGGAGCCAGGCTCCAGCTAGAGGGCTGTGACCAGAAAGCAAGGTGGCTTCTGGCCATGACCATGACAGTTCAGTTATCTAACTCTTCCTCTTATCCTCCGCTTGGGTCTTCTGTCAAGGTTCTTTGCTCCTGAACTCTTATCATGGTTCATCTTAGACACAGAAGAAAGATCCCTCTTGCCATAGTGAAATCAACATAGTGTCTGGGCATGATGGCCCCGAGCACATGGGAGTTGGAAGCAAGAGAATAGTAGGTTCAAAGACTTTTGTCTGAAAAACCAACCAACCAATCAACCAAACTAAAGCTTAAGACAAACCAACTTGTTAATCGTTATTTATATTGACCTAATTTTGCCCAAGAGTGCTGCTCTCAAAACCACAAAGCAAATTATGTTAGTCTCTACTGAAATTCAGTGACCCTTCACATTAAATTCAAGTGACCAAGTCTGGTGTACCATAGTCTTTGCTTACCTGAGCAAGACTGGCATACAGTGTTCAGTTGTTTGTTTTCTGAATGTAAAAATAACCAAAAAAGTACAATCTGTTTAAAACCATGTTGGTTTTGTGCACATTTTTCTTTTGAGGCACTGCTATTCTCCTGAGTGTATACTAGTGTGTGGTTTTTCCAAGTCCAGTCTTGTTTGCTGTCAGGCTCAGAATTAATTCTTTAGATGTGATTTTTTTTTTTTTTTTTTTGCCTCCTTAGAATCTGTCCTAATTTACTGTTCATTGCAATTTTGGTAATGTGCTGGATATGCTCACTGGTGCTTGCTAATATTAGAGTGGAACCCTCTGCACTGTGTGGGTTTTGTTTATACATGGCAGGCAAGTGCTTTACCAATTGTGCTACATGTCAACCCACATCCTCTGACTTCTCATGAGCTCGCAGTTCACAGTTCACACCAGATGGCTTCACAGAAGTCTCTATCAGCCTCAGGCCCCAGAGCTTACAACACAACTGTCCCCACAGCTCCTTGTGTAGTACAATGATGATCTTCAGATGTTTGCTAAGTTTTATTGCTGAAAGACTTTTTTTTTTTTTTAAAAATCCTAAGTAGATATTGACATTTTTATTACATTTATTTATTTATTTATTTATTTATTTATTTATTTATTTATTATTGTGTGCATACACACTTGTGAGGGTCAGAGAACACCATGAGGGAGTCAGTTCCCTCCTTCCACCATGTGAGTCCTGGGGACAAAATCCAGATTGTCAGAACAAAACTTGGTGGCAAGTATCTTAAGTCCCCCGAGCCAGCTCACTTGGCCATGGGTATTAAGGTTTTTCAGATGATCTATGCTCATGTATTGAAAATATCATAAGGTTTTTCTTACTTAATTTTAGCTTGGTAGTTATAAAAAAACCACACTTGATTGTCTTATTTTTCAATCAATTGGATTCATGTTCACTGAATTATTTTATCTTTTTGTTTTGTTTTTGGTTTTGGTTTTTTTTCGAGACAGGGTTTCTCTGTGTAGTCCTGGCTGTCCCGGAACTCACTCTGTAGACCAGGCTGGCCTCAAACTCAGAAATCCGCCTGCCTCTGTCTCCCAGGTGCTGGGTTATTTTATCTTTTGAACCTCTGTCATATCTTTGTCTGCCCTGGTCATTTCTCCTGTACTTATTTATTTTATTTTAAACATTCAACTTAAGATTATCTCTAGTCTTTCAACACAGTCCTCAAAGAGGTCAGTGATCAACCTTTTGACATGGTGACAGGATGTTGCCATTTACAAAGTCTACCTCAGGTAACTACACATGGGAGAGACCCAACAAATGAACAACCTCACAGTTTAAGTTTATGATTTGTGCTGGGCTGCATTTCTAGCTGTCCTTGGGCTTGTGTGGCCCATGGGCCATAAACTGGATACCTGTGTCTTCAGGATAGGCACTGAAGCTGGGAATGGAGGGGACGTGTAACTCATGGTCACTGACATTTGTGAATGAGACTATCTTCTGTGCAGTGTGAGCATATGCATGTGCATGTCTTTGCCAAGTATGCAAAACACAAGGTTTAAGTGTCTTAAGCCTGGGCCTCTCCTGTGACTCTACAAGAAGAAAATCCTGTGCAGCCCAGAAGCCCACATGGCACTGACTGTACAACCCACTTATTTATTGCTTGGTATAAAGGCTGCTATGTTCTTCATCCTGGGTTCCATAGATATGGCACTTGCTTTGATGTGTTATTGGAACCTGTGTCACACCCTGGGACCTGGGGACAGGCCTCTTGTGCCACCATGATGCTGCTTACTGCTGTTTGCTGTATAAAGAAGCACAAGCTCTGGTTCTTAGAATCATTGGACTTCAGCAATGGCTTCTATATCTCTGGGGAAAATCAGGCCAAACTATTTGCTTGCTTCAGTAATTTTGGATTTGAGTGACTCTTGGAAAGCCTCTGTAAGGATCTGGTTCTTTTCTGACTATATTCTATTTGGATACAGGGTTAACATAACCTTTGGCTCCACCCCTATGGTCCACCTGTACTGGACAGTCATGGAGAGCTCATTCCTCCCTTGATCTGTTTCCTGGAAGCACTGAAATCGGCCACATGGGATGGCTGGCAAGGAGTGTAACATTGGACTTGCTGCTTTTTCCATTCAGAGACTTACAGAGATTATCTAAAGGGCATCTGCTCCCCAGACCCCATTCCCAAATGATGGCTGGCTGTCAAATAGGCAGCCCTCCACACCACAGGCTTTGTCTTCTTCGTTGATCTGTTTCTGTCGATTCCTGTTGTGCTGTGAGTGACAATAAGAATCTACACTGGGGGCTAGAGAGTTGGCTCTGTAAGTAAGAACACTTGATGTTTGGTGACCGGTAACTCACAACTGCCTGTGACTTTAGCGTCAGCAAATCTAATTCTCTCTTTTGGCTTCCATAGGTACCTGTACACACACACACACACACACACACACACACACACACACACACACATCTCTAAAACAACAACCACCACAACAACAAACAGGCCATTTAGTAAGATGTCACTTACCCTAAGCCTGACAATCTGATTTGATACTAAGAAGCTATATGGTAGAAGGAGAGAACCAAGTTCTGCAAGTCTCCCTCTGTGTGCTATGACATGACATGGCATGTGTGCCATGCATACACATGAATCATAAGTACATCAGTGTAATATAAAATTTCAGAATCTACATAGAAATTATTCTTCTTCTTCCCCTTCTCTCTCTCTTTCTTTCTTTCTTTCTTTCTTTCTTTCTTTCTTTCTTTTTTTTTTTTTGTGAGACAGGTTTACCATGTGGACCAGGCTGGCCTTGAACTTCTCAGCCTCCTGAGAGGATTACTTAGAGGCTTGGACCACTAAGCATGACTTCCTTCAAGGTTCATAGATAGACAAGCATGAGAAAACCATGGATTATATGTATGTGGGAATCAGCTTAACTTTGTCTGGAGGAGAGAGCTGTAAATGTATATGAGTGAATGAATGGGTAAACAAATGGACTCAGGCTGAGAGAAGACCGGCTGCCCGGCCTGACTGGGTTCTATAAGGATGGAGAGAAACTCAAAAGGAAAGAGAAGAATTCATCCTTGTGACGTTCTAAGATGTGACAGGACCATTTATCAAGTGCTTCACTCTCTCTCTGTGTGTGTGTGTGTGTGTGTGTGTGTGTGTGTGTGTGTGTGTGTGTGTATACTGGGACTTGGAGCTCACTAATATGGCTGAACTGACTGGTCAGCCAGCCCCAGGGTCCTCTTGTCTCTACTTCCTCAGCACTAGGATAGGGCTGCCACATCAAGAGTTTTACGAGAGTGTGGGGATTGAACTCTGGTCCTCATCTTCTCCCCCACCCCCACCCCCCATCCAGGCCTTATCATTTCCTCTTTCAACTACCTTTATCGTCTCTACAAGGAGGGTTTGTTTATTAGTCCCATTTTACAGATGGGAAAATTTGACAGAATAGAAACTGCAGAATGCTGGTGATGTCAAGATGCCTTCAGAGACACCTGACTTATCCTTGTGCTCATCCAGAATCCCTCACTGGCACAAAAGGCAGGAAACTGGCATCTCTTGGGTTCCTCAGCAGCAAAGATGAAAACCACAGAGTAGTAGACTAATTACTTCCCTCTTACTGGCTAGGAGGGCCATTAAATCATTCATAATGTATGTGCTGCTGCCCTCTGCTGGCAGCCTCCAGCATCTGCATTGTCTTTGCTATCCTTGTGCAGGAGAAACTCCTGGCTGAAGTGAGCAGGACTGTGGTAGATGTACCTTGCTCACCCACCTTCCCTGGGAATAAACCTTTCATCCATTGAGCCCCCCCCCCTTTTAAGTTTAATTTCGCCTGTCTCCAGACGTGGAAAGAAAGCTCAGACTCCACCAGACTACCTAGATCTGCATGGTGGTCTCTTGCAGGGGCATACTGTGATCCCAGCATTTAACACTGTTTAAATGTCTCAACCCAGACAAGTCTAAGTAGGTGACAAATTCAGGTCTGACTGTTCACAGGCGGCAGGACGCAGGGCATCCATGTCACTGAGTATGTGTGTGTGTGACTTGGGCGCAGGGGACCGTAGGAGTTCTGTGCTGCCTTTGCCAAGATACCCACCACATGCACAGACATCCTGTGTGTCTTGATTTGTCATCTGGGTGGATGGTTAGCTCTCTGCCTCACTTTGTTTCCTTTTCCTGAACAAATTGGGGTGGGGAGCAACTCATTTTTTGACTGTTGGGGAACAAAAAATTAAAAGAAAGCCAAGATTGTTGTCATGACAATGGAGAGCTCATTTCACTCAGACGTCAGAGTCCTTGGCCTGCACCCCCACCCTGCCCCCCTGCACAGTCCTCTAATTCAATGGTTCTGATGAATAACTCCTAGGCACAAAAGACCCTTTCAGGCTGTCCCCAGTCATTACAGAGGGGCCTCGCCTAACTGTCGCAGCCTACTCTCTGTTTGCAGGCCTGCCTCTAAATTTGGTTATTCACAACCTTGATCCTTCAATATTATTGCCTAACTGTGATCATTGTCTAATTATCCTAATAATACCTATTAAATAATTCTCGTTAAATCACTTGAATGGGAGCAGCAGAGGCCAGCTCAAATACAACTTAACTCAATAAAGCATTGGTCATTCACTGAGTGGCAGGGCAATCTCTTCAAGGGACTACATGACTATGGAACCACAGAGAGATATGACCATTGCACCAACAGTAAGTTAGCAAGTCTACATTTTGATGGCCTACATTTTGTCTATATTTTGAAGCTTCCTCTTGGTTTCCTCTGAGGCTGGTCTCTGTGACCTGACTTTTTTTTTTTTTTTTTTTTGTCGATAGCCCCTTGTTTGGTTTCCATCTGTCACCTTCACAAGGATATCCAGTGAGAAAAAGACCTATAAACCTAATAGAGTAATTAGTTTACTGGGGACAGAAAGGGAATGAACAGAATCCATCTTTTGGCTGGCCTGATCCACCTTTGACAACACTGAAAGCTGGCCTCGTTTCTGTAGGTATGGCTCCAGATAGCTTCCCTTTTGGAGACTGGAGGAGTTTAGAATAAGCTTTAAACATTTGCTGTTTATAATTTAAAGTTTCTTGCAGTGAAGATTGCAGAGATGGATATTTCCTTTAAAGTTTCTTGTGTGGACAAGAATGTTCTGTAGGATACTGGGTAGCATTTGCTGACTGTCTACATGTGTGAAAAACTTGGACAGATGCCACTGGCACTTGAATTCTCAAAATGACCTGGCACTGTGAGGGTTAGCTCACTTTTCTGGTGAGGGATCTAAGAGGTTGAGTGAGTGATTTTCCAAGGACCATGCCCACCCAAAGTAAGTAGCATGAAGCCCCAGTTCTCATCAAGAGCCCTAGGCAAGCACCAGCCCAACCAAGTCACATCCCTTCACTAGTCAGTCTTTATGAAGGGAAACAAATTTAAATACAGAGTTCATGTGTATGTGAGGGAGAAAAGGTGTGTGTGTGTGTGTGTGTGTGTGTGTGTGTGTGTGTGTGTGTAAGCCAGAAGTCAACACTGGACCTTGATCCTGTCTGTCTACCTTGATCATCCTGTGCTGTCTACCTTGGGTTTTGAGACTGGAGATTGACAGTTAAAGTAGGCTGGCTGGTAAGTGAGCCCCAGGGATTTGTCTCCATTTGCCTTGGTCTGAGATTGTGTGAGTCACCATGCCTGATAGTTCTGGGGACAAAACTCAGGTTCACACCTGTACCACAAGCACTTTACCAGCTGAGCGACCATCCTGGCCTAGCACAGGCTCCGTGACATCTGCAAGTCACGGTTCCCACTGTGCCCCATATCAGCAGTGTTTCAGTAACAGCACGGAAGACACACCCCCTTTGCTGCTGCTTCTTTTCATTTCCAGGCAGCTCACTACAGCACGAGGTTCCTGAAGATGAGTACTAGAGCTTCCTTGATTTAGAATATTATTATACAAAACACCAAACAAGGGCAGTTCACTCCACCAGAATTCCTAAGTGGGGCTGGAGAGACATCAGTGACTCCATCCAAGCAGTAAGGAACAGTCATCATTGTAGCAAAAGGAGTCTGCTCCAGTTGACCCATTGCAGGCTCTCTGCACAAGGAAATTTATGTGTGATCCAGTAAGAAAAGGAACACATTGTGTTCTGGCTTCTGCTATGCCATAAGCCCTGGCCTAGGGCTTTTGTTAAGAAATTGTGTGTGTGTGTGTGTGTGTGTGTGTGTGTGTGTGTGTGTGTGGTGTATGCTCCCGCACTCGTGTGCTCGTGCACATGGAAGCCAGAAGATGATGCTGTGTCTCTTTCTAGGTCACTTTCCACTTCATTTTTTGAGTCAAGGTCTCTCATTGAACCTGGAGCTTATTGTCTTAGCTACACTAGATGGCCAGCAAGTTCCTGGGAAAGTTCCTGGGATCGTCTCAGCCTCTCCAGGACGAGGATTATAGAGATGTGCTGTGGTGAACAGATTTTTACATGAATGCTGGGGACTTGAACCCAGGTCCTCATGCTTGCACAGCAAGTGCTTTACCCAATGAACCACCCCCTTAGAAACCAGGATTTGAACTCTGGGATTTACTTCATAACAAATATCGCTTGAACTTTATAACAAATATCCCTCCTGGATTTTTCTCAACCTCTGAGTTTCAAAGATGATTGATGCAGAGAGAAAGTGCCAGAGGATGCCTGGCGGGGAATCTCAGACCAAACCAGCAGTTTCATGTTTAAAGTGTGAGGCATGGGACTGGAGAACTGACTTATCAGTTAAGAGCAGTCACAGCTCTTCCAGAGGACAAGGGTTCAATTCTTAGCATCCACATGGCCCCTAGCAACCATCTGTAATTCCAGCTCCAGGGAATCTGAGGCCCTCTTCTGGCCTCTGTGATCATTGCATTCAATGGTGCACAGACATAGATGCAGGCAAAACACCCATACACATGAAATAAAAATAAATAAATCTTTTTTTTTTAAGCATAAGGTAGTAGATTTAGTGCCATCTGTTTGTGTTGGCCTATCCCCCCGCAGGTGATGCATGCCCTTGGTCTGCCCCACCATGCAAGGAAAGTGCTACTCTCAGACTCTAGACCCAGGCCTATACCCTGAGAGGTGGTGCTGCCAACTCTACCTGCTTCGCCTCTCAGCACCTTCTCCAGCTTCACGCCCTGGATCTCCGACATCCTCTGCTGCTCTTCCACCTCCTCCAGCTGTCTCTGGATGGCCTGTAAGACCAGGAACACATGTCATGAGGGAGTTGTGTAGATGCGGAAGCATGAGAAGGGGAGACTGAGCCTGCTACTGCTGTCACCTGAGTTGTTGTTGCCCTGGCAGAGACTCTGAAGCTCCCCAGCTCTGGAGCTTGTTGCTTTTGTCCTCAGGAGGATGAGCCACAGAGCACAGCATCTGTGTATGTGCAATTGACGTCCATAGAGGAGTCAAAACTGCCCACCATACTGAAGTCCTAGGTGAGAGGCTCCTGCTCTGGCTAGAGGTCCTCATGAGTCCTGAGTACAACCACGGGCTTGGTGGCCAGGGCCAGGCCATCTCCTCAGCACAGGCTAGGGGTCTCAGGTTCTATTTTGCAGGAAGAAGCAGCTGACATTCTGAAAAGGGAAACCTGTGCCCACTCGGGGACCAATGCTCCTTTTCAGATCATCCTGTATCCCACCTTAGCTACAAATGGCACCTGCCCTTGCCTTGTAACCACTGGTTGAGGCCCAGGGTGCTGCCATGATAGAAGTACCTATAGATCTGTTATCATACAGTTATGAAGGTGGGATACCAGGTGCTGGACTCAAGGTTCACAGCTCACACTCTATGGACCTTAAGCGCTTGCTAAGTTTGAGGTTAAGCTTGGGTTTGGGAAGGCACATTCACTTTCCCTCCGAGCTGTCACTCTCTTGGAGTCTCTTAGGAAGGAAAGTTGAGCAAGGTTATTATTTATTTATTTAGTAAACTTCGTTCATCTCCACCAACTTACTGTGCCTTCAAGCACTGGGCTACCAAGGCAGCACAGACCTTACACATAGCTGAAGAGGAACAGTGAAGAACCCACGAACCATCTGGGTAGGTAGAGCATCTCATGCTTCCCTTTCCTCCTAACTCCTGTCCTTCTGAATCTCCCCCTGGAATCATAGGCACCTCAGCACCAAGAGACCCATACAGGAATGTGAGCAGCCTTCCTGGGTCTTCCTGCCCCAGCTATGAGTATTTAAGCCTAAAAAAATAGATGGGAATTCTGTTGACAACAGAACTCTTCTCTGTTGTTTTTGAAAGAGGATTTTATCTTGATACAGTCATTTTTTTTTTGTAAGTCACAGAGTCACTAAGGAAGGGAGACAGATTTTATGACAGAGCACTGTGTAGTTATAACCATGAGGTTGTTCTGGAAAAAAAATTAATTGCTCCTAAATTCATAGGTTGAGAGTCTAACTCCCAGGGTGATTATTTTAGAGACAAGGTGTTTTAGGAGAGCATTGAGGTTCTAAGGGAAGAACCTCGCTCTAACTGGCCACCTATCCGTATGAGTAGGGGAAGCTCTCCCCAGTCCCCTCTCCTCACACTTCAAAAAGACCATGTGAGGGTGTAGTGGGTAGGTGCTGCTTCCCAGGCAGGAACAGAGGCCTTGGCAGACCGTCAGCCTCACCCACCTTGCTTGATTTGGGTTTTTCAACACCCAGAAAATAAACATCTGTTGTTTGAGCCACCCAGGCTGTTTCTGTGGAAGCTGGAGCAGGAAACACAGTGCTCGCTCCCCAGAAGCCCACTTATTAAAGCCTCGGTTCCCAGCTGAGGGTGCAACCCAGGGGCATGAAGCTTTTAGAAGGTGGGATCTGACAGAAGGAAGCTATGTCACTGGGCTGTGCCCTTGAAGGGATATGAGCAACTCCTCCTTTTCTCACGGTCTCTGTGTCTGGAGCCAGGAGATAAACTCTACTGCATACTGCCATGATATGGTTTCCCCACAGGCCCAAAGCTAAATCAGGCCAGCTGACCATGGACTAGTACGACTGACCCTATAAATCCAAACAAACCTCTCCCATTTTAAAGTCAACTGTCTTGTGTATTTTGTTACAGTAACAGAAAGCTGACTGGTATATAGGACTACATGGCCAGATAAAGGGCACAGTGGTGAAATAGAATGTTACATAGATTAACAGGCATGCTTGTTCTAAATCCTTATACGCTAAGGTGCAACTGTTCTTCAGACTGGACCCGGAGTCCCTAGCTGAGAAGGACAATGTTTACAGCGTCTGCTTCATTTTATTCATCTGGACAGAGTCAGACAGATCGGTGTGGGCAGAAACGCTTGGTGTAAATCATCAAGGTAGGAAGTTCTAGGTACTTAGGCTTTTAACTAATCCTGAAATAGAGTCAGACCCCAGCAGCTATCAGCTCAACAGAGACTCAGTCAAAGAGATGGCAGATGACTTCTGTCCTCACTGAGGACAAACTTAGGTCACTGCTTTGGGGAATAAGGGCTCATGAAGATGGCCAAGGCCATGCGCTAGCCTCACTTTGCAGAATACAAACCTGTGGATGAAAGGTGACGCAGATGGGCTCCTCATGACAGAGCCCTACTGAGGATTGGGCCAGGACTTTCAGAATGGTCACACGCTTGGTTCTCAGAGAAGGGAGGAGGCCTTCAGGGGTGCCAGATGACAACTGAAGGACTTTCCCACCCATACCCTGGGGCTCCTACCCACAGCCTGGGGCTCTCACCCTTCCATGTTTGCTTCCTGACCTGAGCCTTATGGAGTCTTTTCAATTCTTCTTGCTTAACTAACTGCTTCTCCAGCTTCCTCCTTGTTCTGGGTATTTTCTCCTATACAAACCAACAGAGAAGAAAAAAAATGACTAAGAAAAAAAGGGTTAAAGTTTACCACTTTCATCATAGCCTTCTGCCCTCTCCACACATGGCTCCTAGCCACTGCTGAGCTTCTAGCATTATGGCATCCAATGGGACTCTCTGTAGTGATGACAATGACCTGTGTCTATGCCATGTGAAACATGAATGCCACTATCCACATGTGGCATTGGAGTTAAGCTATGAATAAAAAATTGAAGTTAAAGCTTTATTTAACTTTTGCATCACTATTGCCAGCACCAGCACCAGCAGCAGCGCCAGCGGCAGCAGCCTTATCCTTATTGAGACACAGTTTCACAGTATAGCCCTGCCTGACCTGGAACTTGCTATATGGACCAGGGTATTTTTGAACTCAGAGATCTACTTGCCTTTGCCTCCTAAGTGCTCCATCTCAGGGATGGAATCTGTTCGTCTAGAATTTTTAGAATCCTTTAGATCTTTGGGAGGAAATCTTGGCTTTTAGGTCCCAATATGGCTCTCTCATCTTTGTTTCTGGAGACGACCCCCAGGTAGACTGCTCAGGTTCTGGACTTTAGCATGGGGGACCTGCTATTACTCATGGAGGATCTTTAGAGGCAGTCTGGACCAGGGTGAGAGGTGCTGGGTCTCATGGGTGCTTTCTGCCCTGAGCTGATCTCACTCAGACCACATGGAGATCCGGATTGTTTACTTCACAAGCATCTCAGCAGCGTCTGCCACATGACCTCACGCTGTAAATTCCAGCATTTGTGGAGTGTTGTGTGCAGACCATGAACTAATTACTTCATGGTGTCTCCTTTATTCCTCAGATGGTACATCTCTACAAATATGGACGTCAAAATTCAGAAAGACAACCTGCCCGAATTGAAACAATTAGTAATGGGCAGAGCTCTGAACTGAGCCCAGGTGAGTATTTCCCCGTAGGCAATATAGCCTTTCCTTATGCCATGTACTAGGTAATCAAGGACCCCCCACTCTGTGGTAGGACCTATACAAGTGCCATTTTCCTCTAAATGGAGACAATTGAATGTAAATCCTGAGGTTTTGATTAATTTTTGGTCAACTTGATGCATACTGGGACATCTGGGAAGAGGAACCTTCAGTTGAGGAAATGCTTCCAACAGATGCCCTGGAGGCGAGTCTGGAAGACATTTTCTTGATTGATGATTGGCATAGGATAGGGCCCAGATCACTGTGGGCAGTGCCACTCTTAGGCAGTTGGTACTGGATTACATAAGAAAACAGCTGATCAAGCCATAGAGAGCAAGTCAGTAAGCAGTGCTCCTCCATGGCCTCTGCTTCAGTTCCTGCCTCCAGGTCACTGCTTTTAGCTCTTGTCCCAACTGTCTTAAGCTATAAGTTGAAACAAACCCTTTCCTCCCCAAGTTGTTTTTGGTTATGGTGTCCATCATAGCAAACTGGGACATCTGGAGAGTGATAGACCACATCAGTGCCGTACAGACTTCCAGACGCATACCCCTCCCCACAGGGTTCGGCTCAGTGGCAGAGTGTTTGCTGAGCCTGTGTGAGGTCCTGGATTTGATCCTCAATGTACGTGTGTGTGTGTGTGTGTGTGTGTGTGTGTGTGTGTGTGTAGAACAGAACCCAAGGTTGGGGATAGAAAGTCATTATTATCCTCTATTTAAAGCATGTTCTAGCAAATACTCAGGTACCCTTATACATGGTCTCTTTAATCTATTCACTCCACAGTGATGTTGTAGAAAGTCAAGGAAAGAAGCTAAGGGCTGGGCAAGAAGAGCCAGCACAGGGGGTGGGGGGAAGAGCCAAGGATCCGCTGCCTTAAGTCTTCTATCTAAGGCATCCTGCCCCCAGCTTTCTGTGCACAGGTTCATCTGAACAGGCTCTGGTGACCCATGTCTGGGGACACATCTGAATGCAACCAAACAAACAGAGAACCCAGAGGCTATACACTTTCCTTCCCACTTGAAGGCTTTCTGGAAGAGCAGGGCCATCAGGAGGTGGCATGGGCATGCTTTACCACCTGGCACTACAAAGTGACAACTAGCCATGTGCTAGGCCAGCAAGATGGCAAGGGGCTGCTTATAAGGTTCTTTTGGGATATTATAGCCTTGCTATTTCCACAGACCAGTGGCCGCCTATTCTTTCTCCATAAAAGTAAAGAAAATGGAGGCTGGAATCTGCCTCATTTGAATATAGAATTAACCCAGTATCATTTGAGGGGATGAGGGACAGTAAGGAACCCTCAGAAATCAAGATAACATAATTCACACACAATTCATTTCTGGTGAGGATTCAATTAACTCGAGAAGCCCACATTTAAAAAAATTCTTGCCCTTCTCTCTGTGTGTGTGTGTGTGTGTGTGTGTGTGTGTGTGTGTGTATGTCTGTATGCAATCTCACTTGCTCACATGCACCTTAGGGAGTTGGAGAACCACCCTCTACCCCTTGACTTAAATTGAAGCCAAAGCTTCCCTTGCTAGCTATGGAAAAGTTGAGTATGGATGGATACATTTGGTTCTTCCCTTCCCTCACTACATCCTCTTTGCTCCAAAACTACAACAGCAGCAGAACAGTGAGCTGCTCCTCAGTCCACCAGAAGTGTGTGAGGACCAGCCATTCATCACTCCATCCTCTCTAGTCCAAGGGGACAAGCTCCAGTCCCATGCTTGATAAAACAACAGTGAGCTTCCATGGCTAACAAGTCTCTGTGTATTAGACATATAGATACATCTACAGACACATGACATTATGTTTTCTCTGCATTGGTATGCAAGATTTGGAAAGTGCTCTCCAGACATATTAACATCCACTAAGCAAGGGGGGTGGCTGCCTTCCCCGGGGCATGCACGTTGTTCTGTCCACAGTAGGTGTGTTGGTGCATCCAAGTCTCTGTGCCTCTGCATGCTTCGTTTCATAGCTCTGAATAGAACAAACATAACATTTTCCATGCAATCTGCCTCCAGTGCTTCTTAAATGAAGTTGTGCTTCCCTTGGGGAAATACACATCTGCTTGTTGAAATTTTTCAATGGTTTGCTTATTGGACCACATATTAAACCCACTTTAAGCACTGCATTTGCCAAATGGTTTCAAGTCAGTATGTCTTCTTTTTTTCCCTTCCTCCCATGTGAGAGTTTTTGTCTTTAAGACAACAAATCTTGGTTGGGGAGGGGGTGGGGGTTCCAGATATAAAGGAGGGTACTTGTCAGAGGCAATGTGGCCTGATCCTTATGAGGACTTCTGCAGCTGGAGCCCACATTGGCTTTGAAACCTGGATGAGTAAGAAGCCTCAGCCAGCTAAGGCACTGTATGATGTTGCAAATGATGTTACCTTTATCCTTGAGGAAAGCTGGGAGTCAGTGTCTTCCTCTGCAGAGGACGAGGTGGGAGAAGAGGTGGCCTCTGTCACTGGAGCTCCGAGGCCTGAAACAAGAACCAGAGAACTCACCAAACCGCTGGCTTCTTTTCCAGCGGCCTCTCTCCTCCCTCACCCCGTTTGCTTCCTGCTGCCCACCCCTCATTGCACCTGCCAGGAGCTTGGGAAAGCTGTACCTCAGGGCCACTGAAAAGTTGGCCCTCCACGTTAATTACATTTCTGGATTCCTGCCAAGAGCTCTGCAGTGCTCTTCTCACATTCAAAACAAAGCAAAGCAAAACAAAACAAAACAAAACAAGGTATTATGCAGAAATCAAGGAAGTCCTTAAACACCCTTTACTGGGGCAGGATCCTTGCTTCTATTGCTTTAGAATCTGAAATCTATTATGAAAATGCATATCTGAAGTTAGCTGAGTTACCTAACCGATTGGGGTAAGGTTTGTTCTACAGAGTAATTGAATGCAAAAAAAAAAAAAAAAAGTCAGAGCCGGCTCTTAAACAAATCGCCCTTCTGCGCGGCTCACAGCATCTGGCACCCATTTTAACTACACGACATCTGCTCAGTGTAAAAGAGCTGGCGTCAGAATGTCTGGTCATAGAAAAAAAAAATCCCAAATGTAATCAGAAGCAAAAGGACCCTAAGCCTAAGGATTTTATCACATAGCCTCATGCAACATAAATATTTCATTAATTATGGCTAAACAAATGCCACTTTTATTTTCCCAACTTGCAGATATTATCACATCATGGAAGGGATGATTCAAATGCCAGGAAAAAGCAGTTTAAGATAGGGACAGCCCAACAAAGCAGGGCCCATGGGGAAGCTAGAGCTGAGGAGACATGCCAAGCTCCAAACATGAACTGGATAGCCCAGCACTGTAACTTGCCCATGTTGACCAAACACCTTTTTGTGATCTGGCTGGGAACCAGGTGTGGTGGGGCTTCCAGGTGCCACAAGAGACTTTCGGTTTTTCCAGCAAGAACATCTGCCTCTTCATATACACCTGATGGAGTCTATGCTAATATCAGGATTAACCCGTGCCGCTCGCTGCACAGCAGAACCAGCTAGAACTTAGTCATGGGAAAGGATGCTACAGTGGCAGCTTGTGTCTGCATAGAACTGTGGAGTGGGTGGGGAGAAAGAAGGGAAGTAATTCCAAGTCAGCTAACATCGTCTCCAGCCTCCCTATAATTTTCAACTATTCACCCCAGTGGGAGCAACCAAGTGTTACAAAATAAGGGTAATTTTAACCTCCAGCAACACATTTACATACGCTGTTATTCAGAACAAAATAATACAAAACATGCATATAACAACCCAGCTCTCAGGGGAGGGAGTTTGCTGTTTTCCACTTTAATTTGCCAGATGGGAAAGCTCAGGTAAAGACAGAATCAGAGAGTGGCATCATTGCAGGAGGAGGCTGTGTTCTCTTTGGGCAGTTATGCATCTTTGCTTCCAGCCACTAAATTACTGGAAAGCGGGGGGGGGGGGGGGGGAAGCCACTGAGTACTCACTGAGTGTAGGAGCTGGAGGAACTGACTTTATACCGTACTGTCATGATCCCTACGTGCAGAATTGCTGTGGAAGAGAAAAGACAATCCAAGGCCTGGACAGTACCTGGTGTATGGGAGGCAGCTGTTGGGAATGGTTAGAATGTTTTGTTCACTAATTTTCTCATTGCTGTGACCAAAAATCTGATAAGGGGCAACTTAAAGGCTGGAGACCAGCTGACATAGCAGCTTGTTTAGCATGCAGGAGGCTCTGCATTAGATCCCCAGTACTGCCCTTGAGAGACTGGGGGGCAGGGAGTCCGGAGCAGGAGGACCACAAGTTCAAGGTCATTTTTGGCTATGTGGGGGTTTGAAGTCAGTTGAGCTGAGCCTGTAGAAAGAAAGAAAGAAAGAAAGAAAGAAAGAAAGAAAGAAAGAAAGAGAGAAAGGAGAAAGAGAGAAAGAAAGAGAGAAAGGGAAAGAAAGAGAGAGAAAGGAGAAAGAGAGAAAGAAAGAAAGGAAGGAAGGAAGGAAGAAAGAAAGAAAGAAAGGAAGGAAGGAAGGAAGGAAGGAAGAAAGAAAGAAAGAAAAAAGAGAAAAAGAAACAAAAGCAATTTGAGGGAAGAAGGGTTGTTTCGGCTCACAGCTTGAGCAAGGAAGGCATTTTGGTGGAAGGCTGCTCGCTCGCCTCTGAGTGTATTGGGGAACAGAGAGAGATGAACACTGTGCACTCTCCTCATTAGTCCTCGTCCCCTTTTTATTCAGCCGGCTAGTTCAACCCACTGATGGTCACCATTCAGGGTAGGTCTTCATTCCTCAGCTAACCCTCTCTAGAAACATTGTTGCAGGTGACCCAAAGGTGTGTCTCTTAGGTGGTTCTACGCCCAGTCAAGTTAACAATGAACATCATAATTGTCTTCGCCGCGTTTATTTTATCATCGACTCAATTTTCACAACACTTTCAGTAGGCAGTTACTAAAACTGCTGGCTTAACCTTTACTTATGGGAGACATGTAAGTGCAGAGTTGAAACTTGTTCTAATTTCAAAAAGTAAACGATGGATGCTAACCATAACGTATCTCTTCAAGCTTATAGCTTCACACCATCTAGTCTCTCCTCTGTCAGAGTGGCAACTATTCTGAAGTTCACTTTTCGTTTGTAATTTTAAAACGATTTGCAGCCTTGCTCCACTATGCTATATTAGAGTGACTGGCTTTGGAATTGCCCTCCCACCAGAAAGAAGGAGAATTCAGGACAAAATATGTAAAGCATCTTTTTCCAGATATTAACCAACAGGCAGTAGAGAAGCATGTAAAAGAGACGGGTAGAAACCCACATAGGAAGTCCAACAGCCACAGATGCTTTCTGCCCTGAGGTCCTTTCCTAACCACAGACAGAAATGAAAAACTCAAACAGCACATAGTAGGTTCACTGCGTTGAAAGGCAGTTCAGAGTTTGGTCAGGCAGAGACAGCAGCATTGTGTAGGTTGGAGCCCTGGAGAGGAGGAAATGCTGGGAAATAAAAACTTTAGAATTTATCATCATAAAAGTGCATCTACAACTTAATAGGACTCCAAAGATGCAGAAAAAGAACTGACAGCCGGGCATTGGTGGCACACGCCTTTAATCCCAGCACTTAGGAGACAGAGGCAGGCAGATTTCTGAGTTCGAGGCCAGCCTGGTCTACAGAGTGAGTTCCAGGACAGCCAGGGCTACACAGAGAAACCCTGTCTCGAAAAACCAAAACAAAAAACAAACAACAACAACAACAACAACCCGACCTGGTTGGGGATGTAACTGCAGAGACGTGGCAGGCTCAACAGTCTCTAGTGGCTCTCAACCTTCCTAACGCTGTGACCCTTCAGTACCATTCCTCATGTTGTGGTGACCTCAACTGTAAAATTATTTCATTGCTACTTCCTAACTGTAATTTTGCTACTGTTATGAATCACAATGTAAATATTTTTGGAGATAGAGGGCTGACAAGGGGGTCGTGACCCACAGGTTGAGAACCACTGCTCTAACGCTTTCACAGAGGGGCAATGTTCAGATTGTCCTTTGAGTAGCACAGACACCTGGGTGCTAGTAGACATCACAGGGAACTTTTACTTTAGTAACAGGACTAGGCTAGTGGCAGAGTAACACATATAGACACACCTAAGAAGAATAAAGATAAACCTTGGAAGGAACAGAGTGATTTTAACATTATTCCACTGCCTCTTAAACATTCTTTATTCTTCATTTAACATTAAAAATATAAAACCCAGACACTTTTCCATATAATATTCATGAAGTCTATCAGTTGGTAAACAATGACTAGGTACACACACACACACACACACACACACACACACACACACACACACACGGGGAAGGGAGGGAAGAGGGGGAGAGGGGACAGAGGGAAAGAAAGAGAGAGAGAGAGAAAGAGAGAGAGACAGGCACACAGACTACTCTGATAAACAAGAGAAAAATTCATCAATAAAAACAAACCAAGAAATGACTGATACAGTGAAATTAATAGTCAAGTATTTAAAATTATCACAAATGTGCTGAGTAACTTAGAAAGTACGCTACCAAACAACACTGGGAACTAATACATTTAATAAAGCAGTAGTATATAAACCTAACATTACTATGGTTAACTTCTTTCCTCCTTTTTCCTCCCATTTTTCTCTTCCTTCCTCTTCCCTTTCTTTACTTCCCCTTCCTTTCCCTCCCTCCTTCCTATACTGCCCTCCCTCCCTTCCTTTGGCTTGGTGCTGAGAATTAAGCCCAGGGAATTATACACATTCAGCTTGCATTCTATTGCAAGGCCACAGCCTTAGCTCCAGTCAGAAGCATTCTGTGTAGTCACACAGAACTATATAAAGGAAGTTACAGAAACACACTCATAGAAATGGAGAATCTAATCGAATGCAGGTCACCAGAACTAGCAGGTGACGATGGGGGCTGGGGAGATGTTCAAAGGATATGAAATTTCAGTTTGATAGAATCAATATTAAGAGATCTATTATATAGTACAGTGACTGTTAGTGTTTGAATGGAAAACATACCCCACAGGCCCGTGTGTTTGCACAGTTGATCCAAATGTGCTTTGGAATCTCTACGAGGTGGAGCTACTTGGATGAAGAGGGCCGTTGTGGGCATGGTTTCTGGCTCAGTTACTCTGTTTCTTGACTGTTGACATGATGAAGACGACAGCCTCTAGCCCTGCTACCTGGCTAGGCTCTGCTCTGACAACCATGTATTCCCTGCCATGAGAGCTCGGTGATGAGATAAAGCAAGTGTGAGAACCTGAGTTTGTATCTCCAGAACTCACAGAAAGCCAGGTATATACATCTGTAATCCCAGAGCTTCCACTGTGAGACGGCAGACAGAAACAGGAGAAGCCCTGGAGGTTTGAAGGCCAGCTAGCCTGGTGTACACAGTGTGAATAGCAACCACAAAACAGAGATCCGAGGGCTGGAGCAACAACTCAGCAGTTAAGGGCACTGGATGCTCTTCCAGAGGACTTGGGTTTAGTTATTAGGACCCATGTGGCAGCTCACAACTGTCTGTAATTGCAGTTCCACAGGATCTGACATCCTCTTTGAGTACTGCACTTGTATTATGTATGAGTACTCTGCTGCATGTACACCCAAATGCCAGAAGAGGGCATCAGATCCCTTTATAGATGGTCCATGAACCATCATGTGGGTGTGGAATTGAACTCAGAACCTCTGGAAGAACAGCCAGTGCTCTTAACCACTGAGCCATCTCTCCAGCCCGAGCATGACTGAACAACTGAAATGCAACACACTTCATGTTATAGACATGTCACTCAACCACAAAATCCCACAGAACAAAACCAACCTACACTCCATGGTGTATAGACACTACATTTTTTTATTCATCTGTTGTTTATTTGTTTGCTTAGTGTGTGTGTGTGTGTGTGTGTGTGTGTGTGTGTGTGTGTGTGTGTGTGTGTGGTTGCCTTGGTTTGGCTTTTGAGACAGGGTCTTAGTGTAGCCCAAGCTGGCTTTAACCTCTCAGTTCTCCAGCACAAGTGCAGACTGCAGGCATATGGCACCATGCTCGGATATCTCTGTCTGCTGATGGGCACCTAGGCTGACTCTAACCTGGCTGTTCTGAGTAACCCTGCAGTGTGCATGGGTCTGCAGGGCTACTAAGTGTTGACTTTGATTGTTTGGGGTGTGTAAGTAGGTGTGTATACCTGGATCTTATGGTAGCTCCCATTCTACTGTTTAAGGGACCTCCATATAGAGTCCCCCAGTATCTGAGTTAATTTATAATCCTGTTAATAGTACAGAAGGTGGCTCATGTTTGTCCCAACTCCATCCGCATTGGCCAGCATTTGCAGTTTCCTTGGTGGTTCTGATGACAGCCCTACTGACCAGGGAGAGAAGGAAACTTAGTTTGGATTGCATTTTCCCAATGGTTAAATAGGTGGAACATTTTAATGTATTTAGTGGACATTTATTTTTCTGTCCAGTTTATTTGCCCATTTATTGGTTAGATTATTTGTTGTTTGGGTGTTTAATGTTTTGAGTTCTTGATTCTGCTTATACATCTTCAATCAGATGAATAGTCGGCAAAGGTTTCTTTGCCTTTTTACTGTTAACAGGTTTTTTTTAGGTATGCAGAAGCTTTCTATTCAGATGGATACATTCATGTTTATGAAAATAGGTGAGTTCCCAGCTACTTTTTTTTTTTTTTTAAATAAAGTCTCACTATGTAGCCCAGGCTTGCCTCAAACTCATATTCTTTTTGCTTCAGACTTATGAATATTAGGATTACAGGCATGCATGGCCACACCCAACCACATGCCCTTTAGTTTTAAAGCAGATAAATGTATTATCTATTAAAAATCTATTATAGGGAGCTGGGGAGATGGACCAGTTAAGATCGTTTGTTGCTCTTTCAGAGGATCCAAGTTTGACTCCCAGCACCCATACAATGGCTCACAACCATTTGTAGCTCCAGTCCTAGGGGACCAGATAGCCTCTTCTGTCTTCTATTGGCATCAGGCATACACATGGTATACAGACATACATGTAGGTAAAACACGCATATGCATTAAATAAAGATAAATAAATCTAAAAATTAAATATATGTGTGTGATAAATGAAATTTTTTGGTGTGATTTTAAAAGAATCCTTATATCTCAATTTACCTAGGCTTACTCCAAACTCGGCTGCAAATAAGTTCTCTTGTTAATTTACGCAGATGTTTGATTAGGATACAAAGAAGATAAATAATTGCTCGGAAACTTATTTTCCCCTAAGAGTTAAAAAAAAATTTAAGAGGTAAAAATATAAAGAAAAACAAGAACTTTTGAAAACTAAAATTAATATTATCACAATTTGTCTAAAGCAATCAGATGAACATTCAACAACAAAAGAAGTCACTGTCTGGGAGACAGTTGGGGTAAGAAGGTTGTTTGCTGTGCAAGCATGAGCACCTGAGTTAAAATCCCCACATAAAAAGCTGCATTCACTCCTGTAGTCCTGCACTGTAGCGGGTAGAGAGGAGGATCACCGGGCTTACTGGCTTCCAGCCTAGATCTAGGTTCAGTGAGAGAGACTGTCTTACAGGAGTAAGAAGTCAGGGAGTCAGGACACCTAGCAGCCTCTTCTCGCCTAGATTGCACACGGATGCACACACTCACACACATACACACACATCACACATTCACATATCCATAATAACAAAATGAGAAATGCTATGTATGGGATTAAACTATTCTTAAAGAAATACACTAAATTTTGGCAAAGTGCAAAAGCATAACATGTTCTGCTTTTTGTTAGATATTTCCGTACTGTTTGATTACTCTGACTCTTTAACATATTAATCAAATAATTAACAACAACCAGATTTAAATATAAAACATCTCTATTTCCATTGGTAATCAAACATACAGAAAGGTGGTTAGTAATTCAAAGAAAACAAAAAGGTACATGTGTAAAAAAGTCCATCCAGCACCATCCATATGACATAAATACATTCACCTATAAATATTTACATATATAAAAATATTATATTGCATATATACTTATAAGTTAAACAGTCAATTAATAGTTCATTAAATGACAACATTTTCATAAAATAGAACATTCTTTCAAATCACATTTATATAGACTCTGGTTATTTATATAATACCTAGAATATAAAGTTGATTTTAAAAAATATATAATTGTATGTACATATCAATAAAAATGTTCACATAGTCACATGGAAGGTAACTGGTAGGATTATTAATTTAACTCTATATTTCAGTTTTTCTTTGGTTTCTCTTATAAAAATTTTCCTTAAACTTTCTTTCAATTGCATTCTTTTGTGTGTGTGTGTGTGTGTGTGTGTGTGTGTGTTTTGGGGGAGGGAGGCACATATGTCATGGTCACAGGACAACTTGCAGGAGTACGTTTTTCTCTCCATGCTGTGGGGTCCTGGGGATGGAACTCAGGTCGTCAGGCCTGGCAGCAAAAGCCTTGAGACCAGCTGAGCCATCTTCCCAGTACCAACCCTTCACACTTTTGTCAGAAAGTAAACCAAAGTGCACGGTGTCTGTTAATCCAGTGAGACCACCAACTGCTCAGCACGAACTCTTGACTAGACTACTAGGAAGGTCACTTACGTGCATCTTGCCCTGTGGAAGAAGGATGTGCCACCTGCCCCCTGGAGGTGCTGCCAGCAGGCTGTACCAGCTTCTCCAAGGATGGGACTCTCTTCCCCGGTGGCCCCTTCTCTTTGGAGCTATTAAAGAAGTCCCCAATGTCCTTTCTTTGTTTGCATTCCTGGAGAAAAGTCTCAAAGGATTTATCTTTGAGGCCAAGGGAGGAAATGTGTGA
Source organism: Arvicanthis niloticus (assembly GCF_011762505.2). Taxonomy (NCBI): domain Eukaryota; kingdom Metazoa; phylum Chordata; class Mammalia; order Rodentia; family Muridae; genus Arvicanthis; species Arvicanthis niloticus. The sequence continues at coordinate 80,128,191 of NC_047658.1, read as the reverse complement.
GGCTCCTTTCTTTGGACTGTGAGTGGCATCCTGCAAGCTCACTTTCTCCAGGAGGGTGGGGACATCTTCAATTTTGCTGTGGGGCAGTAGAGACGTGGTTGCAAAGAACATCTTGGATGGGCGACTGGGCAAACTCCGGCTGCGGAAGATGGGGTTGGGGGTGCTGAGGTCCGAAGCCTGGGCAGCCTTAGATGTTGGAGAAGCCAGAGAGAAGAAGGCTGAAGCCTTCTTGGCCATGTGTCTCCCTGGAGACTGCTGGTCCCCATCTTTACTGGAACCCAGTTTCCGGAGGCTAAAGGAACGAGTGAAACCATGTGGCTGGCCCCTAGGCAAAGTTTTGGACTCTGGTTTGGGGCTGGTCTTCTTTCCAGCTTCAGAATTGGGGAGCAGTGACCTAAAGATGGCATTTGCTATGAGCCTCAGGGGGGACTTGGGTGGAGGCACCTCTCGCTCCCGAGGTACCTTGACAGCTGGGGTTCGCATCTCCCCCAGGGCCCTTTTCTGAGATCGCAGCTTCTCTTCCACAGCCTGAGAGAGGGTAGAAGAGCAGATTGGCTTCAGGCTACCGCTATGCTCAGCACTTTCCCGAGAGAGCCACTCCTTAGCCTTGTGCTCCTGGGTGTGGTCACTCCAGTCTAGCAACATGGTCTTCTGCTCCTCAGTGAGGACTAATTTCTTCAAGCCCAACTTCCTTTCTTTGGACGGCTCTGGTCTGCCTGTCTGTCCAGTCCTGGATTCCTCACTCAAGTCTCCTGGATTCCCTGCAGCACCAAGAGCTAGGTTTTGATCGAGCAAGTACTGGTCCTTCCCTGCAATGGGGTGGGAGTCTTTGTGTATGCTTTCAGTGTTTCCAAGAGCCTGTGAGTCCTGGCAGCCCACTGAAGCCTCAATCTCCTCAGGGCTTCTGAGGCCTTCTCTACCGGGGTTCACCAGGCAGTGTTCTGTGCTCTCCAGCATGCGGCTGTGAGGCAGATAGAGGGGAATTTCCTTTGCAATCCCTTGAGCCCTGGCACGTCTGAGGTAGATTGGAGTGGGGCTGACATCACCTCTGGAGATCTGCAGGGAGTGGAGGTTGTAAGCTGGCACCTATGGGGGTGGGAAGAAATACTGGTTACCTAAAGCTTCTTGCATTTATTTCTATGGGGAAGGTGAGGGTCAATGCACATACCACCTGCCTTCCTTTCCCAGTCTGAGATACTCAAAGTGAGAGAAAAGCTTTAGAAAGGTCACTCTTTGGCTGAAGTGGCTAGAACTTGCTGGCATCTATCCACAGTCCCTTAATCAAATCATTCAAGGCTCTAATAAAAAATCATTCAAGGCTCCAAAACAGTGGTTCACAACCTGTGGGTCACAACCACTTGGGAGGATCAACTGACCCTTTCACAGGGGTCAGTTAAGACCATTAAAAAACACAGATGTTTATATTACAATCCATAACTAGCAAAATTACAGTTATGAAGTCGCAATGAAATAATTTTATACTTGGGGGGTCACTACAACATGAGGGACTGTATTGAAGGGTCACGGCATTAGGAAGGTTGAGAACCCCTGACATGGCCAGGGAGGCGTGTGGCCAGTTGGCTTTCCCATCTCCCATGCAGAGGCCTGGAGTGGACATACCTGAGGAGAGGAGGAATTGTCTGTAGTGTGCCCAGGTACACTGGCTGAAGAAAATGAAGATGGCAGAGAAGATGAAGAAGACAAAGATGGAGGAGGAGGAAGAAGAGGCTCCTTTGGAGGTGATGGTGCTGTTTGGTTCATGGGTGTTGAATCTATGAAGAAAACAACATACTCCATTGTTACCTTGTTTTTAGCATAAAAAGAGGAGACTGTGGATGGATCCTCAGTTTTAGGAAGAAAGATGCTGGGGATAGACTGAGGTTCCTCGTGGTCATAGCTTGGGACTCGGTGGCCCTGGAGAAGTCATGCAAGCTTTGGTTCAACCTTCTGTAAGTTTGTTCCCGGGAGATGAGAGCACAATCCACAGAGCGCTTCTTGGAGACCGACATTTACTGCTAATGCTTCCCTGAAGTCATGGTGGGCAGGAACTGGGAACGCACTAAATCTCTCTGTCAATAAACCATGTTAAGTGTCTTGCCACAAGATGTCAGACCATTAGCTGTGGTCATGGACAGGATAGATGGCTTGGTCCTAATGAAATGGACTCTTCCTCTCACATGAAGAAAGCCCCTAAAGGGCTCTCAGACAAGGTGGTTAGCCTGAGATTTTATGGGAACCCAAGGGAGGGAGGTTACACCCATATCAAAAGTTCGAATCACACAGAATTAATGGGCCCTTGCCAAACTTCTGTGGCTCAGGGAACAGGCAGGAAGTAATGTGTGTGAGAGGTGTGTGAGAAAGGATGGTGGCTGCCCTCCGGGGAGGAGCAGCGTTCTGAACTGTGGGCAGCTGAAATCATCTTGTCCTGCAAGAGCAGGATTCTGACAGAGCATCCTGGGAGGCCATTTAGGCCCACATATACTGACACTTCCTGTCCCTCTTCCCTTCCAACTTGATAACCTTAAATCTGAAATAGCAAATATTTTGTCTCCAGAATGGGGCATTTCAGATAACTTGTATTCAGCTAGATTCAGAAAAAGCACAGTCTTCATCTTCTGGTCACGACAAGCCTTTGTGACCCACAACAGCATTCCTTAGGCACATCCTGGGATTGTGTGTTTCACTGGATTATTCTCTCACCCAGTACCCAACTCCCTGCTTCGACTGGCTCAGGTGGCCCATTCAGATTTCCCTTTGGTATGTCCAACCAACAGGTTCTAGCTCACTTCTTAGTTCAATACAATTCCCAGGCCTCAGTTTTCCCCAAAGCTCTAGGTGATGGGCACCTGCTCAGGTACTCAAACTATGCTTTTGTTACTCTGAGAAAATTTGAGGGACTTAATGACACAGGGTCAGGGATCTCTGGGGACCCACATGTAAAAGGAAAGCCAAGCCTAAGATACCTCCACTCAAAAAGGGTTCTATACATCTTTCGGTGGACAGATGTTTCATACATCTTTCGGGGAGACACTGGCGGACTTCCAGTGTGCCTTTTGCTCTTTTTACACAAAGATTAGCATGTTAGGCCATGCATACCAGGCATGGGCTCTGCAAAGATGGCTGCTGTACACATATGGTCTGTGAGCTCCCATAGGGTACCCCACCCTTGCCCCAGGATGTTTCTGAGGGTAAAGATAACTGGGGAACATGGCTGCTGTGGAGGTGGGTAAGAGGGAGACCCTGGGAGAAAGGCCATCAGCTGCCAGGAACTGACTCAAGGGAGGTGCTGGCCTCCAGCCCATTACCCACACCCCACCCCAGCCCACAATGTAATGGTTCTAGCCTAAAAAGGCAAAACTTAGTGAGTGAGTCGTTGTCTCGCTTCCTGCCCCCAGTTACTAAATTCCTGCCAAATTCCTTCTCCTCCTCTTTCTCGCCCCCTCAATCTCCTCTCTCTGCCATCCGCTGAATCAGGCTCCTTAAGTAGCCTCCAAAGCCCCCTCAGCTCCACAGACTATCTCTTTGTTCCTCTGAGGAGTCACAGGGGACCTTGTGACACAGAGTCAGGGACACCTTGAGTTAGACACAAGCTAGACAGAGAAGTCTTGGGCTCTATAGATCATGATGCAGAAGCCGCTCCCCTCTCCTTCCTCTCATCCCAGGTTCCACCCTTGCTGGGAGGCCTCTGGTCACAAGGTCCTTATACATTATCTTAAACTCAGAAGTTGTGGGGGACTTGAGAAATGAGGCATGGAGACCCAGTCTCTCTCTTGATTTTGTCCTTGGGCCAATGCATTGCCCAAGGGCCAGGCACGACTCCAGAAGGGACAGAAAAGTCAGTGGCCTCTGAGAGATGGGAAATCTCTCCCATGAGATTAATCATGTCTTCAAGCTCCTCTAAAAGATGGGAAAGGGATCCCCAGGGTCCCACAAGCAAGTTACTCAATTCCAGTGTCCTTATCCAAAAGAACCCACCACCGTGCAGACACATGCTAGCTTGGCATGGTTTGCATCCACTTCCCTCCTCTTGCACATGAACTATCTGGCAAAGATGCCGATAGACCCTAGGTCTGCTTCAGAGGCAACGGGCCACCCACCCCAGCCAGGGTTTCTCTAACTCTTGGCTTAGGAGCTTGTTCTTTGTCTACCTCCACCCTCCTCCCTCCTTCATGGTTGCTGGGGAACTCTGAGATGGCCCAGCCAGGCTGCTTTGTCCTCTGTAGGGCATAGGGTCCGAGTGCTGCTGGCTCTCAGGTCCTTTTGTGCCAAAGGGGTTGAAAAGCAGGCCTGGGACGGGATTACAGTCTTTGTGCCCCCTGGGGCAATTTCTTGTACGACCTCCTCTTGTTTTTTTTTTTTTTTTGTTTGTTTGTTTGTTTGTTTGTTTGTTTTTGCAATGGTGGCCTTCCCCCCCCCCCCCCATGGTGATGTTCACTAAGCATGCTCAATTGGAAAGGGTGCATATGTTCTATATCCTAATGACTGATAAGCCTCCTTCTGGGGCATAGGGATTCTTGACTTTTAGGGTTGACATGATGACTGGGATTCTAGGTACCGCTGCTTCCTAGTACAAAGGACTCCATTTTCTCAAAGTCTTGGAGCGCCCTCTAGGGGCAGCATCCTGCAAGCCTGAACCCATATGCTGTTTCATTGGGTCCTAATTCAACCAGTTTCCACATTTCCTCCCTTTCTCTCTTCTTCCCTTTCTCCTGCTCTCTCTTTCTCCCTTTCTCCCCCTCTCTCTTCCTCCCTCTCTCCCCCCTCACATATAAACAAGAACTCCTTTGGACAGAACTTGCTAGGCCACAGAAACAGCAGGCTCAAGCCCGGTCTGCACCTAGCATTACTGTTGATTAAGACTTGTACCCTGTATTTATTAATAATGGAACGCTCAAGTCTCCAGGTCTGTCCCCAAAGCCCACCTCTGAGTAGTAGAAATCTGTCTTGTTTTTCTAGAAAACCTGTCCCTGCTGTTTGTTAACCTCCTATCTCATCCCATGCTGGGAGCATGCTGAGGATAGACTAACCCCCCCCCCCCCAACACTGGTGATTCTCAGAAACAGTGGGATAGCCTCAGCACCCAGGAGGGGTGGTCTGAGAGAAGGATCCCAGTGTTTCTGTAGTGGGGAGACTCCTGGAAACCTTAGTTCCCTCTGTCCTGTCATGTTTGCCACCTGGGGGAGCTCAGATGATTCAGTTGTCATCTTAGCTTGTTCCCAGGTATGCAGGTCTGGTCTAGCTCCAAAGGTGGCCCTTGGCCCAGGTAGACACATGAGAGGTGATGAGTTTGGGGGTCGGTAGGAAATGACTCATTGGCCAGGAATCAAGCTGACTCAGAAGGAGGGAGTCAGAGGGAGGAAGAACAGAAGCCCAAGGCCAGGCTGAGTCAGCCTGGGCAGACGGAGGCTGGAGAGGGAACATTCTGACTAGGGGAGGCAGAAGGGGGTGATGGGCTTGGAGCAGGATGGAGCCTCAGCTTCTCACTCAAGGGTCCTGGAGGAATTCTGTTTGCTGTGTGACTGTGTGCATGGCCACTATACCTCTTGTGGGAGCTTTGAAACTCACTGAGGGGCCAAGATCTGGAGAAAAAATAATCAAATTCTCTCTCTCTCTCTCTCTCTCTCTCTCTCTCTCTCTCTCTCTCTCTGTGTGTGTGTGTGTGTGTATATATACGTGTGCAGGTGTACATATATGTGTGGCTATTTACACTCATATTCTAGTGCAAGCTGCTACCTTATTGCCTTGGCCACATTGACATAGAACCAAAAGGGGGATCTAGTCCAGTTCCTGGGACAGAACCAAGCACCTGGCTCTCAGTTTCCCCTCTTTCTCATTTCACACTTGGAGCTCATGGCTGCTACTTCTCTGGTCTGGTGAAATTACAGAATCTTAAGGCACTGGGATTTCAGAGTAGAGAGAGAGAGGTTCCAAATCCCTTGGCAATGATTTGGTCAGCAGTAGAAATCAAGTCAAGCTAACAGTTTTTCTTGCCCTTGGATCCCAGGCTAGGCCAGAGAAGACACCATGTAAGGAATGAGTGCAACCGTCTCCCCCCACCCCTCTCCTCGGCCCATGACTCACTGGACTGGAATTTTCTTCTCCAGTTCTGGTGTTTGCTTGAAGTTGGAGACTGGAGGCTGTGGGCCCTCTGCAGAGCTGTGGAGGGAGAAGAGACTATTAACTGTGTAGGGGAGGAATTTGTCTTCCCTGGGTTACTCACCAAAAGTCAGCAGGCAAACGCTTAGGATGGACTGAGACACTTCTATCATAGTGTACTTCTCTGACCTTCTCATCATTCATTCATTCATTCATTCATTCTTCATCAAATAATTATACAGGAGGCTGGGGAGATGGTTCAGCAGGTAACCTAGGTTTGATCCCTGAAACCCAGATTAAATGCTAGGAGCAGGAAGGATACACGACTCTTCCACAGGGAAGAGCACACAAATCAGTTGTCCAGTGCTAACTGGTCAGGCCTGGAAACGCATACAAGTAACACTGTATAAACAAAACAGGTTGGAATATATATGTATAATACAAATACATATATGTATGCAATAACAATTAATGAAAACAGAGGCCATAGATTTGAAGGAGAGGAGAGAAGGCTGTATAGGGTTTGGAGGGTTTGGAGGGAGGAAAGGAAAAAAAGAAAGAAACATTGTAATTAGATTACAATTTCCAAAAAAATAAATAAATAAAAAAAATCTGGCTGTAGAGGCATGTGTCTGTAATGGCTGCAGTCCTAAGTGAGATACATGGAGATGGGAGGATGGTGGGGGAAGGTGGGGAGCTCACAGCCCACCCGGTCTGCAGTGCACTGCATAGAAGCATCAGGAGAGACTCTGCCTCAATAAAGTAGAAAGTGAGAACCGACTCCTGAAAGCTGGCTTCTGGCAGAAGCACTTTTGCAGGGCCCTGTGTGCTCTGCCTGGCTGGGCCACTCTGAACCTGAGAACAGATGTGGGATCCAGCTGCATCCTGTTCTCGTGCTGGGCTCTCATGCATGGGCCCTGTGTTTCCATCGTAGAGAAAGGAGGGGCATGGGTGCACATGTGAGGGGCAGAAGGTAGAACTGGGAGGTACAGAGGAGAAAAGAGACCCCAGGGAGGAGTCTGAGTGTGAGAGATGGAACAGGAAAGGTTTGAACACAGAAGTCTTTGGATCCAATGCCTCACCAGTGACTGTCTCTCACCTCACCTAGACATGCCCTTCCCCACCCCACCCCCACCCCCCGCCCCGCTCCTCCTGTGAGCTGGCCTTGAGCACTACCATGCCAGCCACTACCTGTGTTTCCTGTTTCAGGACAAGATCCTTCAGCTCCTTAGGAACTCTGCTTTAAACGCAGTGGGATAGTGGAACTGATGGCTCAGATGCCATACTGGTGGTAATAGGGTACATAGGCACAGTTTTACCATAGTGAGGTCATAATATAACTGGAATTCTATGTCAGAGGCCCGACCCCATGGGTTCTGTGATGCTTGGGTTGAGATGAGTCCCTATAGGCTCAGGTATTTGAATGTTCAGTTCCCAGTTAGTGGCCTGGCTCAAGGAAGCGTGTCACTGAGAGAGGTTGGATGCTGAGAGTGTATAGTCTCATCCTCTTTCCCGTTCATTTTCTGCTTTGTGTTTACCATTAAAGAGGTGAGCTCTCAGCTTCTTGCTCTGGCCGCCATGCCTGCCTGCTGCCTGCCCCTATGCCTTCCTGTCATCCTGGCCTCTCATCCTTCTGGAACTGTAAACAAACCCATCCTTTCCTAAGTTTGCCCTGGCCATGGTGTTTCACACAGATGTCAAGCTTGCCCCAAAGAAAGTGAACAGACGCCATGGTGAAAACACAGGGAAACATCACTAAGGAGATACAAAGCAGGCATTTGAGCACATCTTTGGAGTGCTGATGTGAGCTCTGGGTTTAATAGACAAAGATCTGGGTCAGGAGGCAAGAGGACAAAGTCCAGGTACAGTCTGGTTAATCGGTGCTCTGTTCTGGCTCTGCACAGTGACTAGAGGCATCTTAGTGCTTAAGAGGACAGGCCACACTAGGCAAGAATTGCCTCTCTCCATCTACAGACAAATTACTTTCCAGAAAAGGACACACTTGCAGAATAGTCGACTGATTATGTCTGCCTAGACAGAGTAATCAGCCCTTAATAATCCTGCATCACTAAGGTCTGTCAGATGATTCTGGGCCAGAAGGCTGAAGATTTGATGCTCCAACATTCGGTAGTATAGGGGCTTTTCAGGTGTTCAGCGGTCTCTATAAATTGGCTAAGTTTTAGAAGCTATGCTTAGTGCTTCCCATAACTTCAGTTAACTCAGTCATTCTGGATTTCTGATGGGGTTGAAGACCTATAGTCTCATAACCAATCCTGGCTATTTACTTTGAGAGGAAAGATCTGAGTAGATGGTTTTCAGCTGACATTCATTCTAAAGCCAAAAAGCCAGGATCAAAAGTAAGTGTTTTAGTTAGAAGAGATGACAGAGGTTCTGGTTAGTCAACAGAATGATGGACTGGGTATTAGGACTATCTTGTACCTCACTGGTACAATTAGGAATAAGTATGCTCTAATTGTATTTTGAGAGAAAAGTTCTACTTTAACAGGAAGAGTGATATGTAGAAGGAGCTAAGTGGGAAGGAGTACTGAGAGGAAGAGATGGAACAAGGAGAGAAGATGAAGAAGAGGAGAAGCTAGGTGATGAGAGAGAGAAAGAGAGAGGGAGCTTGGAGGCAGATGTTCACATGTCTCCACCAGTCAAAGATAGTTTTTATATCTAGGTTGGGTATTGGGTTACGCTTCTGATTGAGCATTACCAAACTTATAAATCCTTTGATTAACATTTTCAAAAAATCGTATAAAAGCAAAAAGGAAAGGGGGGACATGGGACAGGGGTGTTCTAGGGAGGGGAAATGTGGAAAGGGGATGGCATCTTAAATGTAAATAAAATATAAAATAAAAAAAAAATCATAAAAAAAGAGGACAGGCCACACCTTTCCAGTGATCATGGAAAGTGCCCACTGGGGGTGGGCAGTGTGTGATCAAGGTGACCTGTTTGCCATGCTCTGCTGCTCTGGAATCTAGGGGGTGACTGTAGGTTAGGACAGTGACTGGAAACTTGTAGACTAACTTTGGGGGCCTGGAACAGGATGTCATAAAGGCTAAAAGTAGGCCAGGGTCATTCTTTTCGTTATGCCTCCAGTCTTAGAGGGTGGGTGAGATGGGGCAGGTATCACTTAGTTTGACACAGACACTTCTGAAATGAAGGGGTCTGGCCTGAAGCTTGGACAAAGACAGAAGCAAATTCAGGCAGAAAGCCCAGGTTTACCCTGCTCTGTATCACCTGTGGGCCCAAGTGAGGAGCAGCATTTTTCTCTTAATTTTGAGATTATAATAAAATTACCCCCATTCTTCCCTTCCTTTTCCTCCCTCTGGAGCTTCCCATGTTCCATTCCTTGCTCGTTTTCAAATTCATGGACTTGGTTTTTCCCATTAATAATTGTTACATTCTCTCTCTCTCTCTCTCTCTCTCTCTCTCTCTCTCTCTCTCAAATATAACCTCTCTGTTTGAATGTTACTTGTATGTGTGTTTTCAGGGCTGACTGTTTGGTATTGGACAGTCATGTGTTCTTCCCAGGGGAACACTGTTTCTTTCCTCTTAGTATGCCTTAGTTGACTACAGTTCTTTGTGTAGGGTTGAAGCCACATGGGCTTTTCCCCATCTACTTTGGCAGGTTAGGTCATCTACTGAGCTAGGTTGATGTCCTAACTCAGCTTATGTTTAGGTAGTTGTGTTGGTGAGATTTCATGGGTGTAGCATTTGACATGACTAGGAGACATAATCTCATTGAAAACACCCTAGTCCTCTGGGTCTTACAATCTTCCTGCTCCCTCTGAATCCAGCACTTTTTAGCAAAAGAATCTGTCTGTCTGTCTGTCTGTCTGTCTGTCTGTCTATCTCTGTCTCTGCCTCTGTCTCTACCTCTCTCTTTTTTCTTTCTTTTCCTTTGTGTTCGATATGGATATGGTGTCACTATGTAGCACTGGCTGGCCCGTATCTTGCTGTGCAGACCAGGATGATCCCAGGCTAGCAGTAACCTTCCTCCCTCTGCTTCCCAAATGCTGGGATTACAGGTGTGCACGCCCATATCAGGCAAAAGAAATTTCTAAGTAGCTTTTAGAGCAGTGGTTTATTGAGCAGTGTCAAACGGCACGAAGCAGAGCTGGCTCCCTTCTCTCTCACTTGCACTTTATGTGGACTGATAAACTTTGCATGTAGGTTTTTTGTTTGTTTGTTTGTTTTTTAAACGTGTATGAGTATTTGCTTGTATGTGTGCCTGTGTACCATGTGCAAGCCTGGTGTCCTCAGAGGCCAGAAGATGTGTCATATTCCCTGGAGTTACAGGCAGTTGTGAGCCACTATGTGGAGGTTGGGTCCTCTGCAAGATTAGCAAGTGCTATTAACTTCTGAGCCATCTCTCTGGCCCCACTCTGTATTACTTTAAAGGAGCACTTTGGAGCTCACAGTGCACAGCCTGTTTTGGGGAAAGGTATAGAGGGTAGGCTTTTAGCTAGATGCCTTTGATCTGATTTCATTGTTACACGCTGCAATGTCCTTCCTTCTTTAGAGCTGCTGTCAAGTGACTGCTCAAAGATGAGGAAAACTGACTTGTTTAGACTGAAACAACCTGGGGACAGATTGCCCTCCTTAATTGTACCGATTTCTGTCCACAAACTTGAATTAGATATATCCGATTAGTTGCTTGAGCATGTGCTGGAGCAGCTTCATTCAAGCACACCAGGAAGTCGCCTTGCTGTGATGTGACAGCACAGGCATGCTGACCTGTATGGAAACACCTGGGACTCCTCTGCCAGTGCAGACACTTGATCTTGCTCTAGGCCCACAGAGCCTGGCTCGATGTAAGATTTGTATAAACCACTGAACTGGGTTCTCATGCTTTGGATTTTAAGTGTCCCCAAAGGGCTAGCATGTTAAAAGCTTGGTCCTTAGCCTGTGGTGTTGGGGGAGGTGGTGAGAGCTTTCGGAGGTGGGGTGTAGTGCAGGGAAGCTGGGTCACTGAACTTGGAGCTTTGAAGGAACGTGAGGATCCTTGCCCCTTTCTGGTTTTCTTTTCACTTCCGAGATGCCACCAGGTGAGCTGTTTTCTCTACTGTGGTATATTGCCCCACCATAGGCTCAAAGGCAACTGGGCCAAAAGACCAGAGACTGACACCCTGCCATGGCAAGCCAGAGTCTTGCCTGCTTATAAATTGTATATCTTGGCATTCTCCCCGCCCTTCCAGCTCCCCAGCAATGGAAACCTGATGAAGACACAGAAGATTTAAGGGAGTCTTTTCTAGTTTCTGTGACACAAGGGTTTAGGTTGCTTCACACCCTCATCTTGGGAAAGTTCTAGATTGAAGAACTTGGAGGAGATGGAAGGTTCCTTGGCATGCCAAGGCAGTCCTGGAAATCTGCTGTTAAGCTATGGTAAAATGTCCTAACAGGAGAAGGATCAGCAAAGCCATTATCATTTTACATTTACTCATGTGTTATAAAAGGATTGAACTTTGGACTTTTAACATTGTTGAGACTGTCATAGACTATGGGGACTTTTGAAGTTGGACTAAATGTATTTTTCATTATGGTATGGCCAGATATGGCCCCCACAGACTCATGTGTTTGAACAAGCCTATGGGGACCAGGGAGTGGAATATAGTGGTTTGAATATGTTTGGTCCATGGGAAGTGGCATTATTAGGAGGTGTGGCCTTGTTGGAGGAAGTGCATCACTGTGGGGGTGGGCTTTGAGGTCCTATACTCAAGCTTCACCCAGTGAGGAAGAGAAACCCTCCTCCTAGCTGCCTGTAGAAGAGAGTCTCCTGCTGCTGCCTGTGGAGCAAGATGTAGAATACTCGGCTCCTTCTAGAGCACCACGTCTGCCTGGACACTGCCATGTCTCCTGGCATGGTGATGACGGACTGAACCTCTGAGATTGGAAGCTAGCCCCAATTAAATGTTTTCTTTTATAAGAAAAAAAAAAGTGGAATAAAACTGGAGAGAACCAAATAAAAAAATATGCCTAGAAAGATAGAGAGAGGGGTTATCTTCCCTTGGGGTTGTTGTGAATAACACTGCTGTGATTGTAGCTATATAGATCAGGAGTCTTAAAAACAATACCTAGCTCTTACCTGGGTTCCTCTGAAAATCTGGAGGCAGTGATGCAGTAAGCATCTTAGCTGGTGGACCTCTATGAGGTGAGGTTTGCCCTGTGCTGTTTGGGAAAGCGAGGGGCTTATGTCTTCACTGTGATGCATGGCACTGCATACTGTCTAAAGGAGGAGAGTCTTACTAGCCATCAGGGTTTTAGAGAGTTCATTCTGTAGCCAGCTGGATCTATTGCTATTGGTGTGTGGTGCCACAGAGCATTATATAGTGGAGTGAAAAGTCCCACCAGGAAGTAGGGAGAGTGGGAGGAAGAATCTGGGGCTAAGATGAGCCTATGAGAGACACACTTACAGTGACCTACTTGCCCCAACCAGGCCCCACATTCTCATGGGCCATTCAGCTTCAGCTGCATTGACAAGTTAATCCACTAAAGTTAGCACCATTCATGATTTAACTAACTATCAGTAGCTAGGGACCAAGCCTGCAACACATGAGCATTTGACAGGAGTTGAGGGTAGAGGAGGGACATGTCATATTTACTCTGCAGCATCTATGTAAGAAATGTTACAGCTGCAATGGGGCTTGTGTGTCAGTCATCATCATGACTGCTAAAGACTGAATCAACAGACAGTTGGAAGTCAAACAATCTACCTATTTTTCTATCTGCTCAGTAATTCATTGCCAAATAAAGTTGACTTTATTCTATTGTCAAGACCAGACTTCTCTAGGTTCTGAGGGCCAACTCATGCTTCACAGAGCCAGATCTTGGCATGCCCTGTGCTGCCAGCACAAGATACCTAAAAAACCAGACATCGGCAGCTATTGTTAAGGACACGACATCTCTCAACATCATTTATTTGACAGAAACAGAAGCTTTCTGCAAAATTAAGCATTGTGCTGGTTAGGGTTTTGCAAACTTCACAGAAAGCTAGACATATCTAGAAAGAAGGAATCCCCTTCCTCAGATTGGCCTGTGGGGGAATTTTCTCAGTTGCTAATTGATGTAGGAGAGGCCAGCCCACTGTGGGTGGTGCCATCCTTAGGCAGGTAGGCTGATGTAGGAGAGGCCAGCCTACTGTGGGCGGTGCCATCCTTAGGCAGGTAGGCTTGGGCTGCATATGAAAGATAGCTGAGTAAACTAGGGGAAGAAGGCCAGTAAGCAGCGTTTCTGCATGGCCTCTGCTCCAGTTCCTGTCTCCAGGTTCCTGTCTTGGGTCTCTGCCTTGGCTTCTCTCAATTATAGACATAACCTGTAAGCCAAATAAACCCCTTCCTCCCCGTGCTGTTTTTGGTCAGTGTTTTATCATGGCAGTAAAGACACAAACTTAGACAATCATTGATAAAAGCTGTGTCAGCACATACCTACAAACCAATGTGTCTTTCTTCTTCGCCAGTGAGAATAACCATCTCTGGGTTTCCATTGTAACACTGGCTATTTAGAACATGGCCTGCCTCTCTGGAGTCTATCTCCTAAACTGGCTTTGTTATTCTGGATCTACAAACTTTATTTTTCATATAGACAAACTCATAATTCTGATTTACAGCTTCCTGGAAAGGTGCTTAAAGTCCCATTGAGGAGAGAGGAAAAGCAGAGAAAAGGGTGAACAGCAGGGAGACTTCTCTTCTGTCAGGGTTTGGATTGGGATTAGGATTAGTGGGGGTTTTTTGTTTTTGAGATAGGGTCTTGCTGTGAACCCCAGGTTGGTCTGGCTTCAAACACAATCCTCCTGGCTAACTCTCTGAGTTCTAGGATTACAGACATTAGCCACATACTGTGCCTGTCCACTTCCTAGTTCTTAAAAGCTCACACTGAAGGTTAAATTCAGAGTTTCCAAGTCTTGGAAATGTCTATACAAGTTTCGGTGTTTGTTTTGGCTCAGGGTTTCCCAGGCTTGGTCTTCTGGGAAACCCACACTGGTGAGAGGAAGAGCTGGAGCTTCTGCTCTTGGCCACCAGAGGGCAGTGCAGGACAAGCTGACCACCAGCTCTCACAGCCTACTTAGGGTGGCAGATTTCTATTGCCATGTTTTTCTCCGGGCCCTGCCAGGGTCCCCAGAAAGTCAGAGGACATTCTCATTTACTCACATGTTGCCAAGTCAAGATCTGGGCTACTAAAAGCAAGTTCTTAGGTGGCCTGAGCTTAGTGAGTAGGGTCACCAGCCCTGGTCACATTGCTCACTGGCTAGAGACCACATTATACCCCGCAGAATGAGCTGCGTGCTACTCACCTCTCAAGTCAGCCTAGAGATGGAAAGGAGTCATTTGTAGAGAAGGCCCAGATAGAAAAAAGTACCTTCACTACCTCACAGGTCAACTTTGGGTGCCTCTCACCTATGGCCCCCTCCCCTCTGATGCATGCTTAGGTGGTTTAGGAGACTGAGTTACTTAGGGTCACAATAGCAACCAGGCCCATGTTCCTACTCACAGAAACCATGAGATGCTGGCCAGGGCCTCTGAGATACAACATGGCTGTTCCAGGAAAAGGAAACTTGGATTTCCTTATCTACGACAGCCAATGACACCCAACAGTGGCCCAACACTACTAAATGTTTGTAAATTCAAAGCTTCTGGAGATGGAGTCCAGGTCTGGTCCTGACCACTTGCCTGTATGTACTTCTTTATTTAGCAAGGATTCCATCCCCTGAGATTTGAGGGTCCCTGAATGAAGCCTGGAGGGCCCTTCACTCACCAGGCATAGCTTGCGGCTCTTCACGGTGCCGTAGTAGAGAGACTGGTTGGGTCAGGGTCTCCCGCAGGGAGATGTGCCGGGTTAGGGGTTTTGATAGAGGTGGGGATTCTGGAAGCTGGGGTCTTTCTTCACAGGACTGTGCACAGGGGGCTGTGATGCTGCCATAGTCGGATTCTGTATCAGAGCTGGAAGAAGGGAGAGGAGGGTGGCCCAGAAGCTCTAGACATCCCCCCTGCCCCTCCACATCCCACACCCCACTCATTAACCCCTCTGACAGTCCTCAGGGCCTGGAGCAAAGATGTCAGTTCAGCTATCTCTGTGTCTGTGCCCAGACTCAGCTCTATCACGTCCTTAACCATGTTCCCTTAGGTTTCTATGTTAAAAGGGCCACCCCAATACTTCAGCATATGACTGCTTTTAGAGAAAAGACCACTAAAGAGGTGACTGAGTTAAAATGAGGTCATTATGGTGGGCTCTAATCCTATGACTGATGCCCTTCTAAGAAGAAACTGGGACATAAATGTACATAGAAGATGATTGTCATTGTAAACAGAAGGTGCCAACTATGGGCCTGGGAGAGGCTTGAGGCAGACCCTTTCCTAAGAGCTCCCAGGAGAATTCTCCTTTGCCACCCTTTAATCTCATACTTGAGTGACAGTTTTCTCCAATACTGAAATATTCCATCCTGCAAGGAAGCTCCTTAAGTAGGAAGGTTCTAACTCAAAGTAGCTACAGGAAGTCCCTGAATCTGACCAGACTAGACCCCTCCCTGCCAGAGTAAGCAATAAAAGCCCAGAGTCTCCTTCAGGTGAGACAGAGAGAGAGAGAGAGAGAGAGAGAGAGAGAGAGAGAGAGAGAGAGAGAGAGAGAGAGCCAAGACAACTCAGAAAAGCTGAGCTTCAAAAAAGGCTCTGAGACCAGTCCACTGAGAAGGGTCAGAAACCAGCCAAGCTGCCCAGGAGAGATTCAGACCAACCAGGGTACGTGGAAAGGACACTCTCCAGCCTGCTGAGCTGCCTGCAGGCTGTTTAGCATACTCCAGGCCCTAGCTTTGTGAGCTGTCACCCACACTGGGGTGAGCTGTCTTTGAGTCATTTCTGCTCCTAAAATTACCCCTCACCCATATTCCTGTAGGTAGCACCAATGAAACTCCTGCTTCACCAAGTTGGACTTTTGGGGTTTCCAACCTGGGGTGACTAGACATGTGTGTTGCATCTCCCCAGAAAAAGTCTTGTCATACAGCCTACCCCAGCCTCCAGAGTGTGAGAAGACATTTCCATGAGGCTCCCAGGCTGGGGCACTTTGCCTTGACAGTCCCAGCAGGTTATAGTGTTGGACAGAACAGAAGGAAGTTCCCAGCCCAGGCCTCCTGAGTCAACTTAATGAAGGCTATTCTGACCTTCCTTCCTCCCAAGCTACGCTCTAGGGCTGGGGATGTAGGTAAGTTGGAAGAGTGTCTTCCTAGCGTGCACAAAGCCCCGACTTCAGTCCTCAGCACTTCCTAAACTGAGTGTGGTGGCACACATCCATAATTTCAACACTTTGGAGGTAGAGCTAGGGGCATCAAGATTTGAAGACAAGCCTCAGCTATATAGTGAGTTCAAAGCCACTCTGGGCCATATGAGACTCTGCTCCAAACCAAATCAAAGCCACAACTGAAACAAAGGTCAACAAGAGCTCTGCTGCTTAGCTCTTGGGGCCAAAACAAACACATCTCTAGGGACCTAGTGCCTAAACCACAGAATGGACACGTGGCTTTCCTCAGTCAGCATGGCTGTGTTGACAGGCATGTAGGAAAGAAAAAGTGCAGGGATTCAAGTTGTAGAGAAGGGGGCTTCTCAGAAACTGCAGACTTAATGCCCATCTGTGGATTCAGTGTCAGTACAGAGACGCACCAGTCAAACTCAATGGGTTCAGCACAGAGTGAACAACTTTCACACTATTTGCATCTTCTTTGCCCTCAGATGCCTCTAGAAATGTTCATACCATCCATTCAGTAATTCAAGTCAAGACTGGGGAGGTGTTCTCTTTCTCTCATGTTTAACCTATCAGCAAATCCATCACTGTGGTTCTGACCTGTGTCCTCCCACATCCCCCCCCCCCCCCCCATCCAGGGGCCTGGGGCTCCCAGCAGGTCTGCTTGCCTTCACTCTCGCCCATCCTGTCTCCTCTGCTCTCCACACCAAAGCCTGTAGCTATCTAAAAATTGTTAATGCATCATTTAGAACTTAGCTCTCTGTCAATTATTCCCAGAATAAAATATAAATTTATCATCTTCATAACCATTCCACCAGCCTGCCCTCTTTCCCTCCCTCCTTCCCTCCCTTCCTCCTTCCCTCCTTCCCTCCTCCCTTTCCTCCCTCCCTCCTCCCCTTTCTCCCTCCCTCCTTCCCTTCCTCCCTGTCTTCCTTCTGGTGCTGGGGATTGAGCCTAGTCCTGGTATATGCTATGTAAGTGCTCTACCACTGAACTACACCACAGCTTCCCAGTATAACCCCACCTTCACCTTCTTATCTGCTTCTGGCCACCCCGACCTTCTGTTCTGTCTGTATACCATTCCCCCTGCTCTAGCTGACAGCCAGCTGGATCCAGCTAGACCCGTCTGGTGAGCCCAGCATGGCCAGCACTGTCTCACAGAGGCCCCTTAGCTCCGGCCCCCATGTGATAAAGGAGAGTAGCCCACTCGCTCTGGGGCTTCTGCCCTCCATCACTGTGGGACTCAGCAACTGACAGATACCTTTCCTGGCCATCCAGTCTAAGGTAGCCAACCCAACCCTGTTTATAACACACCTCCACTTTGTCTGTCTGACACATATGTCATATTTTTCTTGTTTATGTTTCCTTGTTTCCCTGGCTGTCTACCCAGGGATTGAAGTTGTCTGATAGCAAGGACCTCACCTGGTATATGAGTCACAGTTACACACTCAGAGTCTAGGCATTAATAAGCAGGTCATACTGTTGGTTGCTTTTCTGAATGCGCTCAGTGTAGGCGGGGGCTGAAGAGGCCCTGGGCTGCTCTTCTCATAGCCACAGTTGGTGTGGATCACATGCTGGGTGCATAAGAACTGTACTTTCTTCTCTGCCCTTCTTGGTCTCTCCATCACCATGTATCACATCTTAGCATAGGAGGGTCCCAGAGCCTGTGACAGGTGTCACTCATCTGCAGCCCTTAGTGCATGGTAGTGGACTCCAGGGAGAAGACAGTAGAGCCAGGGTCTTTCCCTGCTCTGGGAAAACAATGACTATACAGCCTTATAGGGTTAATTGTGCACCAACCAGAATTTGGCATAGGTCAATTCATTGAGTCTTAGAGCTCCTTCAGAGGCAAGCCACTATTACAGTCCCATCAACAGATGAGGAAACAGGCTCAGAGAGTCCCTTTTGCCAGGAGTTCCCAGTGGAGAGAAAAGCTGATGCCAGATGCAGCCTGCCCCATCCCCCTGTTGCTGCCTCCATCCTTCAGCAATCTGGACATACCTGCTGTCCTCACTGGTGACTAGGACACGTACAGCCAGCACGTCCTGCCCGACTGTATCCTCCCCAGGGCCGATCCTCACCGAAGTCCATTCAGATGGCCGAGGAGAGATGGGTTCAACTTCCATGACTCTGGGGTTGGGCTCAGGGACACTCTTTGGCTTCTTGGGAGAGATGGGCTCATCTGCCAAGAGAATAGGGCCTATAGAGATAGCAGAATAAATTGTCCCTTTTAGGGAACTGGCTCTTCCAGGTGTCTGGGAAGGATGCCGCTCTACTCACATGGTTCAAGGACAGACCTTCCCATCCTCTGTGCCATTGCTGAGGGCCACTTCTTGGTCCAGCAAATGGCCCAATGCTTAGGGCACTCCTGATGTGTGTAAGGGATAAATACATACACTATTCCATTTACTCTGGAGGGAGATGCTGAGCTGCTCCCAGGATCCATTGCAGGCTCACAAGCCTCTGGATTGCTTTGTTCAAACGGCCTCTGCCAAGGTGTTGTTAAACTCAGGGGTGACATCTTAGATTTCACCTTAAAAAATTGTTTCCACCAGGCATGGTAACACACACTTAATTCCAGCACTCAGGAGGCAGACACAGAGGATCTCTGTGAGTTTTGAGGCCAGCCTGATCCTTGCAGTGAGTTCCAGGTCAGCCAGAGCTACATAGTGAGACCCTGTCTCAAATCAAAACCAAAACCCAAACAAAAAAACCCTATCTCCAAATGTTTCCATCTTCGTGTGTGTGTGTGTGTGTGTATGTGTGTGTTGTATACACATGTATGTATAGATGTTTTTATATATGTATGGGTGCATATGTATGTGTGCATGTGTGCATTTGGAGGCCTGAGGTTAATCTAGCCTCATACTCGGTGTTCTTCACCGTATTCATTAAGGCAGGATCTCACCATTAAACGTAGAGCTCAGAGATATGGCTACTCTTGCTAGTCAGTGTACTCTGGAAGTAGCCTATCACCACCTTCTGAGGCTGTAATTACAGAGGGACCACCAATCTTACCTGGCATTTCTGTGGATTTCTGTGGACCTAAACTCAGGTCCTCATGCTTCTATGGCAAGCACTTTAACCATGGAGTCGTCTCTATAGCCCTTCAGCTCTCATCTTACTGACCTTGTGACCCAACCTGTCAAATCCTTCCAGAAAAGGATCATCTCAGCTCTCAGACAGCTTCTTGCTCCCTTGGGCCAGCTTCTTGCTCCCTTGGGCCAGTCCTGTCTATACTCAGCCTCTGGTTTCACCTGATCCCATGACTCCCCATGACCCTAGACAGAGAGGATTCCTTGCCGCTTGCCCTGCATCTAAATGTGTGTCTCCTGTTGTTGACTTGATGTCTCCATGTGGGTATCCAGCAGACAGCACATGCAACAAGTCCAAAGTGAACCCTTCATCTTCATTCTCCCCAACACCTGCTCCACCCATCACTGTGCCCAGTTCAGTCTGGAGCCTCCAGAAGCTAAGGTGGCTTAGGTTGACACCATAATGGCATCTTCAATACCATCCTCATCTTTCACAAAGCTTCCACAAGTATGGTTGACCCTTCCTTCAAATATGCCAGGAATGGAGTCTAGGTGGTTAGGTTGGCACTATAATGGCATCCTTGATACTACCTTTTCTTTCATCTTTCACAAAGCCCTCTACAAGTGCTGATGGCTCCTCTTTCAAATGCACCAGGAATGAAGTCTCCTCACTGCCACTTCCCTGGCTCCACCACATCTTGTTCAGATGATAAAAAAAGAAAATAGTCTCCACCTGGACCCTCAGCCCTCTGCTGAGCCCTACCTGTCAACAGAATTAACACATGAAAATCTAAGTTGGAGAATTCCATCGCTGCTCAAAATCCCTGAGAGGTCTCTCCTTTCACTCTGCAGTTAAGAGGAAGAGTCTCATCGAATTTAGCTCCATGGCCTCTGTGTCCTTATCTTCTCACGTTGTCCCTTGGCCTGATCTATTCCTGCTGTGTTACCTGTTCTGTTCCCTCGAGACTTCAGGGAGGCACCATCTCAGGCCTCTCATGTTGTCCTTGAGCCTGCTATATCTGACCTTGTGTCCAGTGCTTATCATGGTGAGTGCTGTTCCTGGACTTCACTGCCTGCAAGCTTTAGTCAGTTGTCATCTTCTCAGTGTTGAGTTGTTCTGCTAAATGTGGCTACACACTCAGCAGGCTCTGGTCCCCTTTATTATTCCTCATAGTGAATCTCACCTTCTAATAATCTGTTTAATTTCCTTTTTACTTTGTTTGGTGTCTCCTTCCAGGACTGGGATGTGGGCAGTGCTTTGGTTTGCTTGTTGTTGGAATCTTACCTTGTAAGGTGCGTGCTCGTGAGGAGCCTGTGGAGTGGATGAGCCCATGAGCCCAGCTCCAGCCCTGCTAGTGGCTGGTTGGTGAGCCTCCTCCTGTCACAGGGAGCAGCCATCCAATTCTCTCTAAAATTAAACCTCAGCTGGACTGGGCTCCCCCTCACTTATCACCCTCAATATGGCTCACCGTCATCTCTCTTTCCTGTGTTCTTGACTTTGCCTACTGGATTGGTTCCATCTGTACTTAATATACAGAAGGTTCTACCTCTAACCCATTCACTTGCCTCTCATTTCTGGCCAGTCTTGGAAGAGCTGGGCAAGCTTTCTCTGACCCTTTATGAATCTCCTACGAGTCTGATGAGACTTTTCTGCTACTATAACTGTGAAGGAAGGTGTTTGGGGGATGTCACTGGTCACTTTGCTAAAGATGATGGTGATGGTGGTTGTGGTGGTGGTAATAGTGATGGTTGTTGTGATGGTAGTGATGGTTTTGGTGATGTGGTAGTAGATGTGGTTTCAGTGATGGCAGTGATAATAGTGGTAGGTTTGGTGGTAGGGATGGTGGTTATGGTAACGGTAGTTATGGTTTGGGTGGTGGTTCTGGTGATGGTGGTAGTTCTGGTAATGATGGTGGCGGGTTTGCTGGTGCTTATAGTGATGGTTATAATAAGAGCATAATAATGGAAGCTTGCTTTTGTTGGGCCCCTAATATACACCAGGAATAGTTTGAGCACTGACTTGTACTAAGTCTGTTGTTACACTCATATAATCTTTCAAGCAAAGCATTTTGTGACCCCCACTTTCTTGCTGAGATAATGGAGACATGGAGAGGCTAAGACACCCACAGATGGCCACATGTTGGGAGGCTCTATGTCTGTGAACATGATAGAACCATTTGCTCGGTTGGACAGAGTCACACTCTGTCTTGAATTTTGTAGTCCTTCTGAGAGTTGGCAGAACACACCCCTGCCCCAGCAATGTGATGCTTGTCTGCCTCAGACCAGTGGATATTTGTGACCCAGGGCTCTGAGTGGCCTTGCCGGGTTGAGTTGTCACTCATGTTCCCATTGAAAAAGCTTGTTTCTGAAGGCTGCTGCCCTGTCAGCCTGGATCCTTGGTGGAGGCTATACAGACAGACAGACCTGGAGCCCATCCGTACACATTCAGCTTACAGAGTCATGCAGCAATCCCCAGACTCATGAAGAGAAAGCAGAAAAGACCACACACCACTGACATTTGAGAGATGCGTTCAAGGTTCTGACCACTGGAATGGCTTCTGGTTTGGGCCTTGAAGAAATTCCCCTGGGTACCACTCCCCACACCCCAATCACGGACAAAAGTTGACAATGAAGTATGTGGAGGGAACAGAAGGAATCAGGGTACAATTGAGAATATAGAATATCCAGCCAAAGAGCTCTGCAGAGGAAGGGCAGGGCAGGCAAGGGACACGATGGCACTGGGAAAAGTGAAGGGCCAGCCTCGCCAGCTCCCAGAAGCCAAGGCCACTGCTATGATACGAGGGGTTAGGGAATCAGGAACAATACCCTGGCTCCTCTCCTCATCCTATCTTACTCATCCACCACATCTCACACCTAGCGGGAAGCTAGTTCAAGGCACCCTGGGAAATGTAGTTTTCAGGGGTTATACCTCTATAGTACAGGGCAGCACAGGGGATGATAGAACACACAGGCTACCATAGATGGGCAGATGTCTATAGTGCTATGCAGAATGGCCTCCCAGTCATAGTCCCCAGGTAGACTATGATCAGTGATGGGGAGATGAGGCACAAGGCATCAGCAGGATGACAGAGAGTTTGAACAGGCAATCCTTCAGTACATTTCCAGGGGTGTTACAACTGCTTGGGGAGGAAGATTCATCCCTGGCACTGTTAGTCCTTAGCAGGACATGTGTTCAAAGACTGCAGCTACTCCAGGTGCTTTTGAGAGTGACTCATCTCAGTATTGTAATGGAAGCAGAGCATCCAGGGATGTTCACAGATAAAGGCATGGATGGGTAACCCTGAGCCTCTGGGTATACTCTCCACCATAAAGTCTAGTCTCCCTGCTTTGCTGTGTTTTTCCCAGGTGTCATAGACCCAGTGAGTATGTATGTGTGTGTACAGTTCTTCCCTCTGCTGAATGAAACCAGGACAGAGAGTGTTACTTACAGAGCCCTCTCTGTTCCCAGCCAAAGCCTAAGCAGAGAGATAGACACATTCAGCTAAATAAACAAGGAAGCATACCCTCCCAGATAGAAGGCATTCCTGTGCCCAGAGAGTAAGGGAACCAGGCCAAACTTTATCCTATGGTCCTCAGTGGAGTGTACCCATCCCCATTACAGATCCTCCATCCTAAATCTTGAGCCAAATACCAGGGAAATGCCAGCCTCATGTGCATCCCAAGATCAGACACCAGCCCGCAGAGCCCGCTCCTTCAGGACATCAGAGCTCTTTCATTGGGATGAGGGGTGGAGCCCAACGTTCTCCTTACGTCTGTGTGGGCTCCTCAGCAGCAAGCAAGCTGGGCAGTTGTGTACCGGCCACAGAGTAGGGGTCACAGTCTTGGACTATAGTTCTCTTTTTCCACTTCTGCCCTGTCACTAACAGGCACTGTGCCCAGCCAGTTCAGCCTCCAGGTTTGGGTTCAGCCAGGACCAATGTCTACATGTCTCTGAGAGTCTTCGTAATATCCTGGCAGAAATGAAGATATTCTAAAAGAGAGACATACGCTCCCTTCCCTTTGACTATGCTACTGAGACAACAGATCCCAAGAAGCTGGAATCTCCCCAGAATCTCATGCTGAGGGAAGGAAAAACTGGTGTTTTTCTCATGGAAAGAGACTCCACACAGTGCTGACACCTCGCAGATCACCATGCCAGAGAGACTGCCTCCTAGACAATCATAGGCAGGGCTGCTCCTCTGGCATTATTACTTAGTGTTCTATTTCTAGTTGCCCTCTATTGAAACCCTAATCTCCGTCAAAACCTCAAAGATGGACTTCAGTGTGTGTTGGCCATGGGGTGGGGTACAGGGTTGGGGGTGAGGTGGATGGTGATAGTTCACTAGATGTCTGTATTTTCTTCCTAATATAGTCACACTGAACATATCTTTCTCTGTTTTTCTTGAGTGTTTAATTGGCTTATTGAGGACAAGTGGCTGAGCCTGCTTTGTTAGGACTCCTAGAGTCCAGGCTTTGTCCCTATTCACTTTGGTAACAAGATGGGTAGGGGAGTCACTGGAATTTCCAGGAGGCAGTCCCCACCTCCTACAGCAATCTAGCAAGGCAGGGAGGGAGGCAGCCTTGGGGTGGTGATTTATCCTCCTTGTCAGGATAGTGCTAGGCAACAAAGAATCTCCTCCTAGCACCTGTGGGACAGAGGGTGTGGTAGGCATTGCCACAGGTCCATGATGGAGTCTTCACCTGGCTAGGCCTGATGTGAGTTGATGAGACAGATCTGACAGCTTCTGGGCTGCCACACAGTTGGGAGGCTGGCTGCTCCATCCAGGTGGGCCCTTTGTTATAGCCTCACATGGACTTAATGGATCAAAGACAGCAGTCAACTCCTTAGGTCACCCAGAGCCCAGATCATAATAGTGGGACATTCCCCACTCCACTTATTGTCTCCAAGTGCCACCTGGATTCCTATGCTAGAGACAGTGAGGAGAGGAGAAAGGATATGTGTGGCCTTGTGACACACTGCTGAACGTGACCTTGGTGTCAAAATTATCTCAGGAGCAGCTGTCAATTCAGGTGCATCCCTCTGGTGTTGGGGAGTGGGCACCCAAATTTGCCTGCTGCTATATGGACCTTGCTTTGCTACATGATTCATGTGAGTATGACAGTCCTCAGAAGGCAAGGAGGGCACAAAATGGAAGCATTGTGTAGGGATGGCAAACACTGTCTACATTCTGTTCCCTTAGGGCTCTGTCATGGACTACGGCTTGACCTTCCCAGTCTGAACAAACTCTTCCATACTCAGAACAGATTCTAGATGGACCAGGTGTGGGTCCAGGATAAAGCAGACTCAAGCATGGCTCCAAGCTTTTGAGATAAATAAGGAGTCAACTCTTTGCTGTCTTTTGCTGAGGGAGATGGTTAACAGGGGAGACTATTTGGTGAAAACATTGGTATTAGAGATTGACCTGCTGGAGATGCCTAAGGGATGTCCAGGAAGTCATGGGGGATTGCAGAGAGGCAGTTATCAACACAACCAGGGTCTGTGTTTCCTCTTAGTTGAAGCTCTGGCATTCTCCACACAATGCCTTTGACAGGACGCAGGAGGCAGGACTCTGGAGCTGAGACCTATATCTGAGGGGAAATAGCTGGAAGCCTTGAAGAGGCTGGGGATGAGAGTACAAGAGAGAAAAGAAGGTGCCTCTGGCATACTCGGGCCTCTGACCAGTGTCTACCCACCTTGTAGGGTATCCAGAGCCTCAGCTTATCTATGTCAGAAGGAAGTCTTTCCAGAAGCAATCCCTTCAGAGAGGTGCCATCTAGAGCTCAGCAGAGCACCTCTACACAGTCCCAGGATCTGACCTGGGTGGGCTAATGGATCCCACCTTTCCAAAACCTAGTGCCAGAGGTGTTGTTAGTTCCTGGTGTACAGAAGAACCTTACTGTGGGACACAGAGGGAATAAAATTACAGGGGTCAAAACTGGGATTTCAGTCAAGTCTGGGACCTTACCATACAGGGCCCCAGAATCTACTTTGGGCCCTGGTGCTCTCTGCTCCCTCACAGCGGAGGATATCACTGTAACTTGCCTGTCTAGCACCAGTGATCTTTCTTAGGATCCTCTTTCATATCTGGGCCAAAGGTCAGAGACACTTTTTGATACGAAACCTTGGTTGTTATATTGCCTTTCAAGAAATAAACTGTTCCTACGGTCAATCCTAAGCTGATATTTCCCCTTACAATTGACTAGGTAGGATAACGTGATTCGTTTACGTTCCTTTGAAAGACAAGGGAGGACATTTCCTCAAATGCTTCCTTTTTCTTTTACAGTATCTACTTCTTGAATTTGTCTAAGAGGGAACTATTTGTTCACAGCCTTTACTTATTTATCCTTGGGTCATTGCTCAGTAAAGATTAACTTCATCAGTGTTGCTGCCGGAGGTGCCCAGACACACCCACTTTAAGTGAACTCTTCAAATACCATGAATGAACTTCTGTGTTACTTCATTCAAGTCAGATTTTTTCTCTAGTCTGACTGCCTGGTTAATATTTTAATTCTTATAACTACATGATATTTACTTATTGATTTATTTATTGGTGTTTTGAGACAAGGTCTCTCTACATATCCCTGGATGTCTTGGAATTTACTGTGTAGACCAGATGGCCTAGAACTCACAGAGATCTGCCTGATTCTTCTTCCTGAGTGCTGGGATTAAAGACATGGACCACGATGCACAGCTTTCATTCTGCTTTAAAAATGTAGCTATTTGGAACTGGAGAGATGGGTCAGTCATTAAAAGTACCTATTTCTCTTCAGGAGGACCTGAGTTTGGATCCCTGTATTCACATCTGCTGTCTCACAACCACCTTTCGCTCCACCTCCAGGGGATCCAATACCCATTTCTGGAACCAGAGGGCACTGTACATATGCATATAAACCCATACTCTGACACACACACACACACACACACACACACACACACACACACACACAAATTAAAAAATATCTAAAATGCAAATGGTCAAATTTGTTTCATGAATTTGTTTTTTGTTAACAGTTCTACAACTCAGAATCACTACCTCATGATCTAACAAATATTTAATTGATATATATATATATATATATATGTATATATATATATATATATATATATATCACAAAATTTGCCATTAGGAACTTCTTTTGGGGTGGGGAGAGGTTATTTTCTTGAGACAGGGTCTCATGTAGGCAAGTTTTTCCTTGAACTTGTTGTGTAGCTGAGGCTGACTTTGAACTCCCGATCCTCCTGTCTGCACTTCCCTAGTACAGGCATCTCAGGGATAGCTGCCTTGCCTGACTAGTGTAGGAACTTCTATTTTTAATATTTAATTCTATTAGACAACCTTAGAACTGTTAAGTCTTAGGTAGCTCAGTGGTAGAGTGCTTACCTACCAAAGTCTCGGATTTGATCTCCCCATCACAAAAAGTTAGGTCTTCAGTGTTTTTGAATAAAAAAAAAAT
The DNA here is from genome assembly GCF_011762505.2 of Arvicanthis niloticus. NCBI lineage: Eukaryota > Metazoa > Chordata > Mammalia > Rodentia > Muridae > Arvicanthis > Arvicanthis niloticus. The sequence goes on along the minus strand of NC_047658.1, from coordinate 80,101,372 downwards.
CTACCAATTATGTAGGACATAGTAGTCAAGCCAAATCAAACCAAGACACTCTCCAAGCAGATTCAGAAATCCAACCCAAACAGTTAATTACGCTTATTTACTTAGAGGACTTTACCAGAGACTTAACATGAGGATTTAAGATTTAGACTTTCAAGATTAGCTGTATCCCTAGCATCCAGTAAGTGATCAGCAAAGTGAGGTCAATGAGTGAATGAGCAAGAATGTAGATTAGATGTATCAGAATTGAAACACACTGAGGGACACACTTATTAAACATCAGGGAGGCGCAGGGGCCTTCTGGGGCTCTCTGCTATGTCTCTTGGACCTAGAATAATGCCATGGGCAGTAACTGACGACACAGGCAAAGGAATTGGTTGTTTGTCCATCCATCCACCTGATTTTTAGTCTCCAATAGGCTTCCTTGAATGGAATAGAAGGAGATAGGGACCCTGGGTCATAATCTGAGGTGGGCTCGAAGGCAGACTTGGGGCATCAGCAGCTGAGCTGGGAGCCTGGAATCCCAGAAACTCTGGGAGATGCTAGGACCCTCATAGCTCACAGCGGGTTTCTTCTGCCATTACTGGAAGCCCAATCACACCTGGTCTGGGAATGGCAGAAGCTCCTCCCTGGAGAGATCTGGCACTGTCCAGGGTAGTCAATGGGGACTCTAAATCCTTCCCCTAATCAGAGTGGAGTTGGGCAGAGCCTGCTGGGCACTACGCTCAGAGTGGCCAGGTGGGCAGAGCTTCATACCACAGGGCTCCCATGAGTACGCCTGCTGGTTCTCTGTCTTCCAGAGACTGACTCTACTCCTTTCTCCTTATTTTTCCCCCATCACTTGGGTGGACCAGGTGGGGCTTTTGGTAAAGCTCTCTGAGAGCCATGGCAACACAGCCTGTTCCTAAGGTCACACTGGCTCTCTCCTCCTCTGCCCAGAGTCTAGAACAGCAAAATACCACACATTTCAAGAAGAGACCCCAAAGCCTGGCACCGGAGTATTGGTGACATTTTTCCAAATATTACTCTTGGGTAATATTTCAGATTGCCCTGGCACAGCCCCAGAGAGTCCCGGGTCACCACAAGTGCAAGCCCCGCCAGCAGTTTAGGGGAGGATGGCTCCCCTAAACCGGTGCCTGTGTTTGAGATTTGAGAAGCTTCCACGGCAAAGAAGAGAGGAAACGATGAGCTTTATAAAGAACCATATTTATTTTCATTTACAGCATCAAATATCATAAATAAACCTAAACATCGTTTGCTGTGTGTGTAAAATACAGGGTTCCATATGGCACTGTAAATGAATTCTCTAGGGTCACAGACATGCCTTGCCATGAGATGGGGAGGAGACTGTCTAAAGAGGCTGAGAACGGGGATAGGGGGGTAGGGGGAGGCTCTCTTTGGTTGACATTTTAGAGAGGGGAATGCTGGAAGAGAAGAAAAGAGGAGAGGAGAGGACTTTGTACTGGCTGGGCTCTGCGCCAACACAGCAAGCAAGTGCGGCATGCAGGACTGGGCCGAAGCCTGAAGTGCAGGGCGGGCAGCTCTAGCTGATGGACTCTGGCTGCAGTCTCAAAGTGTGGGGTTGGACTCACATCTGCCCTCCATTGTGACGGCTTCTTGTAGTAGCACATGACTGTTCTGCCGCTCCAGGTAAATGAGCAGAGACGCTATGCCCTTTCTATAGTTTGACAGTGGCTGACCTGAGTTATTTCTGAAAGCCAGCCTTTCTTCTGTGACTGCTCCGATTAAAGCTTGTGAAACACTAGGGACTTAAGAGCCCAGAGGCACGTGAAAGGCATAGCAAGCCCCTAGGACTAACTATGCTGAACCAGGGGAAGGGCTTGCTATTATATCCACAGCACAGTCAAGCTGGCCCAGGAGTCTGGGAAAAAGTATACTTTTAAAACCTCACCAAACTGAGTCACTTATGGTCCCAATCAAAGGCATTAGTAATCTTTGTATTAGAATGGGTTGAAGAAGATATTCCTAGACGTGTTTTTTTCAGAGGTTACTAAGTAGAAATGTTTGTAAAGGTGACAAGAGCCCTCGGTGTTGTCTCACCATCATGGTGAACCCTCCCAAGAAGACAAAAGGTTTTGAAAGCACAACATGCAAAGAAGCAAGCCCATGGTCCAGAGGAGAAGGGGCATGGGGCATGCACTTGTTGTAGACCCAGGCTGCTGGCTGGGCTCCAAAAAGGGGGATGCAGAACATGGCTTTCAAGCTGACCCCGCCCCATGCTGTTTACCATTCATGCCTCTAGAGAGTCTGTTAGTAGGCAAGACACTCACAGTTAGCACAACCAGTACCACCGACGCAGAGGATGGGGTGCATAAAGCGGGTTAGGGGTTAGTACCTCTCTCTGAAAATTGCCAAGAAAATCAGTCACCTTAGAGCAGAAGTGTCAGCCAAGTAGTGGGTGTAGGACTGGAAGGCTGAACTGTACTGGCGGCCGCAAAGTGAGATTGGAAAGAGAAAGACATAAAAGGAGGACTTAGCGAGGGCCTAAAACAAATCCAAATCACAATAGGAAAGAACCTGGAGGTGGAGAACAGAGTAACCACTGCCCCTCACAAAGAACTGCTTGCTTAGGAGGGACAAACCTTCCTGGTGGTGGCCAGCAATTCATTTCCAAGAGTGGATGCCCAGGGTCTGCATAGTAACAGAACTCCACTCTTGTCTGCAAATGTTCCCAGGACCTTCTACCCCCCATGAGCCCTTCTGTCTCCAGTTTACTCTGGGGTCTCATCCTCGTCTGAGACAAATTCATCTCTAGAGTATCTGTCTCCCAGGACCTACCCCTGCTATTGCCCACCAGGAAGGTTCAAGGTCTCAGAATAAACAGATGTCTCGCCCTGCTTCAGACACACCCTGTCTACCAGAGTAATTCAAACCAGCCTCTGTATGGCTATAAATGAAATTTTTCTTTTTTTTGGAGAGTTCACTCTGGCTTCCCAGAGCATTCCACAAAGCATCCCAGCCCACCCTGGGCTAGAGAAAAATCACTATAATATGACCTCAAGAATTCATGTGACAATGAAACATAATAGGACTTAAGGGTCCTCCCACTGTGCTTGACCATTAACACCCCAGCTCTACTTGGGGCATGCACAGTGTACGTCACCACACTGGTGACAGTTCCCACAAGGTCAGAGGTGCTGGTTCCCACAGACTTGGTCACAGTCATGCCTGTCTTTCCCATGACTCTGGGCAGAGTCTAGAAAGGCACCCTTCTTTCCCCACCCTACAGAAAGCTTATGCCAAAGTTTTCAAGATGCCTTGTCTTTAACCAGACCTTCCTAATCTTGAGAGTGCAAGTTAGTGGCAGCAGCTCTAAATAGCTGTCTTGTACCCAGTGACTGGAGACATGTGAAGTACCTAGAAGGCCATTATCAGCCCTCCGGTTGCTCACCTGTTGCTGAAGCTGAGCATCACAGAGAGGGGTGGGGACAGCTGAAGGCTCTTTCCAGAGCAGAAAACACTATGGGCTTGGAGTTACCAGATTACCAGACACTATTATTTTTCTGGGGCACTGGGAAAGGGTTTCTGACTGTGTTGATGAAACACACAAGGTAGCCATGTGACTAAGCATCCAGGATGCCACCAGCACTGACCAGGGCCATGCTTCCCAGAGGCCAGCAAGTGCCTGGTTCAAAGAACATAAGGGAGAGACAGTTGAACCACGACAGACCTGAAGGGCTTTGGCTCAGCCTGCAGCCTGGGTTGGAGACTTAATAGGGGTGAAAATGATGCCATCTGAAGTAGTTTGTCCTCAGCATTGCATAAGCCTGACATAGCTACTCAGGGTCAAGTGCCAATTGGCTTTCACTGCATTACCCATTAATGGGGAGGAAAATGTCTGTTTGCAGTGTGGCAACTCTGTAGTTCTATGTCATTGGCTGTGATTTGGTGGGCAAGAGGGAAAGCCTCTAAGCTACTTTTTGATTTATGAGCAAGGTACCTCTCTCTCACCCTGAGGACAGATAGCACTGACGCCCGGCTGTGTGCTTGGATCAATTTTGGTTTATTCTATCCCTGTGCTTACTTCTGTCAATGTCATTATGTTTTTACATATCTGTGTTTTTGAAACAAACAAACCTAGCACTCACTGTGACCAGGTGGCATCTAGATGCATAAATCAAAAGGCACTGGTCACATGATGGTACCCTCTCTTTTGTGACTCTAGTCTCAGTTCATTAACTTTGCTGGCAGCCATGAATCTCAACTCACTGGCCTCCAAGGGCCTTGGAAAACTGGTGATAACAGTTGAAACAGTTAGAAATATTGATACTTGTAGAAAAATAGTGCTTTCTTTTTGGCTTATGAAAAGTTAAAAATTGAAATGTAAACCCAGAAATATGGCTCGTTTTTGTTTAAAAAAAAAAAACAATAAAAAGCTGTTAAAAAACAAACACATAAAAAAATCCTTCATGTTGTCCCTGGCCCTAGCACCATGAATAGATGCTCAACCCTGTCAAAGTCAGATGGAAGTGGCCCGTGTGGGACTCTTTGGCTTGGAGCTAATTGGTTACAGATGCTGGCCAGAGCCTGAGCAAACTACAAACATCGCAGTCTACACTTGGAAATGTTAGGGCACTGTGGGGCAGCATGCACCTCACTGCAGTTTCGCTGGAATGAACCTGAGCAGCCAGCTGCGGATACTCTCCAAGGATTCCTCGGACTCCCTGTACATGACAGCCAGGACCTCGGAGAAAGCCCAGAGCAGCAGCAGCCCCAGGCTTAGGAGCTCAAACATGAAGCAGTAGTTGTGAGTATTGTCCCTCACATGGTGGCCAGCAGCCTGCAGGAGTCCCTGCATCCACCTAAGCAGGCTCTGGGGCAGGTTGAGCAGGCCTCTTGTCAGCCTGAGAGGCCAGCTGAGTGCCTTCCTAAAGAAGGAGGTGGAGATACCTGGGGGACTGCCTTCTGGCGTGCTGATGGCCGCCACTGCACAAGAGCTTTCCGTGGGAACGTCTCTCCGAGGTGCTTCCTGCTCCTGCCATGTTTCTTCCTCCTGAGGAAGCCAGCAAAGCAAGGCCATTTAGTCAGTGAGTCAGTCTCAGGAGGCTGCCTCCAGCAAAGAACCCTGACTGAGCTCCTGTTCTTGGTGTTGAATGTGGGCACAACTTGGTTTTAAGGGGGGCAAACTCACCGTGCCATTCACTGGCCTTCAAAATATGCATGCCTATTGACTTGCATGTCTACTTGTACTGATTTATAGTATACAAATAATTATAAATCGCGATTAAGATTTGTATGCAAATATACTAATTGTAGAAATTTTTGCAAGATAAATTGTTAAGTGGCATAAAAGCTCAACAGGATGGAACTACTAAAATAGATTGCTGACTATATGTAAAATACAATCTTTTAATAGCATTAGAAATTACACTCCCAAGCAAGATGTGGTGGCACACACCTTTAATCACAGCATTCGGGAGGCAGAGGCATGTGGATCTCAGTGACTTTGAAGCCAGCCAGGGGCTAACTATTGAGTTCCAGGCCAGTCAGGGTTACATAGTTAGATCCTGTCTCAATTTAAAAAAAGTTTTACTCTTGAACTGTCAGCTCCCTATTTCTGCTCCCCAATTCCTCCCCTATTACACCCTCACCCCTTGTTTTATTTACTTTCTCATTTTCCTATATCAAGCCTAGGACTCTATCATTAGGAAAGCTCAGGTTATGAGTTTCTAATGGTGCTAGGTGATTCATCAAACTGGAGAGAAGGCATTCCCAAGAGCTGCCAGATGGGGGAGCTACCACAAACCATCTGCTTTAAAAGCCTAGGACGGGACCTGAAAACCTGTCCTTCCTCATGTAAGCAGTACCCTGTGGCTCCTGGGTACAGTTCAGCCAACAGCCTAGTCTTGACCCATGAGCAAGCATTTCTTGACTTCTCAGAGGAAGCCAGCCACCTATCAGGAAGCCGTTGTCTGAAACAGGGCTGCTGAAGAGACTAAGAAAAACCAGAACACTCTAGAAGGGAAATGGGACTATTACTTGTTTGGGAGCAGTCTCTGTCACTCTAGGGCTAGAGAAGTCTGTCTAACTCTGAGGTTGTCTTTAGAGACCTCATCAAGGGGGCGGGATCACCCCTGCCCTCCCAGCACAGTTGAGACCAATGTACCTCTCTTTGCTGATTCAGCTCTGCCCGTCTCTTCCGCTGTTTGCTGCTGGTTTTGCAGTGAACAAAGTGGGGCTTGCAGTAAAATTTGCCTGTGAGAAAAGACACATCACATGCAGATTTTCTCTGTAGACAGGCCATTGGAACAAATGTTCATCCTTGTCCAGACAGAATACAACAGCCATGGAAATAGGTCCAGCACAGTCCAGACATGAGCAGGGTCTTATCCCCCTGCCCTAAAGTGACTCCAAGATAGACAGAGCTGGCAACGGGAAAATCCCCGAGTAGGCTAAAAGTGTCAGGTAACTCACGATCCAAACAAAAGTCAGATTTCTTCACAAGGTCAGTTGTCAGGAAGATAAATAGGTAGCTCCTCAAGTATCAGACCCTCAGTATTTCTGGAATCTTGAGGGTCAGGACAACCAGCCAGGGATGAGAGAATAGACACAGGCAGAGTGCATGCTGGGTAAAAAAAAATGGCACTGCCCAGGACCACTGGGTAGCTTCTAGAAAAGCCTTGCTGTCTACTTCTACAATAGTAACAATGGTGATGGTAATAATAATAATAATAATAATAATAATAATAATAATAATAATAATAGAAAAACCTAATACATACTTCATAAAACTTAACTCATCAACCCCCGTATCCTTATGAGCTAAAATTGTTATTTCTTCGTTTTGTTCTGAGGCAGAGTTTCTATACAGGCCCCAGCCGGTCTGGAACTCAGAATCGTACTGTCTCTGCCTCTTGAGTGCTAGGATCACTAGTGCACAATGTCCATACTGGCCCTATCATTATCCTCATTTTGCACATGAGGAAGCTGAGGGACCAAGACTTCAACAGCCCCAAGGTTATGTGGTGAGTAGGTGCTACTGTCTGAATTCACCCCAGGAAGGATAGTCTTTGTTTGCTTGTTTTGTTTTGTTTTGTTTTGGTTTTTTTTTGAGACCCTCTGTGTATCCTTGGCTATCCTGGAGTTCACTCTATAGACCAGGTTCTCCTTGAACTCAGAGATCTGCCTGCCTCTGCCTCTGCCTCCTGAGTGCTGGGATGAAAGGCCTGTGCCACCATCTCCCCGTGGTAAGATAGTTTTAAGGCATGCAGTTAGAAGCACTGTGTCATATTGCCCTACATTCTATATGACAGTATAAAACCAAGAGCTGAAGGATTGAAAGTGATCTCTCAGGGCTGGAGAGATGGCTCATTATTGGCTGCTCTTCTAGAGGTCCTGAGTTCAATTCCCAGCAATCACACGGTGGCTCACAACCATCTGCAAAGGGATCTGATGCCCTCTTCTGGCATGCATGTGTACATGAAGAAAGGACACTCATATACATAAAATAAATAAATAAAATCTTTTAAAAAATGATCTCTCTGTACAGTGATTATAATTCTCTGCTGATGAGCTCTGGTAGGGAACTTACGCAAAGAGGTGCTAATATTAAGACCAATTTTATAATTCATATTTTGTATGTATGTGCAGATAAGTACATGCATGTGTGCATGTAGTTATGTGTGTGTGTAGATTAGATCATAACCTCAGCTATAGTTCTTCAGGTACCATTTACCTTGGTTTTCTGCTTTTGTTTTGAGACAAAATCTCACTATGTAACCTAGGCTGGCCTCAAACTTCAGAGACCAACCTGACTTTGCCTCTCCAGTACTGGGATTAAAGGTGTGCACCACTACACCTGGCCCCATTTAAACAAAACAAAACATGGGTTGTGGGGACTGGACTCAAGCCCTCATGGTTGCAAGACAAGCACTTAACTTACAGAGCCATCTCCCAGCCCCGCCTACTTTATTAGGAGACCATCATCTACTCAGTTCTTATTACACCATTAATGCTGAGCATGTCACATGATTTACCAGGTTTGAATAGCTTGGCCTCACAGGTGCCATGGGCAGTGGCAGGGCTGAATAAAACAGTAAGAGCCCTCAGCAGACAGCAGGTGTGTCTGGTGCACTGTAGGTGTCAAAGGCTTCTGCTCTCCACGGTAGCATCTCCCACTTTTCCTAAGCATCATTCCTGTTGGTAAGTGTTGGGTGTCCTAGAGCCTTCCCTCAGAACAAGGTCACATCTGAGACCAAGGCCAGAGGCCAGTGCTTTCCTGGCTCCCAGGATTACCTTCGTCGCAGTCAAAGGCATAGGCAGCCAGGCGCAGGGTGGCGGTGCAGACGCTGCATCGGAAGCATTCTCGGTGGAAAAAGTGGCCCTCGGCGCTTAGCCGCTCCATCATGTACACACGCTTCTTACAAAAGTAGCAGGTGTCCCTGCTGCCCAGGTTCAGGGGGAACGCCGCCTTCCGCAGGGATTCCTGCGGTCAGGAGAAAAGAGAAAAGTGCTGGGGCTGAATAAGTTTTCAAAGGACAGGCGTAGGCTTGTTAGAATTCTTAATCAAAGCACAGGGACTTCTGGGCTCTTGGCTGCAGCTTATGTCACTGCAAAGAGGAGCAGGGTGCAGTAAGACCCTCCCCACACAGCCTTCAGTCCTGCAGGGCCTCTTCCCGGGCTGATCTAAATGAGTGAACATCTTGCCCGAATACATCTACCTAGTGCTGCTTTCTTGAGTCCTAGAGGACACATGTCACTAGGCACTACAGTGGTGATGTGTGATGGTCAGTGCTTGATAGACTCTAGTATTAGCTGGGAGATGGGCCTTTCTATATGCTTGTGGTGGATTACCTGATTAGTTCCAGAGTGGGAAAAGCGGCCCACTGTGAGTAGTACCATTCTCTGGCTAGGAGCTCAGACTGTATAAACAGAACAGCAGTAAGCTTCAGTTGATCTCTCTCTACTTCCTGATTGTGGATGCAGCATGTCCAGCTGTTTCAAGTTCCTGTTTGACTGTGCCTTGAACTGTGAGCTATATAACTTCTCCCCACTCCCTGCCTCCCGAAGCTGTGTTTGTCAGGGTACTTCATCACAGCAACAGGAAAAGAAGCCAAGACATATGTGCTATATGCCTTTGCCTCCTGCAGTGATGGGGATCGAGTAAGGACTGGGTGTGACCTCAAATCTATTCAAAAGAGTGCAGAAAAGGGGTGCTTATGTCTTATAGTTCCCTCCTTTCTTGCAACAGGGAGGGAAGGGCTGGAGTAGACTGGTGCTAGGCCTCCCCAGCCTGTGCAAAGCCTCCATGACTTGACTTGCAAGCAGCAGCTGCCAGGTCAGTCCCCCCACCCCACCCCTGCCTGAAGGAGAGCAAAGCAACAGTAAGTACCCAGTGTTGCTGATGGCAGTATACCACCTAGATCAAGGAGGGAGAGAGCCAGAGGGAAGACACACTTGCCCTGCTACTCATGTCTCAGTTCCCGGGTCTGCTTAGGCTGACACTAAACACTGAAGGGAGGGACTTGTCCAACATCCCTGCAGAGCTTGGTGCTGGACGGGTTCTGAAAGCCATGGATAGCAGGGCACATGCCTCGCTTGGAAAATCAACCACAAGGACCCAAGTGAAGTTAGTTTTTGAGGAAATGTGGCTTCTCCCAACCTCTGCCAGATCCAGCCAACTTTCAAGACCCCTTTGTTGCCCTGAGAATGTTTCCCTTTCAATCTTCCCATACTCTTGCCAGGGAGGCTGGGCAAATATCTTCAGGTCGAGGCTGACAGTGCATTTCCTTACCAGGTCTGGAGAGGTGGCCTGTGTCTTAGGTCTGTGATCATTCAAGTACAGATTGACCAGAACTTCGGCTGCAGCCCCTATTCCGCTGGACACTTTCCCTACTGTCAGCTAGCCAAGAGCAGAGGTGAGAAGGCAAGGAAACAGATAAAAGGAAAGGCGGTTAGCACCGGGCAGGAACATAGGGCAAGGTGGAAAAGGGTTCCTGCCCATAGGAAAGTGGAACCCCAGAGACTCCAGAGGTAAACCAGACCACCACCGGGAGTAGATGCCAGAGTTACAGAAATGGACAGAAGGAAAGAAGCCAAAAGCTGGTGGGAGCAAAAGGAATAAAATGCCTATTTCTCCTCCTCTGAGTTATACAGGGATGTCAAATCACAGACACAGAGCCAGGTCACAGTGACACGTGTCTGGATTCCCAACACTCAGGAAGCTGAGGCAGGAGAGTTGCTGTGAATTTGAGGCCAGCCTGGGTGACACAGTACGATCTGGACTATAGAATGAGGTCCTACCACCAACTCAGAAAAACAAAACAAACAAACAAAACCACCACCAACAAAACCATAGACGATGGAATTATAGCCTGGGGTTGAAGGGTGGTGTTAACGGGTCTGTTCCCCTCCCCCCCCCCAAATGCAACAATCTACATTTTTCTAATGAATAAACCAAGTCTGGAAGATCATTGCTTTGTGTCACACCTTAGAACCAGTCTGAAGTGGAGCTGGATCTTAGCCCTGCCCCATAATCTGCTCAGCAGCCAATTGCAGCATCCAGGAAGACAGCTCTCTTGGAGGGATGGCTACAGACCAGCATCATTGAACAGCTCAAATAGGGGAAGGACTAATTCCACATCCAGGCCCAGCCAACCCCACTTCCTAAGCAGCTCTGATAGACCAGACTGGGAAGGCATTGTCTGGAGGTGAATCATGCATAGCCCAAGAGGCCAGAAGTACTGTTTGTGATCCCCAGGCTCTTGAGGGATGCCTCAAGACCTTGCTGCCTTTCAAATTCAACCTCTGAGAGGAGTGGCCAGAACTAGTAGCCACTTAGACTTCCAGGATTCTGGTAAAAGTTGTCTCAAGTAATGAGTCTTATGTGAGAAAACACTTGCCTTCCATCCAAACCCAAGCCTGCTCTTGGAAGCCATGTCTAATCTGGTTGTTACCAGACTTGAGAACAAGGCAGGAAGTCCAGGAACTACAATTAAGCATGGACCCCCCCCTCCCCAGCTCTTGGAGCAGAGCTACCGTACCCCAGCATCTGAAGCTAACTCTTCAGATCCCCGCCAAAGCAGGGATCATGGGTTGAACAGAAAGGAAGAAGAGACTACAGAGACCCTCACCCCTTTGGTCATTTTAGAAGCTATACCATTGAGAGCAGTTTGGGATAGTCACTCAATATGAGGAGGGTTTGTGTGTATGTGTGTGTGTGTGTGGGGGGACTATAAGGAACATGGCTTCTAGCTGCTGGCAGACAAGGTTTCTGATATGTCTAATGTCACTTGGAGTCTCTGAGGAGCCTGTACAAAGCCTACATGACTTGACCTGCAAGCAGCAGCTGTCAGACCAGGCACTTCCCTGTCCCACCCACCCCTGCCCACAGGTCTAGCCTGGGAAAAATAAGAATTTTGCTTTGATATAGTCTCTTCCTACTTTTAGGAACCTGCGAAAGCCAAGAAATCTGGCTTCTTCTTCTAGGAAGGTTCAGGTGTGTTGGCTCCAGACAATAAGCCATTGTTTGTCTGATGTTCCATCCCCTGTAGGACCCCCAACTCTGCCCCTTAGATAGACAAGACACAAGGTTTGCTTGAAAAATAAAGAGGGTAGGGAGGCTAGCTTTCCCCCTGAGTACTGCCCACCCAGACTCCTGTGATGTGAACTGGCTCCATATCATTTTCCCAGAAAGGAGATGAGGGGTGCTGCAACACCCACAGACTGTGCCTGCCTCCCCGATAGAGCCGAGATTCAGTCTGTCTTGTCTGAGACTAGAAATCTAAGTCTCTAATGAGACATCATTAACTACTTAGCTAATAAGCACTTTATGCCACTGAACTTCTAAGCAATCCCGTCTTAGGGAAAAATCACTGAAGCTTGCAGAGGATTTTGAGGGTGCTGGGAGTGTCCCCCAACCACACTGGAATAGTCACAGCCTGTTCAGGTGGTTCTAATCAGCTGTGCATGTCACCCGGCAGCTGGGTGGGGAGTTGGGAGACAGTAATGTCCAAAATGAAGACCACACCCAGGCTTTTCATTAGGAGCTAAGTGGGCAGTGGGTCTCCCTTCCTGTCTGCCCTTCCCACCTGCTGGGAACCATCCCAGATCACTGAGCTATAAAAGGGACTTACAGAGGTCACAAGGAACTCAAAGGATGGAGACTTGCCTCAAGGGATGAAAGGGCTCTTGAAATCTAGTCAGGACCAGCATGAAAGTGAGCATTACTCTGAAGATTGGGAGTTATCTACCTTCTAAAAAATCATTTTAGATTTATTTTATTATATGTGTATGAGGGTTTGCCTGCATATACATATGTGTACTGTGTATATGCCTGGTGCTCTCTGAGGCCAGAAGAAGGTATCAGATGCCCTGGAATTGGAGTTATAGATGGTTGTGAGCCACCAGGGTATTAAGAACTGAACCCAGGCCATCTTAACTGAGCCAGCCATCTCTCTAGTTCCTTCTCTCTGTTTCTTGACAGGAGATTATCTTGGCTCTGTGAGAGGAGACTATAACCCAGTCTCTGCCTCATTTTCACCAGCTAGGGAGTTACCAGGTAGCTTGTCTTCTGAGAAAGGATGAAATACATAGCTTGTGCAGAGACTTCGAGAGAATTCATCCTGGGAGTAAACACAGCATAAGAGCCACACATTCTTAGAAGGTTCACATACACTGAATAGCAAGCCACATGTGTTTGTGGGGGTGGAGGTTGGATGAGGGGAATGTTGGTGATCTGTCCTGGAAGAATTTATTTAAATGTAAAACTGGACAATCTGATGATTTAACAAAAAAAAAAAAAAAAAAAAAAAAAAAAAAAAAAAAACCATTAAAATTAGCAATTTTAGAATACCCTGGGGCCATTTTTGCAGTGCTTATATAACTTTCAATAGTCTTATAATTTTCAAGAATTTGAATATTTTTTACTATTTGCAGTTCCTTTTGAGTTCAAACTATTTTTCAGTGAATTCATTAGACTGAGTTAGAGAAAGTTGGGTATTTGGGGCAGGGCATCATCTCACATGACCTTTGACTAATCTCACATATATTTTATTTCTCTTCTGTGAACCTTAGTTTCCTCAACTGTGAAATGAGGAGACTCTCCCAATCTTAGAGGGTTGTGGAAGCATCCTGAAAGACCTGGGGAGGAGGTGGAGAGGTGGCTTTGAGGTTGAGAGCCTGACTCTTTCAGAGGACCCAAGTTTACTTCCCAGCACCCACATTGGGTGACTCACACCCCCTGTATTGCCAGGTTCAGGGAATCGAATGCCTTTTTCTAAGGCACCCACACCACAGCACACATTCACACACACACACACACACACACACACACACACACACACACACCCCAAACAAATGAGTTTGGGTGGAGCCTCACTGGTGCTGGCTACCTAGAAGTCCTCAGCAGGTAGTCAGTGAGACTGGAACACACGTAGTCTGGAGTTCTGGCTTTTAGACTCTCTCTCTCTCTCTCTCTCTCTCTCTCCTCTGCACAAACAAGATGTGGCTTTGTCCTCCCTGAGACACTCTTGATTCAAACATGGCGACACAGATATTGTCAGAGCATCGATGCCAGAGGCTGTAGGGGTGACTGGCCTTCCATCAAGAGACAATTTTCACACAGTTCTGTGGCCACCTCCAATTTAGATCTCTATCCAGATGTGAGAGTCTTTCTCACACCGGACCTGGCTAATTCAGCTATTCCTTAAGTCTGTATCTCTGATGTCAGTTGTCCTCTCTTGGCTATCTTAATGGAGGAGGATGCAAAACAGTGGGACTTCCCCATCTTGAGCCCAGAACTCACACAGCAGGTGCCCAGGCTGTGCTTCTCTGCAGAGGAGCCCTCTATGCCCAGCTAGCATGTTCTGAGCATCAAGCAAGTCCACACAAGGCAGCTGGGGAAGAAGAATCAAGCTTCCAGGGTTTTTGAGCTGAGGGCTTGAGAGAAGGGGGAGGTTCAATCAGCAGAACCTGAATAGCTTCTTAGGTCCTGGGTGGGGGCAAGGAATCCCCCCATGGAGGAACTCCTAGATAAGAAAACCACAGAACAAGCTATTAGACTTGGTCCCTTGTCTTTCTGCCCAAGGCAAGGAAAAGGCAAGTTGCTAACACTGCCTGTTTTGAGGATGTTGAAAATGATGAGCTCAGAGCTGAGGCAAGCCTCTAGGGCTGCGAGCTCCCAGGGGAAGTCTTCATCTGCTAACTTGTACCCCTGGTGATAGGCATGCAAAGTTGGTCTTTATGTATCTAGCACTCACAGCTCTGCAGGCGAGTCTTGAAGCCCTTTGGACTCTAAATTACCCAGGATGGCATTTGTTTAAGTGACTAGGGTAGAAAATGGAAACCCTTAAAATGATTGCTATTTTACAGATATGCATGTCTGGTAAATGAGCTTTCTTCTAGATGTCTCTTCTATGGGGAAAGGGAACATTTACTCATTTCAGGCATTTTCCTTGCAGGCTAAGAAATGAATGCTCAGAGAGGCCTGTTACATTGTCTAAGGTTATACAGTGAACCTTTAAAATCAAGTCTGATTCTTTTTTTTTTAATTTATTTATTTATTTTGTGTAAGTACACTGTAGTTGTCTTCAGACAACCATATGAGGGCATCAGATCTCATTATGGATGGTTGTGAGCCACCATGTGGTTGCTGGGATTTGAACTCATGACCTCTGGAAGAGCAGTCAGTGCTCTTAACCACTGAGCCATCTCACCAGCCCGTCAAGTCTGATTCTAAGCTCAGATTATCCTACTTAATAATACCTTATTTCCCTAATACAACCAGCACTGGTATATTTAAATCCCCCTATATTGGTATGTATCAGAAGCCCACAAGGTGCTGCCTAACCCATCCCTGGGACAAAGGGGAGATGCTAAGGATGGAGGAAGGGGCTTTGGGATCTGTCCTCGTACCAGATAACACAAGACAGATTGCCCAGCCAAAGCAGGTCCACCAACAGCATCTCTTTTTAACATGAAAATCCCTGCAAATCTGGTCTTAACACAGACACCTCAAGGGGTAGAGGGAGCTTGGTTTTGGGGGCTCATTGTTCTTCTGGCTCTGTCAGCTGGCTAAGCCATAGTGGAGCAATCCTTGGCCCAACTGTCAAGTCATTCCCCGCTATCTTGTTCTTGTAAGAACTCTGGCAAATGCCAGCAGCCAAATTATGGACCAAACTGACTGGCTTCCCCTTTCCAAAGACAAAATGAATGGCTGATAGGGACTTGATGAGACAAAGGAGAAAATGACACTGGTCATAAGACAAGGCATGGAACCCACAGTCCAAGATTTTGACACTGGGTGGTACAAAAGAAGTCCTTAAGACTGTG
Source organism: Arvicanthis niloticus (assembly GCF_011762505.2). NCBI lineage: Eukaryota > Metazoa > Chordata > Mammalia > Rodentia > Muridae > Arvicanthis > Arvicanthis niloticus. Next base: position 80,086,084 of record NC_047658.1, on the reverse strand, counting down.
ATTATTTAAATAAAAGCCCACAGGACCTATCCGAACTGCAAAAAGGCATCATGTGAGAAGGTGCCAGGCACAGACTGAAGGCAGAGCCTTGAGCACATCTCTTGGAGATGGTGACTCATGTTTGCATCTCTGTGGGTAATGTGTGATCCTCAGGGTAAGTTTGACCAAACCTGCTACCCTAACAAAGTGATCCAGCCTGGATGCTCAGGGTTGGAGTACAACTTCAAAGCAGGATCAAAGCATGCTGCCTGATAGAAAGCTAAGCACAATTTCCAGGTATTTTTCTTCCTCCACCTTCTGTGAATTGTAGCAGCTTCCCAATGAGAAAAGGCAGTCAAAGCACTTCCTCATCTGAGGGGACGAAGCATCCGGCTCCAGGATTTCTTCTTGGGAGAGATGCCATCAGGATGGAATGAGACTGTTTAGCAACAAGTCAGCATCTGATGGAAAGGGCGGCCAAGTCTGTCCTCAGAGGAGGCTAGGATGACAGTAGACATTGCATATGCAAAGCCTGGTTTTGAACTGAGGATGGGGAGCCTGGAAGGAGGGAAAGGTTGGGTGGGAGCAGGGCCAGCAAGATCCTATCCAAGAGGCTTGCAGCTAGATTCTCACAGCTCCATCCCCAGCTGCCTACCATGGACTCCTAGTGAGAAGAACCCCAGGAGTCTTTGAATGTGGACACTGAGGGAAACTGAAGCTCACCGTGCTAGGGTGGCTTCTTTTAAGAGCTCCCAAGTTTATCCCTAGCCACATTTGAAATGTACATTGGCCTGTAATTAACAAGCTAGAAGTTGTTAAAATGTCCCAGTTATGGGCAGTGGTGACACACACCTTTAATCTCAGTACTGGGAGGCAGAGGCAGGCAGATCTCTGAGTTCAAGGCCAGTGTGCTCTACAGAGGGAGTTCCAGGACAGCCAGGGGGTACACAGAGAAACTGTCTCAAACCAAATCAAACCACCACCACCACCACCACTACCACCACCACCACCAACAACAAAAGCCAACAAAAAACCAACCAACCAACCAAAAACAATAAAAAAAAATCCCAATTACACATCCATCTCATGATGTATGGCAGGGGGTGGTCTGGGAGATGAAAGGGCAGAGATTCAAGCCCACAGAAACAAGGGACAAAGCTCCTGAGGCAGGCCCATCTCAAAGCCAATCTTATTTAGTCTCCATCACCCAGGTATGCAGCTTCCATGGAAGTGGGCTCTAGTAGTCAGCCAGAGCCAGAGTACAGTTTGTGGGCTATCCCCTGACAGAGCTACTTCCATCTGGTTCAGAGAGATCATCAGACCATGGACTGAGAACCATGGAACCCAGGAGTTTCCTTGAACCTTTCTTTTCTTATCTGCTTCTGCTTCTTCTCAGTTCTTACAGATGTAGGATGGTCCTTCTTGCTCGTTCTACTTTATACTGTTCCTTGTCTCTAGCACCCTAGGCCCCTGCTAGTGCTGTAAATCTTCCACAGCAATTATCGCCTTACCTTCTGACATACATAACTTATTTATACATCACATTAATATCGGCTTTTCCTCCTACTATAACACAGCCTCCTTAGTATAAGGACTTAACTCTGATTCATTGATACATATGCCAAGAGTCTGAAGTATCCAACCCGAGTTTAATAAGCACTTGTTGAGTGAATGAAGGTTCACTAAGTACCTGTTGATGGTGCTGGCAAAAACGCCTGTCTCCACTCACACAGTTCACCACCATGTGAGCCAGGATCCCCCTTTACACTGGGAGTGGGGAGAATGGAGGCCCTGATAGGCCAAGGGGCTTAAAGGCAAACAGCTGATGGATGTGCTGACGCTGCTCAGATGCATCTGTGTTGATATCATGACTGTGACTGTTTTTTAGTGATACTGGAAATCAGGGGTGTCTGTGTCACCTCCTCCTGGTCTTTGGGGGAGTTTAATGCCCATGGGGGGACCTGGAAGGGGTCAGGTAATAAAGTTTCCTCTTTCTTTGGTGATTCTTTCTATGCATATCTCCATACAGATGTTCAGGGTGTCAGTGGGAGCAAAACTCCCAGTTACAAAACAATGGGCAACTTGGAGTTTTTTTTTTGTTTGTTTGTTTTTTGTTTTTTTGTTTTTTTTTGCTAAGAGAAGAGCACGAAGCTGGAAGTAACCAGCTCATCAGCACAGAAGCAAATCAGGAGTCAGGGACCTTCAGACAGGGAGCTTTCAGCCCTGCATGCTGACCTCTGCAGGAGACAGGCCAACAACAGACGGTGAGCTCAGAGGAACAGTTTGGCTCAGCCCGGAGGTTACAAATGTGCCCTAGATCCAAACTAACTCTTGTTCACAGAACAGTTCACTCTCTACTGAGTCACAGCTAGCTCGCCACCTCTCTCCCTCTGGCTAGCTTCTGTACTGCTACCCAAATCATCCTCTGAGAACATAGGGTGGATCTTTCAGGAGCTCACTGTAGCCCAGTCAGAGGATGAAACTCATAACATGCTGACAGCGCTCTGTGATATCCTCTGCACATCCTCATACACTGTCACCACAAAGCTGGTGACATTAGACATTCTGCCCTCTCATTTCATGTCAGCCATGTCTGCTCACCTTTATACACACTGACCGCGTCCTACCACACCCTAGCCCCACACCTCTGTCTAGAAAACTATTCCTGTGGAACCTTCCACACAAGTCTCCTGTCATTGCCTCTGAACTGTCTCCAGGCTTCTTTCTGTTCCTATAATCTGTCCAACATATAATCTTACAAAGCCCATAAATAGTATTGTACTAAGCTTATTGTGTCAAATTGTCATGTGTTTAGGTCGGGCATGCTACATGTCAGCAACTCCACGTATAAAATGTATGGTTATTCTTATGATAGGGGTGGCATCTCTGTTCAAATGATAACAAGGGGTCCAAAGCTTCTCTTCATTTTCTCAGTGCCCGGGCAGGGCCTGGCATCTGGGTCCCTGATGAATGTTTTATGTGAGAGTGACGCTCACAGTGCAGGCTGGAGCTGTTCTGCTATATGTATGCACTAACACAAACCCAAACCGGATCTAGGGCTTTTGGACAATATCTAACAAACTTCCATCACAGCCAAGCCTAGCTCCAGATGTTTGGCTGTGCTGGCCAGATGGAGCCTGAGAACAACTCAGAACATGCAGGGGTGGGGAAGGCGATGATCCAGGGCGACTACCTTTCTGGCAGGAGAAACAGAGTCGGCAGCGGGTGGAGAGGAAGCAGCAGCTGGATCAGGAGACAGAAGGCAAGAGGGAGGAGATGGAGGATGAGCGTGAGGCACGCGTTTAGATAGAAGTTTATCCTGAATGGGACGGAGACAGAATAAAGATAGAATTACAGCTGTGGCAGATATAGCAGTCGTGCCTTTGACATACCCATGGAGGAGCAGACCCTGGGGCCTGTGTCTCAGGATGACACAGAAATGTGTCTTTGGAGCCACGTGGGATTATGTGGCTCCTGACTGAACTGCATTCTGCTTCAGTTCCACCTCCCTGAAGAACTCTGAGGAGACCCATTCTGCTCCTGCCTAGGACTGCCCAAGACTGCAGTACTCATGAGAAGCCCTCACAGAGTTTGGTATGAGGGAGCAGCTGCAGGCTTAGGAGGGGAGAAGCCTGAGCCAGCCGGGGCAGACTGCCATAGCTGGGGCCTCTGCAGCTGTAGGCACATACTTGCTGGCCTTCAGGAGGCTGCTAGAACCCTGGCAATGAACTCAGTGCAGATCTTCCCTCTATGCATGACTCCAGTGGCAGCCGGAGACACAAGAGGAGGCTGGGTGAAGCTGGCGGAGACGTGTTCTAGAGACAGCTTGCTGAAGAAGGAGGATTTTGCAAGTATACTCCCACCCCCACCTCCAGGGCTTCACTATTACTCTTCGAGTTCCTGCTATGCAAACACCCTTTTCCACCAGTTTCTAAATCAGTACGTAGTCTGGAGGAAGCTGTACTTCCCAGCTAAGGCAAAGTTTCTTGCATTAGCTTAGCACTGCAGCTTGAGAGACAGAGCTGAGGTTGAGCGTTGTCTCATCATTCAGTGTCCCCTGATTGGGAGGGATGGGCTGTAATGGCACAAGCTCGCTGCTTTCACCTTTAAAGCACCCAGAGCCCCGTAATTCCTCCTTACAGTGACTGTCAGGAAGTTCAATGTCTACTTGGAAATTATCTAAGCACATACGTATGCACATGCCACATGCCACATGCCACATGCCACATGCACTCCAAGATAACTACAAATGTGACAAAGCACATTGTGCATGACAGCATCATATCCCAAAGTCAAAAGACTGGATACCCTTGACCAGGGTTGTTCCCTTTGATTTAATGTTACTTTGTTTTGACTCAAGATTTCACTGTGTAGCTCTGGCTAATCTGGACCTCACTGTAAAGACCAGGCTGGCCTCAAGCTCACAGGGATCCACCTGCCCCTGCCTCCTGAGTGCTGGGATTAAAGGCATGTGTCACCACAGTCAGACCTACTAGGATCTTAATGGGGCATGTTTTTTGCTGGGTAATGGTTTCTTTTGACTTGGGCTTATTTTTCTGTCTCCATTTTCCTTTGTCGTAATCAAAAACTATGCATTTGGGTCTGTTAGATACAAGCTCAGACTTATCAATGGCTTAAAAAGTGACTTTCTTCTTGTACTATAGAAAAGCTTCTGGGGCTGGCCCATGGCTACCCAGCCAGACACCCAGCCCTGGTTCCCGAAGACTCTGAAAGCCCCTGGTTTACCTGCGGTAAATCCCCGTGTCCAAACATGGAGGCCAGGTGAGCTGCCTTCTCTTTAATGTTCTTTGTGTGAAATTCCCTGTTAGCCAAGTTCTGGGCCCTCTTCTGCAGTCAAGGTGAGAAAGGAGAAGGATAGGGACAGTGGCCACGAGGGTTGCCACCAAGGGAGAGGGGAAGGAGTAAGCCAGGTTTGTCTCTTCACACACAGGAGACAGAAGACAGGCAGGGAACCAGAGGGGAAGGGATCCGGATGAGGAGCAGGTAGGATGGGACATGGACACAGATAAGCAGAAAGGATGGTCACCTGAAGAACCTTTTCTTCTACTTGTTGCAGGCGCCGCAGCACCCCGGATAGGGCCAGTGCCCCTTGGCAGGTGGGAGGCAGGGTGGCAAGATTTTCAGCCCCACCCAGTTGCAGGTCTGACTTGGCCCTGGCTCTCCAGGGTCTGCTGGGGCCCTCGCCACTAGCAGGTACTTGATTGAGTTCTCTGAGCACCTGTCCAGTTGCCACCGTGGAGGAGAACTGAGAGAGAGGGGGAAGTCAGCTTTCTTCCATTTATAGGAGGGAAACCTCCATGAGGAACCTCCACGAGGACCAGGGACAGAGAGCATAGCAGCAGGTGTTGAGAAAGGTCATAGAGTAGCCTGGGTGGAGGAGGGGCATCTGCACTTGTACTTGTATTCCTAGCACCCAATCAGAGTTCTCAGTCCTGGGCCTAAGAGTGCCCCAGACAAACCTCTATAACCCTGGTCCCATGAGTATTCATATTCCAAGACTACCTAGGATGCCTTAAGGAAGGTCTGGCTTGTTCCTTTAGAGACTATGGTTGATCTGAGTATGCACGAGCATTCCTTGCCCTCAAAGGACTGGTAAGCACACAGACACACAGTAGGTGCATTAGACTGCACTGACTGCTCTCCCCCTCTGGTATGAGAGCAACACACAATACCCAGTGCTGACCAGATGACCTGGGGTTTATGGGTACTCATCCTGACTCTGTCCAGATTCCAAAACCAGAGATGGGATAAACCACAGTCTCTGCATGCAGGCTCTGGCTGCTTAGACATCAGGAAAGGCTTTTACCATGCCTCAGCCTCACCTCTTCAGTGAGTGTACCCACGAGGCCCCCGATTCCATTATATTATTATTTTTTCAATAAATTGGAAACCAGTTTATTCACTAGCTCTCTGCACTAAAGGATGACATGATAATTCCCCAAAATGCCACATGCAGTTGCTTCCTTCCTCCCTTGCCCCCCCCGCCCTGAAGCAACAGAATCAAGAGTGAATGTGGATGGCTGGGTAACTCCTGTTATGGTCTGAGGGACCAGTGGCATGTACTTCAGGTAGACCTATGTGGTTGTTCTTATCCATAAGGATAAGATCTTATCTACAAGGATAGTACAGGGATTTTATATTCAGCCATATTTGGGAGCAAGAGGGAGCCATGAATCCCACCCCTTGGCTCAAAGTCCCCTCCCACTGGCATTAACAAAATAGTATCCACTGGAAAGAGCCCTACCTGCCTTTTCAGAGGAGGTGGAAGCCTGGGAGTGGACTCCTCCAGCTTGGGGCAGCGAGAAGTACCAGGAGGGCGAGAGGCAGAGCACAGGACAGGCTTACCCATGCCTGAGACCCGGTGGCAGTCCTGAGAGTAGAAAGGCAGGTCCACAGAGGCAGCCCCAGGAGACAGGAAAGAAAAGGCAAGTGAGACCCAGGTATGTGGAGGGAGGGCAGGAGAAACAGGGAGAAGGAGATGCAGTGTGGAGGAGCAGAGATGGGGCTGGCTAGGTGCCTGGAAGCCTGGCCCAGCTGGGAAACTGGATCCTTGGCTCTGCAAGCATGTGGATGGACAAGTCCTGTAGTCCCCTGCTCTGGGACGACGTGTGAATCCCACAGGCCTTGCTTTTGGCTCAAACACAGGGCTCTGGGCCATCATTGCCAGCCTACACCGTGCTAGAGTGTCCAGTGCAGTCCTCCCAGAAACAGAGAGCTTCTTGCCTACTCCAGGACAGCGATGTTCAGGCCAAATGGACAGAGCCCTCCCTAACAGTGGGGCTTATAGGAAGTCAGGCCTCCAGAAGGGACCATTGAAACTACGTTTAGACAAAGACAGGACTCAAGAAAATTGCCCTTTTATAATAAAGCCACTTCCTGGAGGTTAGTTATTCAGGAGAGGTGTGGCTCACCCCAAGACCAAGGAGCCATTCATGTTTGCCTCTAAAGTTAACCAGTAAGGAGACTGTCCCCCATAAAATGAGCCAATTTCTGTCATGGGACTGGTGTCCTCCATACACAAAGGGAATCTGACCTCAGAGTTTTGTAATAATAACCATATATCATAATACGACGTGTATCCAAGGCAAGTGAAGAGAGTACCAAGCTATGAGCACAGACCTCAAGTGAGTGAGTCAGAGAGGACTCAGCAGTCTGAGGCACAGCAGCAGCCTGCCCTGGTTGGGCAGAGCACCTCATCAGGGCCTGCTGGAGCACAGGGAGGGGAGAGACACCAGGGAACACTGAGGGGGTTGGTCAAGTCCTTGTTGTTATCTTAGTCAATGCCTCTGGTTGGGGTGCATCACTTCACCATGGACTGGGGCAGTGCTCTCCCACACAGTCAATTCAAGTTGCTCCATCTCACATTGGCTACAAATCATGGTTTGAGTGCAAAACCAAAATAAAAAATGGATTTAATTATTGCAAGATGAGCATCAGAAAACTGTAACTCATAGGTCTAATGCAGGGGCCTGTTTGTGTAAATTGGTTTTACTGGAATGCCACCACACTTACTTGTTGAGATATCCATTATGGAGGACTGAATGTTCTAACAGGACAGTGTAACTCCAAAGTAGAAAAGAGTTGCTACCTGTCCTCATGGAAGTCTGTTACTTCATAGCCAGAAGGCTGAAGGGCTTGTTGTTGATATATGTATATGTGTATGTGTATAAATATATATATATAGTTATATATATATATATATATATATATATATATATATATATATAGTTATATAGTTATATAGTTATATAGTTATATTGTTGTTGTTGTTGTTGTTTTTTGGTCAGACCCAGATGGTGAACTTCAGCCGATCTCTAGCCAGAAAGTTTCTGTCACCGGAGGTAGGTCCAGTGGCCATGTAATAACCTTACCTGTTTCATGACTGAAGGGTTCCGAGTGTTCTCCTCAAACTTGGCCAGCAGCTGATTGGCCATGTACTTGACTTTGTTCTGATTGCCACTTTCTTTAGCATACTCTTGATTGGAGCCCAAGCTATGGCTGGAGAAGGCCGGCAGCTGCAAAGATCAAAGCAGCACATTGGAATCTAGGCATTGTCTGAACAGAGGGCCTCTCTCTGAGTCCAGGCAACAGGGATGAGCCCTAGAACTGATGCTTACAGCACAATGTGTGTGTCTAAAGAGTGGGCATGGCCAGCTTGGGAACCCAGCAGTTAAAAGTTTGAATTCTGACTCTTTCCCTCCAAGCCCTGGGACCTTGGTGCTTTAGGTCTCTGAATTTGCACCATCTACAAAATGGGAGGAGTGTCCCACTTCAAGAGGTTATTTCAGAAAAAAAATCAGTTCTTATAGAGAGATGTTACATAAAATAGTTTCCAAATGCATCATTTGGCTAAGAAGTGTGGAGGGAGAGAGGGAGGAAGAGAGAGGGAGGGAGGGAGGGAGGGAGGGAGGGAGGGAGAGAGAGAGAGAGAGAGAGAGAGAGAGAGAGAGAGAGAGAGAGAGAGAGAGATCAGCTGGGCTATCATAAGCACAGGCTTTAAGGCAAGTTTTCTCTGCTGCTCTGTACTCCTTTTCTCAAGTTCACCCACAACTCCAACCTTTAGATAAAAAGCAATTCTGAAATAACTTTAGATTTACACAGAAGGCACAAAGCAATACGGCTTGCTCTTGAGCACCCTTCCTCCAGCTGCCTTTGACCTAGCTTCAGGAATAATGTTATCAGAGTCGGGGAGTGGACACTGGCTCAATGCTGTGATCTGGACCGGGGGCTCTGTTTGGATTGTGTCAGCTTTTCCGTTCCCACCCATCTTCAGTTCCAGGCTCCCATCCAGGCTCCCACACATTTAGTCATCTTTTCTCCTTAGTCTCCTCCGATCTCTGGCATTTCTCTATCTTCCTTGGCTCTTACACTTCTGAGGGGCACTTGGCAGCTATTTTATAAAAAGATCCTCAATCTGTGTTGGTCTGATGTGTTCTCACATTTCGCCTGCACTGGAGGTTCTGCGGACTCATGGCACAGGGGTGAAGGGCGCCTCACACCCATCCTATGAGAAATGATGGTAGCCAGACTGTGAGGAGGACCTTGTTACAATGGTTTATAAAATTGAGTTCCTTCTCATTCATCTGCTAATTAATAACATTGGAAAATTTCTAGTATTTCCTAATGTCTTTTCCCGTTCCATGGGACTCTTTTCCCACACACCTTAGAAGACAGAGAGGGGGTAATGTGCCAAGTGAGGGTGGTCGGCCATCTCAAGAAGACAATGAGTCTTCCCCACAGGAGCAGTGATCTTGAGGTGGTAAAGATGCATTCATTCAGAAGAGACACATGGGAAGATGCAAGTCAAAGTTGACTGTTTTTGAAATTAGGCCTCAAAGAGAAGTAGCCTGGGGGAAGGAGTCGTGTATGCACAGCACAGTCAAGTGTTGGACAGACACAAAATGCAGAGTCACTCCTCACTTTAGTGTATGAAATGTGGCTTGCACATGAATGTAGACTCAAGGGCAAGGAGAGAGTTTACTGAATGAACATTGTTTGCACAAAATCAAAGTCAGCCACTACAACAGGCCCACACTCACTGAGGTACCTACCAATAACCTTTTTTCAAACCAGATTTGATTCATTGAGTCCAGGACCTGCATTTCTCTTTTATTTTTATTTTAAAAAAAATCATTCATGTGTGTGTGTGTGTATGTGTATGTGTGTGTGACATGTATTTGAGTGGCTGTGGAGGCCTGGAGAGGGCATTGGATACTCTGTAGCTGCAGTGTTAGGCAGTTGAGAGCTAGCTTTTGTAGGTACTGGAAACTATACTTGAGTCCCTGAAAGAGCAGTGAGCTCTCTTAACTTCTCAGCCATTCCTCTACTCCCTGAAGCCACAGTTCTTGATGGGATCACCCCCAGAAGCTCTGGGAATGCTTCAGACGGGGATAGTGAGCATGTTCACATTGTAAGGTGTGACAAGAATTCCAGATGTCTTTTTATCATAAATGAGGTGAAGGGTGGGCAGTTGTGCTCTATCCGGATGGGCTCCTGGCTTGACTGACAGCTTGTTTTCTGGAAGGTGGAACAAGTCTGAGCCATGAAGAATAATGTTTTACAAAATACAGCAATAAAGCCTCTCTAACCACACAGAAGGGGCATGTCTCTTATGAGTCCTGTGAATCAAGCATGAGTGTGGCTTACAAATTATCCCATGTGCCTCTGAGTCAGCTCTGACATTAACCAGCAGGCTGGCTAAAACTGGCACCCACAGCTCCTTAACATATGCACGCTTCCTATTGCAGAATTAGGATGGCTTTGACGAATGTAACACAGGGCTGGGGAGATGGCTTCACTGGTAAAGTGACTGGCACACAAACATGAAGACTCAGCCCCGCCCCCCAACACCCACATAAAAAGCTGGGTGCAATGGTACATGTCCATAGCCATAGCACTGGGAAGTGGAGGCAGGATGACCCCTGGGGCTCATGGGCTGGCCAATTAAGCCTAATGGAGAAGATATTACTTCTTTGTAAGACCCTGTCTCTGAGAAATAAGGTGGAAAGCAAACAGGAAAGACACTTGACATCAATCTCCGCCTTCGCATGCACACAAGGAACATGATTAGCCTCCAAAATGTACACACACACAGGCACAAATAAGTGAAGTGCACACCTTACGTCTCTTTAAATTATTTCTTTAGAGTAGAATTCATGCCCACTTTATGCTAGTTCTAGGCAAGTTTATGCCACTTTAGGCAAGTTCTAGAGTTGGACACACAGTCTCCTACAATTTTCTCCTTTCACCAGGTGGTGGCACTCGAGAGTACCCAACATTTGTCTTAAGACTCCAAGTCCAAAAGGCAGGGGAAAAAATGCAGAGGGCCTACTGGTGTCTCTTTCCTACTTAGTGTAATTAAAAATTCAATATTAATTAGCTATATTATATAGGTCATCTTATAAATCTACAAGCCCTGCAAAGTTTCAGGCAGTTTAGATGTATCAGCACATTTGACAGACATACCCCTCCTCCCAGGGAGGTTTCATCCTACAAGGTTATACAGCTAAGTGGGGATCAGAATACTGACTGTTTTTCTATCAAACTGAGCCTGGATCCCAGTGGCTCATGAGAGAACAAAACCAGACGGGACAAAGGCTAGTGACATAGCCAAGCACACCCAAGCCACTGGTCCTCAGAACATGGACCTTTGTATCACCTGAGCCTGTGCACACAGACCTCTTCCAGGTTGTTGAAGCCTTGTCGCCTTCTCTTGTTCATGTCATTCTCTTCAGTCTGAGTGTCTACCTGTAATGGCCAAGAAAACATGGTGAGCTTAGGGCCATGGACACTGTTTGAACTAGAAGCATAGAAGGATGCATGCTTGTCTGGAAACAGCTGTCCAGTTTGCCCAGTGGTAGACATGGGCAAAGATGGCCCCACATACAACAAGTGCTGGCATGGAGTTATGGTCAGGCACAGTGGAGAGTGTTTCTACTCTATCTCAGAATCCCTACGACACAGGCAGGGTAGGCATCATCTCTATCCCAGTGGCTTTAGGCTCCGACGGGGTTTAATCATGTGTCTAAGGTCAGAGCCAGGCCTGGCATGGAGATACCTTTTGTGTGAACTGCCTTGTAGAAACCACCAGACTTTCTGTGCTCCCTGGGCCTCCCATGAAGAGGTAGCACAGGTTCACCCGTCCAGGGCTTTGGTATCATAGTTAACCTGTAGTCCATGTACCATTATAAGATTTAATTCATTTCAAATAAACATTAGATCCAACCTGAGGACTAGAGATCAAATGTCCAATTTGTCAAGGCCAATTCAGATTTCCTGACTTCCCCATTCACTGTAACTATTCACAGACACATTCCCTTTCATAGATATTACCCAGCTGTCCTGATATCACCTCATAGCTCACTCCCTGCTCCCATAATCTGAACAATCTACCCAAGGCCTATGAACTGGCCTAGACGGATGAGGAGGAGAGCTGTAAGGACTGAGCTATCACCATGGCCTCGGGTAGGGGTAGAGGACGAACACAGTAGCGTCTTCATATGTATCTTTGATCCTAGATTAAGTAGACTTCCTAAGGATAAACATCTTAACTGCCAGCTTCCAGTGACTTGGACCTCCTCTGAGTGGCTATCCCCCGGGGGAGTCTGGAGTCAGGATGCACAGAGCATGTATCAGATCTGCATGGATTCTCCTACACTCTGACTTCCTTCATGTCCACATTTCATCCCAGCCTTTCAAACACCATAAGTGTAGGAAGAGGGGCTATAAATTCACTGTAAACACAGGCATAACTTCCATCCAGGCCTTAGCATGGACTGGCCACAGAAGGGTCATTTCAGGCCTGGCTATTCTAAAATAGCAGTCTCAGAACTGAGTCTACCATGTGTCACTCAAGTGTACTAAGTGTACCCACACACAGAGACAGACACACCCACCACACACACAGACATACACAACACACACACACACACACACACACGTACGACATGGACACGCATATGCATGTGCATGCACAAATTGCCATGTTTACCAACTCCATTAAAAAAACCACAACTATAGTTCAGTCATGAAAATTTGTTCAAAAATTTGACTAAGGCACTATAAACCAAGGGATCAGAGGGCCCTGCCTCCCTTCAACATTTCCTTCAGCTTCTCATCAATCACTATTTTGTGAATGGAAATAATCTCAGTCTAAATGCTTGGGCAAACACCAAGAGAAACAGATGACCTTATTTTCCACAATGTTGGGTTTTAGAGACACAGGCTGTCTGGGCTCCCAGCTCTACCGACTGTGAATGCCACTTAGGCCTAGAGACCAGAGCCATGAAAGTACAGAATGTCCTATCAACAAGAATGCTCCGTGCATAATCTTAGAGCTCTCTTTGTATTTTTGTTTCCACTTTCAATGAGGACTTGGCTTTTCTCACAAAGAGCAATACATGCAACTTTCTCTTTTATACTTGTCAGCCTGGGGTGGGACTATTCAAACAACTGGAGCCTGGCTAGACCCCATCCAGACATGTGACCTATGGGCTCGCAAAATGCACTCCATGGTGGTGGGCCCAGTCAGAAGGTCCTAAAATGATCCCAAATCTTCTGGGAGAGTAAATGAAGCACAGGGGGGTAATCTCTGCTTCTTAGATGCCTCCACTAGGACCCTGGGAAATAAAATGCTGTCTACATGGGAAGGTTAGCAGTATGTGCATCCAAATAATGAAATTATTAATAATAATTTCTCCATTGAAAAAATGTTATTGAGATGTAGGTAAAAATAAAAGCCTATGAAAATTAAAATGTAGAGATTTTTTTTTCTCACCAGAAGGCAAAGATTGATTCAAGACCTCTAACCCAGAGCCATTTTCTTCAGTGGTGTAGCAACTGGTGCTGCCATGATCCACCAGATAACCCCCATCTATGCTCCTGCACGTGGGCCTAACTAAACTCAGTGGGACGTGAACATGAATGCAGATGTGAACACAAATGCACACAGGAGACTTGGAGGGGACTGGCTGAGAAGAAGAAGAGGGGCTTCTGTGGGAATGGGGTGTCAGGGGATGGACATGATAAAAATACATTCCATACATCTATGAAATTATCAAAGAATAAATAAAAAGTACCTTTTACTAAAAGCCTCTAATCACTATGGACTTTATTATACTTGACAAAGAACCAGAAGCATAAGGAAAAAGCAAATATTTCCCATGGCCAGGCAGAGAGAGCATGAGAATAAACAAATGACTTACTGTCTTTTCCTATTCATTTTCCAGCTCTTTCACCCCACGAACCCTTTCTTATCTTGATTTTTCAAGGGTTTGAAAAGGCTGATGTGCCAAAAGCCATTTATTAAACCAAATGGCTTCCCTCTTTAAAAACTAACCAGAGGCACATATCTGGTAGTCCAGTTATTAATGTGGTCAGCAGAGGACAGCCATGTCCCCACAAATCCTGAGTTGTTTGGCTCAACTCAGACCACCTTTACATTTAGTTAGCTGGTCTAGCCTAACCCTGGAGGAATTTAATTCTGACTCATAGGAAGAAGGGTTGGTCATTGTAGGTAATGGCCTGGTTGCATTGAATGTCAGCTTTGATATTTAAAACAAGGGCCAGTGACACTAGCAAGAAATCTCATTCTTCAAGGAATCATAGGTTCTGGTGCTGCTCTGTGTCTAGAGGCCATCAGAAAACCACCTACCTACTTTGACTTCAGTTTCCTCACCTATAAAAAAGAGTCTTACACTGTTTACTCATAAGCTGTTGTGAAGGTTGGTGAAATCACAGGATGTAAAACGCTTCTTAAACTAGAAGTTTGCTGCACAAGTGCCAGTACTATTAGTAACAAAAATTTAAATATCTGAGTTCTAGCTCTTACTTTCATAGTACTTATATAACTTACTAAAATGTAATATCTCCAAGTCCCAGTTTCCCTACCCATTACATTACAAGGGTTCCATGTTCCCAATCTTCCTCCAAAAATGTATGTATCCATGGGGTGGGTGGATTGGTGAGTGCGTGGGTGGACACATAGATAGATAAATGGATGGTGGGTGGGTGCATCGATGAATGAATAGATGGCTGGATGAATGGATACATGGCTGGCTGGGTGGGTAGGTGGACTGATTGGTGGATAGGTGGCTGGGTGAATGGACTAATGGATAGATGGGTAAGTAGATAGATAGATGGATGATGGATGGATGCATGCCTGGATGAGTAGATGGATGGGCGGGTGGGTGAGTGGATGGATGGGAGAAAGGGTGAGTAAATGGACTGATTGATAGGTAGGTGGACAGGTGGATGGATGGGTACATGGATAAGTGGATGAGTGAATGGACTGATGGACAGATGAGTTGGTAGATAGATGGGTGGTGAACAGACTAGATGGATAGAAGAAGCACCTTTTAAAACTCCCTTGGCCCCCTGAAAAAGTATCTGTGCAGAAAGATCAAGGCTTTAAAGCAGCATCTGGAGTACTCTGACCACATGCAAAAGAGTCATATTATATGAACTCCACCCCTACCAGGGACAAGTGCTGGCAGAGTGGGACCTAGGAGAACATAGAAAATCTCTGGCCCAGCTAGCTGGCCTTTGGAATGGGCATTCTATGGCATGTGACAATTTTGTTGGGTCTCACAACAAATGAGTTTAAGATGAGAGAAAGATGAGAGAAACAACAGGTGTCCTCATGTGCAAATATCAAGGACAATACTGACTGTAGCATCCATAATAACAGGCATCGCCCAGGAGTAGAGGGTCTAGGAGAGTCCAAAGGAGCACAGATGTACAGGAGTATGTACAGGTCTGTGTGAGTACTGGAAAGGCAAGAGGCTGAAAATGTGGGTTCAGATGCCACCTACTTGCACACTGACAAAAGCTTAGAAATTCCCAAGAACTTTCACTATATACTAAGAAGTGTTTAGATGCTGAGCAGGATCCAAGGCAGACTGTAGAAGTGGACCAAAGACTTGTAAAGAGGAAAACACTATCCCTGGTCTTCTTTTTCCAGGCATGGACCACCCAGTCTTTATTATTTAGCAACCCTGATCGAAGTACTATTCCTCAAAGCAAGCATGGTCCCTAATGGAGAAAATGTCTTCTAGTCTGCTTGGAGTTGCTATGTCTTACTGAGATCTGAATGTTGCCAGTAAACTAAGAGGAGAGAAGAAAAAAAGAATTGAATCCTAAAAGTGAAATCTGGAGGGAGAGAGATGGTTAAGACTGGCTCAGCAGGGCACAGTGAAGCCTCTGAGGAAGAAGATGCAACACTGTGGATGGACTGGACAGATGGACATGTTAGGATATTTCTCTGAAAGCTGGGGAGACATCAGGGAGAGATAGTGAGGAGTGCTGAATACTGATACCCTCATCAAGGTTGTAGGCATTGTGGTGCAGATGGGTTATGGGATAGAATGATCCAGGTGTGGCTTAACCCAAATTTGTATTTCATGATAAGCTCCCATGCTGGCGGGGTACATGTCTGATTGCACCAATATCTGTGTGGCATAACAGAGGTGGAGCCACCACAGATGGATAGAGATGTGTGTATGGTTCTTAGCATCTTGTACAGCAACTAGCTTCTCATTGCCTCCCAACTAACATCACTTCAGCATTGTCCATCACTGGATATACAATAAAGGCCTTTTTAATGAACAAGTGTAGTGCAGGGGACAAAGCAATAAAGTATAACTCAGTAATGTGTGACCTTGGGCCAGCCACCTGGCCTCTGTGATCCCTGGCTCATATCTGTAAATGTGAACATATTAAGCAGGGACATTCTATCTCTCATCGAGATGCAAGATAGTTGAAATTAAGAGTATCAAAATTTTGGCTTCTCTGAATCACATTGGATGATTCAAATTGTCTTATACCACACATTAAATTCAGAGGTGTCTAACCCATGGCTTGTAGGTTGTAAGAACACGCACATGTTTGTGTGATTATGACACTCTGCTGTCATTTGCAGATTTCACATTCAAGATATGAGTAATAATTGATTTGCAAAAAACTTGCCATAACAAGTCTCACCAGCTAGGCATGATAATGTATACTTTTAATACCAGTAGAGGGGGGCAGAGGCAGGCAGATCTCTGTGAGTTTGTGGTCAGTCTCATCTATATAGTGAGACCCAGTTTCAAAAAAAGTCTTATCATGTTTAAATTAATTTCATAATTTTGTGTTAGACTATATTCATAGCTATCCTGGGGTACTCCTACCTTCAGGCACAGGTGGATATTATGAATAAAATCATAATTGTTTGCTAGATGCGTGGTTCCCAAACTGTGTAGCTCACTATCCTGAAACCAGCGTGAACCCAGAGGAAAGGCAGGACACAGTGATGTCTGTCAGATTGTTTGAACTTAACTGATTAGAAAACAGAACAAGCATTTCCCCCCCCCCCCTTATCTAGGAACACTGTAAAAAAAAAATCATAGCCATGAAGGGTGCTACAAATCTGGAAATTTCTAGAACCTCATTAAACCCTGGGCTTGTACTGATTAGTGTTTGCCAATTTGGCACAAAGTAGAGTCACCCAGGAAGAGGGAATTCCACCTGAGTAAATGCCTCTGTCAGACTGGCTGAACATAGGCAAGCCTGCGGGCATTCTTTTGACTGTTTATTGGTGTAGGAGGGCCCAGCCCACTGTGGATGGTACCACCTCAGAGCAAGCAATTCTGGGTTGCATAAGAAAGCAGTAAGTGACAGAGAGTGAACATTCCTCCATGGCTTCTTCAGTTGCTGCCTCCACATTCCTTGCCCGGAGCTTCTACTCTGCCGTCTTTTGATGATGGACTGTGACATGAAAGTGTAAACCAAACAAACCCTCTCCTCCCCCAAGATGGTCTGGTCAGTGCTTAATCATGACAACAGAGAAGCCAACTAGGACTGGACTCAAGGACAAGAGCCCCACAGCATTCATGTCTGTGTAATTGTTCCCATCATCAAGACGACTAAAAACCACAGCCTTCAAGTTAGTGGGGCATGATGACCATTGAATGAACAAGTGAATTTAATGAATGGAAGTGTGAGAATATAGAATACTACTCTATACCCTTGCCACTTAACCAATGTTCATCACAGCCCTGATCTGAACTGTCTAATGACACGAGGAATGAGCTTGAACCTACTACTCAGGAGATTGAGCTAACCTGGGTTCACTCTTAAGACATGTACCCGCTGAGCTATGTGTATACCTTTTGAGTCCTGGTTTACATAGTCTGTCAACATAAACAGACCTGAATATGATAGTCTTCTTTCTGAAACAAAACACGGGCCTGAAACTTACCCGTGGGGTCCTCTTTCTGGGCAACGTGAGGTTGAGATAGTTATTCTGAATAAATGTTTTGCCCAAGCCAAAGTCAGCATTTTCTCCATAGTTTTTACGCCATGAATCTGTTGAGAAGTAAAAGCAACATTGAGATTGGGATCTAGGACCGGGTGGTGATGTTATAACCAGTGGGTGTCATTGTAGCAAGACTCTTCAAAATAATTCCCTCACCCTGACCTTTATAAAGCCTTAAATGGCTGAAGGGTCTGGAGAGATCACCACATCCCATCAGGGGTCATTTTTGTTTGGCTTCTAGTCAAATGGAAGTTGTCTGGTAGCTGTAGAGTAGACAGCAGCAGCCAGACTTGTGCTGGAGAGCAGAGATAATACCAGCAGCTAGACAAGTCTCTGTGCTTACCCATGGGTCTCAGTGGGGTGCCCCGGAATAGCTCATAGAACTTGGAGAGGTACATGACCATGCTGAACTTGTCAGGCTCCTGGGTAGACGCCATCTCTTTGCCTGTGGTCACAGGCAGGATCCCAAACTCACGCTTGGCCACATCAAATGCCAGTTGATTGTTCTCCACAGCATCGTCTTCATTCAGTGAGTCAAAATTGCTGGAGGATCAATGTCAGGTGAAGTTCATGGTGAGTTAGGATGAATTGCTCATAAGAAGCACTGTGGGCTGATGACTTTTCCAGCCCCGTTGAGCCCCAACCTCAAGCCCAGGAATATGCCTCGCTCATGAAGGACTGAATCAAACCTGGACCATGATCATGCCACTGACCTAGGCTGAAGCTACCAGAAAATGATTTAGCCTCCTTGGAAAATGTGAGAGTTACCTTAATTACTTCTCTTATTCATTTTTTTTGTCGTAATTGCTATAGTAACAAGAGATTTTCTCAAAGCAATCAAATCATATATATCATGTGGAGAAGAGATTCCTGTCTCCTCACTGCTAGATGACTTCAGTAGGTTTCCATTAGTGTTTTAGGAAGGATCTGTGGGAGTCTGTGCTGCTTTCTGTGTCAGTAAGTATTGTTCTTTGGATATCACAAAGGGTTTCTAGAATGTCATCTCACCTTCCAGTTGATCCTACCATTTTGCTAACATACAAAGAAGCTCTAGAAGATTCCATAAATGATCTGATGAAAGTGGGTGTCAGAAAAATGCTTCTTTGGTTAAGTTAGGTCTCTCTGTTCTATTTCCTTTCTTATGAATGGGGCTTTGAGGCATATGCTCAAATTTCCAAAGTGTGGCTATTAGGGTTGGCGGCCAAGTGGAGAGACACAACTACTAATCCTGTGTTTAGTGTTACATACTAGGGACACCTGGCAAGCATGTTGCTATCTAAACAAGTTTTAGAAAACAACCTGAATAGAAACTTGCAGAGAGAAATATTTAGCTGGGCCAGGGGGCTCTCCACCCCGACAAGGCTAAAGTCCCTTGTGTTCAGGGTCCACACTCACATCAGCTCTGGCCGGAAGCTGTGGATGATGGCACACAGGGCCAAGCCGCTGCGCCAGGATGTGGTCAGGTCAGTGACTCTGACATGCTGGTAACCCTTGGTCTGCTGCTGGCACCAGGTTAAGAGCTTGTTAGGCCGGATGTCTGACTCTGGGAGAAAAACACAGGTGGTGAGCTAGTTCAGCCTGAGCATCAATCACTCTCACTGCCATTACGACTGGGAACCAGGAAGAGTGGATGACATAACATAACCCTGATGGCCACTGCACAGGACCCGGGTCAACTGGAAGCACACTGTCTAACAGCACTGTCCCTGGGGACAATAGCTAGGTCTAATTTGGAGGCTAAGAACATAGACACTGCATCTACTGGGTGACACCAATGACTTGGAGTTGTCATGGGTAGAGGAGCCCATGACCAGGTTTGTTGTAAGCTATCCCAGGGAGGAGACCTCACTAAAGAAAGTGTCTGGGGATGTATATCATTCAGCCATCATTTCAGTTGGCTATTGAAGAATGTCCAGAAATTAATCAGACAGAGGCATTCCAGGAAAACAGGATGGAGTGGCAGCAAAGCCTGCCATGCTTATGTAAAAGTAACACAGTAAAAATTGTATCTGTAAAAGTTATAAAAAAACAGTTGTGTAGCAGTTGTAAAACAGTTGTATAACGGTAAAAGTTGTAAAACTGTAAACAGTATTTTACAGCAGCTGGGTATGTGGTGTGTGCAGGGAAGGGAGGGAAAGGCTGGGCAGACAGAGATAGGTGGAGTGTCCTTGGGTAGGAGAGGGGTGGGGCCTGAGAGAAGCTGGCTACTAGGGAGTTACTCATTGAACCATCCCTCCCCCACCTCTGAGCACCCACTCCATAGCCAGTGTTGTGTCAGGATTAGGAATCAAAAGAGGGATAAAAGCTCAGGAATCTGTTGTCTAGTTGGGGAGACAGGACCCTTATTCCAGAAATAAGAGGCAAAGAAAAACCAGCCCCATGGGACTGCCCACAGTGGACTTTCCTGTGCTAAGTGCTTGACAACTAACTGCACGCCTTAACTCTGATAATCCTGTCTTACCCTTGCTCTTACAGATGTGGAGGCTGAAGGACAAAGAGGAGAGGCACCTGTTAAAGGTCACAGGTGATGGGGCAGAGCCAAGCTGGCGGTGGGTCTGAGCAAGCTTCATCCCCTGTATAGCTTGTCTCAGGGCCCCAGAAGGACAACTCACCCCGCCTGGAGAGGCTGACAGATCTCCTCACTGAGCCCCATCCATCCAGAGGGAAGCGGCCCATCTCCTTAGTGATGTACAAATGCTTCACCTATGAGCAGAAAAAGAACACGCATCCGCCCATCAGTTCCCAGATCCTGTGCCCCACACCAGACTCCCTACCTGATAGTACTTTTTTCAGGTGTTGGCTGACATGGCTTTCAACACATACCACAGGCCTTAACTGTCTTCCCAAGTGTGGGAGAACGACAGTGAGTTTCTAACTAGCTAATATGAACCTGTACTAATCTCCCTCCAATTAATTGAAGAAGGTAAATTTTGGGTGAATAAAATCCCCAGAATAAAAGAAGTCCAGGCCCAGGCATGGTAAGGTAAAAAGGAGCTATCTAGGAAAGTGGATTATTTTTGACACAGATATAACCAGTGTCACATATGCACAGTAGCAAATTAACACATGAAAACATATGCAAACATGCAAATAAACACAGATGCATGCAGCATCACATGTGGTCTAGCTCCCTCCTTTAGGTTATGAAGAGTGCTGCCTTTATTGAACCCCTACATCTTCTGGGGAAAAGAATCAGCTCCACCCTGGGCTAGCAGGGTGGCTTCAGTTCCAGGAATGTACAATTTACGAGACCATTCTTCTTCCTCAGTCAGGTCACTGCAGGGGCTTGAGACTGACTTAAGAGTGGGCTTACCTGGTGAGGCCTGACGCAGTGCAAGTTGAGGTTTGGGTACCGCGTGGCTGGGTCCAAGGTGTACTGCTCAAAATTTTTGTTGATGTTCTCAGGGGTTGTCTGAGGTAACAGTCGGTAAAGACTCTCTCTGCCGGAAGTCAGAGGCCAGAGGTCAGGGGTTGCTCTTGCCACCACAGGCCCTGGCTCCTACACTCCCCTCTTCCCTGGTCTCCCTGGGTATGTTTGTATAGTCCTCCCCAGCAATGTCTGACAGAGAACTACAAAATGTGGGGAGAGACAAAAAGGGGGAGAGAGGCAAAGCATACAGGTGGTGGGGATATGGTCTCCTTTACTGGGCAGGAAGAGGCAGGAAGAGGCAGGAATGCAGGGCCAGCATCTCAGTAGCCTCTAGTTCAGCTAAAGCCTTTGCCCAGCCAAGCTGCTGCTGTGGCTTGCCCCTGTGGTCATAGTGGTCCACATCCAAGGCCATCAAAGCCTGTTTCCTGTATCAGTACTAATTCTCTCAAGTCAGCCATCTGTTCATGGTCTTGTGGCCAGAACAAGGGCCTGGGAGAAAGCCAGGACCTCAACTGTAGGAGAGGCCTGGAAGGTCACAGAACCCTTATTCAGGACAGGACACTGTGCAATGTCCTTGAAGACTTCCTTAAATAAACCTCTTGGGCCTTGTGTGGATGAGAAAAGTCGTAGAGCCACAATTTAGAACTAGCTCATGTCAAGATTTGTTTCTACTATCCAGGGCCTAAGATACTGGAGTCAGAGAAACTCACCAAAGGAAATGGATTGTGACACAGTGTCCTTGGAGACCCTCGGATCATATCAGGCCACACAAAGGAAGATGGACAAGCTCAAAGCTGCTGGACAGTCAGCCTGGCTTTACTCCTGCCCGAGGCTGCTGGGGCCAGCTATAAGCTCTACTCTTAAGACTCACCTTTCAGCTAACACCTCCAGGGGAGGGGTGCCCTGGTCCCAGCTCTTCACCATCCATGCTGTGTCAAAGGCTGCCAGGAAGCCTCGGGCGCAGCCTGTGCCCATGGGCCAAAATGGCTGTAAAATAACACATGTAAAATTCTCATAGATTCTAACGACTCCCAGTCTTCTCCCATTCTATCCACCACTGGCTGATTGCCAGCTCTGAAGCAGGGCAAGGGTACAGCTCTGCTGCCCACAGCTTATCAGAACCATGGGCAGTTGTAGCAAACATGTGAAGGGTATGATGGCTCCACATGTAGCAAAGCTACCTGGGGGCTCTGAAAGAGAGAGAGGAACCAGAAAATGCTTTGTGAAAGCGTGGCCTTTATGACCATTGTAAAGCACGGGTGGGATCCTCATCTTCCATTTAGCAAAATCAGGGGCAAAAGCTTTGTGGCTAGAAAACGCTGGAGCCTGCCAGAGCACTTAGCACTGGAGGAGTATGAGGAAGGGAAGGTTGGGAGGGAGACAGGGATAGAAACGACAGGCCACAATAAGGGTGAACGAGGACTGATCTGCCCAAGCTTGCCCATGATAGACCGAAAGCAGGGTTTGCAATCTGACTCTCAGCTCTGGACAACTTTGCAGACACTGTAAGTGTTCATATTAAGATGGGATGCTGACTCCCAAATGGTCACTTATCTAAGGATCTTCACATTTATAAGGGTGTGAGAGAAAGCTATGACTACAACACTGCACTTCAAAAATCTCCTGCCCTGCCCCCGAGCCTCCCTCACATTCTGGAAGATCTTTATACTGAAAATCCACATAGGGCCACCCTCACGGGTTAACAGGTCCCAGCCACGCTTATGGAGTCTATATGTTCTGAGGAAAAACATTCCTGGGCTCCAGATCAGGGCTGGTTGATTTTGTTTTTCAATCTAGAAGCAGCCCAGAAGAAGCTACAGATGGGAGAAAAGGCTTCCTCTACAGGTGAGCTGACAAATCTCAAAATTCAGCCAAAAGGGCTGGTTCCCAGGCCAAGATGGCCTTGGGAGAGGTCTGCCTTTTGTCTGAGAACCTACCCTTCCTTGGGATGTTAGTGGCAGAGGTTACAAGCCTGAGTACAGGACCATGGATCTGAATTGTAGCTCTAAGGGCAGGAAGTACCTCAAGCAAGCTGTCGCCCACAAGAGCCACAAGCAGCTGGTGTGCCTGGCGCTCACGCATCAGGGCTGCGTTCTCTGAGGCATACATGCAGGTGAAGTCGAACATGGCCACATCAGGCTGCCCATTGTGATTGATGGCAAAGTCTAAGGACGGCAGCTGGTAATTGGTGGCAAAGTCAGCGGCTTCTCTGGCATAGGAGAGCAGGTTGTCCTGGTTCACATTCTCTGCACACAGCAGCATTTCTGTGTCAATGTAGTCCTGAGGAAGATCAAAACAGACATCAAAACCTCCCTCCTCTCCAAAGGCCGAGCTTCAGATCCCCTTTAGGCAAAAGGCCATGGGATGGGTCTTCCAGGCTACTTGAAACAGAAGTAGAGGGCCCGGGAGATGAATCAGTCTGTAAAGCATTTGTTGTGCAAACATGGGGACTTAAGTTCAAACCCCAGAACCTACACACAAGAAGCCAGGCAGAACAGTGTGTGATTATAATCTCAGTGCTGGGAAGGCATAGATAGACTTCCTGGGAGTCCTTTGCCAGCCTGCCTAACCTAACTGGGGAGTTTCTGGCCAGTGAGAGACCTTGTCTCAGAAAACAGGAAGATGGCTCCTAAGGAATCCCTCCTGAAGCTGACATCTGATTTCAACAGAGATGCACATATGTGCATGCATGTTTGCAGGAAGTGTGTGCATAAACACACACACACACACACAAACACACACATGCACGCACACGCACACTTGCACACATGTAAACCCAAACTAGAAAACCAGAGCCAAGGAAATAAACACATGGTGCAGCCATGGCGGTTAGCACAGTTGTGATTAAACACCCAGTTTGGCTTTGGGCTTCCTGGCATCCAAGGCAAAGGGGAAATGTGATATGGGCTTTCCTTATCAGAAAATGAGACACAGCAATTCCTCAGGGGAGGTGAGTGTTTCCTGGCCCCGAGTGCTGAAAGCTCTATCTCATGGAGGAATTTAGACAGAGGACACTGGGAACTGTAGTGAACAGTGAGTGCACTTGATAATGGCCTCCCAGAAAACAAGGAACACATTGCACATGGCTGGTTCTGGCGATAACTTCAAGTACAATTAAAAGATAAAGGAACAAGCCAGTAAATGTGATTTAATAATGGCTGGGGTTAAGCTACTGGGGTCTAGACACATGGTGGTTAGTGGTCAAACAGGACTAGAATAAAAGGGTGCATGTGTGCCATGCCACTCTCTGAATTTCTATCCAGACTCAGTTGTTCACTTTTCTGTGATGCTGGGGACACTTGTGGCTTGGCTGTGGAAGTGGGCATTGTCTTGCTTCTTTGCTGGAGCAAGGGCACCTGTGCTTGGACAATGAGGGAATCCATTCCAGTGATGCAGCCAGAGAGTGTCAGAGGACAAAGAGAAAAGATTAGAAGATCTCCAAAGTCTATTCTGCAAATCTTTGGCAGAGAAACTTCAAGGCCACCCTTCCCAGGGATGATTCGAGGGGTAAAATTCCACTTATAGAGTGCTCCCAGTGTGCATGCAAAACTGGGGATCAGTCTCTAGCACTGATTAAAACTGGGAGTGGTAGTGCACACCCATAATTTTCAGTATGTGGGAGATGGAGGCAAAAGAATCAGGACTTCAATGTCATCCTCAGTTCCAAAATGAGTTCAAGGCCAGCCTGGCATACGTGAGATCCTCTCACAAGCAGAATCTGGGCATGTGGTTTAGCTTGATTCTGAGTTTCCATTTTCTCATTCACAGAAACATAATTACAAGATCTGTGCCTTAAAGCTGTGGTAAGAGTGCACACATGAAAAGTGCTGTGCCTGGCACAATGGAAGAGATATTGCTTGCCCCTACTGATTCATAATGCCATGAGTAATGGTGTACAATGAGATGCTAACTGGGCCCATGTAAGGTGCTGGTATGGGAGGTCTCAAGACATATGACCTCCTCTATAACTGGAGTGACCTTCTGTTTGCATTTACTGGGGAGCTATGACTTTAAATGCTCTATTTTGGAAAGTCAAAAAATACCGCCCTGCAAGATTATTCCCAGCATTCGCCCACTAGAAGACTAAAGAAGCCACTTCCACCTGAGAGAAAAAGAGGGCATCATATACTGGACAGACCAGCTAGATATGAGCTGGCAGACTTGGAAGCCCATTGCTCGTAACAGCTGGTATGTGTGGGGGTGGGTGAGGCTAGTTTCACCTGGCCCACCCACAGCCTCTGCCCCACAACCCATGCTCTCAGTAGAGGCCCCAGCCAAGGTGGAGGAGGTCCAGGGGAGGCCTGGGTTACTCATGCCTCCAGGCCAGATGCCAGTACAAGCTGGCAAGAAGATAGGCACACTGTACTCTAGCAAGGAACAATGAGTGGTCCCAGTCTAGGCCAGGACCTGGAGGCAGCTGACCTGGGGCTGTGGGATCCTTATCTTAAAGCAATGAGCACAGGAGCTCTAGAAGGATGATGTCTGACCAAAGCCCTCCCCAACTCCTCTTGCCTATTTTTATCCATCCATATGTATGTGTCTACGAAAGCACATGCCATATGCATGCAGTGCCTGTGGAGATCAGAAGAGGACATTGGCTCTCCTGAAATGAGCCACCTGATGATGTAGGTAATAGTAACCACATTTGGGTCCTGTAGAGGAACAGCAAGTGCTCTTAACCTCTAAGTCATCTTTCCAGTGCCACCTTGTCCTCTCTTTATACTTGACGATGTATGTTCAGCCTGGGGCTCATGCCTGCAGCTTCAGCACTTAGAAGGCTGAGGAAAGAGGGTGGAGAGTTTGACAATAGCCCGGGCTACACAGCAAGACATTAATTAGCTCAACACAAAAATTAAACAAGAAGCAAAGCCACAGAGTGAAACCAAGGAGCCAACAGGACAGAAAAGCAAGTGTCCAAACAAGGGAAGAACCTTGAAAACCACTAACGACCAGACCTTGTACATGACGTGTGTCTGTGCCTATATACATGTGTGCAATCCTCATGTACCCCCACCCACTACACAGTCATGTCTCAAGAACCCTCTTCAGACATGTTAGTCCATTTTATAGACATAACATTTGAGATTCAGAAAAAAAAAATCAACATCATGGCCACTATCCTGAGTTAGCTCATGGCAGAGCTGGTCTCTGCTCATCTCTGACAGCACAAACAGTGAGTGCCCCCCACCAGGGCAAAGAGAACAGAGCATGAGAGTCTTAAATGATAGCATCTCTATGTTCCATAAGGACAAGGCGTCCCCATCTCCAAGTTAATGTTACCTCCCAGTGAAGGCATAGAGCCAAATGAATGACATTTGAGGAAAGAAAAGACTCAGCTGATCATATTCTGGACACATCTAAGCAAAGGTCTCTCACCACATGTTTGAAACTTATCTGTGTGGCTGGGAAGTCACACAATGCCAAAGGCAAGGAAAGTGGCAGGCAGTCTCTTCGCCCCTTGCATGGGTCCTGGCAGGGCGGTATCTTCTCCCACATTTCCAGATGCTGCCAGTCCATGTTGCCCAGGGGAAGACAGGTAAGAGACTATAGCCCACAGGTACATACATTAAGGATGACGCCTTTGTCCAGCAGGCTCTGCTTCTTGGCTGTCATGACAAAGTAGTGGGTACTGTCCTTGTAGTAAACAATGTTCTCGAGATCAATCCCTGAAAGGAGAAAGAATCAGACTGTTTATCAGTCTGCACCTTGCCTTATTCCAGGTCTCATTATGCATGTGCAGAAGATGCATATAAGATAAAGAGTAAAGACATACCAGGCTGTAGAAGGTAGAAGAGAGGACCGGAAGTCACCCAGGGTAAAGCAGCTAGCTTTTATGGTTGCACAAAGACAAGTTCAAAAACGAAACAACCAAACAACCTACAACAACCTTAGATGTCGTGTCGAGTATTTCTAAATTAAATCTGAGCATAAAGTATTATGGGAAGTACCTGACAGGGCCATGGCTGCTAAACAAAACCCAACTTTGAACCCAACTGCATGGCTCAGGCCCCATCGACTGTGTGCACCACAGAGCAGCTCTACCGCATCCTAGCTTAACAAAGTAAACCCAGGCCAATGGCACAAAACTGCGTGGTTAGAGGCCTAATGGCATCATGGTGTGTGTGTGTGTGTGTGTGTGTGTGTGTGTGTGTGTGTGTGTGTGTAGGCCAGAAGACAGTGTCAAGGGGATCATTTTTCAGGTGCTTACTTTCTTGAGACAGGGTCTATCACTAACTCAAAGCTCATCAACATGACTGGCCAGCCAGTAAGCCTCAGGGATGCTCCGCTGTCTCTATATCCTAGAGCTGGGGTTACAAACATACACCACTATGCCCAACATTTTTATGTGGGTTCTGGGAATTATATTCAGATCCTCAATGGAGCCATCTCCCCAGGCCCAGACCTCATCTTTTGTTCTTTCCACAGACAGAAAATCATTCATACATTAGGTTTCTGCATTTAAAATCATGCTACCAGGTGATCACTCAGCGCTGTGTTCTCAAGGGGATGCAGGGAAGCTCAGCCAGAGATACTGGCTTCATCTAAGAACTTAATAGGTCAAATTTGTCAGGGTTGCTGAATTAGAAAGCTGGAGTAGGGCCAGTTTTAAGCTCCCTGTGTGACTCTGATGTTTACTAAAGCCCAAGACCCTCTAGCTCAGCTTATGTGAAGGGAAGTAACAGGCACACAGTGACCTCAAAGCATCCACACAAGGTGTGCTATGTAACCATAGCAACACCCCTACTATTACAGTAAAATAGGAAACAGCCATGCATGCAGAGGGCCCCCAAGAGATTCAAAGGAAATTTATTGCTGTCAGTGATGTGAGACAATGGCTTACAGTGGCAACAACAGCCAAGTTTAAAGGAAGCTGTGAAACCATTGGAGAAACACTTGCAGTGTCCTGTGTAACCCCTATTGGATGGTCTGCACATTTATTTTCTTTCTTTCTAAGGGGAAGGAAGGGCTGGAGAATTAAATATTAAATCATTCAAAGGATATTATACTCTGGAAAGGAAATATTAGAACTTGTAATAATAAATTGTGGAGGCTCAGAGGGATGTAAGATGGCAAATACCACTGTGACCAGGAAGAGGCAGAGCCTGGCTCAGCAACTCAGCTGGTTCCTAGAAGCTGAGCCTTAGAGGAAATGATTCCATGGAAAGTGTTACCCTAACAGGAAACTCCCAGAAGGTGGAGATCAGAGGCCAAGGCTTTAGGGGAACATGTGTGTCTTTCTCTGTTCCAAACACTCATGAAACCATAGACATAGACAGCAATGTGAATGCATATCCATGGCTGTGTTGTGGAATCAAAGCCCTTGCTGAAGGGCATTGAACCCTGAATGTCCTATCATCTCAATGAATCTTGAAACGTAATCGTTTTCATTTCCCCATCTCATTTGGCCCTTTGAATATAGAAAACCATTCCCATCTCAAAGGTAATACCAGAACCACATGGTCTTCCGCAGTCCTCAGGCTTGGATGCCAAGAGATGCCAAAGTCCCCCAAACCTATCATCATGACTGTATTTAAGATATGATACTGAATGAGAAAGTGAGAAATGTGAGTGATATTTAAAATGTGCTAAGAAAAGGAGGAGGAAAAGGAAGAAGAAGAAGGAGGAGGAGGAAGAAGAGGAGGAGGAAGAAGAAGAGGAGGAGGAAGAGGAGGAGGAAGAGGAGGAAGAAGATGATGAAAAAGGAGGAGGAGGAAGAAGAAGAGGAGAAGGAGGAGGGATATGTTGATTAGAACTGGAGCCACATGGAATGAGCACATAGCTGGCTCTGAAGGCAAGCATGAGCACACCAGTGCAGGCTGGGCAGAGAGTACTGATGACTTTCACTTCTTTTTTAGACAGGGTCTCCTATAGTTGAGGCTGGCCTCAAAGTGACTTTGTAGCTGGTGCTAGCCTTGAAACCTGATCTTCCTGCCTCTACCTTCCAAGTGCTGGGATTACAAGCAAGTGCCACCATGCCTGGCATAATGGAGACTTAATTTAACATTATTATTGCACTGGCTTTTCAAGGAGCAATATGCATTTTTGGTCAGGTTATAAAAAAGCCAAGTCTTCTTTGTTTCTCCTCTACTCTCAAGAGCACGTGTTGCTTATTTACTGGCTATCTGGCCACATAGAATACAAGTCTTGGTTTGCTGATCTGCCTCAGGCTGTATACCCAGTGTTTGGAATGTAGCATGTATTCAAAAGAATATCTGCAAAGCTATTGAGCCAAAACCTTCTGTTCTATGGACCTGTGGTTAGGTGACAACTGCTGTCAGAGCATAGTGGGGTGGAGGTGGGCGAGGGGTCCTTGTCTTGTCTCATAGGGAGGGGCAGCTGATGTGCTACACTCCTCCTCAGAGTGTCCCCAGCATCTCATGCTGACCTTGGGCACAGCTTTCCCAGCTATCCTGTGTCACAGTGCTTTATGTGGGTACCTTTTTTGGATAGGGGAAACTCCAGGAGGGATGGGGCTAACATTGACTTTGTCCTCAATGCTGAGCACAGACACATAACAGACAGTTCATGGTCACTATCTATCAGCAAAGTCTATTATCTATTTCCACACATAACACCCAGAACATTCTCTCTAGATTCCCTCTGTCCTTGAATGGCCTCTGGACATTTACTGTATGAAGAGAAAGCTTTGCTCCCTTCTCCAGTTCTAGCAACCATTGGAAGCCAGCAGGTCTGTGAACAGTTCAGACATCTTGGACAAGGGACAAGGGAGATGGCTTAGTCAGAAAAAAATGCATGACATGCAAGTACTGCAGAATGGAATTTGATCCCCAGAATCCATGATGTGGAGGAAGGCATGCATGCATGCATGGTATTGTAACCCCAGTGCTGGTGAGGCTGACACAGATCCCTGGGGCTCCTTAGACGTTTAAGCTAGCTTACTTGTCGAGCATTAGGCCAGTGAGAGGTCTTTTTTCAACAACAACAACATCAACAACAAAAAACAACAAAGTATATGCCTCTGAAGAATGATGCTACAGGTTGTCCTCTGGCTACCATACATATGTGCACACATGCAAGCTCACACGCATACACACACACACACACACACAAACACACACACACAGAAACACACACATACACACACTCATCTACATTCAAACACACACTTAAGTACACACACAAACACACACACAGACACACACACACAGACACACACACAGACACAGACACAGACACACACACACACACACACACACACACACACACACACACACACACACTGTGAATAGGGTCTGGTTCATAGATGAGGCTCTTACCTGTTTCTTCCTTCAGGTCCTGGAAGAACTTCTGGTTGAAGATGAAGGCCACACCACTGATCTCCTCCACTTTAGCCTCAGCTGTGCTGTTCCTGTTTATGAAGTTGGCAGTGATGGCGATGGCCAGCTTCCCTCGGAACTCTTTCCTCCTGAACCCTGCAGAAGAGAAAGGGTAGATGTGTCGGTTCTCTAGATCAGGTGGGAACTCAGACAGCATTGCTGAGAACACACTCTTCACAGACTGCAGACAGGGGCTCTGGGGCAGGCAGGTACCAGGCTTGTGCCCACAAGAGGCATTTTGAAGTCAGTGGGGCTCCATTCTTTTCTATACTGGACCACATGCCCTGTTTACATATCCACAGACCAGTGGCCAAAGTGATCTGTGCATCAGGCTACCACATCAGCCCTCTGCAGACATGATGGGAATGTCACTGAACACACTCTGAGGGCCCTTCCACACTGGGGTCCTACATGATCCAAATGATTTTGTTAGCATTTTATATGGAAAAGAAAATCTTCTTTTGAAAAATAGGGTTTATCTCCTAAGACAAGGATGGTATCACATTTTCTTTGTATCTTTGTTGTTATAGGCCGTATTGCATTGCCATCCTCCCACTGATGAAGTTTTAACCCTCGGTGCCTCCGTATGTGACCTTTTGGGAGATGGAGTCATAGATGTACTTTGTTAAGATGAGTTCTACTGGAGTAGAGCCTCTACTGTAACATGGCTGACATCTTTATTCTCAGGGAAAGGTGGACACATATACACACATCAAGGGAGAAGCTCAGTAAAGATAAAGACAGAGATAAGGATGGTACTTCCATAAGTCAAGCAATACCAAAACCTAGCAAATGAAACCAATACTCCCATGCCCAGTGGTGCTACCTAGTATGTGTGCTGGCTGGTTTTGTCTTGATACAAACCTAGGGCATCTCAACTAATGAGTAGCCCCATCAGATTGACCTGAAGGTGCATGTGTGCACGTGTGGTAGCATTTTCTTGATTACTGATTGATTTCTTGATTACTGGGAGGATCTAACTGATTGCAGGCTGAGCAAAGACCCTGGGCTTTCAATTATCCAGACTCATATTTTTCCCAAACCACCAGAAGAATCCCATAAACCATACAAATATTCATTGTGTTAGCAGCTTCAAAGTGTCTTGTCAAATATTGCTGGGGTGTGGGCATGAAGGTGGGTAAGTAGAGACAGGGCAGAGTCTTGAAGATAGGAGAGCCTGAGTTGGAGAACCACACATTCAGAATTTTCTGATATCAGTATGTGCATGCTGTCCTCAGAGAATGAGTTTTCCCAGTGGTGTGTCTGCAACCTGTGACCCTTGACAGGAGCAAACTCAGAAATCACAACTGTCCCGACTCTAAAAGATACCACTGGTTACACGTGCTTTATCACCCCTTGTCTCAGACAACAGTTTCAGTGAGAATGAGTGCACGAAGCCTGCCTGCTGGACTTACAGAAGCATGGCTTTGAATCCTGACACTTTGCCTAACTGCCTGGCAGTGGGTGTTTTGAAGAAAGGGTTCCCCTGTTGGTTGGTAGAGTCCTTGAGCATGAATGGATACCATTAAAATCTTGAGATGTTTGCCTTAGATGAAGTCAGAGTACACATTGGCTAACACAGCAGCTCAGTGAGTTTGAGTTGACTTTTCCCACAGGATTCCCCCCCCCCTTTAAAAAGCACTTTCACAGATAAGTTCTCCCCCATCCCTTGCTTTGATGCTCTGAAAGGGTTTTGTTACCCATATTCTCATATGGGGATGCTAAGGTCTAGCGAGAGGGAGAGTGGAGTGGGCTCCCCTCACGCACTCAGCTGAAGCATCTGCCATCTTCATCTTCCTTCTCCAGTTCCCCTCGTTATCTCTTAGCCCTAGCCCCAAAAGAAGAGCTCTCACCTTCTAGTGTGTTCCTGTGGCCATCAGCACCGATGATGACATCAAACTCAAAGTCAGACAGGGCATGGTCTGCAGGGAGGAATTCTGCCCGCCATCCAACTTCTACCAGGGCAGAGAAAATAGATGAGCTGACAGAGGCAGCCTGAGAGAGTAATACTACCCCACCCTGTTGGCCATGAGAAATGGATAGTGACCCAGGGGAGCCTCCTGAAGAAAGGCCCAGGCATCAGACATATCTAGCCTTTTGACACTATGACACATGATGTTGTATACAATGTTCATGGTTGAGAACTGTGCAATGGAGGTTTTTTTTTTTTAACAACAAAAACCCCCTCTTATAATATTTGTATTAAACTTACTATTTCATATTTGGCACAGTCATAACTATCCTGGGTGGCATGTGGTTCCCAGGCTGCAGGCTGGGCATACATGGACAGTCCATATCCAGATTCTCTCTGGTAACCTCAAGTTCTGTGTTAGTATACTCCAGAACAAAGCAGAGAGAGGGAGGCACTGCCAACCCTGCACCTAGTATGGCCGACCTTTGCTAGGATGCTGACCTTCAGCCATCCCCAAACCCATCTCCCATGCCTTGTGTTTGTATCTCATTGGATTCACCCATATTTGCCCCAATTCAATGGCTTCTCATCCCAGAGAGTGTGCAAGATGCCAGGGGGTACTATACGATTCTGCTTCTTGCTCCAATGGTCTGCCGTTTATACAAGCACATTCTCAGGGCAAGCCTGACTGGCTCCTCAGGGTTAGGACCAGCTATCCAGGAGAGATGTTCCAATGGTTAGGAGCACAAAGTCTCTGAATGCCCCAAATGATAATGTCTTACTAAAAAGGCAAGAAAAGCCTCCCTGAGTTGTCAATATACAGGGCAGAGGCCAGGAGAAGTCAGGGTGTACCCTCCGTGGGGAACTGCAAGGATGTCAACACACTGCCTCATAACCGAACATTTCCAAGGCAGGAAGCAATTCTGACAATAAGATAAAAAACCTCGATGGTCAAACCCCATGATTACGGTGTGTGAAAAAGATGTAATTTTCCTTTCGTCTAGTTTTTGTTTTTTTTAGATGGGTTATCAGTATGCAGCCCAGGCTGGCCTTGAAAGCATAACCATCTTGCCTTCAGTGTTGGGATTACAGGTATGCACCATAATGTTCAGCTAAAATATTATAATTTAAATATGCACAATAAAAGAAGATTACCAAGAATCTGCCTAGATGAAAGCATCTTGTGATCTATAAATTAAAACTCAATAAAATTAAAAACACTGCTGGGTATAAAAGCTCCTGTAATTCCAGCACTCAGAAGTTCATGGGTCATTCTTGGCAACAGCCAAATTTAAGGCCAGCCTGTGCAATATAAGACTATCTCAGGAATTCAGGAATAACATATATATCATAAAAATGCCCCCCCCATAGGGAGTGGCACTATTGGGAGGTATGGCCTGTTGGAGAAAATGCATCACTAGGGGGTGGGCTTTAGGGTTTCAGAAGTTCAAGCCAGGACTAGTGGCTCATTGTCTGCCTCTCCAGCACCCTTTCTGCCTGCACGCTACCATGCTTTCTGTCGTGATGATAACAGACCTTTGAACTATAAGCCAGCCTGATTAAATGTTTTCCTATATAAAAATAGCCATGGTTGCTGGGATGTGTACACTTTAATCTTGGCACTTGGGAGGCAAGGCAGGTGGATCTCTGTGAGTTTGAGGCCAGCCTGGCCTACAGAGTAAGTTTCAGGACAGCCTCTGGTTACACAGAGAAACCCTGTCTTGACAACAAAACAAAACAAGATAAGCAAACAAACAAACTCCCAACAAACAAAATGGTTATGGTGTCTCTTCACAGCAATAAAACCCTAAATAAGACATATGTATTCCAAGAAAT